>NC_067164.1:41379387-42004387 GCF_903995435.1 Acomys russatus
GAGAAGAATGTGGCCTTTTATGGAAAAGGTAGTCTGTGCAGCTGGTCTTGGCTATGCCCTGGGTTTTACCCCTGGAATTACCTAACACCACAGGGCGCACCTGGGAGGGGTTATTAATTTGAGGAGGGAGGGCAGCCCTAAACTGTAGACCACTTAAGGTAGGAAGATCCACCTTAAATCTGGGGCCACCTGCTCAGGGCTGCTGTCATGAAGGGCAGACAGATGGTGCTAGCCCTCACTCTCACCTCAGCGGGTTAGAGCCTGTTTCTTTGGAACTCGGGTGACCAGTGGAGACAGCCAGCCTTGTGGACTGGACAGTTACTGGATCCTTGGACGTTCTGCTGGGAGACAGCCATTGTTGGGCTGTGCTCCAGCTAGCCCATAAACCACTGTAATAAGTCCCATATACGTGTGTGTGTGTATATATGGAATTTATTACATCTATCTATCTATCTATATCGTCAATGCTATTTTCTAGAGAACCCTGACTAATAAATATGTAAATAAAGCTAACAACTTCAAATCCAGCTGCTAAGAGGCAGAGGCAGATGGATCGCTGTGAGGTCAAGGCCAGCCTGATCTACAAAGCAAATTCTAAGCCAGGGCTACACAGAGAGACTTGGTCTTGAAAAAAAATCAAACAACACTTTTTCCCCCCACATGTTATATCCAAAGAGATAGCGTAACCTCTCTCACTGGGTAGATGGTCTTGAACAATTCCATTCAAGAGCAGTGATTTAGTCCACCTTAATACCAACGATGTCCCTGGCCATCGACAGAGACTCTGTATGGTTTGAGTGGGTGATTCATTGGAGCTGTTGTTACTCAGTCACCTTCAGCCTCAGGAGGGGAACGATACAAGCGTACTACCGCTCTATAACCCTGTCCGTCGATATGGTTTTGTGTGTGTGTGTGTGTGTGTGTGTGTGTGCGCGCGCGTGCGCGCACTTGTAGGAGTTGTTTTTCTCCATCTACCGTGTGGTTCTCTGGGTCAAACGCAGGTCATAAGGGTTGGCAGCAAGCACCTTTACACACGGAGCCTTCTCACAGGCCCCAAATGTATGCTTTGGGGCTGAGGTGAGGTTGAGAGGCTCAGCACCTGCCTAGCCTGAAGAGGCCCTGGGTTTTACCCCCAGGACTTAAAAAAAAAAAAAAAAAAAAAAAAACCAAACCAAACAACAACAACAAGGGCTTTCTCTGAGTGCTGCAGATGCTCTTCCTGAAAGCCCGATCCAAGCTGAACAACTGGCTGTCTCTTAAAAGGCAGCTAGAGAGTGGAGTGGGGCACAGCTGCTGAGGCGCTTGCTTAGCAGGAAGGGGGCCCTAATCCAGCACTTGGACACAGAGGCAAGAGGTTCAGGAGTTCAAGGTCATCCTTGGCTATCTACCGGTTCCAGACTAGCCTGTGGGGGCACGGGTCGGGGTGTCATGAAACTGTGCCGATGAACTCGGCTACACTAAAGTCCACCAGGCCCTCCTGAGCTTTGCTGGGTCCTTTACCCACAGGTGAGCTTAGGTTCCAGCTCTGACCACCCCAAGGTAAAGAGTCCCTTCCCACCAAGGGAAGGATGGGTGCACTGAGCTATACAGCTGTCTAAATGTTGACACACTTAACTCTATACCACTGAGAAATGGCATTAACTAGTGCCACAGCAGCCTCACTGAGACGCTTACGTGACAGCTCTCAAGCCCTTGGGTGTGGCTACTGCTGTGTTTGGAAGCCTGAATTTTATCTTTGGCAACAAATGCTATCAGTCACTTTCCTTGAAGTGTCAAAGTCTTGATTTATTTATTTACAAGAAAATCTCTGGCAACTAACCAAGTTTGAATAGCCATAGTTTGTCAGGTTTAAAAAATGTTTAATATAGTTTTTCTTCCCTGGGGCGGGGCGGGGACGGGGCGGGGGCGGGGGACAGCGGTTCAGCAATAAAGGCAGCTAGCCGTGCGTAGAGGAAGCCACACAGAATATTAAAAAGATGAATGCTCCAGGGCTGTGATTTAATAAAAGAAATAACTTCTGCTTAATCAGAGGTGTTGTTAAGTGACAGGTGTGTGTGTGTGGGGGGGGGGGGGGGGGAGCATAGTTCTTGCAGGTGCACAGGGTGAAGGATATTAATACAGTGACGGCCAGGGTGTTCCGGTGCCTTTGCTTTGATTAGTACTGAGGAGCCAGAAGTTTGCCCATCGGTGCCTTCATAATACCGTCAGTGAAAATGGCAATCAGTCCAGTGAAAAGGGCAATACCACTCGCATCTTCGTGAACTCACCGCTGACCTCTCAGAAGCTTTGGAAGGTTCTCTGGAGCCTACGCGGCCTAGAACACGTGCACTAGCCCATTTCCTTCCTGTCACTCCTTTTCCTCTGGAATATGCTCTGCCATCACATCGTCTGCCCCATGTGAGGTTCGTGAAGATCAGCTTCTCTGGGGCCTCACATGATCCTGTACGTTTTTCCTTACCGCAGGGGCAGTTTGACACTGATGTTGGTCTTCTTTGCTTGATTCTAAGTATCAGTAAGGTCAAGCTGCTACTGCTGCTGCTGGTGCTGCTGCTGCTGGTGGTGTTGGTGCTGGTGGTGCTCATGGTGGTGGTGGTGTGTGGGAGGGGTGGAGCGTGGTCTATGTTGTGTGTCTGTGAATTACATGTTCAGTGCCCAGCACTGTGGCTGGTAAACAGCAGGTCTCAACTCTTAGCTGACGATTGAATGAGGAGTCTATAACAGCCGTGCACAAAGCCCTAATGAACCAGGCTGGGGTGTTCCTGCCAATCAGATGCTAATTAGGATTCCAGGGCTTTTCTTAAACCTTAATCCACCAGGGTTTCCTGCAAACAAATTCTATATTAAAAGATAACAAGCTTGCCATAGGCTCTGAAGGCATCTTGAGTCCTCTCTTGCTTTGAAAGACGTGTGTGTATGTGTGTATCTATGTCTATGTATGTGTGTGTGTCTGTGTCTATGTATGTATGCATCTGTGTATGTGTGTGTGTGTCTGTATCTATGTATATATGTGTGTGTTTGTGTGTCTGTGTTTATGTGTGTGTGTGTCTATGTATGTTTGTGCGTGTGTCTGTGTTTATGTGTGTGTGTCTATATATGTGTGTGTTTGTATCTATGTATGTATGTGTGTGTTTATGTGTGTGTGTGTCTATGTATGTTTGTGCGTGTGTCTGTGTTTATGTGTGTGTGTCTATATGTGTGTGTGTTTGTATCTATGTATGTATGTGTGTGTGTCTATATATGTGTGTGTGCGTGTTTGTATCTATGTATGTATGTGTGTGTGTTTATGTGTGTGTGTGTGTGTGTGTCTGTGTCTATGTATGTGTATGGGTGTACACCTTTTTGTGACTGGGTCTGGAGAAGGAACATTGACAAGTCTTAACTATTTCTACAAGATGCAAAGCTTCAGCTGGGGTCCTAGCACATACCTTAGTCCCAGTACTCAGGAGGCAGAGGCATCTCTCACTGTGAGCTCCAGGCCAGCCAAGGCTACACAGTGAGCCCCACCTAAAAAGAAAAACGAAAGGTCCAATAATCCCAGAAAACATCAAAAGTTTTCCATTTTTATCTTACACCTTTACCAAGAACTGTTAATAAGAGAAATTGGGTGTTCCCTGCTACAAGGGTGCTGAGGTCTTTGAGGATGAGGAGCGGCTCTTTCTCCCCGTGTCTTTGGTGTAGAGCCTGTATTTACTGAATGTTGGAAACCACTCAATGAATGTTCACTAAATTGTCATGTGGCAGGACGTAAGGCAAGACCAAATGACCAAGCTCACCTCAGTTGTGAAGTTAGGATGAGCAACAGCGTCTGGTCCACTGTAAAGATTGCTTACAGACCCACCTGACACCACTGCTGCCGGCTCTCACACCCACCTCCTCTCCGTAGCCAGATGGCCAGCCTTAGGGGTGGCTCACCTCCTGGAGAAGGGTGAAGCCCAAACCCGGGGTCTTTGCTGGGATCTCCCATTAGGTCCACCAAGGGAACTGGTGAAGAATGCCGGGTCTTCGGGACTGTGACAAACTGCCAGGCATCAGAACAGAGAGTGGAAGACTGAGGTACTCATGGGATTTCCTTTCTCTTAGGGCAAGCCAAGAACCAGGTGATGAGTCCCCAGGAAACTAACACATGGCTGTCTTGTGCATGGGGGGGTCTCACTGCAGCTGGCTGCCCTGTGCATGGAGGGTCTCACTGCAGCTAGCTGCTCTGTGCATGGAGGGTCTCACTGCAGCTAGCTGCCCTGTGCGTGGATGCTCTCACTGCAGCTGGCTGCCTAGTGCATGGGGGGAGGGTCTCACTGCAGCTGGCTACCCTGTGCATGGAGGGTCTCACTGTAGCTGGCTGCCCTGTGCATGGAGGGTCTCACTGCAGCTGGCTGTCCTGTGCATGGAGGGTCTCACTGCAGCTGGCTGCCCTGTGCATGGGGGGAGGGTCTCACTGCAGCTGGCTGCCCTGTGCATGGGAGGAGGGTCTCACTGCAGCTGGCTGCCCTGTGCATGAGGAGGTCTCACTGCAGCTGGCTGCCCTGTGCATGGAGGGCCTCACTGAGCAGGAAAGCTCTTGAGACTGAAAGCAGCTCAGAGACCTCAGCCTTGGCTTTCTGAGTGTTCTTTGTAAAACCCACCCCAGAGCACCAAGATTTCAGAGTCTAATGTTTATGTCTTTCAGTTGCTTGTGCTAGAGGCAAATGCAGTGGTGTGACACCCTGGAAGGACAGTTGTATGATTAAATTCTGCTTACAGTGAAACCCCCAAAGGCAGGTCATACATGAGAAACTCTCGGTGCTTCCTGTATCTTGTTTATAGTTTGATTAGAATTCAAGAGCTCAAACACTCCCTGCCCTGCCTTCTGCCCCCGACTCTCTCACCCACTGGCTTGCTCTAAAACAGTTCTTTACCCCCTCTCTAAGGCAGGGTGGGTGCACGGCCAGCTGTCCACTTGTCAGACCCTAGAGCACAAGGACAGGCCATCGCGTCTGCTGGGGCTCTGACAAATTAACCTTTGGTTGATTTTCCCTAAATGATGCCATGTTTCACACCCATGGCATCCTAACCACTTAAACATAACTAAAGACCAGCCTGGCCTGTGACCACGGTGGCTAACGGGAGCTGCTACTGGCCTGTGGTGACCACGGTGGCTGACGAGAGCTGCTAGCTACTGCATTCCTTTTGAAATATTCTACCAAATTAAAAATTATTTAGAAGATACTGAACTGAACATAAATTACTTCATTTTGGGTAAAAGTTTCTAACACAAAGGGCAAAAACATATCTCCACGAAAGACTATCTCAAGCCCAAGGAAGAGCTGAGGTAACGTTGGCACCCTTCTCCACGGCGCAGTGTCTGCAAGGTCTGTGCACCCCTGGCAGCTTCCAGCTGTAGAGGTGACGTTTTCCCCCTTTTATTGAACACAGATTCTTTTCTCACATAATATATCCTGGATATAGTTTTCCTTCCCTTTACAACTCCCAGTTTCTCCATGCCTCCCCTCCAAGCTGGGCCCATCCCCTTTGTGTCTCTCATTAGAAAACAAACATAAATAATATAATATAATAACTATAACAGATGTAATATAGCGATAGAACTGACATACCGGAATAGGACAAAACAAACAAACAGAAGGAAAGAACCCAAGAAAAGACACATGAAACAGATATAGATGCAGAGACCCACTCAGGATTCCCACAAAAAACACTAAACTGGAAGCCATTTTATATATACACACACATACACACACATGCACAAAGGAACTGTAGGATAAAAAGAGAAAACAAAATTTAAAATATATAAACGAAATAAGACAGAATAAAAATGAAGGTAAAGGGCTGGAGAGATGGCTCAGCAGTTAAGAGCACTGACTTCTCTTCCAGAGGTCTCTTCCAGAGGTCCTGAGTTCAATTCTCAGCAACTACATGGTGGCTCACAACCATCTATAATGTGATCTGATGCCCTCTTCTGACCTGCAGATGTACATGCAGGCAGAGCACTGTATACATAATAATAAATAAATCTTTAAAAAAAATGAAGGTAAAAATGAAGATTGTTTAAAAAGCTCTGGCACGCCATTACGACACAAGAAACCCCCAGAGACAGCACTGAGTTTACTCTTTTGCATCTGCTTTGGGTATCCAGTGTACCCCCAAGAGTAGTTTGTTTCCCCAGTGAGATTCCCTTAGAGAAAAACTAAAAATCCCTCCTTCCAGGGCTCAGGAAACCTTGCCCAGGAGGGGTGGGGGGTGAAGGAGTGTAAGAGCCAGAGGGAGGGAGGACACCAAGAAAACAAAGCCCCCAAGTCAGCAGGGTCAGCGATCATGTGATCTCACAGAAACTGTGGCAGCAGCGTGCATAGGCGGGTCACAGAGCTGAGAGGAGTGGGTGCATGGCCCCATCCCTAACTCAGAGACAGCCACTCACAGAGTCTAGAAGAGGTAACCTTTGCTTTAACTTTGCCTTGATGTTGCAGGGATGAAGGGCTCACACAACGGTTGTGATGACAGAGGACAATGAAATGAAAGGCATAGAGTATGGGACGGCAGGAGCATGGATCTCGGTTCCCATATATCCTGGTTTTGTGACAGTTACACTTTAAATATGAAACACACCCCGCAGGCTCCTGTGTTAAAGGCTTAGTCCCCGGCTGGTGGCTCTGCTCTGAGAGGTGCTGGGAACTTCAGTTGGCAGGGCTGCCTGGAGAAAGTGGGTTCTTGGCAGCATGTCCTGGGGAACGCCAGCTCGCCGCCCTCCCTCTCTGTCTGCACTTCCCAGCTGCCTTGAGGTGAGCAGTTCTGCTTGTCACACCCTTCGGCAGGTACAGCCTCAGCACAGGCCAGAAGCAAGGGAGCTCGCCAGCATGGTCTGACAAGAGCCCAAGTGGATCCTGTTTTAGAACCAGGGCATCGGCCGCAGGGTAGGTCTCCCTACATATGGCTGAGTCACACCCATGAAACCATAGCAATATGGCCGCCTGAACAAGACCCACACAGTGACAGCATCAGATGCCATCCCAGTGACATCACGGGGATACGGATGGAGATCTCACCTGGAGATGAAGGGGTACAGGAAATTAATGGCTGCTGAGAGAGTGAGAATCAGTCTTCTGCAGAGATAAGTCTCCATAGGTTATCCAGGTCCAAGTGGCCAACCTGAACACATAAGAGCAACACTGAAGAAGAAGCCATGGCTGGGCGTGGTGGCGCACACTTTTAATGCCTGCACTCGGGAGGCAGAGGCAGGCGGATCTCTGGGAGTTCGAGGCCAGCCTGCTCTACAGAATGAGTCCAGGACAACCAAGGCTACACAGAGAAACCCTGCATGTGCGCGCGTACAGACACACACACACACACACACACACACACACACACACACACGAGTAGTTGGACTTGGGAGAGAGTGGGAAGGACCAGGTATAAACACGTTACTTATATGTGACATTCTCCAAAAAAAGCAGAAAATAAAAAATTTTAAAAATCTCTGTTGTCAGCTGGAGAGATGGCTCAGAGGTTAAGAGCACTGGCTGTTCTTCCAAAGGTTCTGAGTTCAATTCCCAGCAACCACATGGTGGCTCATAACCATCTATAATGAGATCTGGTGCCCTCTTCTGGCTTGCAAGTGTACATACAGACAGAATGCTGAATACATAATAAATAAGTAAATCTAAAAAAAGAAAAAAAGAAAACTCATTAAAAAAAAAAAAAAAGCGGTGTGTTTTAATCCCTTTCTTGCAGGTACTTACCGTGGCGTCGGTGAAGCCAACTGGTGTGGTGACCTTGTCTTCTGACCTCTCTGAGCCGCCGCCTTTTCCACATCTGTGAAATGAAACATATTTGCTGTGAGGATTAACCAAAGTCACATAGCTAGTTCAGGTGAGCACGGTGCACGGAAGTATACAACACCCGTAGAACAAAAAGGGACGCAACCCAAAGGAAAGCCCATCAGCACCCCAGCACGCCAACTGGACGAGAAGCCCCGGAGAGCCCCGCGCAGTTTCCTAACTGCCTGAAGCGCCTGCGGTCGGCTTCCCTTCTGCCCTGGTCTGTAAGTGTGTTAGCTGCAGTGACTTCAGAAGGAATACACTAAACGAGAAACTGCACCTACGTCCCCAGAGCAGCTACCTGGGCTCGTGATAAGCCGTGTTCGGTGGCGCCACGGGCTGTCCTGTACTGTTTCCCTTGCAGGTGTGTGTGGCCACCAGCGGAGCACGCTTGGGTGAGAAGAGCACCTTTAGGCTGGCCTGTGAAACCCTATCAAGTGTAACCGTGTTGCTGGGCGGTGGTGGCACTCACCTTTAATCCCAGCACTCGGGAGGCAGAGGCAGGCGGATCGCTGTGAGTTCGAGGCCAGCCTGGTCTACAAAGTGAGTTCAGGACAGTCAAGGCTGTCCCTGTCTCGAAAAACCAAAACAAAAAATAAAAAACAAAAAACCACAAGTGTAACCCTGTCATCTTTCACTTGCTGGCTAACTGGGAAGGATTCCAGGAGGCTGGGAGAAGACCTGTCCACTGACTTAATGACAGGTCAGCACTTTCTGGGTGAGCTAAGCCCGCTGGCCATGGAGGTGGCTGGAGAGCTTGCCTAGAGTGTTGATATAGTGGGGTTTCCTATTTTGCTGGTCTATAAAGGCTAAGAAATACCAGTCTGTCAGTCGGGAGAGAGGTGCTTTACTTACCACCACCAGATGGACCAAAAAGACCCTAAGACTCCATCCTCCGGCAGTGACACTAAGGCCTCACTTCCAGTGCAGAGATTTGGCTCTGCAACTCAGCACACAGCAAAAGCTCACCTGAACTAGCTGTGTGACTTTGGTTACACTTTGTGTCTCAGTTTCCTTGTTTGTATAAAGGGAATAGTGATGTTTCTGCTGAAGGAGTTCTAGAAAAAAAATGTGTGTGTGTGTGTGTGTGTGTATGTGTGTGTGTATGTGTGTGTGTGTGTGTGTTGTGGAAGGTGAGCGCATTCTTCCAGACTCACCCAGAGGTGTGTCTCAGGCAGAGACTAAGTCCTAGTTGACAAGAGTTAACCGCATGGCTGCTGAGGGTCTTATGATAGGGCGGTGGGGGGGCGGGGGGCAATAGGCACTGGAAGGGCGCAGTGGCAGTTAAAGGAGCAAAAGCAGTTAAGTGGCTTTACTGAGGCCAAGCCAGAGCCTCACTCCATTCCCACTGTGCCTCTGATTTGGGGGTTCATCACAGCCAGGCCAGGCGCCACACCCTTGCAGGCATGGGCTGCCCTATCTCTGTAGAAGCCCTCTGGTGATTGGATTGGTATGGAAGAAGACGGAGGAAGAAAAAAGGATCCCCCATCCCCCAACAAAGTATCATCAACTGGCTCCACAGAAATTGGGGGTGTGTAGGGGGTAGGGCTCAGTCTATATATAGCACCAACCTTCTTGGTGGGAACAGAAAGGATTAAAACAAGGCTCCCATGCACTCCAATATATAGTGACAAGTTTGGAATTTTGGTTTCTTTAAATACACAAAAATATTACAAGAATGTGTTTTTGTCTTAATCCCAGGTGTGGGGACGTGGGGCTGCTTTGGCCTGTCTGTAACAGCTGACTATGATTTGCCCTGTGCCCTAGCAGAAGCATGGCTTTGCCAGCAGCAGATAGTTTCTGTGATTGTTTGACGTTTGGAATTCTGGGAACTTTTTAGAGGGCACACAAATGCTAAAGCCCTGAGAGGCGGAGTCAGTGGCTGCTGGTTGTTCAGGGGTATAGGTAAAAAAAAAAAAGAAACAAAAGGAAAATCAGATTCAGGGATCTCAGTCTCTCTCTTCCTTTTATCCTTCCTTCTCTTGTATGTAGTGATGGGGGCGAGACGGCGGGGGGGGGGGGGGTGAGAGGGGGAATCAGGAAAAAACCGGCTACAGCACTGCCCTGCCCCTTACCTGATGGGTCTAGGCAGAAGAAACAACCATTTCCCATTTCTAGGCAAGCCCTGGCCAGTGCTTTGGAAATCCCAGCTGCCACTCTGTGGAGAGGCTAAGAAAGCAGGGGGGGGGGGGCTTGGAGGGGCTCCTGCCTTGGTTAGAAGGAATCCCTTTTCCCCTCCCCCTTCTCCCCTCTTTCCCCTCCCCACCTCCTTTTTACACCCTTTCTTTCCTTCCTTCCCTCCCTCCTTCCCATAAAGTCTTACAATTTCATTTACTTATTTTTAACTAGGTTTTCATCTTTCACGCTTTTTCTCATTTTCCTTTCCTCTTCCTTTAAAAACCTTGCTTCTTTTGGTCATTTTTCTTTCCCAATCCCCCTTTGTTCATATTATTCTTTTTACTTTTACTTTTATTAACTTTTATTTATTCCGTGTCTGTTTGGCTCATTCTTCCTGCTGTTACTGGTGGCACAGCGGCTGCCTCTAACTGGCTTTTTGCTATATTTACCTGTCTCATTCGGTCTGTGCTATTGTCAATGCAGCTTGCTTCCCTCTCCCTGAACAGGCTGTTCACTAGGAAGACTGTCATACAAACGTGAAAGAAGGACTGATCTCAACAGATGTGCAAGTATCATCATAGAAACACAGAAATATGAAAAATAAAGGTGCCTCAATCTGTTCAAGAGTTTCCAACTCTTCTGTAACTGAATCCTAAGAAATCAAAGAAGAGGAAATGGCAGACAAAGACCAAATGCTGAATGCCTGCGTCAGCTAGGGGTCAGCTAGGGCATCTGCTCTCATTATAGCTGGTTGGGATATAAATAAATAAATCTTTTTTTTTTTTTAAGATGCAGAATTCACGTGAGATTTTTCCGAAATGAACCATACAGGACTGAAAACCTCAGTAAAGTTTAACAAAAGCTCATTTGAAATCCTCACCCATAAGACCGAGTAGGGGAGTGCTGGTGCCTACAGGAAATGTTGGTGGATGATCATAGTCAGACATTGATAAAGGAAACCGGTAACAACTGTGGGATACGACTAGATGACCCAACGCCCAGGGGCAGAGGCCAGCTTACCGTGACTGAAGCCATGCTTAGGGAGAAGCCTAAACAGGTCATGAGCAAAGAGAGAAAAATGATAAAATAACAGCAAGAAACGCATGCATCTAATAACAGCTATCATGTAAACGCTTTTAATTCTCCAATTGAAAGACATGGATTGTTGTTTTTAAACAAAAATCCCAAACGATTGATTTTACCAGTAAAGACTCAGGAGCCAGATGCTGAGGTGAAAACATGCTAGCTCAGAGAGGCAGAGAAGCCGCCCGGCTGATCTCCCTTCTCAGCCAATGTCTCAAAAGGAAAAAGCCCTGGCTCTCTCTCCACACAGTCCTAAAAACCCTTCAAGCTGAATGTCCCTCCTTTCTACTTCCTGTGAGTCTCTATCCATCCTCCAGACTTCCTCTCACTGTATGCTTTTTTTCCCATGTTCACTTTCTGTCAACTAGTTGCTTGCTTCCCGCCCCACCCCCACCCCCAACACCTGTGGTTGACTTTACTTAACGCTATTTACAGGAAGCTCTCGGGTTCAAGTTCCTGTGCTAGGGCCGAGCTACACCACAACTAGAAACAGGTTTTTCCAGTTCACAGTCTTGGGGTTGTTTGGTTTACAGTTCCACATCTCAGCCTGTCATTGAAGGAATTTAGGACAGGAATTCACACAGGGTAGGAACCTGGAGGCAGGAGCTGATGCAGGCTTCAGAGGGGTGCCGCTTACTGCCTGGCTCCCATGGTTTGCTTTCTTATGGAACCCAAGATCACCAGCACAGCAGCCGGCCCACGCACAGCAGGAGCCCTGACATCAGTTACTAATTAGGAGAATGCGTTACAGCTGGATTTTGTGGAGGTGTTTTCTCAATTGAGGTTCCCACCCTTCAGATAATTCTAGCTTCGGTCAAATTGACATAGGAACACAGTAGACACTCCATTATTATTTTGTTTTGTTTTGTTTTTTGAGACAGGGTTTCCCTGTGTAGCCTTGGTTGTCCTGGACTCACTTTGTAGACCTGGCTGGCTTTGAACTCACAGTGATCCTCCTGCCTTTGTCTCGATTTTTTGGACAGTAGACACGTTAAATCCCCCTCCCTGGCAATATATAAAGCCAACAAGAATGCCATTCCTCCACCTTCAGCCCCAGAAGCAATGCTGTCTGGGCCACACTTGAGACACCCGAGTGAGCTAGCCCAGGCATCCTCTTACACTGAAACAAGACGGTCCCTGGACTGTGTGGCAGGGCAGCCACCTAAGGCAGCAGTGTGAGCAGGGAAGGGAATAATGTACCACACAATGGCGTGCTGGTCCTGAGTCA
Source organism: Acomys russatus (assembly GCF_903995435.1). Classification (NCBI taxonomy): domain Eukaryota; kingdom Metazoa; phylum Chordata; class Mammalia; order Rodentia; family Muridae; genus Acomys; species Acomys russatus. Next base: position 41,391,622 of record NC_067164.1, read on the forward strand.
CCGAAGTCACCAGGACATCAGGGTAGTGGGCTGGCGAGTTCTCAGTGGATGCCAGGCCTGGATCTGGGGCAGGGCGGCTGCTTGTGGACAGGGGGTTCGTTACCTGTTTACTGTCCATGCGTATGTGCTTGTAACAAGCCTGATACTGGAGAAGCCTCAAAGAGTTTATACTGCTTCCAACCAAAGGCGCCACCAAGTCCTCCTCCTCCTCTCCTTCTCCCTCTCTTCCTCCTCCTCCCCTCCTCTTCCCCCTCCTCCTCCTCTTCCCCCTCCTCCTCATCCGTCTCCTTCTACGCCTTCTCCTTACTCTTATTTGAGGCAGAGTCTCTTGTAGCCCAGGCTCTTTGTGTGTAGCTGGGGATGACTCTGAGCTTTTGATTCTCCTGCCTCCACCTTTTGAGTCCTGGGGTTTCAGGCATAGGTCTCCATGACCAGTTTGTGCTGTAGGAGGTACCAAGGCCGAGGCTGTCACCTACCACCTGAGCTGCCTCCCTGGCCCCAGGTACGTATGAGTCTTGAACCGTAACTACGGTGTTCTTTGTGTGTTGTGATGGGAAGGACGCACAGTGGCTCTCCAAGTGTTGCCTAAAACTCGGACAACATTGTCAGAAACTTGCGACCTCTTGCTAGGTCATTAGTGTTTATGAGGCAGGACTGTGTGGGCGTGCTGACCGATTAGGAGGAGGAGCCTCTCTGAGGACAGAGTTAAAACAGCTGCAGAGAAACAGCAGCCGGTCTGTGTGGGCCCGGAGACTAGTGAGAGCGGTACAGTGTGACGGGAGAGAAAGACAGAGAGCGCCCCCGTGGAGGATCGTGCAGAGCTGGATCACGTTTGTCATGCTGAACTTGGGACCGGATCCTGAGGCGGGCTACGGAATGGATGCATCATCATCCTTGCGTCTCCCCGTTCCCTTCAGGTTATAAGGAACAGTCACACCGGGCGTGGTGGCGCACGCCCGTAATCCCAGCACTCGGGAGGCAGAGGCAGGCGGGTCGCTGTGAGTATCAAACCAGCCTGGTCTCCAGAGTGAGTCTAGGACAGCCAAGGCTACACAGAGAAACCCTGTCTCCAAAAACCAAAAACCAAACCAAACCAAATAAAAAAACCCAGTCACAACGGTGAAGGTCCACAGAGACGGAGGCCGGGCAGCAGCCACCTGCATATCTAGGCCCTGCGGAAGAAAAAGGCCCACTGCACCAGGGAGCTTCTGGTTTGAAAAGTGTTTTACACAGAAAGAAATCATAGTTCATTCAGTAAATGAACCACAGAGACAGTTATGAGAATAGGTATAAATGGCTGACAAATACACTAGCGGAAGTGTTCATCGGTAGCCATCTGGGAAGGCAAAATCCAAACCACACTGAGATTCTTTCTCACCTCCATCAGAATGGCTCTCATCGAGGACACGGATGAAGTCAGGGCTAGGGGAGGAGTATTTAAATGAGCCCAGGGCTGGGGGAGGAGCATTTATATAAGTCCTGGGCGGGGGTGAGGGGGGGGATAGGGGGGGAAGGAATATTTAAATAATCCCAGGGCCGGGGGCAGGGCATTTAAATGAGCCCGGGGATGGGGGAGGAGTATTTAAATGAGATCTGGGCCGGGGGAGGAGCATTTAAATGAGCCCAGTAACTACAGAAATCAGTCTGAAGGTTTCTCAAAAAACAAAACAAAAACAACAACAACAAAACAAAACAAAAACTGTCCTAGACATAGAACGGCCATCTGACCAGCTCTACCCCTCCAGATAGACGAGCAGAGTGTCACCGCCCCCCTCCCGACCCTGCGTCCTATGACAGTGTTCACGCAGGTGAAGGTACCTCAGCCGGGTGTCACCCATGGCTGCAGTGTAAAGAGAGTGCAGCATACTCACCAAACAGCATTCGGCCTTGGAAATGAGCAAAACCAAACCATTCGTAGAAAATGCGTGGGTCTGGAGATCATCATACAGAGATCAGCCAGACTCACAGACAAAAGTCACGTTTCCCCTAATAGACAGAATCTAGATCCCCCCCCCCACCCCAAAGGTGGTGAATTCTGGGAAGAGAGGGAAGCAACAAATGAAAATAGAGTCTAGTGACCAGTGCCTGAAGAGGCCATGATGAAATGAACGTTGTAACTTAAATAACAAAACTTTGTTTTGTAATCAATGTTACAAATGTTATGGAGAGTGGGGGCTTGAGGGGGGCAACTTGCCAAGGAGGGCAGAAGCTTGGTTCCCAGCACCATATCAAGAAGCCAAGGGCAGTCAAGTCACTTGTACACATCACACCGCAACACACATACGACTAAAAATGAAATAAATCTTAAAAAAGAAAAGTAGTTGGGCCGGGCGGTGGTGGTGGCGGTGCACACCTCTAATCCCAGCACTCAGGAGGCAGAGGCAGGCAGATGTTTGTGAGTTCGAGGCCAGCCTGGTCTACAAAATGAGTCTAGGACAGCCAAGGTTACACAGAGAAACTCTGTCTCAAAAAACCTGTGTGTGCACTTGGGAGGGGAGGTCAGGGCCGGCCTGTCTGCACAGTGACAGCCAGGGCTGGGCCTGCCATCCTGTGATGTGGATGGGCTTCTCAAGGTATGTCCTAGGGGAGGGACTTTTAAAATGCTCCCTATGAAGGCTCAAAAAAGAAATCTAATCTGTATTGGGCTCCCACAGCCTAGTTGTGATAAGGGGACATCCTGTGAGAAGTGGCAGGGTAGCCCACATCCTCAAATGAAGTCACTGCAGCCTCAGGCGAGTCTGAACAGCGCGAAGACGTTCTGACGGTGTCATGCCAACACCACCATCCACCTTGGCTGATGACCTTCATGCTGACTCTTCCGTCATATACACCAGATGCCTAAAATACTTTAACTTAGAAATCCTACCTCAGCCGGGCGTGGTGGCGCACGCCTTTAATCCTAGCACTTGGGAGGCAGAGGCAGGTGGATCTTTGTGAGTTCAAGGCCAGCCTGGTCTACAAAGCAAGTCCAGGACAGTCAAGGCTACACAGAGAAACACTGTCTAGAAACCGCCCCCCCCCCCGCAAAAAAAATCCTACCTCTAGAGACACAGCCTTCCGAGATTGACACCCACGCTATTTAGAACAGCGTTGTTTACACAATGCAAACTGGAAACAACTAAGAGGCCCAATTAGAGAGATTCTGACAAGCAATGGACATGGAGATGTTTGATGCAATGTCAAAAAGCCATGGAAATGTTATTTCCGAAGAATGCTTAATATCGTGGAGAATTACAACATAGCCTCACTTGAGAAAAAAGGCATAAAACCACACACACATGCAAATATGCATACAATAAACTTTTAAATATACATTTACATATTCATTTAAAATGCTCTCAGAGAGAATCTGGAAAAAAAGCAACCTCAAATTAAAATATGAAATAATCAAAATGTTAATCGCATTTGTCTTCTCAGTAGCAGGATCACGTGCTATTTAATGCTTTCTTTTTTATTCATTTTCCTAATTTCTAGTAATGCATATGTTGGTAATGTAATCAGGAAAATGTCTGTGTTAGTCATACTGAAAATACCATTTAGACTAGTCATTATCTAGAAAGAAAGATTATGTTCAGAAAACAAGGAGCAGAGGCTATCCGCCGCCCTCAACCTCCCGACACAGTCGCGCCCTGATTTGCTCTACTCTCTCCTTTCCAACTCACTCCTCAGGGGAGCTGACAAAGGCCAGCCACAAGTCAGGGCCACTAAGGGAACATGTCGGGTCTTCTTGTCATTCTCACCCATTAGGGGCCGTGAACTGTTGGAAGAGGACTGGGCGGGTTGTAATCCAAGCAGCAAGCCTTTCAGGTGGAGGCTATTCCTCATGGTCTATAGGTGAATAATAAAGAACAGAGCCCCCCCCAACACACACACACACACACACACACACACACACACACACACACACACACACACACAGAGCCCAGGGCCGCACAGCAGGGGATGTACCTTGCTGGCCGGACTCTAGGCAGCCTATGATCTAATGTGATGCTCAGGGCTCCGCAGCCTCTCAGAAACCGCACAGAATAGGGAATTTCAGAACTAGAGATTACAGTCTTTGGCTTCAAGCGAAGGAGTTTTAATTTATTTTTCCGAATCAACCCTTATGTCCAATTCCAACATCGGAAACAGATTCTGTGTAAACAGAGGAGGAACTACAGTCTGAGGAGGACCAGGCAGCTCTCCTGTCTCCAACCGCCCCCACACCCCCACACCCTGACTTCCCACCGTGGCCTCTGTGCTGCCTTAGCTGAGAAGCCTCTGTCCCCACACAGGGTGGGGATGTTGAGGCCAGCGCTTTAGGGACCAGAAGGTCCTAAAGGTCCGCACTTTTCTAGCACTCCCCCTCAAGCAGCAATCACCTGGGAAGCGCTTGCAGTTGAGTTGCTTGTTTCCCCAATACAGGCTTATGGCTCTTAGTAGGTGTGCGCTATAAAACTCTTTTCCTCAGTGTAAGACTTATTTCTCATTTTCTTAGTAGTGCCCTTTGAAAAGCAAATGTCCTTAATTTTTATGAAGACCAATTAAATTTTTTCTTTATATATCGTGTGTGTGTGTGTGTGTGTGTGTGTGTGTGTGTGTGTGTGTGTGTGTGTGTGTGACTCATGTGTCCAGGTGCCCTTGGAGTCTGAAAACAATGTTGGGTCCCCTGGAGCTGGAGTCACTCTGTTTGTAAGCTGCCTGGGCCAGGGAAGGGAACTCTGACCCAGGCACCTGTAGCTGAACAAGCCAGGAGAAGCAAGGCGGTAAGTAGGACTCCTCCAAGCTCTGTTTTAGTTCCTGCCTCCAGGTTCCCGCCTCCTGCAGGTTCCCACCTCCTCCAGGTTCCCACCTCCTCCAGGCTCCCCCCTCCAGGCTCCGCCCTCCAGGCTCTCCCCTCCAGGCTTCTGCCTCCAGGCTCCCCCTCCAGGCTCCCCCCTCCAGGTTCTGCCTCTGCATCCTACCCCGACTTCTCTGCAGGAAGGACTACAACCTGGGAGTTATAAGATGAAGTAAACCCTTCCTTTCTCAATTTGGTTTTGGTCAGTGTTTCACTGTAGCATCAGAGAACGAATTGGAGGGGCATCCAGCTTAACCGTAAACTCACGGTCTTCCCACCTCAACTAGTGGGATGTCATTGTACCCAGCCAGCATCTTATTATATATCGTCAGCAAATCAGGGAGGCCATAGTTAATCTCAGTACTTTTGCCTTTTCATACTAGAGTTAAGAATGGCTGGTGCCACACACAGTACTCTGAGATTGACTATGTCCTTAGCTTTATGCAGGGTCTTGTAGTTTCATGGATCTTCATGCTGTTAGCATCCTTTTGTTTCAGCTTGGAAAACCCTCAGCGGCATTTCTCCCCGAGCTCTTGCTTTTCTGGGAGATTAGGCACACAACCTTTAACCCCATGTGCAATCTATCCTCTGCAGCCCACTCGCCCGCCATCAGACCACGAGGACCAGCCCCCTCCGCATGGCTGAGGTGCTTACTCCCCTGCAGTTAATAGTCAGCCCCTTGAGACCTAGACCAAACTCCAAGCCAGTGCGAGCAGCTCATGGGGCCAAGATGACACCGTATATACGCAAACCTAACTCGAAGGTCCTGCCCTCCTCAGCTCACTTGAGAAGAGCCGTCCTTGATATCAGCTCTTGCTCACGTGGCCATGACACGGCCAACGTCATTTCCTCTAACTTTCCATTTTAATCTATTTAAAATCAACACTTTTATGTTGTCCAACAGATTCCCTCAGATTCTTAGGTGCTCATGAAGAAAAATATGATTAATGCCAACACATTGGATGGATGTTCTGATGGGAACAAATCCATCTAAGCAGATTTAAATTGGACACGCGGTGTCACATGTACTTGGATGTGTGTGACAATCGATCCGTAAGCATACCTGGAGTTTCTCGTCCCCCGTCCGGGGTGGGGGTGGGGACTTCCAGTTGAGTGGAATCTTCCAATTTGAAAACAGCTAGCTGGAAGTGTGAGGGGCCCCTTCAGAAACCCGAGGCGACAATGAAAGTCAAGACTACACATGCTCGTGTGTTTCCTGGGAAAAAATGAGCCTTCAATTTAAAGAGATTTGGGTAGCGCTGTTATTTCTTCAGATGTAATGTATCGGGATGGAAAAAATGGTTTTCCTTAAGGAAACATTAGATGTAAATTGAAGAAAAATGAGCATAAAAAGTGAGATTGATTTTTTTTTTTAACTTAAGATTTTCTTCTTCTTTCTTCACAGTTTTGTCAGGCAGCAATTTGATGTTGATGTCTTTAAGTCCGGGCCTGAGCACACTTGCTTTCCCTGCGGCACTTGGGACATTAAATTGCTATGTGTTCAGGCAACATCCTGATCTGGTGTGGTCCCTCGCCCTCGGTCTATGCGTTGCCCGGACTCCGCAGCCTCCTCTCCTGTGACCTGGTCTCTGTTCTTGGGCAGAGCCTCATGTGAACTCCATGTTCCCTGGGAGATGTCCTCCCATCTCTGTTCTTTTCTCCTGGTTCTCTATTCAAGTCTCACAACTGATCACAAACCCACACCGAGGAGCCGAGGTCCCTGACACGGGCTGCCCCTGGGTGGAGGTGGGAACTGCGACATCTGGGCTGCTGGGATCTAGGGCAGAAATGAGCCCTCCTAGCAGGCTTAATTCTGGACACCACGATAAAACTCAGCAAAGGCTCTTCTGAGAAGTGATTAAATTTAGCACTCTTGTTGAGTAGTCTCCGTCTGCCAGACGTCGTCCAGGTGGGTATGAATATAGAGATGAATAATTTATTTCTTTCTTTTCTGCTTTTGGTTCAGAAAGGATCCGAGGCAGATTGTGGCAGAGACATTATAAAATAAAAATCCAAACGCAAGTGTCTAAAACTCTGAACAAGGGACTGTAAATGAAATAGGTCGAGTCCAGAGGAAAAAGCGAGCCTAGACACACAGCCAGTGGGAGCCATCATGATGGCTGTACCTGAGCATGGTGTGGGCTCTCAGCACATCAGGTGTCCATGGAGAAAGGAAACAGCCAGCAGCCAATTCCTCTGGTAGAAACCGCATGCATTGCTTCCAATAACCAGGAAGTGAGACCCCTGTAGAGAAACGGGGCACCTGTCAAACAGAGCAGCGTGAGCCTCAGGAGGAGAAATGGTTGCCTCAGATGGGACAAGGAGAAGGGCACTGGCTACCGACCCCAGCCACAGTGTTCACAGAAAGCCCTTCGGAAGGCCGCTAGCCGGGCCGGACTCAGGAGGATGCATCGCTTTATATGTGCCACATGGGTGACACTAGCGCTACCACGTGTGGGTTGGCGTGTGGAGCAGCCAGTGGTGAGACTGGAAACACAGGCTGGACCTCGGGTGCCATAGCGAGAGACCTGGACTTCATGGGTCTTGGGGCAGTTGCTGATACTTGTGAGCCCGAGCTGGTGGTGACGGCGGGTTGTCAGGCCACAGTGTGGACTACTTTAACCTCCCAGCTGGGAGAGAAAAAGCAGGAAGTGAGTGGTGGGAAACAGTGGAGCATCCAGGACAGCCTGTGGCACAATCCAATTCAAAGAGAGTCTGGACTTAAGGAGGGTACTGCAGTGGCTGGGGACAATAAACACGTCTCTGTCTCTCTGTCTCTCTCTCCATACCCTCTGTGTCTGTCTGTCTGGCCATAACTTTATTATCAACCACAGATTTATTTTTTTTCCCCCTGCTATTCTTCATGTCTCAGCAATGTGCAGCCCAGGGACGTGCAGATAAGAGCGTTCCCACCCAGCTCTTAGGGGTCCGCCATGAGAGTGTGACTTTAGAGGGCTGTGAGAGATGCTTGCTGCAGAGGAACTCCTTGCCTTGGAGACTGACCCTAGATGTGTGTTTGAGTTTATTCTAGGAACTAGCTAGCAGTGCCCACTGCACTGGACTCCTCTCACAAGCGAAGACTGTACCACCACCTTTCATTGCAGCTTATAAAACCCGAGGCTGCACAGAACATACATGTCAACACGGGTTATCAGGAGTCTGCTGTGGTGCTGATGTGACCAATAGCCCTATATCCCATGCAGAAGCAGTGTGTGACCACACACAACCAAGCATAGATATAAATGGAGCCCGCTATACAGCTGTAAACATACTTAAACCATTATGACATTTTGAAGACTGATTTTAGAAACTACCCTCCTCCCGCCTCCGCCACTCCCCATGCAGTTCTCAACTAGACTTTGTAGAAGAAACGGTTCTGTTGCAATGTCAACAACAGGCTGGACCTCCCAAAAGAGATGTCAACAGGTTAGACCTCCAGAAAGGGTGCCATTTCACTCAAGGCTGATGGGCTACTGAGCACAAAACCGAGATGAAGTCAAGTGAACATATGGTGAGGATCCATGGTCTAACCTTGTAACAGGCAGCCGGATAGTGGTCACTGCTCACAGACGCTCACATAGCAGCCCCCAGAGACGGTGAGTGTGCTACGTATTTGCTAGGAACAGTGCTAGCAAGTCCCACTAACTAGGTGGCTTAAAGGAGACACCACATTTATTATCTCACAGATCTAGGGCTTGAGGTCTGAAATCAAGGTGTTGGCAGTGCCAGCTCCTTCTCAGGGCTTTGAGCAAGGGAATCCACCCCACGATGCTGGCTTGTCACGTGGGTCTCTTTCCTAATGTCTCCGCACTTCTGTCTCTGTGGCCGTATCCAGACTTTCTCAGTCTCCCTTGCCCATCTTAAGATCTCACCCTAACCAACTGCATCTCAGAACCGACTTCAGTATAAAGATCACGATCCGGAGCGGGAGGGCGAGGAGTTAAGCAGAGCTACGACTCAACCTCAAACAAGTGGCTTTTTTTTTTTTGGTTTTTTCGAGACAGGGTCTCTCTGTGTAACCTTGGCTGTCCTGGACTCACTTTGTAGACCAGGCTGGCCTTGAACTCACAGTGATCCGCCTGCCTCTGCCTCCCGAGTGCTGGGATTAAAGGCGTGCGCCACCACGCCCAGCTTCAAACAAGTGGGCTTTGCAGGCACCATTAAAGTTAAGAACTTTGAAGTGGGGTGTAGTTTCCTGGCTACCGAGTAGGCTTGGTCCAGTCACGTGCTCCATCTGTGGCCAGCAAGATGGACTATCAGAGATGAGAAACTTGGCTCTTGGCTTTGGAGAGAGAAGAGGGTGCCAGGGTCCAAGAGCTATTGATGGGCCTAGATGCCTGCCAACACTTCGATTTCAGGAAGCCTGTGCCAAGCTTCCTTTGTATTGTTATGAGCCATCCAACCTGTGGCTACTTGTTATAGCAGCAACAGGTAACACATTCTCTCCCAGGCCCAGACTCCTGCACCCCTGTGTAGGTCAGACACCTCTGCTGGGAGCGGCTCCACAGGACAGTCCGCGCCCTGAACAGACACCAATCTAAACCAACTCTTGTTAAGCAACAGAGCCACCTGAGTGCCTCGCCTGCCCTGGCCCACTCGGTTGTCTGTCCAGCAGTAGGACAAGCCTCGTGGCACATACACAGGCCACCCTCTGACCGCAGCAAGAAGGACGCGTGACCTACAAGGGGACAAACAAACTCTGGAATTTTGAGCCAAGAGGGACATGAAGAACAGACGAGAACAGAGGGATGGGCTGTCGATGTCACTGGGGTCCGAGTCCCAGTACGGGAGGAGGCTGGCCCTCATGGCAGAACAAAGTTTGACACAATTGAAACCTTGTCAAGGGGCTGTGATTTTCCTGTAATGTCAGTAGCCAGTTCCAGAGGCGTCGTTTCCCCCTAGAACAACACAGAACAACACAGCTCGTGTTCAGTGGACACGGCGTCTTACAAGCAGCTGCCTCTCAGCGCTTTTGCTCTGTTTTGCTTTAGCGGGTTTGATTTCTTTAAGCTGTTAAGCCCTAGACTGGAAGTTCACAGATGGCCGGATCATCCTGAGCCTTGGGACACCAACACGCTGGTCCTACCTAACCAAGGCTGGCATTTTCTGTATCAATTCCACTCCACCGAGAACTGCAGCAGGTAAAAGTAAATATCTCAGAGGGGCAAGTGTCCCTGCTGGCGGGACAGTGGCCGGCCTGCCGCCTGTCACTACACATGCTCACCTTGTTTTCAGCCTGTTTACCTTTCTGCCTTCTGCTTGCTGCCTGTCCCGAATTCCTTCTCAGCACCAAGATGCTCCTAATGGGCCTTGGTTGAACTGGAATTACAAGCGCATGCCACTATGCCTGGCCTTTCAGGTGTGCTCTGGGGATTATGCGCAGGTCCACATGCCTGTACTGAAAGCATTTACCAGAGTCTGGGTCTGGTTTTAGTGTGTGACAGGTGGGTGTTACAAGTTATTGCTGCTGATGTTGTTTATGAGACAGGGTCTCTCTACATATCCCTGCCTGTCCTGGAACTCACTGTAGATCAGGCTGGCCTCAGATTCACAGGGAGCCACCTGCCTCAGCCTCTTCCAACTTGATATCTTCCTGCCTTGGCCTTTTGAGAGCTAGTACAAGTGTGTGCTACCATGCCACGCATGGTACAGCTTTGTTGCAGGATGAGACGCCCATGGGCCACTGTAGAATGTGTCCTGACACTGGCACTGTCAAACAGAGGCTGCTGGAGCACAGGCGGACCTGTTCTCAGCAACACCATGCCCAGACAAGGACTTTGCCAGAGCCTGAGGTAACTGACAGAAGACACAGGCATCTGAAGTTGCCTGTGCTGACTCCAGGACCCGGCTTGCCTGGATCTCATGTCTTCCCAGGTGAGTGTTCAAAGCACAAGCCCTGGAGAGTTTGGAACACGTTGGAAACCGGATCATGCTGCTCAGGAGGTGTCAGGAGGTGTCACTCAGCCACCGCTTGCCTGCCTTCTAGGAATGGCCCCAAAGTTGCAAGAGCCATTTATTTTTTAAGAGCACCGAGAAAATATGGGGTTTGAGCGAGGAGTAATTAACACCTCGTATTGTGGCCCTGTCCTGTTCATGGTCCAGGAACCGTGCGGAGGGATGGGGGACAAGGTTGTCTTCGGGAGAACAGAGGACCCTTCTCACGGCCACTGAGCCTACTGTGGTTCACTTCTGTTCCTGAGCCTGGCTGCAGAGAGAAACGCAAACCCAGAAGAGAGCCTGTGAGGTGCACACCCGAACCCCAGGACTCAGGACAATGGCGTGTGAGATCATCCGGCATCAGCCTCCACTTCGAGACCTGCTGAGACGCTGCATCCAAAAACTGACCGTTGATGACTGCTGGGGAGGGGCTCAAGGCAGGAGAGGCTACTCAAGACCCACCTGGCAGATGGACCAGCAGCACCAACAGACACTGGGCTTTAACAAAACAGCACATGAGACTGGGAGGGAAAAGCGGTGAGGACACAGGGAGGAACTGGAGGCTGACAACAGGCACGTTTCATCCAAAGCACACTGTATACACGCATAGAATTCTCAAACTAACCAGACAAAAGCTCTCAATGAAGAGAGAGCAAATGCGTGAGCCCCTGCTGTGTCTCAGGCACTGTCCTGGGTCATGTGCACATAAAATTAAAGAAAACCAATTCCTTTTTGTTTGTTTGTTTTGGGCAGCAGTTTTGAGACAGGGTTTCTCTGTATAGCCTTGGCCATCCTGGCCTCACTTTGTAGACCAGGCTGGCCTCGAACTCACAGCAATCCACCTGCCTCTGCCTCCCGAGTGCTGGGATTAAAGGCGTGTGCCACCACGCCCGGCTCCGATTCCTGATTTGAAGCGTAGCTTCCCTTCAGAAAAGAGTTATCTTGGGCAGAACCAGCTCCCTGACGGCGCCCTCTGTAACAACTGCTCTCTCTGCTGTCTGTGGCAACCCAAGCTTCTCAGCAACCCTAGGGAGCAGATCCAACCATCAAGACCACGTCACAGAATGGCTGCCTCGGGTCAGAGATGTGCAGTAACTTTACCCAAGGTTGCAAGGTGCTAAGTGGAGAGGCCAGGTTTTGAACTCAGGCAAGTGCCTTACTTCAGCCCACACAGCAGATTACGACAGGGACTGCACAGTCGATACCGGTGTCCCCTGTCCAAAATGCAGGGGCAGCCTCATAAAGAACCCTTGGTGATGCTTCCTAAAGGCCATAGGTGGACGGACATTCGGGTCACAGAGGACAGAGAAAAGGGGCCCTGGAATGACTGAGAAGGTCTTGGGAGGAGGCGGGACATAGAGTTCTGCAGGACGAACTCAAATGATTGATTGATTGGCAGTTGGGAATACACACTTAAGACAGACATCTAGCTTGGTCCAGGCACGGTCACTTGATGTGCTCTGATGCTGAGCTGGAGCAGAGCTGTGTGAGCCAGGCAGGCAGGTGCCCCGCCAGTCCCCGGAGGACGGAGTGGGTGGGTACCAGGCCTTGGTGAGTTTCAGAGCTTACAGGAAGAGAAGCCAAAGCCGTGAGATGGACATAGCATTGGCAGGCCAAAAGCGGATGGGTAGCAGAGCGAGGGTTTGAGCAAGATGTGGGTCCCCTGCATGGGCCTCAGGTGCGATCTGGGTGGAAAGCAGGCAATGAGGTGCCACCTGCTGGTGGGATCAGGCCATTGCTGTGTCCTGGCATGCCGGCTGCAGCCGAGGCCTGAGGGAATTTGACACCATCTGCTGTCAAGTCCTGTCTAGCTGAGTTTGGGTTGAGGAATAGTTATAAGAGAGTGGGGTCTGACTTTCACATGAACTTTGGTGCCTCATATTTGACCATGTCCCCTGGATGGGGAGGCCGGGGGGCACTCAGAAGAAGGATAGCAGGCTACCAAGAAGAGACTTGATACCCCATGAGCATATACAGGGGGAGGAAGTCCCCCTCAGTCACAGTCATAGGGGAGGGGAGTAAGGGGAAAATGGGATGGAGGGAGGAATGGGAGGATACAAGGGATGGGATAACCATTGAGATGTAATAAGAATAAATTAATTTAAAAAAAAATATATATATAAGAGAGACGGGTTCCAACGAGGCCGAAACTGCTGAGTGTTTGTCAAGAGCAGGACAGATATTCTGAAAATCCTTAAATGTTAGGTAAAGTCAGAGAGGATTTCCAAAGAGAATTTTCAAGGGATGTCCAACCCTACCCTGGCTGAGGTTGGAAGGAGGCGTCTGTGAGCCTAGAGACTTGAAGGACACTGGAGAACAGAGACAGCAGGGCCAGTTGCTTTTCAAGAAAATCAATATACCAAGAACAGTAAAAAAGCCAATTTAAATAAGATATGAATTACTCTTTCTTTTCTTTTTCTGTTTTTTTTTTTTTTTTTTTTTTTTTTTTTTTTTTTTTTTTTACTTTCTTTGGCTGGCTTTTCAAGAGAGAGTCTCTCTGTGTAGCCCTGGCTATGCTGGTCTCACTTTGTAGACCAGGCTGGCCTCTAACTCACAGCGATCCACCTGCCTCTGCCTCCTGAGTGCTGGGATTAAAGGCGTGCGCCACCACTGCCCGGCTCAAATACTGATTCTCAAAGTGAGTGTGTGTTTGTTTGTTTGCTTGTTTTCTGATTATAAAGGTGACCTGCTGGCTGGCTGGCTGGGATGGTGCACAGACACAGGAGGAACACAAGTTCAAGATCAGCCTCAGCCGTGTAGCAGCTAGTCTGGGTTAGGCTACATGAGACCTGTCCTCAAGAAAAGCAACCATCACAGAATTACAGGTTAACAGAGAAGGCCTCTCCTGGATAATCCTCTGCCTGGGGACACGGGCGGCCAGAAGGGGCCCATTTTGCTCTGAGGCCAGCAGGTGGCAGCGCACCACTGTGTTGCCTTTAGCTGTATCCAGCAAGTGAGATGTTATTCCCTGGGAGTGTCTGAGCTGGAAAACTTTGTTTGCTGCTGTAACCCTGCAGTCAGAGGTCTTCTGGGAAGACCTGGTCCATCTAGTTTCACCTTATCCTTTCCACCTGAGTCCAACTTTTCTCCTCTCCCCCAGCTGTGTGCCGGGGCAGCCTCTCCTCATGTTACAAAGTAGCTGTACCAAGTCCAGCCTCGCACCCAGGGATATCACTTCAGGGCGCCAGTAACACACTGCCTTTGTTTTCCATGGCCTGGATTGAATCTTTGGCCTGTCCTTCCTTCCTTTCTTCCTTCCTTCCTTCCTTCCTTCCTTCCTTCCTTCCTTCTTTCCTTCCTTCCTTCCTTCCTCCCTCCCTCCCTCACGCTGCCCCCGTCCCCCCTGCCCGTTTTCTTTTAATGAGACAGGGTTTTTCTGTGTAGCCCTGGCTGTCTTGGAACTCACTCTGTAGACCAGGCTGGCCTTGAACTCATAAATCTGCCTGCCTCTGCCTCTTGAGTGCTGGGGTCACAGGTATGTGCCACAAGCCCGCTGTCTTTCTGTCATTTCTGCCTTCTCTTTTGTTGGATGTTCTTTGGCTTTTGGAGGGAGCACTATTAGCCCAAATGAAACATTTTAATGTAAACTCTCCCTTTATACATATTTATACAGAAAATTATGTGTATTGTGGACGTCTTTCGGGTAGATGAGTAGCCGTATGGTTGCATGTGACCTTCTCAGCCATCCTTACTGTTATCTTGCCCTCCTCCCTCCTTCTGAGTCCCCCTCCTCGCATCCTTAGCTCTTTCTCAAAGCAAACATTAGGACCAGGCATGCTCAGTTGTCTCCTCACACACTTGAGTCAAAGTCTCTTGTAGCAGGCGTGTGCGGTCCGTGTTGTCCCTGAAGTGCATGGCTATGTTCAGGGTGATGAGTTAGAGTGACTTAACTTATGCCAGGCGTGGTGGCGCACACCTTTAGTCCCAGGACTCCGGAGGCAGAGGCAGGCAGATCGCTGTGAGTTTGAGAAGCCCTACTGTTTGCCAAGGAACCACTGAAATCAAGCTTGAAGTGACTCACTAGACAACTCCCGCCTCCAGCTTGATCACCCCGGCTCCCTCCCCGACCTGGCCAGACCCCGAATCCCTCCTGGTGCAGCTCTTCAGCTGAAGATGCCAGTGATGGCTTCAGTCCTCCAGGGCCAGGTCCGGCTGGTACATTAAGAGCTACCTCTCCGCCCCTGGTTCCCCAGCTGGCACACTAACCTCTGGCAGCACTGGTAGGCTGGTTCGTTTTCTTGGTCCTGCCATCTTGCCCTCTCCTTCCCGTCTCCCCTCTGCCATCTCTCCTCCCTTCAAACTTACCTCAAGGGTCACAGACACGCTTTCCACTCTCGCTTCCAGGCTGGCTTGAAGCACTTGTCCTGGGTTCTCACACGGAGAGCTGCTCCTGGCTCGGTGCGCCTGAGGCCATGGCGAGAGGGCGAGAGTGCCTGAGTATTTACCGCAATGCTGGAGCCAGCGGTGGGCTTCAAACCGTGTGTGGGACTGGGAAGGGCTAATGGGTCCCTTCTTTATTCATGGGCCCATGGACTTCCGTGGACCGCATTGCGTGGAGGGTAGCACGGTCAGGCCCTGACTTCACCATGTTCCGGAGGATTTACCCGAAGACTCCTCAGATGGCCCTGGGGAGAGTGAAGGCTGCATTGCGTTAAGGATTAAATGATGCTGTTTAGCCAATCAAGGCCCCTACAGAAAGGCTTTGGTGGGCAGGGCTTAGGAGTGGGGTGAAAACCAAAACAAAATAAAGCTCTTCCTTGTTACCACAGTTTACAAGACACCAGAAAACAATTTTATTGAGTAATCTGGATAGCCCTGACTTTTTTGTTGTTGTTTTTTTGAGACAGGCTTTCTCTGTGTAGCCTTGACTGTCCTGGACTCACTTTGTAGACCAGGCTGGCCTCGAACTCACAGAGATCCTCCTGCCTCTGCCTTCTGAGTGCTGGGATTAAAGACATGCTCCACCACGCCTACCTAGTCCTGACTTTTTACACGGTGACCTCAGCCACAGCAGGATCCACTGGAGTCAGAGCATTTGAAATGACATCATAATGACAAATCAGGTCACTTATTTGGGGGCTGGGGGACTGGAGGGTGAGAATGGGGGGGGGGGTGGAGTACTGGAGGGTGGGGGAGGGGGTGGGGAGTGGAGAATGCCTTTCCAGAAGTCCTTTCTGCTGTCCATGACCTTGCCTCACCTGTTCTGGGCGGGAAGGCTGTTGTAACCCGCAGACAGCTGGGTCAGGGCCATGATTCTCAGCTCTGGCCAAACTGACCCTTCCTGGGGAGACTTAGATGTGAGTGGTGGGAAAAGTAGTCACCGGGCCCCTCCATGACACTGTCAGGATGGTTCTCTGGGCTTTCTTAAAATGCATGCTGTGATTTTCTGATACTTTCCATATGTCCTGAAATGTATGAGGCTGGGCAGCCAGAGAGCCGGGCGGCGCTCAGTGCTGTATGTGGAGGGCCCAGCTCCCCTGACAAAGGATCCAACTGTGCCTCTTGTGCTGTAATCCTAAATCTGAGGCTGAAACAAATAGAAAATGCAAATCTGCCTTCCTTGTTTAAGGGCTTGGTATCCTTCTGTAGTTTCGAAAACAACCAAACAGAGAGAAAAACACATTTTAGCAAATATATCTTATTAGAAAATGTAGATGCTTTTCCAAATTAGAAAGCCAACCCATACCTCCTTGTCAACCCTTCCTTTCAGCCTTCCCTTCCAGCTGGCAAGCATTTAAAATAATATTTCAAAGAGGTTTAACATCCATGATTACATTGTTTGATTATTGCACTTTCTAGATAATGGTTTTTTTTGAAATTGTATCTTGCAGCTAAAAATTAAGTAGTGACTTCTGGGTATGCACGGCATTCTTTAATAAAATGAGACCCAATATAATATCCTCAGAGGCTGAGCAGTAATATAGAAGAGATTTACTGTCGTCCAAGTGAGTGAGATCACTGATCCTATAGGATTCGTATTATTTTCTCAAGTTAAACTCCAGAGAACACTGGGAATGGAATCACTGATGCCTGGCAGGATCTTGGATGGACTTTCCATTCCCATATGGATAAGTGAACAATTCCTGGCTGTGGGCCAAAATGACGTCTCAGGAGAAAGCTGTGTCCACTGTGGAGAACGTGCCTCCGGCATTTAAGGCAGAGGCCCTATTCTGTGGGATACCGTAATGGCAGGCACATTTCACTACATGCCTGTGGGCTGTACAGGATGAGAGGGCATCTTCCTACAGAGCATGGACTTGGGGTGATGGGAAGGTGCTGTTACAGATTCGCCACTCGTAACAGATGCTCCACCTTGGTGAGGGATGCTAACCAGAAGGAAGATTCTGTAAACCAGAGGGCAGCAGAGTTCAGTATCCCAAGGCTGCATGGTCTCATATGATCAGAATCCTCCCTGGAGGGGTGTGTGCTCCTGAGCTGCATGTCATAACTCCGCAGCCCTTCCCTGTACCTGGCAGCAGGTACAGCTCTGCCAGCTCTCTGGTCACAGAGCCCTTGAGTTTGCTTCCTGCCTGTCTCTCAGGATGATGTGCCCTTCCTTAGGATGCTGTGGAGACTCTGATAAACGTGGGCAGCTGGGTTACATCTCATTCAGTCTATTGATCCTGCTCTTCCCGGCCTTACACCCAGCCTTGAAGGAGACTCTGCTTGGGGCCCCAGTTACCTGGAGGCAAAATATTAGGTCTGGTGGGCTTTTCCGTCTGAAATATTTCTTTAATAAAGTCACCCGCAGTGTCGTAGAGGGGAGCTGGTTGGATTCCCAGGGTGATGGTGTCACAAATGATGGATGCGTCCTGTTCAGACAGACCCACCCGGAGCTGAGTCTTGAGCACTGGCAGTGTGCTCACTCACCAGGCCTGCTCGCACAGTGCTCTCCCAGAGTCCACTGCGGCTGCTGCTGCTGCTGTGACTTTGGGGACCCCTGCTACTGACACACACCTCAGGGTCCTCTGTATCAGGAACATAGACACTAGGGAGCAGGCTGCGGCTAGGACAGACCTGACCATGTGGGTGGGCTTTTTTTTGTTGTTGTTGTTTTTAGAATGTGGAAGACTTCAGGACTTTGGACTAGAAAATCAGTTGAACACTAAGCCGGGACTTGCGGGCCATCGAGGCAGGAGCCTAGAAGCCAATGTAGGAGCCAGGTGGATTACGGAGGCCCAGCTCAAAGGGCTTCAGGAGAGAATGTTAGCAACTAGGCTAGAGACCATTCTTGTGACATTTTGGCAAAGTCTGCGGTGGCTTTCCATCCTTGTCCTA
Source organism: Acomys russatus (assembly GCF_903995435.1). Lineage (NCBI taxonomy): Eukaryota > Metazoa > Chordata > Mammalia > Rodentia > Muridae > Acomys > Acomys russatus. The sequence goes on from NC_067164.1 coordinate 41,409,656, forward strand.
AGGATCTGCCTGAGGCTAAATTGAAAAGTAATGTACGAAGTTCTTTGGTGGAAGCGATTTCAAGGCTGCCTAAGGTCAACTGTGTTACTTGTGTTTGGGATCTTGCTCTTAGGCAGATTTACAGTGAAAAAGAGCAGGTTGGACAAGAAGAAATACAAAATGTACAGTTTGAAGAAAAAAAGAGCACCAGGAAGCTGGGCCGTGGTGGCGCACGCCTTTAATCCCAGCACTTAGGAGACAGAGGCAGGCGGATTGCTGTGAGTTCGAGGCCAGCCTGCTCTACAAAGTGAGTCCAGGACAGCCAAAGCTACACAGAGAAACCCTGTCTCAAAAAACCAAAAAACCAAACCAAAACAAAACAAAAAACCCAAAGAACACCAGGCAATATAACAGGAAAGCCAAGGCTTGAGAGACTGAGAGATCTGCATTGGAAGGCGGTGGGTGGGAGGGAGGGGTCCTTGGGGCACGACCCCCCTTAGCTCAGCCTGCAGTTTATTGGAAGAAAAACGCCTGAGGGATTTTTTTTTTTCTCCTAAAAAGCAACAACAAATCAAAGCCGCTGCAATTCTTGGTGGTCAAGCTTGGCGATGTGATCCGCAGAGTTCTGGCTTTAGAGTCATGAAGGAACAAAGGAATTGTGGAATTTTCCTTCACAATTTTTGTATGTATGTTTGTTTGTTAGTTTTAAATACAGGGCTTCTCTGTGTTAGCCTTGACTGTCCTAGACTCGCTTTGTAGACCAGGCTGGCCTCGAACTCACAGCGATCCACCTGCTCCTGTCTCCCTGAGTGCTGGGATTAAAGGCGTGCACCACCATGCCCCTGCATTCCTCCACAATTAAGGAGAAGGCGCAAGGCCAGGTGTGAGGCAGGGAAGCCCTGCCTGGAGGCCCTGGGAAGCCATTGTGTGCAGCTGTGAGAGCGAAGCCTTTGACTCCAAGATGGGAGAGGAGCCAGAGCCAGGGAGTTTCTGCCGAGGAGAGCTGCAGGAAGGGGGCAGAGTCAGCCCAAGAGGAAGACATGTGCTGCAGGCAGAAGCGCCAGGAGGACAGAGCCATCTAAGCCTCCAGAAAGATCCAAGGATGGACTGAAGTGAAAATGCGAGTTTCTTCTTTGTCACATTCACTCAAAAACATCTTCTCACTTGTGTCTCTGGCTACTGAGAACAGGAGGAAGCATGGGCACATGTTTTCACACGCATGTACTTGTGGGACATTGGCACACGCTTAAGTCATCCCTGATCTTTTTCCTTCTTCCTCTCATGTTCCCACCGTCCTGCCTGCCCCCTCTCAAACACACACACACACACACACCCTAACCCCAAATACAAAGTGTTCAGTCCATTTACTGTTACTTGTATGCGTATGATTTCCGGGCTGACCACTTGCTACTCAGTAACTAATTATGAGGGAAACAAGAACTGATTTCGCCCACTGCCAGCATCGCTCAGCTACCTGTAATTCTTTGTCTGGGATGTTAGCATGGATGTTGGTGCTGTTCTTGCTCAGGTCCCCTCAGGCTGCCCTGCTGTCCTTTCTAGGAGACACGTTGCCACAGCTCATTTCCTGGCCCTTCGGCTCTTCCGGTCTTTCTGCTGCTTCTTCCTGGATGTTCGCTGAGCTTTAGGTGCAGGGATTGCGGTGTAGATGTATCCACTGGGGCTGGCCACCCATGGTCACTGTTCTCTGTGTTTTGATCAGTTGTGTTTCCCGTGATGTTTTTCATCCATTGTAAAGAGAAGTTTCTTTTTCTGAGGGGGAAAGCTACACTTGCCTGTGTGTTTAAGGATACATATTTAGAACTCGGTTAGAGATTATGTGGTTTAAAGTGATGGTGGAAGGGTCTCCTATATGACCCATGGACCTCACTAGCCACAGGTGGTTAGCCAGGTCACAGTACCAAGTGTGATATCCCCTCTGCTGAGTATGCAGTAAGTACATTTAGAGAACCTCCAGCCACCCCCAACCTCTGTTCTTATTACTAATATAATGTGCTGTGACAGCCATGGTTTTGTGTACTGGGGAAGGAGGAAATGACATCACCCTCTGGGAACCAAATATGAACATCAGAAAAAAGCTGAGCTCCTAAAAGGGAACGATGGCTCCCAGGGGCTCAGAAGCTTCACAGACAACAGGTTAGTGTCGGCCAGAGAAAACTCCACTCCTCAGGAACCTGTGCGGCTGCTTCCCCTACCAAAAGGAGCCATTCCCTTGCCCCTGTCAGAAGGGACAAAAGGCTTCTGTGGTGCTGGCCTCCTGGCTCCCCAGTATCACAAGCTCCATGTCGGACTCCTCGCTCCTCTCCAGGTCGTGGGCTCCCCCACCCCGGGTCCTCATTCTCCTTATAACCCTGCTGTTTTGACTGGGCCGCATTTGCCTGCACTCTGTCCTCCCCCCATCCTCCCCCTGCCCTGGTTTCTCTCATGGTCAGGTCCAGTCTGTCTGCTTCTCCTCCTTTTTGCTCTGGACTCTCCTAGACTGTTCTCTTTCGTGCACATCTCCAGTACGAGCCGTGCTCTTAGCCACACTACGGGGCAGTCACGAGGTCAGTTCATACAGTTAGGTGCAGCGGCAAAGACGGGTATGGTTATTTGAAGGGTAGCTCATCTGCTCTGGACGTCTTGAGATAGGGGTGATTCCAAGAAATACGCCAGTCAATCATAGAAAGGACCCTCCTTTATAGAGCTGGGGGCAGAGGCCATTCATATTCATTGATTTTATTCATCCATTGGAAAGCATTTTCAGACAGTATATTTTAAGTATATTTTGCCCCTCTTTTTCTTTTACGGAGATCACCAAGTGAAGATTGCTTCCTGCTTAGGCATGGGAGGCTGTGTCCTCTCTTCCCTCCTCAGCACCGAGACCTCATCCGTCTTGAGTCTGCACAGGCCCTGCACCCGCTGCCGTAGGCTCTGAGTTCATCTGTGCATCAGTCTTCGTGGGTCTGAGGACACTGTCTCCCGGGAGTCTCCTGTCACCTCTGGCTCTTATACTCTTTCCTCCCCCTCTTCCACGTGGCTCCCTGAGCCCCAAGGAGAAGGTTTGATAAAGACATCTCAGTTAGGACTGAGTGTTCCAGCGTCTCTCACTCACACACGCTGTCGGCTGTGGGTCTCTCTGTTTGTTCCCGTCTGCAGCAAGAGGAGCGTCTCTGTAGATGGCTGAGCAAGGCACTGCTCTGAGCGTGTGGCAGAGTGCTGTGAGCGTGTGGCAGAGTGCTGTGAGCGTGTGGCAGAGTGCTCTGAGCGTGTGGCAGAGTGCTGTGAGCGTGTGACAGAGTGCTGTGAGGAGTCGGTGTGTTGCTGTGTTCCTTTAGCAGAGCAGCCGCGTCTGGTTTCCCCTGTACGTGTTCCACCTCATGGAATGGAACCTGAATCTAATAAAAAGCTGACTGGCTGTCTCAAAGTACTTGTCCCACCATTGCACTGGTGGACCTTGCAGCCAGGTCACTACTGTTGATGGCAGGGTCTGTAGCTGAGTCAGAGACTATTTTTCTCCGCTGGTGGCACCGTGAATGCTAGCTCACTGGTTCTTAATTATAATGTCTTTCACCTGTGGTCCCTCCATCCTCCTCCTGCCATCGAATGGTGAAGAGGAAGTACACCACTTAAGGCCCCAGAGGGGCTTTCATGAGGCAGCTTTTCCAAGGGTTTGCTAAGGAGGATTCATCCAGGAGAAAAAGAGCCTAGCTCAGCATCTGAGTCTCCTGGTGACAAACCGTTCCTCGAGGCAAAGATGCAACGGCACTCTTGTCTCCTTGATCAGCCGGCTCTAGACTAAGATACCAGGTGGGAGCTCGGCACATACCAGCGTCACTTCAGCGAGTATTTATTTATTTACTTTTTTTTTTTTCAAGACAGGGTCCTTGTCTGTTCTGGACTCACTTTGTAGGCCAGGCTGGCCTTGAACTCACAGCGATCTGCCTGCCTCTGCCTCCAGAGTGCTGGGATTAAAGGCGTGCGCCACCACCACCGGCCTTCAGCGAATATTTAACTCCCCACTCTTGTCACTCTACAGACCATGTGAGATGTGGGGCTTCTGAATGTTCAGGCTTCTGTCACCATTCCTGCTCAGACATAAACACTGGGCTCCCGGCGGGCTGTGCAGGTCTTGAGCCTGTCCTAGGCCCTGGCTGGCCCATGGACATGCCATGAAGACGCTGGATCCACAAGTGAGGCGGGCATCTCACTTAATTCTCCAAGGAAGCTGAGAGGAGCTCCTCTCTCATGTCACAGATGGCCGTCCCCTGTCAGACGACCAGCTTCCTAATCTCTCCCCTCTCCAGAGCAAGTCGCTCCACAGGTACACTCAAGCATGAGTCTGTAGTCGCCATCACAGGTTTCACGGGCCCAGCAGTTCTGGAGACACGAGCCATATCAGCTCTTAGCCTGTCACAGCGATCATCAGGACGTCGGCTTGAAGAGTCCTCAGAAGTTGTGGCCATAGGACAGAGAGACAAATGTGAGAGCAAGTAAGTCTGAGAGCAGCAGTTCCCTCTTCCAGAGTCCCTTTGGTGGCAGGTCACCACACGTACTTGGTGTCTTGGTGTGCACACTCCTCAAGGAAAGCCTTGACGAGTAAGTGCTGGGTCCGCAACATATTTTCCCTCGTCAGCTCTGTTCTAGAGATTAACTTAGCTCCCTCCAATGAAGGGATGCTGGTTTAGGCTGCAGATTTAAAATAAAAACTGAGACCTGCGGGACCTACTGACTACACAAGAACCTTGGAAATGAGAGGCAGGGTTAGCACAGAAAAGCAGAAGCCGGATCGTCGTCGCCGGTACAATGAGGTAAAATGAATTCTAACTGTCTAGAGTGTGCCCTGTCCCCCCTTCACCACTCTCCATGGTTGCAGTCAGGCAAGCATGTAACCCTTGGGCTGATGCCTGAATTCCTGTTACGTTCCAACAAGGCAGACTCACCCACCCTCCTGCCCCTTAAACTCTGCGCCTGCTATGGAGACCGTGGTCTTTGTATTGGAACGACAGATGCCTGCAGAGCGTGTGGCACGGTGGCCACTGAAATGTTTGTTGTGGAAAGTGAGAAACAAGGATGAGGTGAAGGAGGAAGAACAGAAAAGGAGGGAAGGAGGGATGAAGGAAGAAAAGACAGAAGGTGAGAAGGAGGTGAGGGAGGGAAGAGGAAAGAGTGAAGGGGTACAGGGCAAGAAGGAGAAAAGGGGAGGGAGGGAGGGCGAGGTCACCTCTGTCCTGTGGCCCTCATTAATACCACCCAGTGAACCTCCTCCTGTCAGGCAAAGCTTTGGAAAGCAAACAGAATGCCACCGCTACTGAGGGTGGCAGAGGTGACGGGAGGAGACACGGTGCTTCGGGCGGGGAGCGGGTACCTGAGTGCTGTCCGCAAATGGTTTTAGTCACTTTGGTGACTGTGGCTGTCTTGTGAGAGTAATCTTCTCTTAATAAGCACACTCACCCAGATTTATCACCCCTCCGTGGTCTTGTTAAAGACCCAAGAAGAATCCTATTTAAATGGCCGGGGCAATGGAAGATTCTTAACACGGGATCATTCTAATTACGCCTTGAGCGTGAGGTTGTGAGGTTGGTGGCCCCTGCAGCCAGTGGCGGAACAACTGGGTTAAAAGAGAGAAAGGGAGGTGAGAGGATGCTGTCGGCACTGCCTGTGGAGGAAGAAGTCTGCAGTCAGGTGGCTGCATGCTTTCATCCTTTGACAATGACTTTGGAGTCATCTCCTGTCCTTTCTTTCTTTCTTTCTTTCTTTCTTTCTTTCTTTCTTTCTTTCTTTCTTTCTTTCTCTTTGACTGTCCTTTACATTACAAAGCTCTGTTTTCTCTTGGGTGCCACCCAAGGTGGAGGATGGGGATGAGCACCGACAATCCTGGAACAGCACACAGTAGTTTACATGCCCAGAGACAGGAGTGCAGCCCAGAATCCCTGCCGGGGAATCTGCCCTACAGGTTTCAGGGCTTCCTGCTTGACAAGTAGCAGCTAGTCAAGCTGTTTGGGAGCCTCCATGAGGCTAGCCTGTGGGGAGATGTCATTAAAAGAAGGGCCATCCAGTGAGCCCCCAAACTAACTGGAGAAGGAGACCGGCTAGTGGGAAAGTGTAGACTGCGCAGGCTGGCCGGTGTCTATAGACACAGTCTTTGCTCCTGGCATTATTTGTCTAGATAAATAATCACCAACAGCCACTTAAGGTGCATTTTGGTGACAATGGCACACAGGAACTCACCAAAGCCAAGCCAGAAGTGTTTTCCCATTAAACTGTACTATTGAAAGCCATGCGTGGGGAAGGGGCAGGCATGGGGCAGGGTGAGGGAGGAGGGCCTTTCCCTGGGCTTATGGCATGTGTTCTGGCTTTTATGTCACCCTAGTGGTCAACAAATGTCATGCCAAGAACATATGAACATTAAATGAATCTCTTCTTGTGATGGCTGTAACAAGACCATGCAACAGAACACAGTAAATATAACTCACGCTTATTAAGACTCCCCGTACCTGCTTCCCACCAGGGCGCTTAACAAGAGAGTAAACAATACACGGTCTCTTGTGGTTGCTAATTAAAATGCAATAAATTATAGAATCAATTGAAATTCCGGATCAGCTCTTCAGTGGGTTCAATAAAACCTCCAAAATTTTATTCTCCCCTTGGGGTCTGTTTTCCACGAAGTGGCCTGTCTGTATGGGCCTCTCTTTTGTTTGACTTTTAATCGATCCAGCTCGTCTCAGGCAAAGTAACCAGTAGCAGGGCACATCCCAGGGTCCTGACACATTTCCCCCAGCCAATGCAGAAAGGACAAGACTTGGCATGGCACCTAATGCACCTAAGATGTGGCAGTGACCTTGCCAGTGACACAGCCAGGCTGTGTTTCTCCAAGTCTTCTCTGGTGCCAGCAGGAATAAAGGGCATTAGTCAGGTCTGGTGGCACAGGCCTGTAATTCCAGCTACTCAGGAGGCTGAGACAGGAGGATGGCAAATCCCACAGCTTCCTGGCCTGCAAGTGAGTTCAAGGCTGTCCTGGGGAATTTAGTGAGGCAGTGTCTCAAAAGGAAGAACAGAAGGAGGTTCGGGATTGCAGCTGAGTGACAGACACTTGCCTCTCAGGGTTAAGGTGCTCAGTCCAGTTCTTAGGACTGCAAAAAACGAAACAAGGTAGGGGAGGTGGGGTGGGGGTGACGGAAATGCAGCATATGGAACTCTCAGAGATAAGTGAAATTAAATTAAATTAAAACAAAAACAAGGTGAAAGCAAACAGAAGGCTTGGAGGCTGCCTGTCATGGGAGCCCTGCAGGGGGCCGGTGCCTTTGTGTATGTTTTTGAAGCTATTTTAAGTCTAGCAGATTCCACAAGAAGGAAAAATATTCTAAGGTTGTTTCTGTGAGAAGAGCAGCGTCACCCCAACCAACAAGTGTGGTCGGGCTCAGTCAAGCTGTCGGGGGTGGTGGTGGGGGTGGGGAAGGGTGAGGCGGGAGACAGAACAGCCTCTGCCCTTGCAGTCCTAGCTGGGCAGCAGGGTCCGGGGTCAAGGTCTTGGTGACTTGAGAAGAAATGGGTGTGTGTGTGTGTGTGTGTGTGTGTGTGTGTGTGTGTGTGTGTGTGTGTATACATGTGCATGCATGCATGGGCACACCCATGATTCCCTGGCAGAATACACTTCAGCCCAGCTTTTCTGCTGAGCAAAGCTAGAGACACAGATACAGGAAAAAGCACAATATAGGTCAGACATGGAGGCCACAGGGCAACCAGTGTTCGAGACCAGCCTCACGGTGGCCGTGGTAGTCCCAGCATCTGGCCACGTATCACTTGGAAACATCAATGTCTAAGTGAACGCTTTGTTTAGACGGAAGAAACCTGAGTGAAAATGAAGGAAAACGAGTCACCTTGGCACCTCCTTGTCTGTGCCTGTGTGTTTCTGTGTGTGTGGGCTCACGCGCGCACACGCAAGTGTGTGCTCTCGTGCCAGAGGTGATAGGGATGGAACGTGAGGGCTCACACATGCCAAGCTCATGCTCTAAGACTGAGACTCGTGGTCCAGGTCGCCTTTTCCTGTACTGTTCAGATGACACCACCCCAGGTCCTGTACCTGAAGCCCAGCCTCTCAGGAAAGCCCTAGGCTGTGATGTCAGGCTTTCCTCTCACTGCCGTCCCAGGCCTGGTACCCTCATCAGCTGTGAATCAGCAGAGTTATCTGGCAGAGACCACGGCAGGGCCCCCCTCTGTCAGCATAGTAGTCAGGAGTTTATCGTAAAGTTGGTGGTTACTGTACTACGCATCGTAGAGGGTGGAGGGATGGCTTGGTGGTTAGGAGCCACTGTTGCTCTCGCAGAGGGTCTGGGTGTGATTCCCAGCATCTGTAATGCCAATTCCAGTGGATCTGACACCCTCTTCTGGCCTCTACAGGGGCTACACATGACTAATACACCCACATACATGCAGGTAAAACACCATGCAGTAAAGTTAAAACTTCAAAGCATGGGCCAGGTGGAGGTGGCTCACGCCTTTAATCCCAGCACTCGGGAGGCAGAAGCAGGCGGATCACTGTGAGTTCGAGGCCAGCCTAGTCTACAAAGTGAGTCCAGGACAGTCAAGGCTATGCAGAGAAACCTTGTCTCAAAAAACCAAAACCAAAACACCAAAAACCAAGAACAACAATAACAAACCAAAACCAACGAAACAAAAAACTTCAAAGCAAACAAACATTATCCCTGTTGCTGAAAGGAGCTCCTGGCTGCTGCTGTGGTCACCGCTCTTGTGATAACCATCTGCCAGGACATCAGCAAAGAGCACACAAGCGAGGAAGCAGCATCCTGGAGACCTGTCAGGTGAGCCGTCATGCAACCCCAGGGGCCTCTCAGAAATTATTTGGGTGCCTCAGCCCTGAGGAGTCTCTCTGCCGGAAGCATTGCTTCACCTCTGGGAGCTGCGTGGGCGGGCACTCCTGCACTTACTCAGGAGGTGCACTGGTTTAAGGCCCTCCGGGTGGTGTGTAGCAGCCTCTGAGAGCAGCTTGGACCAGCAGGACTCCCCAGTGAGTCTCAGCAGTCAGCATCTGCCTCCCTCAGGTTAGGAGTGAGATGTGTAGGTCAGGAGGAACAGGAACCAGCAATGGCAGGGAGGGAGCTTCAAAGCTACGTCCCGGAACCCAGGCCTCAGGGTAGCTCTGCAAGCCAGGGCCGAGGAGCATCACTGTAGTGACAAGACACTTTCACAGAGGAAAATCAGCCTCTCCCAGACAGTGCTGTTAGAAAGGCTTGAATGCAAGGTGGCTGCAACCCATGGTCTGAAAGAAAAATACAATGCAGGTGTAAGATTCACTTTTCAAGGGTTAGACAAACAGGGTACCATGACAACCTGCTTCTGTCTAGGGCATGGTGGGGTTTTAAATGGTGTTTAGTGTTAAGTTCCGAAGGTCAGTAGTGAAGCCATTCCCTGTACGTCACCTGATGATGAGCCAAGAGGTTTTGAGGCAGCTCCGATCCTTTCTTCCACATAGGCCAGCAGCTTCCTCCCAGACAGACAGCCCCTTGCACTTGACATTTTGACCCAAGCCAGGCAAGTGCAAGCACTCCACTAACCTGCTTTGATAAGAGGCTTCGGCCAGCACGCCGTTTTTCACCAGTCTCTCACCATGCTGCAGAAGGTGCAACAGTGCTCTGGGCGGCGCTCAGGCTGCCAGTTTCTTAGTGTCCACGTCTCTTTGCTACTTCTAATAGTTCCGACTGTACGCGGGGGTTGTGGAAGACCGGCTGACTGGCCAGGGAAGACGTAGGCTCTCCCTTCTGAGGACAGAGACAGTTAGCCACTCTTCCTTTACTGTGTAAGGTGCCCCTGCCCACCACAGCGGGAGAAATTTCCCAATAAAACTTCTACCAGACCAGACTGTGCTGAGCGGACATGATTTTTAGTGTGCAGTGGCCTGAAATCTGACAGATCCTGGCAGACTGGGTGCCCCTGTTTTAGAAAGCCGAGCGTGGCTGACAGTCATCTCACCGATTCGCCTGTCTGTTATAGCCAGCATAAGGTTAGACAAATACACTCCCACCAGCACAAAACAGCAACCTTCCAAACTGTATGTCAGCGCTGTATTTACAGCCAAATCCAGGCGGAGCCCGGGCCTCATATGCCGCTCCCATTAATGAGACAAATGTCAGCATTCATAAGCTATTTTTTTGTCCCTGCTTATCAAATCTTTCAAAAAATTGATAACTAGTCTTTATAGATTGTGAAAGTCAGATATAAGTCTGAATGCATTACTGTACGGGACCCCAAGGGGTAAACTTATCACCTGAAAACCATTTTACACGGACGATTTGACTTTCATGCGGAGTGTCATAATGTACCCTGGATGGAAATCGAAAATAAAATATCTGGACTCCAACCTTCCCCTTGGTGGGATTTATGACTCCCCCAGTACAATAATTTTCAAAATTGTATCCCTTAAGCTACAAGACTTGATATATTATTAGCTGCTTGAATTGAAGACGCTTTCCAATAGGCCTACGTGCTGTCTAGAGGCCCGGATTAATCCCTATGAAACAACAAGCTTATCTCAAAGTGTTTCTCCGTGATCTAAACTGCGAGCTCCATCTTCTCTCCAGAACAGAATGGAGGGCCCGCGCCATCTCTGGTGGCTTTGGGACATACGGCTTTTAGCAAAGCTCTTCCGGGGGACAATGGCTATTGGCCAGCCGGAAAACAGGATGCGATCAATGAGTCCCACCCGAGAGACCAGCTTCCGCGTGGGACTCTCAGCATTTCCTGGGTTTAGTTCTGCACCGTTGGGACCTAGGTGCTGTGAAGAGTCTGCGGGTTTGTCTCCGTAGAGCTAGGGAGGAGAACCATTTTGCTTTAATCAATTTTTAGCCTGATTGTTTATTGTGTGCCTGTGTTTGAGCACAAAGGGGGCCAGAAATAATCTTCCAGTGTGTTCCTTAGAAGACACCCATTATTTATTTATTTTTTTATTTTTACACTCAGGGTCTCTCATTGGGAGCTGGGGCTCACCCATGGGCTACGCCTTTCTGCCTCTGCTTCTGACTCTTGGCACTAGGACAAGCCACTTGCCACCATACTCAGCTTTCATATGGGTGCTGGAGCCCACGCACAGGCCCTCAGGCTTTCACAGGAAGCATTTTGCTCACAGAGCCATGCCCCGCCCTTTTTAATTTAACTTTAACCAGTGTTGACAGACTGTGCTCAGATACTTACTTTCCCCACTCCTTCCTCTGTGTATCACAAACCCTACACTTGGAAAATCAGCAATGGCTAGGCAGGAGGACAGGCAGCCTGACCACACAGAGGTAAACTGGTCATTCTTTCTTTCTTTCTTTCTTTTTTTTTTCCAAGACAGGGTTTCTTGTGTAATCTTAGCTGTCCTGAACTCCCTTTGTAGACCAGACTGGCCTCGAACTCACAGAGATCCACCTGCCTCTGCCTCCCGAGTGCTGGGATTAAAGGAGTGCGCCACCACCGCCTGTCTAGCCTGGTCATTGTTAAAGCGTTCTTAATCTTCAGCTGCAGCAAAGCTAATTCTTTCTCATAGGAATGTGTTTAGGCACTCATACGAAGGTGTTGCTGTCTATTCCCATGCAGGGACAATGTCTAGAAACACAACTTCTGAAACACAAAAATATAGGGCTCAAGAGCACGCTGTGGTCAGAAGCAATGTGCCCCATGTGCCTAGGCGCCTGCAGAATATGGCACTGTTTAGAACCAGCCACTGTACAGGAAACAGGTGACAGGTCATCAAATTAGCCACTGCCAGTTGTGAAGGCCAAGGACATGTTTCTAAACTACTGATAACAGAGTCTGTATGCATTTGCATATAGATGCATATTTTAAACAAATTGTTTGTACTTTAGGCTCACAATGCCTAGGTCCACCTTCGTGTGGCATGTGACACCTTTCTCTAACCTGTGAATTCCAATATTGGGCAACAGAGTCATTGTCTACCTATAAAAGTCGATTGATTTTCAGAATTTATAGGTCTCCCCCCCTTTTTTTTATTTTTGAGACAAGGTTTCTCTGTGTAGCCTTGGATATCCTGGACTCACTTTGTAGACCAGGCTGGCCTTGAACTCATAGAGGCTCACCTGCCTCTGCCTCCTGAGTGCTGGGATTAAAGGCGAGCACCACCATGCCCCACTCATAGCTTTCAGTCTTTATAAAACTTAACTCAGCACATGTGTTGCCACAGAGCACTTTAACAGAATGTCCTGAGCACCCTGGTCAATGCTGGTTGAGCGCCTCTTTCCACGCTGCCATGGTAGTTCTCAAAACTTCTCTCTGCAACATTTGAGTTTCTGAGTTGTCCCTTTTCTTACTGGTCAGCCCTTTAGTTCTTCTAAAATGTGTGTGCCTGCCAAGGGCTTTACTCATCCAATGAAAGCGAATACACAGCTTGAAGACGTGTTGGGGATTATTATCTTCTTCTTCTTCTTCTTCTTCTTCTTCTTCTTCTTCTTCTTCTTCTTCTTCTTCTTCTTCTTCTTCTTCTTCTTATCTTCCATGACTAATCGAATAACCAAATGTTCCATCAACATCCTAGACTCTATTACTTTGAGGGCTACAAGTCATCAAAAGTAGCCATCACTGTTTTATTTTTGTCTAGATTCAAAATATTTTTATTAATTCTTCAAGGATTCCATACAATGTGTCTTGATTATGTTCACCACAGCTTCTCCCCTAACTCCTCTCAGAGCCCTGTCTATGTTCTCACAGGTGAGGCCATCCCCTGGACAACGGCTGACCTGCCAGGAGCCACAGACTTAGAGAAAGCTGACTCCCCGTCCCTGGAAGCCATCAGCTACCCAGAGTTCCTCAGTTAGGGGCAGAGCCATGAACTCCATCCCACTCTGGGATAGGATATCAGCTGATTTGCTCTTGTTCAGCACCCAGACTGTTGAGGTCATGGGTACAACAGCCCTGTCATGTCCAGAAGACAGTCCAGTCCTCTCTGACCTCTGGCCCTCACAGTCTTTCCACCCCCTTCTTCTGACATGGTGCCTGAGCCTCAGGGAGAATATGTGATGCGGATGGCCCATTTGTGGCCAAGGACCCCACAGTCACTGCTGTGCACTCTGACCTTTGTGAATCCCCACTTTAACCACCAGCCACTGCGCGAAGGAACTTCTCTATGGGAGCCGTACTCACCTAAGAGTAGAGAGATGTGAATTTAGAGAGACGGTCTGATGCTATGTCCAGTTAGTGACACAATAGAATTGGCTCCCTGCTGGGCCTGTGCGCTCCATGGGTTATTGGCTGGATTTTCCTCTTGTGGAGTGGGCCTTCAATCCAAAAGTTCCAGAAAATGGTTGGTTGTCCCCATAACACTCATGTCGCTGTTGTTATGTCCTCGAGCGCATCTCACCATGGCGGTCACTACTGTAACTCAACGCCGGGTAATGGCTTTTCCCCCAGCAGCCTGGACAACACCTTCCAGTATGAAAGCTATCCAGCAGGGAGGAAGCCTCCTGGTCACTGCCAAGTTGACTTCTTCATGTCCTGTGAACAATGTGCATGGTGTCTTCAGCATTAGTCTAATCATCACGCAACCGAGAGCAAAGGCAATAGCCTATCCTGCTTTAAGGGCTTTAAGAAGGCTTCTTTAAGGGGACCTCTTTCTCCATCACAGAGCTGTGGTCCACCTGGCAGGACGGAGGTGGTCAGGGGATAATTACATCTTCCTGAAAGACATTGGTAAATTATCTCTATTTTGCAGATGGTTCAATGAGCCCTTGTGCAATGTAGGATGAGAGTCAGGGCATGTTCAGGGTGGGACAGCTACTCGCTCTAAGCAGTATAGGATTTGGGCCTGGACATAGTTCAGGGATTACAGAAGCTGCCTCCCAGGAGTCGTAGACCTCAAGCTACAGTGCACAGGGTAAGGAAACAGTGCTGGGCTTGTAGGAGATTGTGCAAGTTTCTAAGTTACACTATTTCTCTCTTGTTCCTTGAGACAAACTGTTAGAAGATTTTTTTTTTTTTAAACATGAAGCTGAGGGTTGGGACCACAGCTGCGTTGGTGAATCTCTTTCCTTGCATGCCTGAAGGCCTGCGTTTACGTCAGCCCATCCAGTGCAGGGACAAAGCCAGGAGTGTTTCTGTGCTCAGCATCTCTTGGATGCCTGTAGCTCTTTGTCTACAGTGAGAGAGCCCCCCTCAGTTCCCCCCTATTCTGTCATCACATCTCTTGGTGCTGTCCTTGTACAGGTCTTGTTTAGGCAGGCACGCTGTTGAAGTATCACAGGCGAAGCTTATGTGGGAGAAAGGACACAGACGATTGCATCATTTCTAGGAGATGCCATCTTACTTCTGGGGCCTTTGGCTCTTCAGTCTTTGTCTCTTCCAAGATGTTCTCTGAACCTTAGGCGTACGAGTTGTGTCTGGGTTCTCCACATTTAGGCCGGCTGTGGTTTTCTCGAACAGCCTGTTGCAAACAGAAGCTTCTTTGGTAAGGGTCTGGGGCGACCCTCGCCTGGGGTGAGTGCAGCCTGTGAGCAGACAGAAGTAAGCGTGTGCTAAAGAATTATGCTAACCCAGTACAGTGGTGAAGTAGGTTCTCCTCAGGATTCTTGCCCTGGGTAACTGGCATCATTTCTCACCTGCCGGTCAGGCCTTAAGTCTGGACAACTGCTGATTACCACCGAGGTTTAAGTGCTGCCTTTGCACCGTTAGGGATATATTGCCATCGTTGTGTGGGGCGCAGGCTTCACAGATGGACAGTACCGTTGCTCACGTCCTTCCCTCCCTTGTTAGCACGTGTAGCACTTTCTGGTTCTAGGAAAGCTACGAATGAAGGTTGTCCAGTAGGATGCTGCTCATGTCCTTTGAGTCCTAGGTCTGAAACGCCTAGTGTGGTCAGCAATGGGGATTTAACCTTCAACTTTTGGGGCGGGGGAGCAACCAAGGCCAGTAGCAACAGCCTTATTGTTTTGGGAGTCTAGCCATTCTCCCCATGGGGGGACCCTAAATTGGTTACTTCGTGCCAAGTGGTCAGCCTTGAAATCGCATGCATGCCACACTGAATGGGCTCAACAGGTTGTGTTTATATGTTTATGTCTATGTATTTACATATAACAATTACGGAGGAGTCTGGGAATTTGTGGTGAGGTATAAAGGCAGGCATGGAGGTGAGGCGGGGTTGGAGGAAGAAAAAGGGCTGGAAGGAAATGATCTAATTACAGGTGAATTACAAAAGCAAACAAAAGGCATGGATGAAGCTCTCACTTGTAACCCTGGCTCTGGGGAGGTGGTAACAGGTGGCTGCCTGGGCTCAACGGCCATGCCCTGGTGCTCAGGTGCTGTGCCCTGGGCCTTGGTGGCTATCCAGCCTAGCCTACTGGGTAAGTTCCAAGCCAGTGAAAAGCCTGTCTTTAAACTTTAAACAAACAGGACTGGAGAGATGGCTTAGGGGTTAAGAGCACTGGCTGCTCTGCCAGAGGACCTGGGTTCAATTTCCAGCACTGACATGGCAGCTCACAGCTGTCTACAACAACTCCAGTTCCAGGGCACCTGACACCTAGACCCCCACCCACACACACATGCAGGAAAACCACAAATGCATATGAAAATAAATTAAGGAAGTTGTGGAAAGCTCCTGTGGGCTGACACTCATCCACGGCCCCTCATATGTATACACACCTGTGCGTGCACACCCACTGGAGTGTGTGCACCCATGTGTATACACACCTGTGCGTGCACACCCACGGGAGTGTGTGCACCCATGCACACAGGATATGAAAACAAAACTTCCTTGATCGTCCACAGGAAGGCCGTTCTTGCAGTGCGTGGGCTTCCGTGAAGGAAATCTCTGTTTTCCCCTCTGGGAATACCTGGGCACGCAGCCAGAAAAGCAAGTTTGGAGGCAGTAGCTTTGGCCACCACACAGCCTTATGCATTTGTAGAGCATTTAGCTTATTGACCTAAATGTTCTCATCTTTAGGGAGGAAAAAGTAGCTTAATTAATTCACAATAAAAAAAATCCTCCATTTCATAGAAGATAAGCCTAATATAACCCAAAAAGAATTGAATGTGAAAAAAAAAAAAAAAAGAATTGAATGTGTGCTAGGACAGAGCCATCAGCATGCAGCAGCCTTAGAAATTACAACATCTGACCTTAATATGTGTGAATCTATCAAGATTCCATTGTCGACACGTATATTTTTTGATATTCTTCTCTGAGCTGAAATCATGTCATTTATATGCAAATGGCCGCATCCTCAGCAGCTGCCGAGTCCCAGCTGACGCCCAGGGACTTATTTGCACTTAATAAAGCCTCATAAATAGGTTTTGCTTCTAAGTGGGTGGGGAGCAGAGCCCACCGCAGCCCTTTCCGGTTACAAGCTTCTTTTTGTTTTGAAAGCAGACTGGCCACCTCTAACAGGATGCTTCTCAGTTGCCAAGAAACAAGATCCTCATGCAACCTCCCCCTCCCGGCTCCATGGTGGGCAGCTGCTCCCCGGTCTTAGCAGAAGCAGTAGGTCTGCATTCTCTTGTCTTATGGGGAGAAGAGGCAGTCCACACCCCAGGACCAGGCCTCCAGTGGTTAGAGGGGTCGGACTGGGAAACCCCAGCTGGAGAGCCAAGGAGGGGATGGGAGGCCTGGCTGATCGGGAGAAGTCTGCCCTTCAGGAACCCAGAGTTTCTCTGCTGGAAACTGGCCGTGGCGAAGCAGGCTTGCATGGGGACCATTTGTGTGGCCACACAGTGTGCAATTGTCACCTACTAGGTTCCGCCTTTGCCTTCGCTGTCCCTTCTCTCGTTTACAAGCTGAACCCCGGGGGGCCAATGCAGCAAAGCATGCACTCTCTACTGAGCCCACGCGCCCACTCCCTGATTGGTACCCCTACCTCACCGCAAACACAACTAAAGAAAGAAGAAATGGTTATGCAGAGTTGGTATGCGTGGGCCTTTAACTCTACTTTTTCTACCAAACCTCCTTACAACTATCCATGCTTCAACTTTGGAGTCACAAAAACAAAACAAAACAAAACAAAACAACCCAAAACAAAACAACAACAACAAAAAACCCAAACCAAACAAAAAAAACCACAAGAACACACATACAAACCCGCAAACAATCTAAGCACCATCACAACAACAAACACCATTTCATTTAAGACACGTTTCTTAACATCATAGGCCATTGTCTTCCACTGCTAAAGCACAGCAAGCTTGAGGTGCCCATGAGACACGGTGACTGGACACACGGTCTCCCTTTTGTTTCTCAAGCCCCGTTGGCTGCTGTGGCAATACTGTCTGTAATCCTTGTCCAGGTAGCAGGCTGTTTCTGAGCTTCATTTCTGGTGTGTGAGCAACTGGCTCAGCAGATGGTTGTACAGTCTAATAAGTGTGTATCCTCATCAAAGACACTAGTTAGCAATACTATCATGACATTGTCACCAGCTTGGCAAGGAGACAAGCAGCCTGCCATGTTGACTGATCAGAGGTATTTACAACTGCAAAAGCATCCAGGCAACATATTAATCTGAAACACTGCACGCACGCACGTGCACACGTACACACACACACACACACACACACACACACACACACACACACACACACACAAAATCAGTCCTCTCAAGGGAACTCAGAAGAGAAGGCTGCCTGGCCTCACAGACAGGGAGGGGTCCACACACTCTTGTCTTATGTCTCCCAATCTTGGCTTCATCTTTCATCTGAAAGCAGATTGCGTCTGCCCTGCCTGTTCACAATATAAGAATTGTCTTAGTCAGGGGTTCTGTTGCTGCAGTGGGACACTATGACTAAAAAGCAGCTTAGGAGGAAAGGGTTTATGTGGCTTACACTTCCACACTGTCGTCCATCACTGGAAGAAGTCAGCTCAGGAACTCACACAGGGTAGGAACCTGGAGGCAGGAGCTGACGCAGAGGCCATGGAGGGTGCTGCTTACTGCCTTATTCCCCATGGCTTCCTCAGCCTGCCTTCATATAGAATACAAGATCAGGTTGGGCCTCTCCCATCAATCACTGATTAAGAAAATGCCCCACAGCTGGATCTGATGGAGGCGATTTCTCAATTGAGGCTTCCTCCTTGCAGATGACTCTAGCTTGTGTTGACATAAAACCAACCAGGACAAATATAAAATACTTGACAGATCTAAAGTACCAAGTTTCTAACAGCAGTGTATCTCATCCTATCTGTGTGTGTGTGTGTGTGTGTGTGTGTGTGTGTGTGTGTGTGTGGTTAGAGGGCGGCCACTGGAGCCAGTCTTTATTTTCCACTTTATTCTGAGAGTTCCTTGTTTGCCACTGTACACTGAGACTAGCTGGCCATGACCTTCTCAGGACTTTCCTGCCTCCACCTCCCATTGCACCGCATGGTGCTGGGGGCCCAGATGTGAGTGACCAAGCCCCTTTATGATGGGCCTGGGGACCTGACCACAGGTTCTCAAGCTTGCACAACAAGCACACTGCCCACTGAGCCACAGCGCAGCCCCATTTCACCCGAGAAAGACTCATCAGTGGAGCTGGGGCAGCCACAGGGTTCCTTTTCTACTGTCCTCACAAACATGAGCGATAACTCCTTATCTGAAAGTTTCTCTGGACCTTGTCACAAATGGGTGGCAGCTGAGATCTGGTAGCCATCGTTATGTTGTCCCTGAAGCTCCATTCACACCCTGCGTGAGCTTACAGTCATGGGTGGGCCCGCCTACCCAACCTCAACCCACGAAGCTGAGTCCTGATGGCATGAGCTGTGGCTAGAAGGCTCATGCCATTCAGCCCTGCCCCTGCCCGGTTCTATATGCAATGTGGAGGCTCCCACCTCTGTCCTCTTGGCCTCTCTTTTGGACTCACATTTCCCTTGTGTCCATCACAGTCTCTCAAACACCTGAGGCTCAGGAGCTGTGACACAGCGGCCTTCAGTACCTATACTGCCTAGTACCCGAAACAACAGTGCCTGTCAAGGACTAAGGACTCTCCGTTTCCCAGGTCACATAAGAGTGCGAGGCTAGCAGAGCCGAGGGCCTTGCTGTAGGCCTGCATGGCAGCCTTACTGCCACAGAGTGGTACCCTCTGACACTCCTCCTGCCTGCTCAGTGCTGTCCACTGCTGAGGAGCACAGAAGGCACCAGGAAGCGGCGCTGGAGGATTTCCTCGCTCATCCAATTTCTGCTCAGCAGAACATAAGGACTCTAGCCCTCCGGCTGGGAACAGTACGGCCCAGATATTAGCAATCCCAGTTTCTATTTTTCAGTTATGACTTGTAGGGAGAAGTTGGCACTCAGGGAAGTGAAGTTAAGCAAATAAAAAAGCAGGTATCACCATGTGCTTTACCACAACCCCAAGGGAATCGAAACAGGAGGACCATAGATGTGACTTCTGGTCATGCCGAGCGCTCCTTTCTGCGCTGTTATCAGAAAGAAGAGTGTTGTTATGAGACAATTTATGTGGTGACTTCCCCTGGGTGCAGAGCAGAACGTTCCTTAGTGTCCTCAGAGAACTGGTTTATTGATCTCTTTTTATCCCATCTCAGCCCTCCAGCAATGTAACACCAGCACTGTGTGTTAGAAAGAACCAGACTCAAAAAAAAAAAAAAAAAAAAAAAAAAAAGAAAGAAAGAGAGAACCAGATTCACTGAAGCTAAGGATGTTCTCCTAAACATATTCCTTTTGGAGTCTCTTTTTTGTTTTTATTTTTTTCATTCTTTCTTTCTGTTTGTTTTGTTTTGTTTTTGTTTTGGTGCTATTTTGAGCTACTGGCCCACATTAGATTAATTAGGTCATTTTGCCTTCATGCAGCAGTTACCATTCTGATGGCGCCAAATACTATCCTTCCAATAAAGATGCTCCTTGAGATGAGATGGGCAACTTCTGTCTAGCCACACAGCAGCACATGCTGTCTGCAATGCCCCTGCAGTGTGGCTTTGGGCCTGGTGTTATTTACTAGGTGGATAAAGAACTGGGCCTTGATCGGTTGATTATAACCCACCACTGTTAAGAACCATATGGACGCTTCATTTCAGAGGGGCGGTTGGTGACCCCGAGTGCTCAGCCTGTTTCAGGGACGTCCCCATCTTCCTCGCCAACAGTGACTCCCACATTGTAGACTCACACTGGCCTCACCTAACCTCAGACCCCCACCAGCCAGGGCATTTGAGATTGTTGTCTGCTTTTCACCTTCACCGCAGTCACTGTGCGATGAGCTTTGGCTGGATGGTATGCACTTACACTCATCGGTCCTGTTTCTTGAGCAGCTTATTCCAGTCACTGGAGCTGCAACCAGTTGACATTCTTATCCTCATGGAATTAGAGGAATTACCTGACGTGTCCAAGGCCCTGATGTTCGCACCATCTGGCTGTTCCGGCTGGCCCATGGGAACAGCAGTCAGGCCTGGTCAGGCTGTTTGAAACTGCATTCAACGAGACTACTCAAAGGGTTAATCTTAAGAACAATTAGGAGGCGTTTTAGGATAAGGTTAGGAAATCCAACCATTTTCCCCCATTTGCGGTTAGAGTCTTTTGAATGTTAGGATCCTGATGAGTGTGTGGAAACAGCACAACTTGGATGTGTCGCTGAAGGAAATTTATTTACACAGGATGTGGTCCTAGACGGCCCTCCTTTCTCAACCCCAGATGTTTAGATTGGATGAAGGCAATGCTGAAATGTCCCCTGTGCATAGGTGTTAGCATGCTTCTCAGTCTTATTTCACACAGCAATGAACAGAAAGGGTTGTGAGTAAGTGCACTTCGTTGCTGAGCAGGACATTTGGGTGGCTAAGAATATGTAGATAATTTGGGGTTTGATCACTGTTTCTTTCAGGGGGAAGGCACTGATAGGGTATTACTCTATAGCCAACGCTGGTCTGGAACTCACTGTGTAGTTGAGCTTGTGAGTGTCCTGCCTCAGTGTCCTGAGGGCTGAGCTCATAGGCATGGGCTAGTGCAGGGACTGATGACATGGCTACCCCATGGTATGATAAAGGGGCAAATTTTTATTGAGGATGTGGAAGAGAACTCCCAGAAGCACCCGGAAGATGTCCAGAACAGACTGGACGTGGCCATGTGAGAGGCAGGGAACAGACCAGAGGGAAAGAGAAGAAGACAAGAAAGCCAGCAAAAGATGGCACCCAGCTGAAACAGCAGGCCGCCTGGAGGCCAGAAGCACTTTCATGTGCTTCTAGGCACCACACATAGCCGTCAGTCTGTTATTATCCTGGCAGGACTCGTGAAAGCAGTGAACTCTGATCTGTAAGGGGCGAGGCACAAGTATGCCAACTCCTGGGCCTGGCATGCGCGTTTGAAATCTCCAAGCCCACCCTGAGTGACACACCTCCTCCAACAAGGCTCCCACAAAGCCACGCTTCCCAATCCTTATAATTCTTGCACTGCGAACCCAATCCCTAGCACACCCTCCCTGGACTCTGCTGAGATGTCCAATGCAAACCTTATGGCTTATGTGTAATGTTGTCCCCAAGTTTCCTTGTGGTCTCTCTGCCACTAGCAGATCTGCCTCACAACACCACACATGCCCAGAAGCAACAGAGCAAATGGTTATGGGCGAACACTCCTGAAACTGAGCCAAATAAGGTCTTCCTTTCTTAAGTTGCTTCCTTAGTGACAAACCAAACAAAACTTTATCACAATAGGTGTAGAAAACACAAAGCAAAAGCAAACATTTCTCCCATGTAGACTCTGAAGTCTTTTTTTTCTTTTTTTTTAAAGATTTATTTATTGTATTTATTGCATATGAGTGCTTTATCTTCAGAAGAGGCCACAGATCTCATTATAGATGGTTGTGAGCCACCATGTGGTTGCTGGGAATTGAACTCAGGACCTCTGGAAGAGCAGGCGGTGTCCTTAACCACTGAGCCATTTCTCCAGCCCTTCTTTTTTTTTTTCTTTTTTTTTTTCAAGACAGGGTTTCTCTGGGTAGCCTTGGCTCTCCTGGACTCACTTTGTAGACCAGGCTGGCCTTGAACTCACAGCGATCTGTCTGCCTCTGCCTCCCGAGTGCTGGGATTAAAAGCATGTGCCACCACAGCCCTGCGACTCTGAAGTCTTTGCTGGATCCTAAGAAGCAAAATTTTCAAAAGACAAAGTTAATTTGAAAATCAAAGGTGGTGACATGAGCTCCTGATAGTGTCCTTGCTATATGTGAAAAATGAAATGAATATCACTTAAAATAATAAACGTGACATTATAATGCAAACAAAAAAAATAAAGAAACTTCCCAAAGAATAGAAAATGGTTGATAGACAGTGTAGGAAAATGAACAGAGGAAGTAATAAAACCAATAGGGAAAACCTCAAAGTTTATATACTGAAAGTTCATAATTTTAAATATAAGAATCTAATAACAACTGCTAATCCTTTTCTTTTTAAAGTTTAATTTAAGGATAAGGTAGAGGTTCAGGAGTAACTTTATCCAGTCATACTTTTATAACATAGCTGTCAGACAGTAAAGATTTGTCTTTAATCTTGAAACTTTTCTTCAAGACAGTATCATATGCCTAGATGGTGGAAACTGGCCTGAGAGTGGGGCGGATGGTGAGGGAGGCTTCCATACCACTAAGTAGTGTGAGTGCCCACGTCCACGGGCATCCAGAATGACAGAAAAAGAGGATCCTAGCAAACTAGTAGAGTCTCCGAATGGGCAGGGAACAGGGCAGTGGCTGCTTTCCCCATCTTCATGGAAGCCCCCGTGGGTGACGGCAGGACCGGCACCTCCCACTAGTGACAGTGGGATGATGGGTTGTCCAGAGCTCATGTTGATTGTCTGTTGGTCCAAAGGCTGTATAAAAAAGCTTGCTGCTGCTCAATAAAGATAGATCTGCGCCTCAGTGCTGGTCTCTGGAGTCTGTTCTGGATTGGTGACTCCATCGCCCTCACCCCCTGTTGGATCCTGGTTCCCACACTAGATAAGAGGTCTAAAAGTAGGAGGTGACTATATATTGTGAGGAAAAGGTGGTATAGGAGTTCTATGTGAAAGCACATGTTACTGAAGTCATGTGATGGCAGAAAACGTCAGAAAGACACTTTCCTTTTTTTCCTGCTTAGACAGCAGGCATGGCATAGGTCTTGGTAGATGACCCCACCTTGCCCTGCTAAGGAACGTTTTGCTCATCTCACTTGCAAGGTGACAAGATGCCTCCATGGGTAAATGCACTTGCCACACAAGGCTGGCGACCTCCGTTGAGCCTGGCACCCCCGTGGTGGGAGGGGAGAACTGACTCCTGCACGGTGTTTTCTGGCCTGCACAGGTGCTACAGCTTCCCCACACCAATGACGCCATCAATACTACTAACATACGAGGTTCATTATACTTTAAATGCCATTTCAAGTCCACATCCCACTAGATGCTGGGAAACAATCTCAGCCAACCCAAGGCTCCCCAGCCCGTGCCGGTTACGCCCTCCAAGACATAATCCAGGTAGTTAGAATGTTGAAATTCTAACATGGGGAATCCTGAAGACCAAAATTCCTCTGGAAAAAAAAATGGACATGAGGGTAGAAAGCTGAATCCCAGGGGTGAGACTGACCATCTCTATAACGAGAAAAACGTCATCGCTGCTGTTCTATCAGCTGAGAAAACTCCACGACTTTAGGGAAACCCCAGAGAAGGGTGTTATTGTGTGGCCCCAAGTACGCCACATCTGCGGTCTGTGTTTCAGTACATACAGAACGAGTTCTTCCCAGCCAGACACAGCCATATGTAGATGTGTGGCACGGATGAGACGCGCAGGAAGGAAGTCCCATTTGGCGCCTATGGAATCTTTACAGGATTTCAAAGCAGAGAGGCACAGAGGAAGAGAATGTGAGTCCTGCAGGAGGTCACACTCTGATGAAGGAAAGCAGAAACGTTAAAGCCCCAAAGAACGGCTGAACCTTAAAGTTGACCAGCTCTTAACAGCTCCATAGCCTGTTCTTGTAAGATGCTTTTTGTTTGCTTTGAGACAAGGTCTCTCTATGTAGCTCTGGCTGTGCTGGACTCACTCTGTAGCCCAGGTTGGCTTCAAACCCACCTGCCTCTGCCTCCTAAGTGCTGGGATTAAAGATGTGCAACACCACACCCAGCTACACACTTTTTCATATATCAGATTTTCTTTCTTTCTTTCTTTCTTTCTTTCTCTTTTCTAAAATCTGTTCCCACTATTTTGTCAGCATTCATTTTTATAATTTGCTGTGCTGTGTACTTCACTTTTACCTCATTTCTTATCCTGGAGGGATACTGTGAAAATACTTTTGGAGTTTTAATTCACTTTCTTTCTAAGTTTGAAACCACAAAAACATGTTATCCCAACAATGATGGTTTTGTGTGTAAACACTGTATGCATACATAAAAATGTAAAAAAACTTAATAAATTATGGCATGATTTTTATTATTTATTTATTTATTTATTTATTTTTGGTGCACTTGTGAGAGAGAAAATTTCCCCAGACTTTGGCTCATGTGCAATCGAGACCCATCAGTTTGATAAATTTTATTGGGTACTTAAGCTGCCAGTTATGGTATTTCAGAAGGTCACATACATTTTTTTCCAAGACAGGCTTCCTCTGTGTATTCTTGGCTGTCCTGGACTTGCTTTGTAGACCAGGCTGGCCTGGAACTCAGAGCGATCCACTTGTCTCTGCCTCCTGAGTGCTGGGATCACAAGTGTGCACCACAGTGCCCAGACATAAAAGCTTTTTATAAAAGCTGAGTACACACAATTACCAAATGTATTGACATGCATATGTATTTCACTTTTTGTCCAATTTCTTTATGAATACAATGAATGTGCTCCTAACGGTTACATTTGTATAGTTATCACAAATGCATCAGAGTATTTATACTTGGAAAAACCAAAACTACTGCTATTTCATTGTGTAAAGTTGTATCTTGTCATGTCTCTCAGACGAGTCCTCTTCAAAATGTCAGTCCTTAAATATGTCACTTATATAACTTCAAATTATTTTCTCCACAATTTCATTTTGAGGACTTTGATATTTCTGGATTTTAGACTTTTGAGATTTTGGTCTTTGGGTTTCAATATGCAGGACTGTGGCATTTAGGTATCATTTTGGAATTATGGCTTGAACTGCGCCCCACACTGAGATTTCTGAAATACTCCAGAGCTACCACCTGTTATCGCCTGGCTGTGTCCACTGAACACCTAAGGGACCAGAGACAAGGATGCTCTTCCAAGGAAGGGAAATACAAAGTAGTTTGTTTTTAATGAAAAAAGGGTTACTATAACAGTAGGGTTAAATGGGGGAGGGGAGATTAAAAAAGAATATGGGGAGGGAAAACTAATGCCAAAAGACACTTGAAAACCATATGGAAACATTACCATAGAAGCTTCCTAAAATATATGCATATATAAAAAGAATCTATGTGGGTCACCATATAATGAGGGGGACAGTGCACTGACCGTGTATCTTTGTCATCGAGCAAAACTCTAGTGTCAGGAATGGGTTACATATTGTTGGCAAAAGGTTTTCCATGGATCCTTGTGAACACCACAGTGCCAAAGCTGTCAGCTTCTCTCTAAAACCTGACGCTAAGGCCCACTGCTGAACAAGACCGAACTAGAAGCTTCACCCCAGCTGCAAGTGTTCAAGGTCCTGTAAGGTGATCACGAATGTCACAATATCCTGCAAGCCACAGCAGTGACCTGCCTTGAGGTAAATAGGTGCAATGCTGGTGCACATTTTATGGGGGTAACCAGGCAGTGTCTGATTGGATTTAGGGCTCACTTCACGAGACGTCAGTGTCATGCCTGACACTGCTGAAGTGGCCAAGGACCTGAGACTTGACAGGTTACTCTGCTAAAGAAACAGCAACAAAATGACTCCTAATGATGTTCGGCTATGCTCACGCTGTCTCACTCAGCCATCATCAGAGGAACTTCTTGCAGTAGACTGGAACTAACACAGTAGACCCAGAACTGGATGGTGTACAGAGATGGAGAGATTTTGGAACACTCAGTCCTAAAATGGATTTTAAAAAAATCAGAACCCTCCACTCAAGGTACAGGGATTTGTGCAGGAGGCAGAAGTATTGTGAGAGTTAGAGGTAACGGTGGATGTTTCCAAGGAAACAGTGACTTCTAGATACATGACTGACTGCACATGCAAACTCACAGAGATGTGGCAGCATACACAAGACTGGACAGGCTCAAGGCAGACCGGATGTGAACACAGCACAGGGTTCCACTCCTAACCAAGCAGCTTTTGCAATAGGTGTCTGCCTACAAAGAGGAATCTCACAAAGAGTTTTCTCCCCGATTGTCACTGGGAACACCAACTACACTCCAGGGCAGGGCCATGTCCAGGATTGGTTGGCCAACACAAAAAGAACTCCGTGTTTTGGGTTTTATTCTGTTTTCTAAGACTTCTGTTCTGTTTTGTTTCAGCTTTTTTTGTCTTACTTGTCTTTTGCTTGTTTATTTTGTTTTTGTGGGATTGTACTTTAAAAAGAGAAAGTAGGGGAGACATGGAAAATATAAAGTTGGGTGGGGAGGAAGAAGATGAGGTTCTGCGAGTAGTTGAGGGAGCAGGGAAAACATGATAAAATATATGGTATAAAATTTTAAAATAAAAGAGTTCTAATTTCTTTATATACTATTGAAAAGTGGTTGATTAAAAAAAATTTTTTTTAAAGTGGTTGATTCACATAATTTTAGCTCAAACAACTATTACTAATAAATGTATTTCCATGATGTAATGCAAGCCTGCCAATGAGGGCGCCTCACTTGTCTGTGGTCCGCCTGTTTACTGCATGCTAATGCTCCTCCTTTATAATCCATTGCTCAAGGACCACACAGCTTTACTATTTGTAAAAGACAGGCCATGTCTGTGTGGGACCTTCTTAAAAAGTCTGGAAATTATAACTCTTATACAGAATCTAGAACAAAAACCTTCAATCAAAGAAATTTGGTAACAGAATTTGATGGGTATAATTATTGATTTTTTAAAAAATCTCCTAATAACTTCACCTATATATCTTTATACATTTGATCTATTGCCTGTATTATGTATGAGCACTGTAAAATATGACCAGGTCACACGCATCTTTCTAGGACTTTGCAGGAATTCAGCTTGGCAAAACTACAGCCATCTTGGTTATAAATGCCATTTGACCTGCCAGGTGACCCTGGCACCCACTCCAAACCCTGAAACACAAACTAAGTAAGTCATTAAGATCATCGGCCCAGTATGGACTGTTTCTTAACTGATGTTTGACACATTAATGGTTTTTGAGAAAGCCAAACCAAACCAAACTAAAAACAAAAAAACCCAAAGTTTCCAAATTGATCAGTACAGAAGATCATAGAACGAAGGAAACAAAACCCGATGACTTTATTGTATGTGCAGTTTCTAAGGAATCAAAGCCATTTACTGTCATAAAGTGGTAACATCAACTCAGTTATAATTCCTTTTTATTATTAAAACTTATCATTTTGTGTGTTTTGCCAGCACATATGTCTGTGTACCTCTTGAGGCCAGAGAGGCTGTTGGATCCTCTGAAATTGGAGTTACAGATGGCTGTTTGCCACCATGTGAGTGCTGGGCACCACATAGATCCTCTGGAAAAGAAATCAGTGCATTATGGATAAGCCATCTCTCCAGCTCACTAGTTTCTTTTATTAACTTTATTATTATTATTTTTTTAAAAAGATTTATTTATTTATTATTATGTATACAGTGCTCTGCTTGCACGTACTCCTGCAAGCCAGAAGAGGGCGCCATATCACATTACAGATGGTTATGAGCCACCATGTGGTTGCTGGGAATTGAACTCAGGACCTTTGGAAGAGCAGGCGGTGCTCTTAACCACTGAGCCATCTCTCCAGCCCTTATTATTATTATTTTATTTTGTTTTTTGTTTTTGTTTTTCGAGGCTGGCCTAGAACTCACAGCAATCCACCTGCCTCTGCCTCCTGAGTGTTGGGATTAAAGGTGTGCACCACCATGCCCGGCTTAACTTCATATTTTTATACCTGTAACATATGTGTAAATGCAAGCTATGTACATTTTTCTAGATCATTTGTAATGAACAGTATAAGGTTTTTGTTTGTTTGTGTGGTTTTTGTTGAAGTCTGAAATAATCTTTAAGGGATGTATTATGCTAGGGGAAGGTTTTCAGACTGAAACAAAGATGATTCCTCTGGATCATATGCTTTTATTACTCCAGAGCAATCCAGAACCCCTTATTACTCTAGAGCGATCTAGAACCCCTCAAGTTACAAGCGGATGCATGAGAACCACAGCTACAGCAGCGGTGAAGAGTACCAACTCACACAGCAATTAAACAAGAGCTGCACCATTGTAAGTAGGGAAACACGCAGGGCGTGTATAAGTAGGGAACACGCAGGGCGTGTATAAGTAGGGAACACGCAGGGCGTGTAGCCGCACGCTTTAATCCCAGCACGAGAGAGTAGAGGCAGCTGGGTCTTTGAGTCATGCCAGTTTGGTCCACAGAGTGAGTTCTGATACTGCCTTCTTTCCTTTCTTTTGTATATGGGACTTTCTCACACTTTACTATGCATAAAATCTCCAAGAACCTTATTAACACAGAGATTCTGACTCTGACTAAGGCCTGGCCTTCCCATCTCATGGGCCCCTACCTGCAGGAGAGGCGAAGCTCCTGTGACTTGTGCTTGTCCTACTAACTGACCACAGCCTAGGTTCCTAGCTTGATTGTTTTTTTGATGCTGATCCTCACTCTAATTTGCTCTAACTTCTTGACTGGAACTTTTTATATTCCCACAAAAGTAAATGTTCTCAAGTGCAGATGCGACTTAGTGTCTATAGTTCCACAGTGCACACGGCCCCTACAACCTCAGACTAGGGGTCTCAAGGAGTCATTGCTAGTAAGCCTGATGAGGAGGTTTCCTAGAAACAGGCTCATGACAAAGAAGTGATTCTACGAAGGAGTAAATCCTGTCAAAATTTAGAACAGTGAACAATTCAACAGTCATTTGTTTGGTTCTAGAGTAAAAATTCCAGAATTATTTTGTAATTACACTTGATTTATGGTAACAATAACACTTTATATGTTGTGATCATACACCAACTGTTAGTGAGGAACAGATGTAGGTAGTGCCGTGTGTCTGAAAGGACTAGAAAGTATAGGAGGGAGGTCTAGGCACAGCATTTTTAAAGGATAATATCTATCAAAAGAGCTTGTTTCTGAAGTCCTTAAGTAATTCAAAGGAATGTTCCATGATCTCCTCCTACCCCACTGCTTAATAGGCCACCTAAAGTGTTCTTTCAGAAGCAGTGTGTGTGTGTGTGTGTGTGTGTGTGTGTGTGTGTGTGTGAGAGAGAGAGAGAGAGAGAGAGAGAGAGAGAGAGAGAGAGAGAGAGAGAGAGAGAGAGAGAGAGAACATATAGCTGCCACTACCACTTACTGGCACAATCTAGGAATCTATCCTTGAACTGAAAGCCTTTATGCAATGGCTTATTAAGTTCTCAATACACACACCTGTTAGGTGTATACAATTGTGCTAACAATGTAAAAAAAGCAGCTGAGTAACATTTCATATGAGAAAACTTCTGAAAGCATTCAACCCTCAAAAGAGATTTTTTACATTAATTAGTGAATTATGTTTTATAAATATGGGTGTGGGTGTTTCCTCTGCAATGTGTATGTGTGCAGCACATGTGCACAACGCCTGTGGAGGCAGAAGATGGTGTCAGAGTCCCTGGAACAAGAGTTGGAGGCAGCTGTGAGCTGCTGTGTGAGTGCTGGTAGCCAAACCTGGGTCCTCTGGAAGAGCAGCCAGGGCTACTAACCACTGAGCTGCCTCCAGCCCAGAAAAGAGAGTTTATGAAAAGCTCCACCATATGTTCATTCAATAAATAAACAAACCTAATTTGTAAATAGGAGTATTTCAAGATGATTATTCATTTTACAGAAAGAACAGCAGTAGTTGATCTCCTATGAGAGGTCAGTATATGTGGCTGTTTCCTGTTGAAGTTGCATACACTGAACATACAAACAGGTGCACACATGATGAATAGCTATAGCATTGTGAACTTGACTCTGTATGTATTTCTTAAGATGAGAATTTAATGTGTGGGACTTCTCAAATTGACCTGATTATGAGAATCATTGCAGTGCTGATTTAACCTACAGGATTTCGTGATTTCTCCACTGGGGGCACTCACTAGATCTGAGGTAAGGGCCAGGGACTTGGATATTTAATATACTATTCATATTTTATGATAATGCAAATTTGAGAAACACTAGTCTGCTGACTAAAGCTTGACTTTCATTTCAAGACCTTCACAGTTTGGCATTAAGTTACCTTGTAAACCCACACAGCATTTGCCTATGTTAAAAATGTCTGTTAGTTCACAAATCCATACTTTCCTCCTTGGATCTCTGCTCAGATGTGGCCTCTGTCTAGAATGTCATTTCTTACATCCCTCAACAAAGGCTTATTCATTGTTTAAGGGTCAAGTTTTAACTTCTCTCTGAAGGCCACCTTAACTCTGTAGCCAAGACCATATGCCCTGGTTTTTAAACTTTGATTGCAGTGTGGTCCCTGGATCTAGAGCACAGTGTATTTTCGGAATTTGTTGAAAAAGTAAATCACTTTGGAACTCTTCAGACTAAGTGAGAAACTCAGAGTCTGGCACAGAGCAAGCAGTTCTCTATGGACAAGCTGTCTGACTCAGTGCGCTGCTGCAGTGAGGCCCTCCCAGTGACTTGTGCACTGCTGCAGTCAGGCCCTCCCAGTGACTCGTGCACTGCTGCAGTCAGGCCCTCCCAGTGACTCGGTGTGCTGCTGCAGTCAGGCCCTCCCAGTGACTCAGTGCACTGCTGCAGTCAGGCCCTCCCAATGACTCAGTGCACTGCTGCAGTCAGGCCCTCCCAGTGACTTGTGCACTGCTGCAGTCAGGCCCTCCCAGTGACTCAGTGCACTGCTGCAGTCAGGCCCTCCCAGTGACTTGTGCACTGCTGCAGTGAGGCCCTCCCAGTGACTTGTGCACTGCTGCAGTCAGGCCCTCCCAGTGACTTATGCACTGCTGCAGTCAGGCCCTCCCAGTGACTCAGTGCGCTGCTGCAGTGAGGCCCTCCCAGTGACTCGGTGTGCTGCTGCAGTGAGGCCCTCCCAGTGACTTGTGCACTGCTGCAGTGAGGCCCTCCCAGTGACTTGTGCACTGCTGCAGTCAGGCCCTCCCAGTGACTTATGCACTGCTGCAGTCAGGCCCTCCCAGTGACTGGTGCACTGCTGCAGTGAGGCCCTCCCAGTGATTTATGCACTGCTGCAGTCAGGCCCTCCCAGTGACTCGGTGCACTGCTGCAGTCAGGCCCTCCCAGTGACTCAGTGCACTGCTGCAGTGAGCTCTGTATGCTTTGCGTTATTTACTTTGTTGTCCTTTGCAGGTGCTGCATGGCTTACAACCTGGCAGTCTCCCAGACCCATAGCAGCAGCTATTTTCCAACAGTTCACATGACTGTCAGCATTTCTTAGCACAGACAATGTTTAAATTAAGATGGGCATGTTTCTTTTTAAAGATACTGATGCTACTGTGTAGGTAAGAGGCTACAGCATAACACAAACGTAACTTTTATATTCACCAAGAAATCAAAAAGTTAGCAAAGCTTGCTTCACTGTGGACTCACTGTGGTGTGAGGCATGCCTGCACTTACTACAGTTAACACTTCTCATTGTCTCGTCAAGCATGCAGGCTCTGCAAGAGCAGAACGGCAGTCTCCTCCTCTGCAGGACCAGACACTGGACTTTTCACTTCTTGACAGACCACACTGAGCTAAACTGTTACTTCTTTGGTGCCAAAGTCAAAGATAAGCAGATTTTAGAGTCAAGTTCTCACTTACTGGACCTGAAGAACCTGTAAAGGCTGTGCTGTGATGAGCGGAGACACAGGGACACATGCAGGCTGTCCTTGTAGGACACAGACGTTTTAGTTCTGTTCTAAGCTTTTGATGGAAGTGCAGTGCATATTCCTAATAATGTTCACTAGCAAACACATATGATCATTTCACCTGCAAGTTCTTTTCTTCTCTACATTTTTATCTTAGAGACCAACTTTGCCTATTAATATACAGTAAATTAGAAATGAACCTACCCGGGCGTGGTGGCGCACACCTTTAATCTCAGCACTCAGGAGGCAGAGGCAGGCGGATCGCTGTGAGTTTGAGGCCAGCCTGGTCTACAAAGTGAGTCCAGGACAGACAAGGCTACACAGAGAAACCCTGTCTTGAAAAACAACACAAAATATAAAAATGAAATATTAGTTTCTATTAAAATTGGTTTAATAGCAACCTATTTATAATGATAATTTAACTAACAGTTTACTGAAACTAAACCATTCCTCTAGACATTACAATAGAAATAAGAATTTATCAGCCCATATATTTTGTTATAAGAAAGTTGAGAAATGAATCAAATTTAAGGGAAAAATTCTGAACAATTATTATCTTCAAAAATAAAATATTTTAGTTACTATACATATTTATACTTTGCCTATTAACAATATATATGTATATGTTATACATATATATATTTAGAAAATGCCATTAAATATTCCTAGAAGGGCCTTCATTTCTTCAGCTGCATCATCAGGATAATACTTACTGGAGGGAAAAAGCAAACAGGAATTAATTTTTTGTAAACCAGCTTATTTTCAAATACAGAGTAAATAATGTAACATTACAGTACAGTTAAACTTGAGCTTTGCTGTGAGGTTAATATAGCAAACACACTGAGTATAGTAATCTGTCTGTGGGTAAAAACAATAGACTGTAACCTGTAAAGGGTGAGGAACAAATCTCTGAATTATTTCTCTAAATATACTTGGATGTAATGCTGTTTAATAAAGCATGAGCAAGTGTCTAAGCTGGGACTCTCTAAGGAGAGAGAAACTGCTGCAGAGGTTCCTCTTAAGAAGGGCCACCGCTGAGTGGAGAGTGAGATCTGGCTCTCACACGAACTCTGGTGCCCCTTTTCTGACCACGTCCCCTGGACGGGGAGGCCTGGCGGCACTCAGAGGAAGGATAGCAAGTTACCAAGAAGAGACTCGATATTCTAAGAGCATATATAGGGGGAGGAGGTCTCCCTCAATCACAGACATAGGAGAGAGGAGAAGGGGGGAAGCGGGAGGGAGGGAGGGAGGAATGGGAGGAAAGAGGGGATGGGCTAACAATTTAGATGTAATATGAATAAATTAATAAAAAAATTTTTTAAAGAAAGAAAGGAAAAAAAAAAAAAAAAAAAAAAAGAACGGCCAGCAGGGAAGGGGCTAGTTAGTTTATCATGACTGTGACACTGAGCCTGCTGCAGTGTGAATCAGCCGACGGGCTAGACCACAACATGAACTTCTAACAGTTAGCTGATTTCACTTGTATTTCTCCAGAGACATTACAGTTTATACTGTCAATACAACATGCTGCACTCAAATCAGTAAAAGCACCTTTATCAACACAATGTTTCATAATTAATAGCAATAAATGTAAGTGTAAAATTAGTATGCCTAAAGTTATTGGCTTTAACGATCCTTGGTTCTCAGGAGATCTAAAATTTCTGTGCTTTTAGTAAATAAAAGGTTTTGTTCCTGATCTTTAAAACGAACAAAGGAGGCTCTGGAGGAATAGCTCAGTGCTTATGCGCATGTACTGCTCTTCCAGAAGACCTGAGTGCAGTGCCAGCGCCACAGTAGACGGTTCACAACTGCCTGTAAGCCCAGCTCCAGAAGGTCCTGACTCCTGCACTCACATGCAAATACCTATGTAGGCTTTGAATTTTTTCACACCTACTATATTTGGGGTTCTTTAATATTTGTACTTCCCTACCTCCATTCCAGTCCATGTACTCTAGATAGGATGCCTACACACATAGAGAACAGACAGACAGATAGACACACACACACACACACACACAGACAGGCAGACACACACAGAGAGATACACACAGAGACAGACAGACAGACACACACACACAGATACAGAGACACACAGACATACATAGATACATACACCCACAAAGACACAATTAAAAATAAATCTTTCAAATGAACCAAAAATTATGCTGAATTTTCTTGTAAAATTTTTTGTTAGTTAAGTCTTGAAATGTATTTAAAGAGTTCTTACCTAAGATCAATGTCCTTTTTAGAGCCACTGTTTCCAATAAAAATATCAACTTCCTTAAACTTGGGAGACTGTGGTGTTTTCTTAGCACCAGTAAAACACACCCTCTCAATCACGGGAGAGAGAGACAGCTGTCTTCGCTCTTGTAAACTGACCTATATTTAATGTAAAAACGAAACAAAACAAAACAAAACCAGCAATCACTGCGAGTTAAGTATTCAAGCAAAATTTAAAATAAAAACAAAAAGTACATGGCTTACAAGACTTGCATTTGCAGCTTGTTGAGGTAATTCTACCACAGAGGATGGCTCACACTTGGACATGGCACAGTCTGATATATAAACATCTTGCTTCTTGTGTGATGAAACAAAACTAAAAATTAAATCAATTATTTATGAAATATGACAAACAAGAAAGACAAACATCTACATTAATAATTGTTCTGTTAAGAATATTATATTTATTACAAAAGTTGATATTGCTTACTGCACTCATAGAAGAATATGGAAGATTTGAGATAGGTCACTATGTAACTGGCTGCCTTGGAAGTCACTGTATATACAGGTCAGGGTGGCCTCAACTCAGAGATCTCCCTGCCTCTGCCTCCCAAGTGCTGAGACCACATCTGGCTATTTTCTTTCCTTAAGAACAAACCCAATTCACATATTCCAGATTAGAGTCTTTTTTTTTTTTTTTTTTTTTCTGAGACAAGGTTTCACTGTGTAGCCTTGGCTGTCCTGGACTCACTTTGTGGATCAGGTTGGCCTTGAACTCACAGAGATCCGCCTGCCTCTACCTCCTGAGTGCTGGGATTAAAGGCGTGCGCCACTACCACCTGGCCTAGAGTCTTACTTAAGAAATAATCATTCAACAATTTTCTTTAAGATTTCCTATAACCCACAAATCTGTAGATCTTTTCTAAACTCTCACTGCTTAACCGTTAGCCTGTGTGTATTCTGGATTCACAGTTACCACCTTCCTTTACACAACTACATACACGTCTTCATAACTTTTTATTAAATTCATACATTAGAACACAGTTATTATTTGCTACTATGTGCCATATGCTGTGCTAGGAGCTTGATATAAAGTGGCCAACAAGCCATCAGTGAGCTATCATCTAACACAGGGACAGGCCACCTGGCTGATAAAGTGCTTGCCTTGAAGGCACTTGGGGCTGAAGCTTGTGAGAAAATGCTCTGAGTAATGTCATGGAAAATAACAGTGCGGAGACTTATGCCTGTTTTTAAAGATGGCCATCAATCCTTTCTGAGTGAATGACAATTGAGATGCCATTTAAAGGCGGAAATTGATAGCTGTGTAAAGAGGACTGAGCAGTGATAGAGCAGGAAAGTCAGGTACACCGACCAGATCTTCTAAGTTTTGATTAGGAAAGACAGTGCAGGGGGCAGTAGAGCACAGGCAGCTCCCTGCATGCCGTGGCTGCCTCCATGGACCAACTGCTGACAGGGTTTTTCATGGGCTTCTTGTGAGCAGACATTTTAAAAAACATTTAACTTCTAAACTATTCTAATTATTTATAGTTTTTAAAACTCATGGTGCAGAAAACTTTTTTTCTTGTCCTACCTACAGCTTTGTTTCCTTTTGCTGCGTACATCTGTTTATTCTACTTGACTCAGACTTAGAATCAATAAATGAAAAGGGATAAAAGCTGTGGGAGCCAGGTGTGGCCACACATGCCTTTAATCCCAGCACTCGGGAGGCTGAGGCAGGCGGATTGCTGTGAATTCAAGGCCAGCCTGGTCTACAAAGGGAGTCCAGGACAGCCAAGGCTACACAGAGAAACCCTGTCTCGCAAAAAAAAAAAAAAAAAAATCTGTTAATGGCCTAGGCGATCATAGCCCAAAGCATCTTGGGGTGGATGAGCCCCCGCTCAGTGGAGCTGCCCTGACAGGTCTGTGTAAGGGACTTGCTAGTGATGAGAACAGTGGTCTAAGGCCTGACGGCAGGACAATGGAGCCACACGTGAACAATCTGCCTGTGTCTGCAGTTCTGTGGGATCTGTGGTTCTGCCCTACTGATGCTCACACTGATAAGTGATTACCTATGTAAAACCCTGACCACCAAGGAAAGGGCTGTCAGCATTTCTTGTCTTTTGGCCAAAATTCTTCCCCCGTTTTGACTTCTAATCAAGTCCACTTCGGTAAAATCTGTTTGAAATGGAATATTTCTAGGATAATTTTTTTCTTTTCCAAATCTTTGGTTCCTGTACTCTCCATATACCACAAAACAGCAGTGCAGGGCAGAGGGACACTGCCTCTGAAACACTACACTTGTTCTCTGCAGCAATACGTGTTAGTTGATATGAAGGAAGAGTAAAGATATGAAGAACTGAAAAATCACAATGCCTTGATTAAATATCTTAAGGAAAAAAAATCTCCATATATCTAGCTGTTATGAATTCTCTCTCTTCCTCTACTGTCAGACTTCATTATCAAATTGAAAAGATGATCTCTGAGATTGTGTGTGTGTGTGTGTCTGTGTGTGTGTGTGTGGGTGGGTGGGTGTATGTGAGCATGTGTGTGCATGAATGTAGGTTGAAGGACAAATTGTGGAAGTTTTCTCCCTCCTTCCAATGTGTGGAGTCTCAAGGCCACACTCAGGTCATCTGGCTTGGTGGCCTTTACGCAGTCAGCCATCTCACAGGCACATCTCTGAGACAGGTGAAAAATCCAACTCTAACCTTTTCCCCATCACCTCTGCCCACATTAGTGCTTACCTTGTTCTGCCTTTCCTTTTAAATTTTATTGTATGTGCATTGGTGTTTTGCCTGCATGGATGTCTGTGTGAGGGTGTCCGATCTTGGAGTTACAGACAGTTGTGAGCTGCCATGTGGATGCTGGGAATTGAACCTGGGTCCTTTGGAAAAGTAGTCAGTGCTCTTAATCGCTGAGCCGTCCCTCCAGCCCCTGTTCTGTCTGTCTTACTGGTCACAAGACCTCTCATGTGCCTTATGAGTCACTCTATTATTGCTGCAGTAGTTCTCTTATGATTAGATTGAATGTCTGCACCGTCTTTGTGGAGGTGAACCACTGCAGACCCCTAAGCTAATTGTGCTCTACAGAGAGGGCTGTTGCTGTTCTTTGATGGAGGCCAAGTATATTAATTTCTTTGAACTAGATGTCAAAATTTAAAAATTATGAAATACCACACTCCTAAGTCACAATATCTGCCACCACTGAACTTGTATTTCATAGGCAGCAGTAGCTACTGGGCTGAGCAGTGGTTTCCCCCTGCTGACATAGTTCATACTCAGCCTTTGCTCCCTAAATTCTGGAGGCTGTTGAATTTGTGAATCTTGCCCTACTAGATGTAGTACTCATTATGGCATTTAAGGCCCTTACACTCAGATTCAGCAATTTCATCCTTACTTCGATGGCCAGCTGTTTAAAGCCTTATGTCCTTTTGTTTAAAAAAAAAAAAAAAAGACATTTAACTTAGAATGCCTATTCTCCTCTTTCTACTTGTTTGGAAAACCTGAAGTTCCTGGCTTCCACCCCAGACACCATGACTCTGTAGGGCTGGTGTGGGGATAGAACACAGACCCTTAATAAGCACAGCTGGGTGCCTCTGGCATGGTTTGACAGCAGCCCCTCCTGAAAGAGCTGTCTAATGTCAACAAGTCTAAGGTGGCCAACACAGTAACAATTCTCTGACATCTAGTGCCCTGAGCAAATCTCCAACTACAGTCCAAGAGGATAAAAGGTCCCAGGAATTGTAGACTGAAGTTCTGAAGCTTGCCTGTTTGAGATTTCTCTGTGGAATTTGCTGCTTGACTTTTGGAAGGGCAGCTTACTTCTGCTGCGACTTGAACCACAAGTGTCTCCAAGTCCTACGAGAAGAGAGAACATCTGAGGTGAAGGGCTGGTGGCAGCTAATGGAAGCGGTGTATGGGTTCTATGAGGCGTCTCTAAGCAGGGCTGGGTAGGAAGTGGAAGGCAAGGAGGTGGTCGGTGGACAAAGGGCTTTCTGTAAGAGAGAGGGGACTGTGATCAGCTTCCCAAATGCTCACAGAAAGGCTGGGCATGACTTCACTGGCCAGTTGGTAAAGCCATAACAAAAACATAAAATTTAAAAAGTTAAAGGAATGGATGTCCTAATTTGTTTTGATTGCTGTGATAAAACACCATAACCAAGAGTAACTTGGGAGGAAAGGGTGTATTTCAACTTACAGCTTAGCACTGTGAAGGGCAGCCAGGGCAGGGACCTGGGGCTGGGAAGCACAGACCATGGGGAACACTGCTTACTTGGTTGCTTCCCGTGACCAATTCATTTTACTTTTTTTGTTTTGTTTTGTTTTGTTTTCAAGACAGAGTTTCTCTGTGTAGCCTTGGCTGTCCTGGACTCGCTTTGTAGACCAGGTTGGCCTCGAACTCACAGCGATCCGCCTGCCTCTGCCTCCCCAGTGCTGGGATTAAAGGCGTGTGACACCACATCTGGCTTCAGATGCTTATTTTTAAGAACATGGTGTGTGTGTCCTTCACAGAGTGGAGCCTAGTGACTCAGGATGGAGACCAGGACAGTCTGTTTAATGAGGAACAATTTAACAAGCAGTCTGCGTTTAAACAAGACCTTTAACAAGAGATAGGAGGGCTACAGAGATGGCCTAATGACTGAGAGCACTTGCTGCTCCTCCAGAGGACCCTGGTTTGATTCCAAGAACCCACAGGCAGCCATTCCAGAGGATCACACGCCCTCTTCTGGCCTCTATGCATGCATGTGTTACACAGCATATAGGCAAAACACTCATATTGTAAGGTTAAAATAATTAAAAAACAAATTTTAAAAGAGAGATGGAAATGGGATAGGAAAAAATCACCTTATTTCTCATATCATCACCAGGAAACAACCTTGGCTTTTGCCCTCAGAGGGAAAGATGTTCTTTATGGAGGAGGCACTTCTTTTTTTTTTTTTTTTTTTTTTTAGCTTTGTGAAAACTTATAATCTTACTTAAATAAACACATATGAAAAAGTAAAAAATAAAGGTCTCAGGGACCAAAATAAATGTTCAAAGAATTTCTAATGAAATTGCTTTATGCAAACATACAGTTTTACCTGGTACAGCTGTCTGCTCTGCATCAGCTGAAAAGCTCATCACGTCTATTAAGCTTTCATCATCAAAGTCATCCCAAACTTCATCTCCCAGCTCAAAGTTCACATTCAGAACTCCTGAAGACTTGCTTTCATCTGCAGCACTGCGGTTTCCAGGAGCATTAGCATGCCTGCTGAGCGTCACTGTTTCAGGGGTCTTTCCATTTGACGTTGTACAATAGTCCCATCCAGGAAAATCTGTGATGTGTGCACAAGCGTGTAGGTTGCTGAAGCATAAACATTGTTCTGAGCTGTGACAGACATCCTTCCTCTGGTGTGCGGATAT
This sequence comes from Acomys russatus, assembly GCF_903995435.1. NCBI lineage: Eukaryota > Metazoa > Chordata > Mammalia > Rodentia > Muridae > Acomys > Acomys russatus. The sequence continues at coordinate 41,449,094 of NC_067164.1, forward strand.
ATTTGAGCAGCAATTTTCAACAGTGCACATTGAGTGTTGAGCACTGACGGGTATCTTGTTCAGACAATTCTATTTACTGGGTCACATGTCCTAATAGGCTCAATAAATTTAATTTTTATCATCCTTATCATTGAATGTGCGTGTTGTGCATGAGGGTGCATATACCCCAAAGCACTGGTGGAAGGCAGAGCACAACTCTGTGGAGTCAGTTTTCTCCTACTTCCATGTGTATCCTAAGGACTGAACTTAGGTCTCTAGACTTGCCACAAGCTTCTTCAACCACTAAACCATCTTGCCAGCCTCATTTTTTTTTTTTTTTTTTTTTTTTTTTTTCAAGACAAGGTCTCTCTGTGTAGCCTTGATTTTCCTGAACTTGCGTTGTAGACCAAGCTGGCCTCGAACTCAGAGACCCGCCTGCCTTTGCCTCCCAAGTGCTGCGATTAAAGGCGTGGACTGCCACGCCTGGTCAGCCCCATAATTTTAATGAATTTTAGGTCTCACTGTTAATAACTTTGTAGCATCCCACTCTACAATATTTTCCTATACTGAAAACATACAGTAGTTTAGGAAGTTTTTGTTTTTCAGCATTATCATCTTTGTTTTTAACATAGTTTATTTGACTGGAATTTATTTTAAATTATCATAAAATGTTTAGCATAAAATTTATTAGCTTTTTAGCAGTATTTGAAAGATTTCTGAAAAATTTAACAAGAACTTCTTGTAAGGCAGTGTGAGCCTGAAGCAGTATGCCGCTCAGTCCTCTTCACCTGAATAGGCCACCCTCTTCCTACTGCATGTGTCCCTTGTGCCTCCAGCTACAGTTTACATTTATACAGTAGGACTGAAAACAGAATAGTGTTAAATGCCATGGAAATACAGTGAAAAGGACAGCTAGGGTAGAAGAGACTCCTCTAAGATGGAAAACGTGTAAACAGCAGTCGCAGCGCTCCCAGCTTGCTAGAGCTGTGGCCGTGGGGCAGCCAGTTGCTCTATGAAGGAGCAGGGAGTGGCCACAGCAGCCAGGGGCCTTCAGGAGCTCTGGAGCACAGGGCACGAGAAAGACGACCCACTGGAGCTGCACAGCAGACACGTGTCAGACCACGCCAAATCCGTCACCTTAAGATCTTTCTCTTAGCCAGGCACGGTGACACACACCTGCAATCCTGGCACTCAGGAGGCAGAGGCAGGTGAATCTGTGAGTTCAAGGACAGCCTGGTCTACAGAGTGATCCAGGACAGCCAGAACTACAAAAAGAAACTTTTTCTTGAAACAAAACAAAACAAAACAAAAAACCCTTTGTCTTCTCATCAGCAAAAGCCAGGCACTGAAGATGTTCTCCCTGGAGGCTGCACAGTCAGGTGCTGTTGGTCACTGGGAACACTGATGGACTGGGGAGTGAGAGCGTGAAGCAGGGAGTGCAACAAAGCTGATGAGATAAGGAGAGGAAGTGGTGTCTGAGCCTAAGTATCAATATCAACAGGAGCTGAAATGACAAATGTGGGCGTGTTGCACGGTACAAACGCTCAGGGTTTTTAGAATCATCCTTCTTCTGCTCAGAAGACCCTCACACTGATCTGAGAGAGAGAAGGAAGGGAACGCAGCACCAAGAAGAGCAGAGTGCAGATGTGGGTGCTGCTAACCCTGTGGCAGCTACGTGCAGGACGGCGGCCATAGGAGTGGATCTGTACTTAGAAAAGACAGACTGAGACGTCATCAGGAGTTAGCTGGGTGTCTAAGATGTGGCTTAGGAGGCATTGCATACAAGTTCTGCAGGAAAAAGAATAAAGAGAGAGGAGCAGGAAGCGCCATGGAACTGAGCAGCTAAGCCACTAAAGCACCCAAGGAAGAGCAGCCTGAAAGCAGTGAAGAAGAACTGGACTCTGGAAGGAAGCGCGTGTGAACTGCCCTCTCACCACCTTTTAGCTGGATTTTCCAAAGCACGACACAGACATAGAGAGCACAGGGCTCTCTCGCCGTCTCTCTGGCATGCCGAGCTCCCTGTCAGCAGAAGCACCCTTCTTTCCTCTGTCCTGACGGCCACTGCCCATGGTCCCCTGCCTTCCCTGGGGCCACTGCCCATGGTGCCCTGCCTTCCCCGGGGCTACAGCCATAGAGATCTATCCAAGATGAACACGTTACTCAAAATAGACTACTTAGAATGAATTCAGGTCTGTATAGCTACAAGGGAAAACTATCTTTTTCTATTGAGCTTGTTAAACTGAAAAGATGAAAATTTGGGAGGACTTGTTATGTGAAGAAGCCTGTTTAACAAGTGAAGCAATTATCAATACACACAGCTAAAAGATTGAGAGGCCACCAGAGATGTGATGAGATCAGTTGCGTGCCTGGATTTAGCCAAGATTAAAGCCAGCTGCCTACGTGGATGTCCGGTTTATATGGAGACCAGCACTTACCGCTGTGTGCGTAGGCCCCTTTGTGTAGCATCTCAGGTCACCACAGAGCTCACGGGTAGCTAGATGGAAACTAGATGCGGCTGAAGAAGGCGACGGCTTAAGCATGTTTATGTGCTAAGAGGAAAAAGCCAACAGAAAGCAGAGAGCGACCTGGGTGTCAGAGGAAGGACAACAGGCTGGACGGCAGATGGACGGCACAGTGAATTCCAAGCAGACAGGAGCGTTACACAGAGAGACCTTGTCTCAAGAACAAACCAAAACCAAAAAAGTAGACAATGACAATACTGGATGGAGGAGAGGAATAGCTGTCCTTTTAAATTTCCAGAGAAGGCAAGATGAAATAGAATTCAAATTAAGCTTTGAATAAAAAATAATTCTTTGGAGACCAATTGAGGGTTAATGATAGATGCACAATCAGAGAGACACATCAGCTGACTGAGGGGATGAGATAGCAGGGGTCTGGGGAGCTCATGTGCTGTAAGTTCAACACTCAATTTTCTACTGATAACTAGAAGTCATTTCATTTTCTAGAAATGGCATTGGACCGGGAACCAGGAGATATGGAATCTATTTCTGGCTCGACCATTAATTAGGTATGTGATTTTGGGCAAGTCATTTAATCTCTTGGAATCTTGGCTTCCTTTACTGTAAAATGAGAAATTGCACAAAGGTCCCTTCCAAATTAAATTTTATGATTCAAAAATGCTTTCTCATATAATTTCTAATACTTTTTTCTTTCTCTTTTTGTGAAACTGGAACACAGATAATAAAATTGTTATGCTTTTCTTAGAACATTATCAATACTTAACATATGTTTTGACAATAAAGACTAAAATATGAAAATTATAGTAGGCATACTTAATTACCACCATTAATAACACTAGATTTTACTTTATGAGCTTTATAAGCATTATGTCATTCACTCTAAAATCTAAAGTCATCAGGTAAGAGAACTGTGATGAAGGGGTAAGTACACCCTGAGGGTTAAGAGAACGGCAGACCTGGAGAGGCTGTCTCTAGGCCCTGCCAGGGTCGCTGTCACACAAGGCTTAACATGAAGGGAGACAGGGAGGGAGAGGGAGGGAGAAAGACAGAGTGGCTCATTCAGCACAGCAAGAACGCAGATATCACTGAGGTCAAGGCTTTGGCCTCACTGTAGGCTGGAGTCTAGGTAACGACAGGAAGTGGCATGGGAACTGTGAGCGTACAAGGAAGCAGTCAGAGGGAAGCGTGGCTCGTACAGGAAGAGAAGAGGCAGCGCAGCAGCGTAAGGAAGAAACAAGCCAGGGCTGTGGGTTTAACAAACACAAAAAGTAAAAGGCTGAAAATGTTAAACTCCTGTTTTGTAATGATTAGTGGGTAAATTAGCTGACTGCCCAGTAGCATTAGAAACGTGTCTGCTCTCACACTGGGCCTAGTGGTCTCCTGAGGGTGGCACACGCTCCTGTCCAGGATTATCCGTCTAGTTAGTTATGCATCTGTTTGTTTACTTTGACATGCTGGGATCAAGTCTCGGATGCTGCTAGACACGCACTGTACCACTGAGCTGCATATCCGGCTACCTAGGGTCTCAGACTGTGACCACAGGAAGCAGAGCAACAAGAGGATGCCAACGGCAAATGCAAACTGTTTTCAGGCAACTCCAAATCTCGCCATTTCATTTACATTTACAAACAGGCACGTGAGCCAACAGCGCACAGAGCAGGGCTATTTCCCATGTTAGCAGCATGAGCCGTGGCAACAGCACTAATAACACAAGGCTGCAGAGCAGCGCTGAGGAATGTGTGTGTTCTGCTACAGGCTCAGGGACTGGAAGGGCTCTGTGCCTCTCACACTGGCTTACATCCTCGTGCTATCTAGAGACTGTAGGAACGGGAGAGGCACTAATGGTGAATTATTTTGGTACTTCATTTTAATTTTCTTTATACTTATCTATTTACCTGTGCCTAAGTGTGTGTCATGTGCCACGGTGTGTGTGTGGAGGTCAAAGGACACACGCAGAAGTGAAGCCTCTCCTCCCACCAAGTGGGCTCTGGACCTAAGTCACCAGGCTTGGCAATATGCACCAGTGCCCATGAGGCCATCTCACTGGGCCTGAATACTTTCATTCTAAAGATTAGACTAAGACCAAAAGAAGTTAAACAATATCCCAGTGTCACACAAGTGTATCAAACTGCACTCCTTTTAGAGCCCTACAATTACTTACATCCCTGAAGATAGTCATCATTTAATACTTTGTTCATGGAAGAATGTCTAGTTTTTCCAGTTCCTCCTCACATTTAGAGATAGTTCTTTAAATAAAATAGTCAACACTTTGTAGGGAAGATACCTAAAAAAAATCTTTGGCACATAGACAGGCCTGTAACCCCAGCAGCCAGGGCACAGGCAGATCGCTGTGAGTTTGAGGCCAGCCTGGTCTACAAAGCAAGTCCAGGACAGCCAAGGCTACACAGAGGAACCCTGTCTTGAAAAACAAACAAACAAACACCTTGCCACAGAGCAAGACAACTTGAAATAACCTAAGAATTTGAAATTGGTTCTATAACCCAAGAGAAAGCTGTGGCCAGTTAATATTAGTAATCCTTTTAGATGCTGGGTTTTCAATTAAATGGTTTGTTAACCTTCGTAATATCAAACTCCCTGGCAAGTCAGTAGCAATAGCAATTTACCTTTGCCACGACGATATTCATATGGTGCTGGCTGAACTTTTCCATAGGTTTCATGCTGATCCCACTGTTCCAATATTGGCAATCCAGAGGTGCTTAAATATTCTGACCTTTATGAAGATAAAGAAAATAATAAAAAGGAGGATTAATAAATGGCCTCAGAAACTACTTATTCATATAAATAAGAAAGATGGCTTATTTACTTGGTAATTCTGTGGTAAACTGTAATCAGTTTGGGCAGCAAAGGGTAAAGACAAGTGTTTGATGGAAGAGACCAACGTTGAGTCATCTTTACATGCCTCAGTAGACACCCGGCATCATCACACAGTCTTTAAACCTACTGCCAGGCAGGGAACAGAGTGGAGCTCTCTTCAGGTCTGTGAGCTGGGCTTCTGACTGGTCAGCTCCTAGCAGACAGAGCTGACAGCTGAGGGGGATGGAGGGAGGAGCATCACTTTCTCCAGTGAGGCAGCACTGGTAAGCTGTTCATGCTCCAGTAAATAGTCTCCCACCTGTGCTTCTTATTAACTGTCTCCTGCTTATCAACGGGGAACATGAGGTCAAGTTTTAGTAATAAAATTACATAAGCACCATACATTGAGGCACACGTTACAATCTCAGCACTGAGAAGTTAAGACAACAGGGTTATGAGTGTGAGGCAGTCTGGACTAGATGATGAATTCAAGGCCAGCCTGGGCTACGTACCAAGATACTGTCTCAAAACACCAACCAGTGAATAAATGATATAAAATAGCGTAAGATAAAATTATTTTATGAGCCAGGTTGTTATGAAGATCAAAAGATATACTGCACAAGCAAAGTTTCACATTATAAAGTGTCTTTCACATCTAAGGTATTGTTAGCACGGGATGCACAGCTGTAAGAGGGGAGGTTAGACTGTGTAGCCAGCATGGGCTCCGTGTAAAGCACAGGACTTCCTTCCCTTAGAAAGCTGAGAACCAGGGAGAATATAAGGGAAAGAGGAGATCCACGCAAATACTCAAACCCTTGTGACAGTGTTGTGATTTTCATTGAGTGGTCAGTGACTAGCCCTCTTGGATTGGTGGCTCTCTGGAGGACCAGCATTTAAATTAGCACTTTACCTTAGACATTAACATTGCACTTATACCTTGATACACTGGAAAGGGAAGGCCTTGGAGTAAAACCAAATACTTTAAGGTCCACATTTTGATATTTGTTCATCTGTATCTGTTAATTAAAAAAAATGTCATTCCAAGTTCAACTATCACTTTCACAAATAAACCAAATAATAAAATTACTGCTGGTAAATAAAGCCCAAAAATCAATGAATTAAAGGAGTCTTGGACAAGTTCTCAACTCAAGTATTCTTCTCAGGCCCTTCTTAAATATAGACAGTTTTCATGGTGTTTTTTTGTTTGTTTGTTTTAACTTATCCGTCTCTTTTTGGTCTAAAAAGATCTTTTGCCTTCCATGGCTTACACGATCATCTTTCTATGGGTGACTCTCAAGTTTATATTTCTCTTTCAGCTCGCTTTCTCCTCTGGTTTTCAGTTATAGCTAACTGCCTGTAGGACAGCTTTATGTCGATATCTTGCTTTTTGTGGTATTGGAAAAGGAACCCAGAATATAAATAAGAATGCCCCCTTAGGCTCATGCACTTGAAGGCTTGGTCCCCAGCTGGTGGCCAGTGTAGCCTTGCTCTCTCCGTTTCATATTTGCAGTTCAAGATGTGAGCCCTCAGCTTCTGCTCCAGCTGCTATGCCCACTGCCTGCTGCCACACCTCCCACCACCTCTCTGCTGCCACACCTCCCACCACCTCTCTGCTGCCACACCTCCCACCACCTCTGCTGCCACACCTCCCACCACCCTCTCTGCTGCCACACCTCCCACCACCTCTCTGCTGCCACACCTCCCACCACCTCTCTGCCACCACCAAATCCTCCAGACCTTTAAAATTTAGTCCATCGATCTTCACCACTATTTGCAGATTTGTACTCTTTACTCAACTATAAATTCAATGAGGATTGAGACTAAATCTGTCTTACTTGTCAGTATATTTTGGCACACAGACATATCTTAATTCTAATAGGGCAGAAGACGGAGGGGAGGGAGGATGGGAATGGGAGGATACAAATGAGGGGATAACATTCGGGATGTAGTCTGAATAAATTATAATAAATTAAAATTTTAAATTATAAAAAGATGGAAAGAAATAAGAATATGGAAGAAAAGTAGGAATGAAGAACAAAGGGAAAGAAAAAAGAAGGGAAGGAAGGAAAACATAAACTATCACATTTTTAAAAAATATTATTTTGAGACAGGGTCTCTCTCTAGCCCTGGCTGTCCTAGAACTTGCTCTGTAGACCAGGCTGGCCTCAGACTCAGATCCTCCGGCCTCTGCCGCCAGAGTGCTGGGATTAAAGGCGTGTGCCATTATGCCTGGCCTACAAAAATAATTTCTCAGATGCGGTGATCACTTTAAATCTCATGACTCTATTTCCCAGTGTTCCCTTTATTTAGCCTCACTACAATCTTTCATTGTATAAAAGCCCTACCAAGAGGCTTTTCAGGGTATGAGAACTGGGTCTTAAGGAAAGTCTATTTGCGACTAGCCTACCAAGCAAGAGACGCTCACTTCTTCATCACGTGGAAGGACAGCTCTTGTTCATTTACATACTTAAGGGCAAGAACCCAAATGAACTTCAGAACTTCCCACCCAGCTCAAAGCCGAAACAGGGCAAGACTGTCCAGTTCCAACTGATGCTGAGCGAAGCCACGCTCAGACTCTCCTTCTAGTTCCCTGACTTAAATAGTCACCAGACTCAGGGGGGAAGAGCTAGACAGTCACGTTCCAAAAATAGATTTACGGATGGATTATAAATAATTTTGAAAACACTGGATACCTACGTCCCTAAGTCACGCACAGGACAGGTGACCTTTGCACTCCATCAGCTGCAGAACAAGGACAAACACTGTTAAACTAACCTTGAGTCGTTTAGCTGGAGGAAGGGAAGAAACAGCATTTCTGCTTTTTAAGTCAGACAAATATGAAGACATTGCCAACTCCTTAACTTCCGGCTTCTGTGCAACTCCAATCTTACCTATTAAAAGAAATTATATTTTCTTTTCTTGTTGCTTTCTTCACTTCACAATCCCCCTGCCTCAGCCTCCCAAGTACTGTATGACAAGACTTGACCAGGTGGCCAGTGGGATCTTAGATTTTTTTGTAGTATTCTTGTTTATTTTTGTTTTTATTATACTTTATTTACATTACAACCTGACTGTAATCTCCTCACTCTAATCTTCCTGTTCCCTCCCCCCTCCTTCACCCTGTTCCCCTCCCCTAGGTCTCTGCAGGCTTATCCAGAGGAGACCTGATTTTTGATTAAACAAAACAAAAGAAACCTAAATGTTTTCAAAGTGTCATATCTCACGTTTACTTTTTTTCATGTTTTTTTTTCCTCTACCACATAGGAAAACTATTTGGGTAGTTTTAAGTTGAATGATATAAATATTATATGCAGAAAATTAACATATAATTATTATTGACTAAAGATGTTTTTAAAACTCATTTTTTACTTTTAGTTATGCGTGTGTGCACGTGTTCACATGAGTGCAGGCATCCTTGAAGGCCAGAAGAGGGCGTTATGACCCCTGGAACTGAAGTTGTTGTTAACCGTGGGTGCTGGGGACTAAACTCTGGTCCTCTGCAAGAGCGAGCAGTGCATAACCCCTGAGCCACCTCTCCAGCCCACATTCCCCAAAGGCATTTCTAGTTTTAAATAATCTTAACAGCACTCACAGCAGTCATGTCCACATGTATGTTTATTTTTACAATGATGATTGCATTCTCGGTTCCCAGGCTTTTTGCAGGTAGCCATTCCTAAATTAACGTGAAAATGAAATACATGTGTTATTACATCTACTATGATAAGTTTAATACAAACACTTCGAAGCCACTCTTTTTCTTAGGTAGCAGCAAGAACATGACTTTCGTGCTTCCTCCACTGTTAAGCTACACAGCTAAAGGGTGTCCCTAGTGACCGCGGCTGCCCGCTGCTAGCCCTTCCTGCTTCCACGTGGAGCATCTCTGTCTACCCTCCTAAAAGCGCTTTCAGCTTCTCTAATATAAGTTGAACCACACACAGCAGAATATCAATAACAAATTTTATCCTTTCGGAAGCAAGAGTTAAGATAGGGATTTAAGACCTTGTTCTGTACTTAAGGCTGACCATTTTCAAACAAGCAAATCTCACAGCATTTTGATGACATCCTGACTGGTTAGTAGATAGGACATCATACATACTTAGTGACATCATACATACTTAGTGACATCATACATACTTAGTGACATCATACATACTTAGTGACATCATACATACTTAGTGACATCATACATACTTATGAACTACAAACAAATGCTTTAGGAACATAAAATTTGCTTCAAGAATTTAAAGAAAGGAAAGAATACTTCCAGCTTAGTGTCCTAAGCTATAACAATATCCACGTGTATAATTTATTTATCATGTATATATAATGTCTACTATATGTAGGCTTTGTGTTGTTTTTTCTGCAGTACAAGGGATTGAGCCTAGGATTCTGTGCATGCTAAGTAAGCGCTCTAACCACCGAGCTGTGCATTTCCTCAGCCGGCTTTTCCTACAATTTGTTTTGAAAAAGCATCTCACTAAGTCACCTGTGCTGGTCTTGAAGCCATGAGCCTCCTGCCTCAGTTCCCCAAGTAGAACTGCCACCAGGCATGCCAGAGATTTCTTGCTCTTAGTTCTGACTAGCAGCATTGAAGAGGGGAAACTATTTTAATTGGTCTTATAGGATAGTCAGGGTCTGGACAGGGACAAGGTGAAGATACTATAGATAGAGGTCGCTATAGTCCACGAGAGCAAACCACACACTGTGGAAACCTACACTTCTTTGCTTTTGCTAGAACACAAATTTTAAGTGACCTGGAAATATTAAAGAGCTTTGAAGTCTGTTACAAGCTTCCTTGGTCGTTTTATTTTTCAGTGTCACTGTTCAATTTTTCTCAAGCCACAGCCCAGCTAGATGCTTACATTATGTCTGTAGCCACCTGGAATATATGGATGAGGCTTCTCACTGCAAAGGCAGGTATCTGGTCTCTTTGAGGACTGAGCTGGTCAGGATGTTGGGTATAAAATGTCCTCCAAAAGGCTCAGGTGTTGGTCTCTGACTGGTGAGTCAGTCATTGCAGTGCGACTGATGTGTGCAGTTCCTGCCATCCTCAGCGGGCTAATCCATCCATGATGCCATCATGGGTGTGTGTGTTAAGAAGTGGGGTCTAGCTCCATAACTTTGTTGGAGGAACGGCTTTGAAGGACCTATCTTGTTCCTGGCCCCTAGTTGTTTTTCTTTTTAAAAAATGATTTATTTATTTATTATGTATACAGTGTTCTGCCTGTATGTATATGTGCCAAGAGGGCATGAGATCACATTATAGATGGTTGTGAGCCACCATGTGGTTGCTGGGAATTGAACTCAGGACCTCTGGAAGAGCAGCCAGTGCTCTGAACCTCTGAGCCACCTCTCCAGACCCCGTACTTGTTTCTTTCAGTTCCTAGATGCCATCAAGTAAGCAGCTCTATTTGACCACACCGTTACCCCATGGTGTGCTACCTCACTACAGGCCAGACTCTTTGTAGCCAGCCAGCATGGGCTGAAAATACTAAGCGGAAAGAAATCCTTCCTCTGTTGATTCAGGTGTCACAGTAACAAAACGTGTCTAATGTTACTTATCTTGTTGCTGTGACAAAACACCTGACAACTGGAGAGAGAGCTGCACTGCCTTTCAGAGGCCCACGCTCTTCAGTCTACAGAAGCCACGCTGAGTGGCTCACAACTACCTGTAATTCTCACCCCAAGGAGATTCAGAGCCTCTACCTCTGTGAGTACCTGTATTCACATGCACATGCTCACACACGAACACCTACACAAGGGATGGAACTCAGGTCCTCAGACTTGGCAGCAAGCCGTCCTCCCCAGTGAGCTCTCTCCTGACCCTTCTGATTTCCTGAAGCACTGCAATCACGCCTTGCTGGTGCCTTTTCTTCCTAACAGTGTTCTTTTCTGATGGGCAGAGTTAGACCTCATGGGAGGCCTAGACATTTTTTTTCTATTTTTTCTTCTGATTGTTGGTGTTGTTTTCTCATTTTGGAAGTCAGATTCCAGGCTCTGTCTCTTTGTCTATGTTTCCTTGGTTTCTGTTTTGCTTTCATTTAAATTGTACTTTGTCTCCAGGGTGTGCATGCATCAAATCACAGTTCTCTTAGTCTATTCCTGTTCTTTTCGTTTATGGCCTATTATTACATTTTATAGTAGCAATTTGATACTTAATTCCTAGGAGGCTGCTAATAAATTTATTACATGTAGTGGGACTATCTCACTGCATGACTCACATCTTCCTCCTGTATATCCACTGTGCATGGGAGAACTCTAACTCACAGCCCATGCTCAAACTATGGGCTTCATGCACAGGAAACCGGGAGAGCCTGTCTCTGCAGCCAGCTTCCAGAGCCACGCCTTGCAAGCATCCCGCCTCTTGAGCCAGGGTAGCTGTGCTGACTCTCCCCAGAGGGCTCATTTAACTCACGCAGAGAAACAGCCTATTATGGGGAGATGAAAAGAGTAGGAGAAAATGCCTTGTAAACTGTTCTTTCCTCATAAAGCCTCTTAATCCTAGACTTCTCAAAGTTGCATTTTTAAACGCAGCCACAAGATGGCGCACCAAGGCGGTGCATGCACCTGTGCTCTCCTCTGGGCCTGGAAGCTTGACAGGGATTCTGGGGGCTCTCCTGGTATTTCAAGGCAGGTTTCCAAGGTCTTGCCAGGAGTGAGACATGTATGTTCTATCTATTAACAAAGTATTTTAAAAGACATGTTAATCCCTGTTGGCCGGTGGTATAGTCTGTTCTAACGTCCCTGTGCTGTTGCAGTTTGAACGGCCTCTCTGGATGTTAGATACTGAAGCCTCCTGCGTCACCGTGTCAGGACCTATGTGGCCTTTGGTGTTGCTCAGTGCGTAAATGTTTTTACAATGCTTATGCCCTCTTGATGAATAGCTCCCTTTATTAATATGTGGCTAATGTTTTTCTGAGTGGTTTTGACTTGAAGTCAGTATGGAAATCGCTATGCCAGCCTGTTTGTGGCGTCTATTTGCTTGGTAAACAATAGATTCTAAATTTTAGTTGCCTGTTCAGTTATATGAGTTTCTTGGGGACAAGGGATAATTAGATCTTAGGTTTTTTGTTTGTTTTGTTTTGAATTAGCTAGTCCTTATGATGGCTTGGTTATCAATTTGACATACCTGGGAAGAGAAAAATCTCAGTTGAGGAACTGTCTCCATCTGAGTGGGCTGTGGGCGTGTCAGCAGGGACATTTTCTTGACTGACATATAATAGGGCCAGCCCACTGTGGGTCTGGGTATGTAAAAAAAGACATCTGGGTGGGAGTCTGGAAAGGGAGCCAGTAACCAGAGCTCCTCCAAGGCCTGGCTTTAGTTCCTGGTAACCCTCTTCCCTAGAGGATGGCCCGCAACCTGAAAGCCAGCCAGGCTGGTCCTTGCCCCAGCTGCTTTTGGCTGGTGTTCCGTCACAGCAACAGCAGCAAACTAGGGCTGCTGTCTTCCCGTGGGTAAGCAGAGGCTGCTGTCATCCACGGTGCTGATGATGTTTGTTTCTGCTGCGCTTGTTTTGTTTTTGATTCTCTCATTTCTACATTTTTAAAGCATTTCAGATAGTGGAGGGTTTGCTATTACTAACGATTCTATTGATTGCTGTTCTGGTTGGCTGGTTTATTGGTAATTATTTTCTTCCTCTCCTGGGCGTATTGGATGCTTGCTGGTTTGCTGTACTGAATGTGGTCACTCCCTTCCCAGGTCCCTGGGGCTCATCTGTGTTCATATGAAGTGTATTCTTTCCTGTGTTCTAGTGGGTGAAACTGTCTTTCTTATTCCTCTGTATATACTATTCTTTTAAGAATTTGTCTGTATTTCTGGCTTAGTCAGCATGAATTGCCTTAGCTGTGTTTGTCTTGAAATACTCCCAACCCCCGCCCCCCCGGGGCTTTAATAGAGTACTTTGCTGACAATCTTGATGGTTGTTAGCTATTTACTTTCAGACTTGAAATATATTGTTTTATGCTTTCCTGGATCGATGTTTAAGGTTGCCGATGACAGATCTAAATATTATTCTAATTTTTTGCCTGTTTTTCCCCCTACAGCTTTTAGTATTGTTTTTTATTTTTGACAAGATATCTTGACTATGATAAATCATAAGAAGTTTCTTTTCTGGTCAAATATATTTGGGGTTCCAAGTGCTTTCTTTGTTTAAATCTCCACTTCATTCTGTAGTTTTAAATTCTCAGCTATAATTTCAGTAATAGATGTCTTATCTACTTGACATTATTTATCCTGTAGATTCGTAGGTTTGGTCATGTTCATCAATGCCTGCTCCTCGTCCTCTGGCCTGGAGCTTATTCTTCTGCTTGTTCTTGTCTGCAGCAGATGGGTTCTGCTGGGATTTTGTTTGCTTGTTTGGTTTTTTTCCCCTAGATTTTTATTTTTTAGCATCTCAATCTCCTTGCTGATTTTTCCCCTATATTTTAAAAATTTCCTCCATATTATTGATTTTTTCATCTACTTTGGTAACTTTGTTGTCTAAGTGTTAAATTGATTTTAACATTCTTAGTTAGGTCCTGAATTAAATTCTTTGTCTGCTAATTTGAGGCTTTAGTCACTGATTTTTAGCCCCTCTCTCTTTCCTTTCTGGTACTGAGAAGCCACCAGTCTGCAGGGGTATTACAGTGGAACACTATCTCATATTTTAAAGTTTCTTTGTTGTGCTTGGCGTATCTTCTGGAGTTTATGTGTCCTCTTGTTTGCAGAGCCTTGTCCTTGTCTTTTCTATTTTCCTAATGTGACTGTTCCTGGTTGGGTTGTCCTCACTTGGACTTACGTTCCGTGGAACCCTTGACTTGCAGTCCTCCTGTTAGCTCAGTTCTGTCTACCAGGATGTGGCAACAAGCGCCACCAGCTTCCTGTAACTCACTAGCTCCTCCTATTGTGGCACTGTACGAGGACTGCTGAAATGACTAGAGCAAGCCACAAGGACTCAGGAGTGCACTGGTCCACTGAGGTAGCATCCAGACGTACGTAAGTGTGTACCTCGTGGCTGTGAGACAGTAATGGGAACATCACGTCGGCCCAATAACAGGTGGCCTTAATTTTTGTGTGTAAAGTAAAGCTTTAAACATCTTTACCATTTACAAACTTACACTTCTGTTTCAGAATATAAAAGGAGAAAACTGAAACAAGGCATTGGGTACAGAGTAAAAGCTATGAGTTGGCTCCTTAAGGCGGCTAACCAGTACCTGGGAGTTCATTACCCACTTCAGTCTACATCAGTGTGTGCTTAAAGTTCCTCACAGCAAACCGTTGGCTTCCTTCCCTCTGGCCTGCCTTGTCAAGCCTGACTCCCACTACCACTGTTCTCCCAAGACACCGGTCCTACAAGTGCATTGCATCTGAACAGGGACAGTGCACATCAAAACAATCACATAACTTGCTGCCCAACTATCATCCTAACTTGAAAACTCTGAACCACAAGAGAGAACCCCTACTACATATCGTTAGTGCAGTGTGTTGTTATTATCCGAGTGCAGACAGCAACACTGTGAATGAAGCTATCTTGTAGTAACGCTCCTCCCTGGTCATATTAATGTAAAGCAAAAATTAATAGTGCTATTTACCTTCACTGAATCCTGCTGCAGTGGCTCCGTCTGCATATTTAAGACGAGAAACACCTGTTTCTGATTTTCTTTGCACAGCTGTTTGATTTACAAACTTCCTGGGTCCTAAATAAAAGACTGTAAATTTCTGCTGAATATCAAGACCAACTGGAAAGAGAAAAAGATGTATACAAATACTTATTAAAATCATATTAAGTCAGAGGCAGGCAGATCGCTGTGAGTTGGAGGCCAGCCTGGTCCACAAATCGAGTCCAGGACAGGCAAGGCTACACAGACAAACCCTGTCTCGAAAAACAAAAAAAACCAAAAACAAACAAACAAACAAAAAAATTAAGTCTTAACACAAGGATATTTCATATCTCTTATGATTGTAGCACTAGAGCTAAGAAGTACAAAAGATTAAAATATTTTTAAAAGAATAAAATATAATAAATAAAAATATACACATCTATCTTAATAAACATTTTTAACTACTATAATTAAAATTTAACTATCTTAGAAAACAAAGGATTATAATAAACAAACAATTGAATTATGTTATCTAAATATATGAAATTTCCCTCAACATTTATTCATAGTAAGTATATTTTTTGACTCCGCTAGCATAAAGAAAACAATTTTTAAATGCTATCACATTTTTGTATTGATATGTTCATTACTTCAACTAACTTACCATAATCAGAACTAATTAGATTTATGCTGAGATCTTCAGATGTAAGTGCTCTCTTCACATCAATTTTCTTAGCCCAATTTCCACTTTTTAACAAAACGGAATCCCTGAAAACCAGTAATGTGTGATTTAACATGATCCAAACACTAAGTGAAATAATATATTGATTTCAAGGACTAGTTTTTCTTAAGACAGGTTCCTCAATAGTAGTAAACAATTACTGAAAACTACTTTCACCAAATTATGAGGAGGAAGAATAACATGTCAGTGGACATTTTTGTTTGTTTGTCTCCTCACACTTGCCGTGTAACTAAGAACGACCCGGAACCTCACCCTCTTGCGTCCACCTCCCAAGTGCTGAGAGTGTAGGTGCGGACGATCACACATGACAACGGACCTAACTTGACCAAAATTATTTTAGCAACAGTTTATCCTAAGTTGCACAATATTCATTTGAGGCCAGATAGAAATAAATAGTTATTATCAATAAGACAAAAGTTGCTTCTGAATTAATACCACTTAAATGTGGCTGTGCACAAGTTATAATTATTTGTGAGAAACAACTTCAACAATCTTATATTAAATTTTAAATAGTTTGTGTCTACTACTGACATGGACCAACAAAGCCGTTTATTATGGAACTGAATCCATCCTCAGAGTCCCCAGGAACAAGGGTTGTACAATGGTGTGCTGACTGAAGGGGAGCAGTTACTGTGACAAGAACACCCTGTTGCTGCAGCTCCTGTGGCAACCTTGCATGCATCCTCCTGTACCTGACAAGGGAGATTCTGCTTTTAGGGTCTCTGCTGTTCCTACACTTAGCACTGCAGTGACAGTGAGTGCAGGCTCTGGTGTGAGAGTCTTAGGGTCAATCTAGACTTCATTCTCAACTAGGTACTAGCATATGTGACTAAAACCTCTGTCTCAATCCCCCCCACAAAACATGAATTATGACACACCTATCTCATACAAATATTACGTTGTTCAGTATTTGGAGCCTACTAAGCAGTAAAAAGGACCAGTAACCACTGGAACTGTTCTCTTTACAGTTTACTTATGACACTATGAAGGAAAAATAGTAACTAGAAAACCCTGCAGTGAAAACTATAAATAGCTTAGCGGAGAACTAGGCACATGGAGGAGTCTTCCTCACGGCTGACCTGGTTGTCTGTAATGCAGCAATGTGGTAATGCTGGAATGGAGTTACAGTTGCTGTTTATGCATTAATTTGGAGAGAGGGGTTATATTCTGAGTGGAGTAGGTGACTGCATTCACAGAGAAGTAAAGCTATAAATAAAGAAAATCAGCACAACCAGCACAGCCCAGAGCTGTCTGTCCTCCTGTTACACACTCCTCCATGCTGACAGATTTTATAATTTCTTCTTCTAATTCCAAATAGAATGACCTAAAGCAACACACCCTGAGTTAGTATTATCCTTTAACAGACAAAGGAAAAACCTGCCCCACTGTTACATCATGTTACTGTAATTTAATTTGTTATGTGCTGATCTAATTACTGTATCATAGTAAAAATTGCATGTACGATATATTTAAAAATAAAACAAGTAGCTATTTTATAATTACTCACAGAATTTTGTGCTTAAAAACGACTTGATTATCTGCATCACCTATGATTAAGGTAGTATAGTGAGAGTCTGGTGCTGTTCTTTTAGTTTGCAGCTGTTCAAAGTTCCTCAATATAACGGTCACGAGTATTTCTGCCTTGGTATCACTATATCTTGCAATCTTCAAAAAAAGAGTAAGTATAAAATGCTTTAACGTCGTCTTGCTTTACTGTAAAAGTCAAACCACTGCAGAAGGAGAGTTCTCACCTGCTCCACTTCAAGTTCATATTTCGGTAGATGCATCACAGCTTCTTTTATCTGGGTTCCGAACGGCGGGTGTCTGCTTAAAACCTAACGCATTTATACCATTACACTCTTGCCACAAACACTGAAAACTCTTATTGAAATATTTCTCAGAAGTCACAAATGTAATAGGTTTCTCACCCCAAATCTCTGTAATTGAAATACTTACGGCTACAAGAAGAAAATGTGTTTGTGTGTGATGCATATGATCATATGTGTACATTTCTAGTGTCTGTGCACATGTAAGGAGACAGTGTCCTCACGCACGTGGCACCCCCTGGCTCCACTAAAACACATGACCAGCAAGCCCAGACCCTCCTGCTCACCCCTGAGTGCTGGGGTCATGGGTGTGGCTCTGGGTCTAGTTTTTGACATGGGTGCTGAGCTGTGTCCTTGGATCCTCTGGCTGTGACCATGCTTTACTGACTGAGCCCTCAGCCATCTCCACTCCAACGGTTTTAATAGAAGTGAACACACACACACACACACACACACACACACACACACACACACACACTGGGCAAATAGAACCCAGTAGTGTTAGGAACAAGAAATACTACATACCAGCTCAAGTTCTCTTGCGTTTACTTCTTCTATTTTTTTAAAAGAAGTCAGACCTGCATTTACCATGGTATTTGACAATGATATGCCTGTGGAAAGTTAACCAAGGAACAGTTCTTAAGCCGTTTTAAAGACATCTAAACAAGCATTTAACAACTACATTATAAAGCATTTGTAGCTGAGGATGTGGCCTGGTGGCAGAGCACTTACCTATCATAGGTAAGACTAGGACCAATCCCCGGGGCTGCAAACATCGGTTAACAACCCCTTTAAACAGCTCTGTCAAATGTGCAGCAGCTGTGGTCTGCACGCTGCTGTGTGCTGCAGTCACTGTCCCTCACTGTGGCCTGCTAAGACTTGAAAGCAACTGGCAGCACTCTACCTCCCCGGCAGGTGAATGCATGAATGTGGGCTGCCTGGGTGCCCACACAGAGAGCAATCCAGGCGCCTCCCAGCCCTATGCTTCTTGTCTCTCCATGCGCTCTGCCTCACATGAGCGTCCCATCCTTTTGATGCCACCCCACAAGACCCTCCCCAGCGAGAAGCAGATGACTGCCATCCTCTTGAACACCCAGAAAAGCACGATAAACTACTTCTTTCCTTTGAAAGTTCCCAGCTTCCAATGTCTTGTTATAGCAACATAAAACTAGCGAATTAACTTACTTTTAAAATTCAGACTTTTAAAAGAATTTATATGTTTTATAAAAGAAAATCTTCTGGTCTACATAATGACTCAACCAGTAATTTTATTAAATGTGAAGTGTGACACCCCATTTTCCTACATTTTCACCCACTCATGGGAAATTGTCATACTCCTTCTCAAGACACAACCGTCTGAGTGGAGAAGGATGCCTGCAAGCCTGATAACCTCCGTTTGATCCATGGTACCCACGTGGTAGGAGGCAACCAACTCCACCAAGTTGCCCTCTGACTTCCACAAATGCACAGTGGCATGTTGTAAGCACTCACACTCACATGCACACTTAAATAAATGTACTCATTTTTAAAAGACTGCCTCTAGTAGTTACAACTCCTTAATGCTCATTTCTACATATGGAAAACATCAAGAGACAAATCTATTCATACCTGAACTTTTAGCAACGGTGACATGAGACAAGATAGGATAGTCACGCAGCTGTGGCTCTCTGAGCATGTCTGCCTCAATAGTACTGCTTTGTGATTCCCTAGCACTTCTGATGCAGTTAGAATCAAGTGGCAACTTTCTTTCTGTAGTGAATTCTCTTACCCACATTCCTTGACCCGCATAACTGCGTCCATCTAACACCCTGCCCCTCTCTTACTGAGTGCTCTTCGGGCACATTTACCTTTATTTATTTAATTTTGTTCATCTTACTTTTTTGTTTGTGTTCAGAAGCTATACTCTGCAGCGCATGCTCTAGTATGCAAATCCACTTAGGGCACTCTGAGAATTATGTGTGTGGCCCCACACGGGCCGCTCATCCACAGCATGCAGCGCTGACCTGTGACGCCTGGTTCACCACTCTATCCCTTCTTGGGAATCTCTCTTACTTCCTAGCATAAACACCTCCTGAGTCTTCCTTTCTTCCCCTTTATTTTATTTTACTTTATTTTACTTTAAATCACTAGTGAAGTCCGTTTGTATTCCTTTGTGTTTCTCGTGGTCTTGGTATAAACTTGGAGTTTACCTTCTGCTTAGATCCTCCAAGTTTGGTTTTAGACCCACTTGCTCTTTTGTGTTCAGTGGTGCTGAGTGCTGAGTGAACGACTCATAAATCTGGGAAAGGCAGATACAACAGGCACCCAGGCTAACAGTGCTCTAGAAAGGCAAACGGTGGGGCCTCAGCAGAATAAACTTAGGTCACTTAACTGATCTCGAATCTTTCTGCAAGATGTTAATTTCCTATGTGGATTGCAAAGTTAGAATGCTTGTCATTATAGATGACGGAGATGTTGAGCGTGCTAGGCCCTCAGTGTGACAGTTAACCTTCACTGTTTATCTGACTAGATCAAGAATCACCTATGAACAGCTGAGCAACATCCCAGTGGTTGAGAGCAGAGCACTGGGTCTCAATCCCCAGCACCCACCTGGCTGCTCACAGTCCCAGGGGAGCAACACCATCTCCTGCCTCCAGCAGCACTGGATGCATGTGGCACACAGACACACACACAGCCAAACCACCCAAACACACAAAATAAAGAACAAAACAAACACCTAGTAAATGCAGCAGTGAGTGTAATCCAGCGAGGCTCAACTGAAGAGGGAAGATGCTCTCCGAATGCAGGGCTACTGTCACATAGACCAGGGGCCTGCACTGAATGCAAAGGACAAAGCAAGCGAGCCAGACCCCAGCATTCATCTTCCTTGTTTCCTGGCTGCAGACGCTGTGCCTCGCCTGCTGTGATGATGTTTATCCATCCAGCCTGACCACAGTAAAGTCTTCCTTAAGATGCTCTTGTCAGTTATCTGACACAGCAATGGGATAAGTAGCTAAGATACCGAACCTTTCCAATAGGAGTCTCTACTCTATTGTGATCTTACTGTCACCTGCTAATCCCATCATTATCCTGGATCCCAGAACCCTTTGGCCAGCTCTGTTACCCCCACTGACTTTGAATTTCACAGAAATTAAAAAGTAGGATTTGCAGAGCTTGGTGGCTCACACTTTTAAACCCAGCACTGAAGAGGCAGGAGGATCTTTGAGTTTGAGGGCAGCCTGGTCTATGTTATAAGGAACAAGCAAGCCAGATCTTTATAGTAAGACCCTGGAGAGAGAGAGACAGAGACAGACAGAGAGGGGGATGGGTGGGGAGGGGGAGAGGTCAGTTGGAGATCTCTGTGCCTCTGTGTACGCACATGCTGACTGCGGAGCGGGCAGACAGCTGTGTGCATCATCACCTGACTGGTACTTTGTAAACACTCTTCCTCCCTCACCTTTTAGTTAACTTAATAAAGAGCTGATGGCCAACAGCTGGGCATAGAGGAAAGGTGGGACTTCCAGCTAAGAGAGGGTCTCTGTGAGGAACTGGATGTGGGAGGACTCCCCAGTGTGACAGGTGCTGGGACTGAGTGAGAGAGAGGTAAGGGGCCATGTGGCCACGTGGCAGGACATAGGCCAGGATTCATGGGGCTAGAATGGCTGACAACCTGCCCAGCTACAGCACCTAAGTGTTTATAAATGATAAAGGTCTTCATGTCTTTATCCATTGCCGGAGGGTCCAAGAAAGGCTGGCTGCATTGTGGTTAGAGGGACAGCCCAGTGGCTAAGAGCATGCACCTGAGCTTGGTTTCCAGCACCCATGTTGGGCAGCTCGTAACTGCCTCTAACTCCAGCTCCAGGGGATCTGGCATTCTCTTCTGTAATCCGTGGGTACTTGCACCCATTAAAAATATATAAGAACATATTATTTTTAAAAGATTTATTTATTTATTTAATGTATTTGAATGCTCTATTTGCATGTACACCTGCACACCAGAAGAGGGCATCAGATCACATTATAGATGGTTGTGAGGCACCATGTGGGTGCTGGGAATTGAACTCAGGACCTCTGGAAGAGCAGCTAGTGCTCTTAATCTCTGAGCCATCTCTCCAGACCCAGGAAAAATATTATTTTTAAAAAGCCTTCTGACAGTGAATGCTTGCAATCCCAACCCCCAGGAGCCTGAGCCAGGAGGATCACCAGTTCCCCAAACAGCTAGGTCCTGTAGCAGGAGCAGAGCAGGACTCAGGGTTGGGGCTGCCGTCCAGGGGTGAAATACTCAAGAAGCTTGTCTAAGGACCTGGTCTGCGCTTTAGCACAAACAATAAACAAAAACAAACACCCAAACCAACCAACCAAATGGTAATCCCTAAAGATCCATCACATAATTTTCTGTTTGGTTAAGTGTTTTTTGGAGGCGGGGAGGAGGGTTAAAATAAGGTTACTCTGTGTCGCTCTGGCTGTCATGTAACTCACTGTAAAAATCAAGATGGCCTCAAGCTTAGAGATCTGCCTGCCTCTGCCTCCAGGCTAGGATTAGAGGCTTGTGCCACCACGCCCAGCTGCTTGGCTGGTTTTGAGACAAGGTCTCCTGTATCCGTAGTCCATGCTCTCCTCAACTTACTGTATGAGAAAGCTTGCCTTGAGCTTCTGGTCCTTAGGCCTCTGCATCCTGGGTGCCAGGATTATAGGAGTGTACTGCCACACCCAGATTCTATTATACACTTTTTAGTGTTCCCAAGACATACGAAACCACAAAACTAATGAGGCTGTCAACCTTTGGATAATAACTCTTCTTATAACATTACTTATTCAGGAAGAAAGGTCACAGTCTGGTCCAGTTTCTGTGACTGGCAAACTACAGTGTTTTAGGGTGGACCCTTCACTGGGTCCTAACAGAAAGTAATCAGGAACGGCCTTCTGCCTGCAGAGCGCTAAGATGGGTACTAACATCCTGCTATTATTGAAAACAGATATAGTTAAGATACAAATAAATGACACAATTTCCTAGTGTACACAAGGCCTAGGGTCTGATCTTGGTAGTTTTAAATCTTGTCATTAAGGACACAGTAAATTCCAAGTCACAGAAGTAAGAGATAATATCACATAGACATCTAATTATTAAAACAAAGTTCACTGTCAATATGAGAACAAGTTTCAAAATGTAATTTTTAAAATTAGTTTTCTCATCTATTTTTTCATTTGGTTTAATTTTTCAGTCGATCTATAAAAATTGATACTTTTTGCATTTATTTATTCATGTGGAAAACACATGTGAGGCCAGAGGAGTAGGTTTTCTCTTTGCACCATGTGGGTCTGAAGGGCTGAGCCCAGGCCACCGGGCTTGACAGCAAGCACCTCCGCCCACAGTCACCCACCAGCTCTTGTTGGCGGTCATCTAAGCAAGAGCAAACAGAACTCTGGCTTTCAAGTATAAGCACAGTACTTTAAAAAGGTGTAGTTTCTTTAAAAGTCTACAATCATCATAAAATAATATTAATAGTAAAATATAAAAAAATTGCAGCCTGATATCTTGAATACCTACCAATTTTATCCAGCTGTTTAGATATATGTCTAGAGTTTTCCCAGAGTTTACACTTAAAGCATTTAGCTAAAATCACACTGTTTAAAAGCACAGCAAACTTCTTTTCCTGAGCAGCCACAAAATCTGACAACCCTGAAAAAAAAGTTTTCAATATGAAATATAGTATATTAATTTACTGGAAAATGTTGAAAATCCATTAATGACTTAACATACATCTTGCAATTCTTGAGGCATTTCTGAAAATCTTCGTGGTATCTTGTGTCAAAGCAAAGTCTTGTACAGGAATGCATCCTAGCTGAGCCTGAATCAGACTGGGGAAAACACAGCCATTATTTCCCTTTCCAGAGCGCAGCCACACAGGACCTGGCACGATGGCCTCAGCAGTCCTTAGGGTCTCTCTGCCTTCATGTGCACAGTGCTGCGAGAGCCTGTCGTTTCACTACTGTTGCAGGTCACTTCTGACTTCTGGTTCCCAACCGCAAAATACTCAGCTCTTGTTATGTCCTTACCCTTTAATCAAGTCAGTTTCTCTCTGTCTTAGAAATCTCAAAATCTTTAGCAAAGAATCAATGAAGCACTGGATGTGGTGCTTTTAATGCTGTATAAAGGTCCCTGTGAAGCTACCTAGGGACACACAGATGTGGGATATGTGTAAAATCACTGAAGCAAACCACTTTTTAAAAGTAATGTATACATTTAATAACAGCGCTCTATTAGTAAATAGAAAACGTTTGAAATCATGTTTTTCTGTTCGAAGCCATATCATAACCAGCAGCAATAAAGCAGGGTGGGAGAGAGGCAGAGGCAGGGGGATCTCTATGAGTTTGAGGCCAGCCTGGTCTACACAGCAAGTTCTAGGATATCCAAAGAGACTGTCTAAAAATAAAATTTAAACCATAATGCACTATGAGTTAACTTTCCTGTGTTGTCCTTCAGTGGAAAAAAAAAAAAAAAAGGAAATCTCACACCCTCAGGCTAGGTGGCACTTCTGCCATCAAGTAATGGAGGTGCATGGCAGCTAAGTACTGGCTAATTCAGGGTGACTGTATGGACTCATCGGGATGAAGTATTGATTCAGTGAGGGCTAGTTTCAGTATGGCAAACCACATGGTTAATTCTATAGACAATACAAATGGTTATAGAGTTAGTCAGTGTATGGTTCCATGCCATACCCTACAAGTCCAGTGAAGAAAACGCCCAAGTTAAAGAGAGTAACTAGCACCGAAGAGGGAAGACTTGGTAACTAAATGACACATATGTATGTATGTATATATATGTGTGTGTGTGTGTGTGTGTGTGTGTGTGTGTGTGTTAATATGTATGTATAAAACTGTAGTTAATTCTCAGAAATCATAAAGTGTAAACCTATTACACACATATCCACATTAGGGAACTAAAGCACGGAGGCTCAACTAGTACCCGGCCTGAGTGCTTTTCTTTCCTGCTGGCCTCTCCTAGCACTCCATTACTAGTGCATAACACTTATGACTTGTGCTTTAATGGCACCTGTTATTTTCATTCATGCTAACTTGAGAGATCCCAATTAGCATAAACACATTTTCTTCCTATAGCCTACTTTGCCTCAACAGAACATACTGCCGACAAGTGACTTCTTAAATTAAGGTTTTCTTTCTTTACTTCCCTGGCTTTCCCCCCTCTCCTTCCCTCCACAGCAGTGGGCTGCAGGTAGGGCCCTGCACACACTAGGCAAACCCCTCTGAGTTGCATCCCCAGACTCACAGCTTATTGTAAGCAAAGCCTGAAAATTCTTGGAAATTAACTTCAGATATAAATTATGATTCCTTATTTTTCTGAAAACACATTATTCTTAAAACTTAAATTAAAGAAAATCTATTTTAAAACTGAAGAAGCTGGGCATGGTAGCTCACATCAGCAATCCCAGCACACAGGAGACTATGCCAGAAAATAAATTTTCTTTACCAGTTTACTTTCATTTCTCTTGTTTTAATTTTCCCTTCCATTGGAAATCTGTAAATAAAAACACACGGAAAGCTTTTATTATTTAACTACATAAGACGTTAAGTTCGATAAAGTATATGTAATTTCTGTACCTGATAGTTATTCGGTTCGGGTCTTTATTTAGAGTATTCAACGCTCTCTTCTCATTTACCCTGAGCTGCACGTCTAGGAACTCACTGCAGCTGGACATCATTGAAATCTATGAAATTTAAGCATTTGTCAGTTTAACAAATTACATTTTAAATCTTTGAAAGCCTCTTTCTTTGAACCCTGGCTTTATGCATTAGCAGAATGTAAAGCGGCTTCGTCCCTTTACTTCTTTAGGGATTCCTGCACAAACAAACGCTTAGAAATAGCTTCAACACGTGGACACCGTGACACACAGTGTGACCCGCCATCAGAATGAATCACTGACACGGAAACAGTGACCGAGAGAAGTGCATTCTGCCCAGTGCTGAGAGGCACTCAGGCTGCTGCGGCCGCTGCTCATCCTTCTGCCACTTGCAGGTCACCATCCCAGTGACTCAGCAATGGAAAGATGCTTAAATACTAGGAACTGTGAATCTGTAGACTACCTCTGGGAGATGGACCTAAGTATTCTAAATCCTTCACACAATAGACACAGTTATTTGGTGCTGACAATGATGTTTGTTAGTCTTGGTTTCTTCTTAGAGAATAATATTATTTACATGGAAATACAAATCTTTTACTTTAGCAAAGTTTGCACACAACATTCTTTAACAATAACCAGAATTTCACTATAAAGTCTTTAACATAATATTATTGTGGTAACTGATATTTAAAATCAAAGTGTATGGTTTCAAATTGAGACTACGTATCTTCTTTTTATTTTATTTTTGTTTCTGTTTTTTTAATTTTATTTTATTAATTTATTCATATTACATCTCAATGGTTATCCCCTCCCTTGTATCCTCCCATTTAGACTAAGTATCTTCTACCAATCTCGTCTCACTGCAGCTTGGGTCCCTGAAGCTGCTGTGGTCTGTTCACTGCAGAAGCTGCAAAACTGCCCCACAGCTGACTCTTTAGTACAACATATTTATTGGTCCCTTTTTCTCCAGAATCAGTTTTTTTTTTCTCGGCTACCATACTATTATTTTTTATTCACTGTTCTTGTTATGCTTAGGCAGATTTCTTAGAAAAAGAAGGGATGTAGGCACAGGGCACCACATACCACGCTGTCACACAGCTCACTGTCACACAGCTCACTGTCACACAGCTCACTGTCCTACAGCTCACTGTCCTACAGCTCACTGTCCTACAGCTCACTGTCCTACAGCTCACTGTCCTATAGCTCACTGTCACACAGCTCACTGTCACACAGCTCACTGTCCTACAGCTCACTGTCACACAGCTCACTGTCACACAGCTCACTGTCACACAGCTCACTGTCACACAGCTCACTGTCCTATAGCTCACTGTCTTACAGCTCACTGTCCTCTAGCTCACTGTCACACAGCTCACTGTCCTACAGCTCACTGTCCTACAGCTCACTGTCCTACAGCTCACTGTCACACAGCTCACTGTCACACAGCTCACTGTCCTATAGCTCACTGTCCTCTAGCTCACTGTCACACAGCTCACTGTCCTACAGCTCACTGTCCTACAGCTCACTGTCCTACAGCTCACTGTCCTACAGCTCACTGTCCTACAGCTCACTGTCACACAGCTCACTGTCCTATAGCTCACTGTCCTATAGCTCACTGTCCTATAGCTCACTGTCCTACAGCTCACTGTCCTCTAGCTCACTGTCACACAGCTCACTGTCCTATAGCTCACTGTCCTACAGCTCACTGTCCTACAGCTCACTGTCCTATAGCTCACTGTCACACAGCTCACTGTCACACAGCTCACTGTCACACAGCTCACTGTCCTATAGCTCACTGTCCTACAGCTCACTGTCCTATAGCTCACTGTCACACAGCTCACTGTCCTACAGCTCACTGTCACACAGCTCACTGTCCTACAGCTCACTGTCACACAGCTCACTGTCCTACAGCTCACTGTCCTATAGCTCACTGTCCTACAGCTCACTGTCACACAGCTCACTGTCCTACAGCTCACTGTCACACAGCTCACTGTCCTACAGCTCACTGTCACACAGCTCACTGTCCTATAGCTCACTGTCCTACAGCTCACTGTCCTACAGCTCACTGTCCTCTAGCTCACTGTCACACAGCTCACTGTCCTATAGCTCACTGTCCTACAGCTCACTGTCCTACAGCTCACTGTCCTCTAGCTCACTGTCCTCTAGCTCACTGTCACACAGCTCACTGTCCTATAGCTCACTGTCCTCTAGCTCACTGTCCTCTAGCTCACTGTCACACAGCTCACTGTCCTACAGCTCACTGTCACACAGCTCACTGTCCTATAGCTCACTGTCCTACAGCTCACTGTCCTATAGCTCACTGTCACACAGCTCACTGTCACACAGCTCACTGTCACACAGCTCACTGTCCTATAGCTCACTGTCCTACAGCTCACTGTCCTATAGCTCACTGTCACACAGCTCACTGTCCTACAGCTCACTGTCACACAGCTCACTGTCCTACAGCTCACTGTCCTATAGCTCACTGTCACACAGCTCACTGTCCTACAGCTCACTGTCACACAGCTCACTGTCCTATAGCTCACTGTCCTACAGCTCACTGTCCTACAGCTCACTGTCACACAGCTCACTGTCCTACAGCTCACTGTCCTCTAGCTCACTGTCACACAGCTCACTGTCACACAGCTCACTGTCCTACAGCTCACTGTCCTACAGCTCACTGTCCTCTAGCTCACTGTCACACAGCTCACTGTCCTACAGCTCACTGTCCTATAGCTCACTGTCACACAGCTCACTGTCACACAGCTCACTGTCACACAGCTCACTGTCCTACAGCTCACTGTCACACAGCTCACTGTCCTACAGCTCACTGTCCTATAGCTCACTGTCACACAGCTCACTGTCACACAGCTCACTGTCCTACAGCTCACTGTCCTACAGCTCACTGTCCTACAGCTCACTGTCCTCTAGCTCATTGTCCTCTAGCTCACTGTCACAGAGCTCACTGTCCTACAGCTCACTGTCCTATAGCTCACTGTCATTCATTCCTGTCAGGTTTTTTGCTAATATATCATGCTATACTCTCTTGGAATCTTACTCACATATTACATTTACATATTTCTCCTGAAGGAATTGTTATTATCAAGTAAGTTGTAAGATAGTAGCTCTGATAAGAAACACAAACAAAAATATAATGTATTTTTAGAAGTTATATTTTCTATCTCATGATCAGAGGGAGACATGACCACTAAAATAATTTTTGCTTTCTGTTCATTCAATTTTAAGTTATAGGGAATATATAAGCTAGTTGTCTCTCCAATGTCACTTTTATTCTGTAATCATTAACTTCTAATGAAAACTTACTAAATCTGATAAAGTTTCTTTTCCACTGGTTGCATAAAATTTCTTCACTGTCTCAAATGTAATATAATACCAAGCCATTAGTCTCCCGGCCTCTGTTAGAAAAGACAAAAATAAGCACTTTCAACATTAGTGGTGCAACTTGCTTTTTAAGAACTAAGTTTACATGCACACAAGCCCATGTCTCTATTCCACACAGTGCATGCATCTACACAACTATGTAATTACTGTGCCAAATGGGAAAGTAAAAACAAAAATGTCACAAGGCAGCAACTTCTGACAGAATCTATAAACAATAACAATTGCAAAAAAAAAAAAAAAAAGTAAGTTTAATAGCATCTTCTTAACATCTACTTAATGTGCACTGTGTGCTTGTAATGACCCCCAAGCAGAAGACACTCTCCAAGTATAGAACAAACAACCTATGGAGCTTATAGTTGGCTGAAGGTGTAACGCCGGGCAACCCATAAACAAAACCCACTGGCTGGTAGTACTTACCACAAGCTTAAGTAGAGAAGAAATTAATCCTAAGAGAATGGTCAGGGTAGGATGACCGAATAGGAAAAAATGAGTTTAAGGCAAGATTTTATTTTTTGAGACAGGGTTTCTCTGTGCGGCCCTGGCTGTCCTGGACTCCCTTTGTAGACCAGGTTGTCCTCAAACTCACAGCGATCCACCTGCCTCTGCGTTCCCCCCCTCCGCCCCCGCTCCTGCCCCGAGTGCTGGGATTAAAGGTGTGTGCCACCATTCCTGGCTAAGGCAAGATTTTAAAAGTGACAAATGTGACCAAAGGAAACAAAGCCATTATGACCGTGGAGAGAATCGAGATTTACTTACCAGAACAGAAGAGTTAAGAAGACTATCTTCACTTTGGGAAGGATGTGGCTTGATGGCCATTATGAACCCCAGTCTAAAGCTCCACTTACTTCACAGAGGATCATGTGACATTCTTAGTGTACTGGGGCAGTAAGAGTGCTAACCTCAAAATATGATTACGGTGCATAATACTTAGTAAATGTTGCCTAATCTTAAAAATTAACAGATGACAAATAATAAACTAAAGAGGCCTCAAGGAGCCTTTAAGTTCACTCAAAGGAGTTCAGAATCTGGATCTGAGTTGTAAAATAACAGGTCCATTTATTATTCTGGAGCAATATTTTTAGCTAAATTGGAGTTTCAAAATAAATTGTTTTGAAAATAGAATAGCGCGGTGGTTTGGAGGGGGAGGTGAGCAAAGAGGGATGAGGGAGTGATGGGATAAGTCCACAGTAGAGGCTGTGGCATTGTTGCGGGATATCTGATCCCATGTGAACCCTGGGATTGTGGGCTATGAAAACTTGCCTTTTGTTTGGCATGGTTGAGCCCTAGCACACACCTTTAATCCAAGAGCCTTCTGTACACAGGATTTATTAAAGTTAGCCCTAGGTCAAGAGGTGGAGCAAGAAACCAGTTGACAGGGATTCAAGAGGAGGAGGGACTTTGAGTTGAGGGGTATTTAAGACAGCGTGGACAGGGTAAGCAAGTCCTCAGTAGCTCCTGCCTCACAAGTATGTCTGTCAGATGTGCTGGGCCAGAAGGCTCAAATGATGCTCCAATGAGGTACACAGAGCTTTGGGTGACTGCTCGGGTAGCAAACTGTCTCTGTCATCTTCTCATTTGGGAAGCTGCTAACCTGTACCCCTTGTATACTCAGGTAATTAATTTTATTCCGTCTCAAGTCTCTGATGGGATTGAAGACCAGATAGTTTAGTTTTACAATTCAGCTTAGTTGTTTAGGGGTTAAGATGTTTTTCGGTCTAGATAGATGTTTTAAGTTGATAATGACAAGATGTGATGGAGGTTGATTTACATTCAGAATTTTAGATGCACCAAAATAGGAAAGATTTTTTTCTTCAAGGCTGTCAAATACAAACAGCCAAAACCCTAAGAATGTAACATTTATATAATTCCTGATTGTGTCATGGCTCTTCTTGCTGTGGGTGGTTGATTGTATATATGTGTAATAATATAAATGAATATGTGAAAATATTAAAACAAAAGACAGCGTGGATAATAAGAAGAAGGAGCTTTGAGGTTTCAGCTAGCAAGCTCTTCAGCTTTTAGGTTTCTTGCCTTTTCCTCCTGGGCTATCAGCTGAGCTAGTGAGTTTCTTGGGCTTTTTCCTCTGAGACATGAGCTGAGTAGGAAGAAGGTCAGCCGGGTGCTTTCTATGTCCCTCTTGACCTAGCAGGTTTTCACCCCAGCACCTGGCTCCTGGGTCTTCTTTGTTAAAAGCAAACAGTTGGGATTTTCAGTTTTAAAGACAATGTTGGTTCTAATTAGTAGTTGTCCAAAAGCATCCCAAAGAATTCTAGTTCTTACAAACATACATAGAAAACAGCCAGGAAAACAAAATGGCATGCTGGGTCTCAGGAGCAGTTAGTACTTACGTATGAACCACAGGTGTTCACAGACGATCTACATCCTAATTTAATGACTGCCAAGCTTCTTACAGATACCAGCTGTTTCTAAATGACTAATCTTTCTTAAACTAGGGAAAACATCGATAAGCTAACAGATAAAACTGTCCAAATACTTGAGTGTTGTGAGCACAAATTTAAAAACAAAAACTATATGAAGCAGAGTTATTAGAATATACAGATAGAATTTATAAACAAACAATAAACTCAAGAAGATAAAAACAAGACATTAGTAACTGAAAGAACAAGAAGGTCACACAAAGCATCAATTGAGAAGCGGTGGTACACGTCTGTGACCCCAGCACTCTGAAGGCCAAGGCAGGAGGGTCATCTCTAGCTTGAGGCTAGTATGGGGTACATAATCTCAAAACAAAAAACAAAATAACTTAAAAATCCAAAGAATTAGAAATAGCAGTTAGGAACTGCTATGTACATTAATTACATTCTAAATAATTATGGAATAGCATTCTGCTCAAGTGAACTAAAACAGCTAACAGAAATACATCTATCATTTGTAAAGCCTCAAAGAGCAGAGTGGCACACACCTTTAATCCCAGCACTGGGGAAGCAGAGGCAGACAGATCTCTGGGAGTTTGGGGCCACCCTGGTCTACAAAGTGAGTCCAGGCCAGCCAAGGATACGTAGAGAAACCCTATCCTGAAAAATAAATAAACACCACCAAAGAACTCACAGAGTATTTTACCTGAATAGAGCTGAACTCTGAAGGGTTCCTTTGACTCCTGTGACCCTGTGAAACTACCCTATCAATCTAGCTTGCCAGGAAGAAAGAAAAATGGGAGGAAAAAGTTCCTTAGAAATCTTTTGAACAAGGTGGCTTCAGAAGCCATGAGAATCATACATATGACTACCAAAAAGACACTTAAGGGGCTGGAGAGATGGCTCAGCAGTTAAGAGCAAGGTCTACTCTTCCAGAGGTCCTGAGTTCAGTTCCCAGCAACCACATGGTGGCTTATGGGTACCTATAATGAGATCTGGTGATGCAGGTATACATGCAGGCAGAAGAGTGTATATGTAATAAATAAATAAATCTTTATTTTTAAAAAGGCACTTAAATGTGACTGTCTCTTAAGAAACATGTGCCCACATATGCATATTATCCTACCTACCTTTCTCTTCCCTTAACACGCATGCCCAACCTATATGAAACTGCTTCTTAATAAACTCTGTTTCATCCTGCCTCATCCTGATACTCTTTTCTGCAGAAGTCAGCAATACTGCTTCACCTGAGCAGAGGTTTCTGGGAGAACGTGAGCTGCTACATCTGGAAGCACACAGGCTCCTATTCCAGCTCTGCTGTTGCCTGCAGAGGAATTTACATTCAGAACACGGCTGCTCTGGCAAGATATCACATCAAAAAACCTTGTAGGTCTGTGTGGTCTGGCTTGAATATAAACACACTTTTAATCCAGCAGACAGAGGCAAACAGATCTGAGTTCAAGGCCAGCCTGGTATAGAGCAGCTTCAGGTAAAGAAAAGCTTAGGTACAGGCATGGTGGTGCATGTCTTTAATCCTAAACAATGAGGGTAAAGTTAGTTTGTAGAAGGAAGCACACATGTTTGAAGTGATGTCTAATTGAGTGACAGAAGAAGAAAGTGACAAATCAGAGAAACATCTGACAGAATAGGATATTCCCAACTCTCATGAGAGAGGAAAGGGAAGCTACTTCAGGGGCAATGCAGAGAGAGGAGGTGGCTTTAACCAGGGGAGTTTTACAGAGAGAGATTGAATGTGAGAACAAGTGAGACACAGGCGAAGAAAGAATAAGCCAGAGAATGAAAAGGAGACAGAAAATTAGAGAAGATCACTGAGTTAGTTTGAGGCCAAGCAGAGCAATTAAGGGGCAGAGAGAAGCCAGATTGAATCAGTCAGCTGGGAGAGGAGTTTGAGCCAGAACAGCTGAGTTGAACCAGGCAGCCCAGAGCTCAGAAAGAACAAGTAAGGGTGAGCTTGTTCAGCAGTAAGTCTCAGAGGCTGAACCATCCTAGGCCTAGGTTAGAGACAGAGGCAACGAGCCTCTTAGACAATTACCTCAGGAGAATAAAAGTTCCTGTTACAGCTGCCAACACACAAAACTGCAATTCTTTTTTTTTTTTTTTTTTTTTTTTTTTTTTTGTTAATGTTGTTGTTTTTCAAGACAGGGTTTCTCTGTGTAACCTTAGCTGTCCTGGACTCACTTTGTAGACCAGGCTGGCCTCGAACTCACAGCGATCCACCTGCCTCTGCCTCCAAAGTGCTGGGATTAAAGGTGTGCGCCACCACACCTGGAAAAACTGCAATTCTTAATGAATTTACATAATGTCATAGCTGCAACTGTGATGGTAAATTGTATTTTCCAAGAAGCAAAGCTAGAAACAGAGATCCAAAGTCTGAGGCCTCCGTTAAGTCTATAGTAAGAAGGAAGGTCCAGGAAGCACCAGCTTGAAAGCAGGAGAACTGGCCCAGCAGGGCCAGACGAGGAAACCAGCGAGCACCCACTGATAATGGAGAAAACAACATGCTGCATGATCATTTACTACATGTGTTTCATAACAAAAGGAACGGTTTCCGTGGGACCCAGGGCTACTATAGGAGCTAAGCATGCAATCCCAGCACTCAGGAGGCAGAGGCTGGAGGACTGCATCAAGCTCTAGGCTGGCCTGGTCAATACAGCGAGTTCCTGTTCCTGTCTCAAAAATAAAAGAACCCAGAATAATGATAACAATAACACAGAAAAGTGACAGTGAGAATATTGTTGTTTTATGATAGTAGATTACCTAAGAGTAGATGGGGAAGTTACATTAGGAATATGCATGGCCCCTCTCAGAAGACACCCCAGAATACATAGAAGCCAAAAAGTAGGGAATCTTACAACACAGGGCTGAGACTCAGCAGACACTGAATATAAATGAAGCATAACACAAACCTCCACATTCCTACAAGTTCATTAACGGTAGAATAAATGCCAAGTCAGTACATTCTGCATGTTATTTAAAAATTCCATATATTTTTCCTTAAAATGATGAATTTGAATCATGAAGTCAGTATTTTCCTCCAAAAATCAACTCTAATCCTAAAGACTATGAAACACTTACCCTCTTTAATTCTTTGATTTAATTCTAAACAAAACTAAATTGAGAGAAAAAGAGCAAGGGTGAGAGAAGGAAACTGGGAAACAGAGGCAGGGAGGGAGCCAGTGAGTAAGGGAGCCCAGGACACATTCCCGGCGTGCCAACTGCCTTCAACTGAGAAACAGTGTGTGTAACAATGACTTGTAACTTTCACATAAAATAAGTCATGACACCCTGGTGGCCCTACCTTTAAGATGTTAAAAGTATTTACTTTCTATAATTAGACAGTATTTTATAAGAGCACAATATTTTGTACGTACAGTAGAATCACTGTGTAACACACAACAGTCTCAGATCTGAGGATTTCTAAGGCTGTGTAGTGTTGCACAGGGTGACATCACGGGCTGTGCAAAGTGCATGTGTATCGTGAGAACCAGGGCTGCGGTGATTCAGGCAGCGTGCCACAGGCATGCACTGCCAGAAACAGAGTGCTGTAGGCAAGGACAACGGCAACAGAGAGGGACAGAACGGACGGACCGACCTTACTGTTTCTCCCAGCTCATAACACACAGCTCAGAGCCCCTTTGTCAATGAACCTAAGAGGGGCAGGAGGCAATACTACTTTCTTGCATGTAGCAACCTAAGCAGCCACTCAGACAGCCCATGCGTGTGTATTCAAGTGGCAAAGGCCGTTATACTGGTTACAACTGGCCTACAATGAGTGCACACACAGACTTCAAGTCCTCTGCCGAGAGCCACCAGAAGCAGTGAAAGTAAGTGTTCTGTTTCATGAACCGTGTGATTTATGACTTAGAGCTAAAAAGGATGATACTCCATTGAAAATGAAACCACAATTTAGTTTTACCATTGTTTAAATTTTAGTAAAACAAAACTTAAATCTACCTGAAGCAAGCATTAGACCCAGTGACATCATAAGTAAAAATACCTGTTGGTTTGAAATAAACATCTTCATCCATCTTAATCAAGTCTAGTGATGACAAATCTTTCAGATTCCTCAAACATAATTCTGTTCAATTATAGAAAACACATTATTAAGTTTAGTAAAATAAGAAAGAAATGAAAACAGAAATTTACTATTAAATATGTTCAAGATGTCTGCTATAATGTAATTGTTCTGGAAGAACTGGAGTCTTTTAAAAAGCAAGGGAAAAAAAAAGCCTCGAAATATAACATCCAATTAATGTTAAGTACCATTCAGCACTGGGAACATCTGATACATATGTATTAATTTACTTAGTTCTCAAAAATAATAAAATAAAGTATGCAAAAATATTGCATACATATCCACATTAGGAAACTAAAGAATTGAGACTGAATTACTTGTTCCAGGTCTAAGGAACTGGCACCCAATGATGCCAGCTGAGGCCAGGATTCAGAGGGCACCTCCCGAGGGGCGGCAGGTCCCTGTGTTCCAGATGCACAGAAGCATGTAGACAGCACCAGGACGAGTGACGGAGACACTTGCCAGGAGGAAGCAGGCTGGAGCAGGGGGCGGAAACAGTTCTGTTGCCTGGCTTCACAGAGGGGTGGGGCCTCTGCCTCCATTGCACAGTGCAGCCAGGGCATGCTCGACCCGCCGCATGCAGCTCTACATACATACAGCCTCACGCGTGTCAGCAGCACGGCAACTCTCCGCCAGAGGTGTGTGTTTGGTCTTCTCTATGCTGCTGGCGTGCCTCTGAGGCAGCGACAACGGTTTGAGGTGACTGCAGAAGGCGCCATCACTGCTCTCCTCTCTGCCGCCCTCCTAAGGTTCTGCACAGGACGTTTAGGCCCCAGTCAGTGCCCGTTCTCTTGCTTCCAATGTGTAGAATCAAAGTGTCTTATGAAGTTTGTTCTCAGACTCACAATCTGTTCCCTCTTCCTGTTTGCCACTTTATTCAAATAATCGCTTAATTTCTTCTAGCTGCAGCTTTTGGTTTTTTGCTTCCATTTCTCTGACAAGGCTGCCATGTGTACCGTGGAAACCTCTGAATAGTACCAACCGTGCAGCCAACAGACAGGAGCCAGTCAACTTCCAACAACGGCTGCTGCTTACTGTTCTCACCGTCCCCTGCAGCAGCCCACAAGGGACACAGTGGAGAGCAACTCGTAAAAGGCCCTCACATCCCTACAAGGATTAGTGTCACGTAGGCATCTTGACACAGCTTAATGCATTTGATAGTTAGGGTTTTTGAAGTATTTTCTAATTGCCTTAGTTAGCCACTGTCCAGTTAAAGTTAGCTCACTGCCCACTATCGATCACTCGGTCAGGGAGGAGTCTCACTCCTGTACGCTGAGCATCACTCTAAGGGTGACGCACAGACATGGAAAGTACATTTTCCCTCATATATGTAGAACTTGCATTTTAATGAAAAAAAAAAAAACCCAATAAACAAATAAATAATACAGCTTTGGTACTGAAAACTACTATGAAAAAAAACTAAAGCTGAGAAATGTTTTTTTAAAAATGCTTTTAAGCTCTTAACTAAAGTTTGTGTGCATTTCTAATTCAGCCACATAATTCTGTATAAAATAAGGAAACCCCTAATTGTCACAATAAAGGCATCTTTTCCAAGAACAAAACAATAGTGATAACCACAGCATGAAAGTCAATTCATCGTTATCTCTGACAGCTTGATATTTGAACCGAGACTTAAATAAAGGTGCAAGCCAGTGAAGCACTTGACAATGTTCCAAGAGCAAGCAACAACTAGTGAAGGAGCCCCAGTGAGAACTAGCAAGAGCTGCTGTAATTAACGCAGCGCTGTGAGCTGTGCAGTCTGTTCTAACTCAGGGTCACTGCAAAGCTCTTAGAGGTTCTTGAGGTAGAAGCACAATCAAGTTTAGGAAAGCACGTCCTGTGCTACTGTCCTTCCTGAGAGTTAGGGAAATGTCAGGGCTCACAAAACACTAAGCCCAGGGTATTATGACCTGAAAGAGACCAAGAGGCCTCAGAACGCTTACACTGACCTTGTGCTGCCTTTCTGTGAAAGCCAATCACAGAGCAGCCGCTGTCCTAACTAACTTTCATTGCAGAGGGGAGTCTAGGCACACAGAGAGAGGCCTGGGGGAGTCTAAGCACACACAGAGAGAGGCCTGGGGGAGTCTAGGCACACAGAGAGAGGCCTGGGGGAGTCTAGGCACACAGAGAGAGGCCTGGGGGAGTCTAAGCACACAGAGAGAGAGGTCTGGGGGAGTCTAGGCACACAGAGAGGACTGGGGGAGTCTAGGCACACAGAGAGAGGCCTGGGGGAGTCTAAGCACACAGAGAGAGGCCTGGGGGAGTCTAAGCACACAGAGAGAGAGGTCTGGGGGAGTCTAGGCACACAGAGAGGACTGGGGGAGTCTAGGCACACACAGAGAGAGGTCTGGGGGAATCTAGGCACACACAGAGAGAGGGGGGGCCTGGGGGAGTCTAGGCACAGAGAGAGGTCTAGGGGAGTCTAGGCACACAGAGAGAGAGGTGTGGGGGAGTCGAGGCACACAGAGAGAGGCCTGGGGGAGTCTAGGCACACAGAGAGGTGTGGGGGAGTCGAGGCACACAGAGAGAGGTCTGGGGGAGTCTAGGCACACAGAGAGGTGTGGGGGAGTCTAGGCACAGAGAGAGAGGTCTGGGGGAGTCTAGGCACACAGAGAGGTCTGGGGGAGTCTAGGCACAGAGAAAGAGGCCTGGGGGAGTCTAGGCACAGAGAGAGAGAGAGGTCTGGGGGAGTCTAGGCACACAGAGAGGTCTGGGGGAGTCTAGGCACACAGAGAGGTCTGGGGGAGTCTAGGCACAGAGAGAGAGAGGCCTGGGGGAGTCTAGGCACAGAGAAAGAGGCCTGGGGGAGTCTAGGCACAGAGAGAGAGAGAGGTCTGGGGGAGTCTAGGCACACAGAGAGGTGTGGGGGAGTCTAGGCACAGAGAGAGAGAGGCCTGGGGGAGTCTAGGCACACAGAGAGGTGTGGGGGAGTCTAGGCACAGAGAGAGAGAGGCCTGGGGGAGTCTAGGCACAGAGAGAGAGAGGCCTGGGGGAGTCTAGGCACAGAGAAAGAGGCCTGGGGGAGTCTAGGCACAGAGAGAGAGAGAGGTCTGGGGGAGTCTAGGCACACAGAGAGGTGTGGGGGAGTCTAGGCACAGAGAGAGAGAGGTCTGGGGGAGTCTAGGCACACAGAGAGGTCTGGGGGAGTCTAGGCACAGAGAGAGAGGTCTGGGGGAGTCTAGGCACACAGAGAGAGGTCTGGGGGAGTCTAGGATACTTCTCCCCTCTTATTAGTCACATAACAGCACAACTATTCACTTCTTTCACAAACTGCAAAAAAGAACAGTTTCCAGCTAGTTCTTCAGGTCTTCATTTTCAAAGGCTCCTATCACATGTAAAACTTTGATTTAAAAATTTACTACGCTAATCAATCTCTTGTTGTAGCAGTATTGGCCCTGGGCCTTGTAATGAGTGAGAAACAGAGGAACAAAAGTTTACTCTCCTACAACCGTAACTTTTTATCCATGTATGTAATAAACAGATGTTCTTCTATATATAGAAAACTTGCTGTATCAATTAATAATGAAAAATAAAGCGAATATGAATAGTGATTATGCTAAAAGAATTAACCATTAAAGTTATCATAATACACAAGGCTACACTTTAATCTATCTGAATCCTTATGTGCAACTTATCATTATAGTAATGTATTATTTAACTAAATTTTTAACTATAAAATTGTTCCAGAGAATAATATAACTAATTTATAGTTTACACTTTAACAACAGTATGATAATATATGTGACTCCTTAGCACTATGCCTAAATAATGAATTTACTTTTTGGGTAAGATCACTTATTACTTTATATATACTTATATATGTATTTTTATTTGCCACATATAAATATTCATAGAAAAAAATTAAAGTTAATATTTTTAGTGGATCCAAAATTCTTTATTTTTACTGAACGTCTCAACACAATGAAGACACAGCAATGTTTAATTCTAATAAGTGCTTATTTAACTGTTATACTTTAAAAGACAGGTAGTGAAATAATAAAGTTAAATATCTAAAGTTGAAGTTTGAAAGGAAAATACTGCATGACTGCGATGAGAACCCACAATAAATCTAGGATTATATTTTCAACTAAAATTAGGCTTTAAAAGGCAAATGTTTACTCCATTGGCAATGTTTTCAAAGATCCGGGTCATTTAAAAAGCAGAACCCAAATAAGCCAACTTAGCATTTTGTGTAGGAGCAGATACTCTAACAGATTAAAAAGTACAGAAAGACTACATGTGCCCAGCTTTATGCATGAAAACTATAACTCAACTTTCCAGACAAGCTTATTTTTAAAAATAATTTACAAAAGCATATTCTTATTCATCTAGTAACTGACATTTTCATAAAAATTTATACAATATATATTTAGAAATAAATACATCTAACCTTGTAATTTTGCTTCAATTCCATCCTTGTTCAATCCAGATACAAAACCTGTGTAAGCCATGAAACTTTATTTTAAAAAAATTAGAGTGTATTTAATTAGTCTTTATATGGTCAATTTAAACTTCACATGCAGAATAGCATCTATATTTCATGTAGAGTAATAACAGTTTGATGAGCTCAAAAAGGCTGAACTATTTATAGAATACATCCACTTCTGAAATCTTTCCAATATCAACTGGCTGAATTTTGTTTTCTTAAACTGCATTAAGTAACCAGAAACAATATTTCAGCAAGAACTATGTAGAACCAGGTTAAAGATCTATCTCTATTATACTTAGTTGTGTGTCTTTGTGGAAGTGAGTGCACGTGAGGCAGGTGTACATGGTCAGAATTTGGAAATGATCTATATGTCCATCCACAAAATAAATGATTGAAACATTGTATATTAGTACAACTGGATTTATAACTGTAATAACAAAAGGAATTATTACTGAAACACTCAGTTATATGAAGAAATATCATGAATAATATGAATTAAAAGAAACAAAAAACAAAAAAGCAAAGACTCTCGTTTACCTCAAGTTCAAAATATTTACTAGAACATGTGGTACTTAGGAAACTATTCTGTATGCTGAGCTAGACTCTGATTATATGTGGGTATTTGTGTCTATGTGATATATTTAGCTTTTATACCTAAGGTTTGTGCCATTTACTGTGATAATGAAATATAAAAACTCACTATAAAAATACAGTCTTACACGGAAAAAGAAGTGCAAATTGAGACGTAAAGGAATTTCTCACAACACTGATAAAAGGCACAAGTATACACCCTGCAGGGTGTATGTGAATCCGGTACCCTCAAGCACTGATGACAACTGTGTAAGCCACCAAGGACAGCAACTTAGCAACAGCTATTACATTTTAAAGGA
The DNA here is from genome assembly GCF_903995435.1 of Acomys russatus. Taxonomy (NCBI): domain Eukaryota; kingdom Metazoa; phylum Chordata; class Mammalia; order Rodentia; family Muridae; genus Acomys; species Acomys russatus. Next base: position 41,489,322 of record NC_067164.1, read on the forward strand.
AATGTACCCTCTGATCCAGAAACTCCGTTTCTAAGAATTTAGCATGCGGATAAATTTACACATGTGAAAATACATTGTTGATGACAGCAGATAACTTTTTTAATGAGCATATTCATCAACCGGAACTGCTTAGAAGACACATGGGGCTGGTAAGAGTTTATCTGCTCTTGCAGAGGGTCAGCAGCTCTCAGCTGCCTGTAACTCTTGCTCCAGGAGGATGACTGGGGCTTCCTACCTTCCAGCCTAGCTGAGAACACACGCGCTGCGGATCCATTTAGGGACCCTAAGTCAGAGGTGAGCACAGGGTGACAGGACACCTGGTGCGCTCTGCACTCAGGAGTACAGGTTCACTCTCCCTACTACCCACACGTACGTGTGCACTCACACAGACATATACACACAACAGCATATTAAGCAGAATGAACAAATCTTTTAAGTATTTATTTTAAAAACAAGTAAAGCAGGATTATGTTATGACCTAATATAAACACTCCTAGGTAAGTACTCAAAGGATGCTTAGTCAACATACTACACAAGAGATCTGTGCCCACCCAGGTGCAGTGCTGCACTCATTACAACAGAAATGGAGCCAGCCTAAACATGGGTACAGCCTAAATATATGGGTACAAAGGGTTGTTTCCAGCCATAAAGAAAAATCATGACATTTGCAGGAAAACAAATGGTACTGACAATCATTATATTAAGAGAAATGGGGCTGGAGAGATGGCTGAAAGGTTAAGAGCACTGTGTGTTCTTCCAAAGGTCCTGAGTTCAATTCCCAGCAACCACATGGTGGCCCACAACCATCTGTAATGAGATCTGGTGCCCTCTTCTGGCATTCATGTACACATGGGGGCACAGTGCTGTATAAATAATAAATAAATAAAAATTTTAAAAAAGAGAGAGAGAGAGAAATAAGGTAGACTTAGAAGGACAAGGACCACATTTTGTGTCATTCACGTAATGCAGATTTAAGTGTGATGAAAGTAGAGCAAGAGAGAGAGAGAGAGAGAGAGAGAGAGAGAGGGAGAGATTGAGAGCGCTGGAGGAAGGCGGTGAGTCGGGTACCAAGGTGCAGAAGGGAGGACTATTTGTGGCACCTAAAGGTCTGGGCATAGGGGATGTTGGTAGGGAAAAGCAGTGGGAGGGAAGAAAAAGAAGACAGCACGCCGGGCGCAGTGGCGCATGCCTTTAATCCCAGCACCCAGGAGGCAGAGGCAGGCAGGTTGCTGTGAGTTTGAGACCAGCCTGGTCTACAACGCGAGTCCAGGACAGCACAATGACAGACGTGCATGAAAATGTCACTGTGACACCTATCACCTTATACACTAGCCTCAAATAGAATTAAACAGAAAGCTTCCGAGATACACTAGGGGAAACAACACAGAAAGGCGCAGACCAGTGGAGTGGTAGCAGTTTACAGCACTCTCAGACAATGACTGTGGCATCTTGCTCTAAATGGTGAGACGCTGAGGCAGAAGACTCCTGCCACTCATGGCATGCCAAGGCTACAGAGCAAGACCTCATCTTTTAAAAATATGTCCATAACGAAGACTATTCCCTTCAAAAACTGAGCTTAACTCCTCTCCCCTTCATAGGACCAGGAGTAGTAACTTGTTTTTAAAATAAGTGATAACATGTTACTGGTTACAAATAAGGAAATGCAGGATTTTAAATTTAGCTAATCTGTCTTGTATTATTCTTCCTACAGGGAGAGGGATGTAGGAAAAGTCCAAATTGAAAAAATTAATCCTCTAGTCAAGGGCTCTATGAGATAGCATTCTTGGATGAGTCACAAGCCCCGCTGTAGCCTTCAGATAACTGCAGCCTTGACTGACATGCTGATGACACCTCAGAAGAGACCCAGCTCCAGGGCTACTAGCTGAGGCCCCTGCCTCTGCAAACTGCATGAGATAATAAATGCTGGTTGTTGCAACATGTTGTATTTTAAGTAGTTTGTTAGAAAACTAATACAATGGGACATTGTTTGCACCAAAAATGAAAAATAAAATTACACCTCATCTGTTTTCATTTTACTATTTGTTTTATGTCCTTATAAACTGGAAAATGAGCAGCCACAAATTTAGAACAAGAGAGCAGCTGAGTGATAAATATGAGAAAGATTCAAGACTTGAAAGCTTTAACTTATTTTAAATTAGTTTAGGCACTTAATTTTTTTCTTACATTGCATCTATTTTTAACAGTATTGACTTTAAAACTTATTAAAGGACCAGGAGGAAAGCAGACAGTGTGTTCTCATGTTTGTCAACTCTTATCTCTGAATACGGTGGTGACTGATACTATTTTTTCTGTTGCTTATTAGTTTCTTTAATCTACTCTGTAAAAGTATGAATAGAAATCCCACTGGTTTGAAAAACAACCATTGTATTTCCAGCTCAAAGAAACAAACCATAATGAGACGGGTTTTTCAGAGCTCTGATATACAGCAGGGTTGACCGGATCCAGTCCAGAGCAATGCTCACATCCGTGATGGTGTGCATCACTACCTCTGCATTCAAATGTTCAATAAGATGTCTGTGCAAACTAATGGGGAAAAAACCTCTGCATTATTAATGTGAATTTCAAGAACATAAGTCCTACTTTTTAAGCTTTAAAAATATATTATTTGCTACTTTAATAATTTATGAAAAGTAATTTTCAAAAATATAAGAGAAAATCTTTAAAAGCCAGTTCAACATTTTAAGAATTGAAATTTCTCCTCCCTTTATAGTTCCAGCATAAGAAAGTCAGTATGGCGTTAGCAGTGTGGGTTACATCCGAATTCCTCAGAGAGGATGAATGGCACACCGAAAACAACCCAGATGCTCATGTCCACTCTTATTATAAACTAAAGTTTAAGGCATGAAAATATTTCTCTTACTAAAAGATACAAATTTAATACTATAGAAGAATATGAGTAAGATAATATATAATATGATATGATACATGACATAAGAATATGAATAAGAACTTTGACCTCAGGATTTTATAGCAAAGATGATATGTACTATTTATGCTAATAAGCAACCACTAGATAACTTTGTTTTCTTTAAATTTATGTATTTAACTTCCAAACTAACAAGTTTTATAGTTAAATTGTTAGACTATCCCAGACAAAATCTCCTTCCCATGCATTGGAGGAAACCACCCATAATAGTTTGGTTTTCTTTGGGAACTGTTTGTTACCTGCTTTCTACAGTGTCGTTACAAGCTAACATCTGAACGTACTTTTCTCTTGTACTTAACCGAGTCATAATAACTGCAGTCGCTGTGGTGTCAAACTGCAACAGTAACAGAAGGACAGAGATTAGCCAAGATCAGAGCACAGCACGGAGTAGAGCCTTTTCCTCACACAACTTTCCTTTCACACTGAGTGGTTCCTCATAACAGTAGGCCAAAAGGACTAAAACCTGCTTCTGAAATTTGATATTAACAAAAGTATAATTTTAAATATCTCCTAAGTATAACTATAAATACCACTTTTGTTTCAATATAACTTAATTTTGACTATGTTAGAGTAAAAAAAAAAAAAAAAACACCCTGTAAACTGAGTTAAAATTTAAGATTTAATGTAGCTTCCATATATGCTAACTAGTTTTTTGTTGCTGTTGTTTGGTTGGTTTTTTTGTTTTTGTTTTCTGAGACAGGGTTTCTCTGTATGACCACCCGGACAGTCCTGAAACTTGCTTTGTAGACCAGGCTGGCCTCGAACTCACAGAGAGTGCTGGGTTAAAGGTGTGCATCACATGCCAGGCTTATGCTGATTAGTTTTATGTCCACTTGAAAGCTAACGTCATCTGGGAAGAGGGAACCTCAATTAAGAAAATACTGTAAGACTGGACTGTACGCAGCTGGGCACAATGGCGCTCGCTTGTGATCCCAGAACTCAGGATGCAGAGGCAGGTGGATCTTTGTGAGTTGGAGGTCTACAAAGTGAGTCTAGGACAGACAAGGCTATACAGAGAAACCCTGTCTCAAAAAACAAAAACAAACAAACAAACAAAAGGACTGGACTGTAGGCAAGCCAGTAAGGAATTTCTTAATTAGTGATTGATGTGGGAGGGCCCAGCCAGCCCACTGGGGGTGGGTCCATCACTGGGCCCTGGGTTCTATAAGAAAGCAGGCTGAGCAAGCCATGTCTAGTAAGCCAGTAAGGAACGCCCTCCATGGCCTCTGCATCAGCTCTTGCCTCCAGGTTCCTACTCGGTGTGAGTTCCTGTCCTGAGTCCTTCAGGGATGGACGGCGATGTGGGCATGTAAAGCAATGTAACTCTCTTCCTACCCAAACTGCTTTTGATCATGGTGTTTCATTCCAGTAACAGTAACACCACATAATTTGGTATATTTAATTTATCCTCTAAAATTAAAAACTTGTGTCATATAACACTTTGATACTTTGAATATGATTTTCTTCCAGAAGGTTCTCTTAGAATCTACAAGAATGACTTACTCATTCAAGCACTTATCAGACATTTTTTGAAGTAAATGTAGGAATATGGGATGACTTTTAATTATAGCCTTTAGCGCTACAAGCCTGGGATGTTACATGATCTGTAATGCACAACAGTCCTTCACAATGAAAAGCTGCCAAGACTACCAGACACGTGGCATGTGCTGTAAGCTTAGAAGTAATTAGGAGGCAGAAACAGAAAGATGGCACGTTTGAGTTCAGCCTCAGCTACATACAGAGATCCAGTTTCTAAAATAAGCAAACATAACTAACAAGCCATCTTCAAGAATAAAAGGTGGAAAGCCCTTTTCTTTCTTTATGGGTCCTGCATCAGCACGCGCACTCACACCCCTCTTTCACAGGGCAGTTTAGACAGAGCTGGGTGTGAAGAGTGCACTACACCCTAGTTAGTGCGTCGTGTCTGTTTATTTCTCCATTAAACTTGGAGAAATTACACCACTTCCAATCTTACCTAACTATGAAATGCAAATTAAAACCACTCCCTTCTTTGCTATATTTAGAATATTGAGAGAAAGGAAGGAAGGAAGGAAGAAAGAAAGGCAGACAGACAGGCAGGCTGCTGCCCCTTACCTGAGGCCTGCCTGCTCTCCCGATCATCTGCAGGATGTCTGTCTCACTGTACTCCTCAAACATGCCTCCAGCGTAGTGCATTGTAGACTTTATAACCACCAGGTGAGCTGGCAAGTTCACCCCCATAGCTAGAGTGCTGGTGGTAACTATCAGATTGAAAGATAATCAAACCTTATAACTTTATTGCCCTGGGGAGATACTTTCTTATAAAAGATATAGTGATATAAATGGAATAAAAACTGTAAGAAATTTAGGAAAAGGAATAGAGGATTTTATAATCTAAAATAATAATGTACCCTAAAAACAAAACAGCTAATAAGTTCTTTTTAAATTGCACTGTTTAATAAAATGATAAAGAATTAAACCCTGCCAAAGAATTCTCTCTGTCTGTGTCTGTCTGTCTCTCTCTCTTTCTCTCTCACACACACACACACAATTCTTTTTAAGTTCTAGGGAGAAATGAATCAGAGTATGTACACTTTTTCCTCTATCCACAAGAAGTATGCTTTACGTACAAAGCACTGGTAGATCTCCAGCAGTGAACAATCCTTCCACCAATTTTCGATCTGATAGCTCCATTCCAGCATGATGGTAGGCAACACCACGCACCAAAATATCTGCAGTAGGAACACACCACCTGCTAGCCACTGCTGCCATGGCATCAGCACTGACCCTCCCCGCTGTGTGAGAGATGCTTGTCAGAAGTCATCTCTAGGCTAGGGGCTTGGTAGAAGGCTTGGATTGCCATGCCTGAGGCTCCAGGTTAGTTTCCAGAAAAAAAGAAAGAAAAGAAAATTGTCTTTAAACCTACCTTTTAACTTTGAATCCCTTATAGAATATGCAGACTTCTGTAACCTATCAAAATATAAAACTATTGTTATTCCCTGTAACATCAGGAAATTCTGAAATAATTTATTATTTTAAAGAGATTTTCACAACACCATCATCTGAAACCTAACTTTTAAAAAACAAAACAAACAAAACTTCACAAGCTCGGACAAGTTTTATTAAAGGAAAACTTTCCCCATATACTTTTTGCGAGTGTGTCTTGGCCTGCTTCCAGTAGTATGGGAACGCCCCAGGCAGTGGAAGCCGGGGTGCGCTCTAGCAGTGGCGAGTACTGAAAGCTATCTGTAAATGGCAGGGGCATCTCAGGGAAAGTGTGGGAAGAGGAAGAGAAACACAGCACACTGTATGAAATGCCTCATGAATATATGCCAATAGGGGCAGCAGAGAATATTTAGCCTTCCTGTTCAGAATGCATTATCTATAACATTAAACTCACTTCTAAACCAAAAATTTAGAGAAAAACAATGCAAATGGTTATTATGTGCAAGGGGTCAGAACAAGAAAGCTGCTCCATAATTTGCCCAGGAATGTTTGTAAGAAATAAGAAGGTGGGTGTGGAAGGCCTGTGAGGGCATGCAAGGGCTGTGCTGGGAGAAAGCAAAGACAGGACTGGGGAGAAGGTCAGCAATAAAGCAGGGAGCTTCCATGCACAGGGCCCCACTCCAATTCCTAGTGTTACAGGAACAGAAAGAAAGACAACTTTTAAAACCCCCCACATCATTAGTAAGCAACAAAACAAAACAAACAACAACAACAACAAAAAAAACAAAACATAACTTATTTTTGCATTCTATGCTTCTCTCTGTCAATGGCATATGTTCATAAACACATTATTTATGTAAAGAAAATTAAGCTAAAGGAGAGGAGGAGTTTTTTTTAAAGAGTTTTGATAATTTAAAAGGAACTCTGAGTACCCCATGATGGTGCTTTCTATTTCCTTACTGCAGATATGAAACTGTGAGGTATAATTTTCTCAGTCACAATTTTTTTAAAGGATTTACAACAAAATGAAGAGTAAGATGTGGTGGCGCACGCCTTTAATCCCAGCACTCGGGAGGCAGAGGCAGGAGGATCGCTGTGAGTTTGAGGCCAGCCTGGTCTACAAAGCGAGTCCAGGACAGCCAGGGCTACATAGAGAGACTCCATCTCAAAAAACCCATCAAAAAGAAAAAAGGAAGAAAAAAAAACTTGAATGAAATGAAGAGTAGGTGAAAAGACGTGTCCTGTTACTAATAACACACTGTGGGACACACAGGAACTTTAGAAATGCTGCCTTATGTGAGTATCTAAGTTAGTTTATTCTCCTATCCTGAGGCCTGGTTAAGACAGGGAAGCTAACTGATGCTGGGTATGGTGGTACACACTCATAACTCCAGCACTCGGGAGACTGAGGTAAAATTGCAAACTTGAGGTCAGATGCAGCCACAGAGTCAGACTCTGTTTCAAAAATAAAATAAAACAAACCCTTGAGGCTGGAAGGCTGGTCATGTAACTCCTGACAGCCTGCGAATAAGGCCCCAGGTTTCATCTCCAGTGCTGGAAAAAAATTAATACAAAAAAGAAAGTTACATAAGTTGAAGTTGAGAGAGATACTATGCCTGATGGCACAGAGCTGGTGAAAGTGAAGTGCTGTGATTTAAATCTGTGTGTTTAATGTCTCATTCCTTCCAATGCTGGCGTTTCACTGCTGAAAAACTTCAAAGCTATAAAAAGATATAGATTTTTAAAAAGTGGTGGGAAGAGCACAGAATTAAACTTCCCTTGAGTTACGAAGAAGAGGACATAAGAGAAAGTAAAATACTGCACATGCTTCTGTTCAGAGAGTGATTGCCTGAAACAAACAACCACACTATGTGCACCACACAGAGAGAGGGGTGACCTGGTGCGAAGGCAGCCTGCAGCCTGGTGCTTCAGTCTCCACAGGAAGACTGGGCTAAAAGCATAGTGGGATTTGCTTTAGAAGTAACAGTGTCTATGCAAAGGGCCGCCCAGAGAATTCCACACATCTTCCACGACTGCTTCCAGGGCTGGTCTGCGGTGACAAGGTTCTGGGCGATGACGTCTTATCCCTGACTAAAGGATCATTGCGTTCACTGCCAACTAGTAGAAGGCTCCAAGCTATTTACAATTCCTTTGGCCTCTTTTCCCTGCACCTACAATTTTGTTTTTAATTCCACTTTCACATTTTCCCATTCAATCCACAAAGACACTGTTATTCCATTGTATAGGTAAGAAACCCATCCCAGGTTAAGGATGAGCCACTTTCTCATTTCTCCTAAGTGACCCCAAAAGTCCTCTTAACTCCCACAAGAAATTAAAACCACACACCTTAGTTTCTGTTCCACAGTGACCATAAATTTGGCGTCATTTACAAGAACAGAAGCAGCCTGCTGCACACCTTTCCTTGTTGCACAAAACTAAAAATAAATCGGTATATTGTGTATCAATCAGGTTAAAAACTAAACACCACACCCCAAACAGCAACTAAGAATCCATACCACAAGTGTGGGCTTCTGGTCGGAGTATGTCCGTATAACACTGTAAACTTTATAGTTGAGAGCTAAATCAAACTTGAACTCAGTTTGGTTACTACCACAGGGGAAACCCAGGACCACTTTCTGAAGTTTCACAGGTCTGTGGCTCTCATCCATTTTCAGACACACAGCAGGTCTCTCGCCGTCTGACAGCCACTCTGCGACCTGGGAACACAGAAGCAGGTGCATTACATTTTTTTTCTGGTGAGGCTCTATAGCTAAAAACAACACGATTATAGACACTTTAAAGTCAAGGTCTAAAAGTATTCAATGAATTCATCTTTTTCAGCATTACCTATTCCACCAATACTCCTCTACAAATACAGATACAGTCAGTGCTACCAACAGCAGTGCTTCAGGACTATAAGGACACTTGTATGGTAGAGCTCTGACTTGTCATTAGTACGAGCCCAAACTAGAATTAAAATAGATTTGGTCATAAAAATCAAAGTATCTGTGGCACTGTGCGTCCTGGGTATTGTTAGAACTGTTCCTGAAATGACCGAAACCTCTGCACTTCCCTAAACATGAGCAACACAGTAGCAAAGCCGTGACTGTCTTATGCTGGTCTTCTCATCAAAGAGCAAACAAGCTTTTTAAGAATACTTATTCGTGTGTGTGTGTGTGTGTGTGTGTGTGTGTGTGTGTGTGTGCGTGCATGTGTGCATGTGCCCGCGTGCGCACACAGGGGCAGAAAAGGGCATCAGATCCCTTGGACCTGGTGCTACAGACAGTTGTGAGGTTCTGACTGAACTGTGACCCTCTGGAATATCAGGAAGTGCTCTTAATCTTTGACCCCCTTCTCCAGACCCATATAAACTCTCAAGAGATGGCAGTGCCAAAAGCACACTTTAGGCCCAGCATTTGAATTACTGATAAGCTCCTGATTCTGTGGTAAGCGTCCTCATCCCCATGCTCCAGTTAGTAACTGGGCTCTATGCCTCGCCATAAAAGTGGCCAGGGAACAGTTTCTTCTTGCACAGGCAGGAACACAGACATAGTTGCAAGGTTATTATGGAAAAGAATAAGAACACACAAGAATGTGCAGTTCTATAGCAATGGATGGCCAAGGATAAACATTTTTATTTTGTGAGTATATTGAGGAAAAGGACAAGAAAAGAAGCCAGTGTTCACAGAACCAGTGACTACTGTAATGAAGACACTTTCAAGAATGTGATGGTATTTTTATAATTGCTACAAATCAATAAAAAAATAGTATATCAGTGTGAAAAAAGGTAAAGGACATCACTACTTGGTTAAAAAAACTTAATGTTGATTAATTATTAAAAATAATTCACTCAACAAAAAATCAATGAAGTAAAGATCTTAAAAATAAATATGTACATTTCAGAAATGTTTACTATCACAAAATAATTTCATTATTATGTTATCTAATGTTAGGATATTAAAAATGGCTGCTAACAGAAAATAGAGAAATGACTTCTTAAATAATCAAGTGTAACATTTACTAAAGGCAGTGCCTCCTGAAAGTGTAACTAGCCTTTGGCATTGTTTATTCCATATCGTACTAAGAAAATAAGTAAGTATACCTTCAAAGATATATTAACTTCAGTAGTTTAGAACAGAAAATGGAAATAATACTATATTATAAGGTTAGATAAGTATATTAAAAATAAAGCCACACGGGGCTGGAGAGATGGCTCACAGGTTAAGAGCACTGACTGCTCCTCCAAAGGTCCTGAATTCAATTCCCAGCAGCCACATGGTGGCTCACAGCCATCTGTAATGTGATCTGATGCCCTCTTCTGGCCTGCAGGTGTACATGCAGGCAGAGCACTGTATACATAATAAATAAATAAATAAGTCTTTATAAAAAAGCCACAAAAAGTAAAGAATATTTGATGTGATGGAAATGTTTTATAGGTAAAAACAACAAAAATATGTATAATGAGTCTATGGTGCTCTGGTTAAGATGTACTTTATGAGCTGGGCGTGGTGGCTCACGCCTTTAATGCCAGCACTCAGGAGATAGAGGCAGGTGGATCTCTGTGAGTTCCAGGCAAGCTAGGGCTACACAATGAGACTTGTTGTGGGAGGTCTCTGTGTGCTTTACAGCCAGCAGGGACATGGTCCAGGTGAGTTAAGAATGAAACTTGGTTTAGTGTGACTTAGGAATTGGGTGCTGGATCAAACTTCAAGAGTCTGACACCAGCTGCTTTATTTTTAGCAGTATCTAAGCACGGCATATTTTTTGGAAAAAAAAGTTTTCTGGTAACAATTAACTCAGTCTCAAATGAACACCTGTTGGGGGGCACAAAGGTCTTTTTGCCCACAGATCACTAGGAAAACCAGGAATGTTAAACATGGGGCCACTACTCAATGGAGGAGATATCTGTTTTTCCACCCAAAAACTTGGGAGTGGATACTGTTAAAGACCTGGTGTCCATTTTGCTATCTGTGGCAGCAGACCTCACCAAATCCCCCAGAATGTTTATCCCAGCCTCTCCTTCCCTAGCTCCCAGTTAACTGAACCCATGCTTAGGGGGGATGTCACATGGACTTTACAGCCTGCTGACCTCTGTGCTGTCTCAGAGGCTACACCAGATCTGGACCCTTTAGCGTCGAGCCCGCCCTCACGGTCACCTGCACTTTGTAGAGGGGTTTCTAAGTAGTCCCACCTTCAGCTTTACTGTGCACCTGGAATTGGAATGACTGTTGCCTGGAAACTCTTTTCCAGATAGTATTGTGTTTAAATATGCTGACAACGAGCCTCGTGGAGCCAGACTCCCCAAGTCTGATCCAGATTGATGACGTCAATCTGAACTGAGTTTTCATTCTCACCTCTTTGTAGATTCCTGCCCACACCGACACCTACAGGGTCCCCTCAGACCACAAATAAGACGTGCTCACACTGCGATTCTTTACAAAGTACTACCTCTGGCTTCTTTCACAGGAATGAGCACTGTTGACTCAGAGACGATGCCCAAGGTTTAGGGTCCAGGGAGAACGACTGAGGTAAACATAATGCCTGTGGGTGTCAGGCTTGGCCTGGCTCTAAGATAACAGAAGTCACTTAGGCTGCTGTACGAACATGTGTCTGTAAAGTACAGACACACTAGGGATAAGCAGAACATAGACTCTTGGGGACACAGGAGGATCCTGACTCAGCAGCTGGCACAGGGTCACAGGCTGCAAACCACATTCTTCCCACGCATCCCAGACAGCAGCTAAGCACGCGGTCCTTTGAAGAGATGGCTCTGTGTTTAACTTTTCCTTGCTTATTGTGTGCACAAGGGCTTTTTGCCCTCTATAACCTGTCTACTCATTTAAAAGAACAAAAGTTCTATATTGTTCTTGAACATGAATAAAACCACTTGTAATTTTGAGAGTAAGAAAGTTAAAGATAAACAAATTTGCCATTGGAAGAGACAATATATCAACTACTTACAAAAATAATTTCTAGGTAGTGCCAAACCATCATAGGCTGGGGAGTAAATAGGAGTGAGAAAAAGTAAACTGTATACTAGCTTTTTAGAAGTTTTCTTAGGGGCTGGAGAGATGGCTCACAGGTTATAAGCACTGGTTGCTCTTGCAGAGGACCTGGGTTCAACTCCCAGCACCTACCTGGCAGCTCACAAGCATCTGTAATTCCAGTTCCAGGGGATCCAATGCCCTTTTCTGGCCTCCAAGAGCACAAAGCATGCACAAACATACATGCAGGCAAAACACCCATAAACATATCATAAAATAAAAAGTTTGCTTAGGACTTAAATTAAAAGTCTTTTGTGGTGATACAAAGTATAACACTACAAACAACTGTCTGACTATGACCTCATGACCCAGCGCACATGGAATCACCCTCATGGACACCAAGGGCAGGTCCACACAACTGCACTTGTGCAACGATCACTAGTGCTTACCACACACAGGCATGTGGAGCTGAGGGAAAGTGCATGGTCACCTCAGCCACTGTTTTTATTCTCTGTCACACAATTAGTCAGCTCTTCCATCACACATGACTAGCCAATTTATATGGTGTCTGAAATAAGTGAAACCATGAATTTTAGATAAAAGCTAATAACAGATTTGCACTGAAAATATTCTATGACATTTTTATCAACTTTTATAGCTGTGACTTCGTTACACCAATGAAGCCTGGCACTAACTTCCTATGTACACTTTTCTACTAAATTTATTAAGTGATTGACAGGAAATATCATCATATTTCCCTGAGATCAAAATGACTACACATCCTGTAAATAATAAAAGTCAAGCAAGTGAGGCTTTTGACTTACATCCTCGGCGTTGGGAATGGTAGCAGATACGGCTACAAATCTTACGGGCGCAGGGACGGCCCTTCTCACGGCCCTAGATGACGAGTGCACAGTCTTCATTCTGCTAACCACAACCTCAAGCGTTGGGCCACGGTGCTCATCTTTTATAACGTGCACCTAAGCAAGAAGTCAAGAGAATCATTAGTTACAAAACTAAAAATTTGTTTACTCAATTAAAATATGCAGTAACGATACTTTCCCTTGAAAAAATAAGTATTTTCCATTTAAAAGGGTTAAATCCATTAGTTTACTAAAAATGTCATTTCTTTCTATGCATTTGCAAATATTATTTTATGTTTATCTCTAAAAATTAACATTTTCACTACCTCATCAATGAGAAACAGGCGAACCAGTTGGATGAAAGAGTTGTCTCTCAACCTCCTAGTCAGGCTGTCCCACTTCTCCTATAGGAAAAGCACAGTTCCTTATTAAGAAACTACAGGTATTATTTAAGATACTGAGACATTTTATCAGGCATGCTACAAAGAAAGGGCAGTATTTTAGTTGATTCTTTAAAATCTCTGCAACGAGATAAGGATCAAAAGTCACTTAAGTGATTTTAAAAGCTTTAAAACACTACGCCTTCAGTCTTAAAAAAATTTATTTAATCACGTTACAGATTAATTACATACTTCATATTTACATGTGTAGATGTTTTGCTTGCATATATGTCTATGCCACACATGTATGCAGTGCCTGTGAAGACCAGAAAAGGCTATCCGATCTCCCGAGACTGTCCGCCATCATGTGGGCGCTGGGGATGACACTCAGCTCCCTAGCAGAGCTCCAGTGCTCTTGACCACGGAGCCAGCTCTCTAGCTGCTAACTACACATGTTTAGGCCCTATCAAGGCACCACTTCTATAATCACACTTGGACAACGAATGGAGGAATAAACATGACTATAGACTATCCACAATTACACACTGGATTTGCTTTACTCATTGTTCATGTATGTGGTCTTTTCTCTTCCACGTTTATTTATGCGTGGTCTCTCCATGTCCTGAACACTAGTACCTTTTATGGTAATTTGCTTATGTTGAAAATATGTGCTTATACTTTGTATTTTAACAAATTTTCTTAACAAAGATAAATATTTTCAAGTAAATAATGAAACAAAAAATAATACTCACTGGAGTTGTCATAATTATATTGGCATGTTGAATCTCAAATAGGTCATCCATTACGGTGTCTCCAGTAAGTTCTTTACAATTCAAGCCTAGTGGTCCAAATTTTTCTTTCCAGTCATCAAACCGCTGACTACAAAGGGCTTTTATTGGCGCCACTGAAATAACATTTATTTTGAATACCAGTGTAATTTTAAAATTGTTTTCTCAAAGTCTAGCTAATAAAATTAGGCTAAAAACACATCTATTGCTGTGTCCTACTGATAAAGTAAAAGCTGACAATACAAACATAGTAAATTATAAAAGTAATCACCAGGGAAAAATGACACACAAGTGACTCCTCAGGCAACCCAAACACGGGAGAAATCGAGCAAGTGAGTAAGGCATCTTCATGAAGAGCCTTTGTGACCAGCAACTCTTCAGTTGTGTGCATGTACTACTGTGGGGGCCTAACGAGGTGTACACCCACAGAGGAGAGCAGATGCGTCCATGTGAACATCTAAGATTGTAAGACATGATTACTTGTTGTTTTGACTGTCCTCTTTTAAAAATATAAAGTTCAAATCCTTACTCAAGTATTATTTTTATGTACAACTCTGGAAAAATATGTTGCAAATATAATGTAAGAAATGAACCAACTGTGGCACGTCTTTACTAAAATGTACAGAGGGCTGGAGTCACACTAAGTGGCAGGCTCACCTAACACGGGCAAGGCCTGAGCTCAGTGTGCAGAGCCACGCTCACATGTGAGCAACAAAGAGGGGGTGTGTGGCTGGGAGTGTTGTGTGAAGGGTTTGTCACGGCTCCGCCACAGCACCACAGCTAAGTACATTAACGACGTATGAGCTACCAAATAATTTCTACGTCCTGAATTGACTTCATTTCTGCTTCAATCTTTGATTATAATTAATCATAAATTTCACATCATATACTTACTATAAACAATTTTCATGTTGGACCATGGCAATGGTACTTCCATTAACAGCCTTGTTATTGCTAGCTCAAACACCACAGTTTTCCCAGAACCAGTGGGGGCACAAATCACAAAATTCCTATCTGTGTACAGAAGCTGAGATAAAATTGAATTAATTATTATTATATAGAACTTTTTTTATATATCCTCAACTGTCTAGAAAACACACTGTAAGAAAATAAGGACTGCTGCTTCCAATGCGTCCACCTCTACAGCTCCTCACTGCAGCCCTGCTCTACAGCTCCTCACTGCAGCCCTGCTCTACAGCTCCTCACTGCAGCCCTGCTCTACAGCTCCTCACTGCAGCCCTGCTCTACAGCTCCTCACTGCAGCCCTGCTCTAGGCATTTCAAATTCGAGCACAGCACATCTTGTCACATCTCACTATTTTGTCAAAATGATATGCTGGACCTAAGAGGAAATCATTCCTTTACACTTCAGTAAAATTATTACAAATTTAATAAGCACAAGCCAACCCACCTCTGTGACTCTCATGCTCGCATTTACAAGTATTTCCTAATCTAAAATATACTAGCATGCAGACTATGCGCCCACCCCACCCGCAGAGGAGGACAAGTAACTAAAGGTGAGATACTTACATCATCAAAGGCTTTGGACTGTATGTAGTTGAAGTAAGGGAATTCTTTGAATATACTTCTAAATTTTGATGCTTTGAATAACATTAAGAAATTAAATATTTCAGAATTTTAAAGTCTTTACTTTTAATTTAGAAATTCTGTTACAATGCCATTGAATCCCATAGTATTTAATGATAAGGCTTTAACAGTTGCTATTTTAGCATCTCAAGAATTAATGGAAGGGAGCTAGAGAAATGGTTAGGCAGTTAACCAAGGCAGAGATCCTGGGTTAGATTCCTAGCCCCCACATGGTGGTTCATAACCATAATTCAAGTTACATGGGATCTGATGCCTTCTCATGACCCCTTTAGGCACAAAGTAACAATGAGGTACAATACATGCAGACAAAACACACATGCAAACAAGATTGTTTAAAAATAAAAGAAATGATAATTATTCTACTCTGCTTCCACATTCCTTATTCTAAAAAGAACTTGTAAAAACCCCAATGGGAAAACAAAAGCTTATATAAGGGATATAACTTAAGAGGTAAATATGATGGAGATTTGAATATGTGGAGACATGCCTATCACAACTATTATTTTAGTTTGTTTTTTCTTACTTGTCTTGACTAAGACACTGATTTTCATATTTTCTTTCATGTTTAACTGTTCACTTGTTAAATGCTGATTTTGACTGGGTTTCATTTGTTGAGATGTGTTTCTGGTCATTTAATCTTGAATCTCTTCTTTTTTTATATTATTTGTGTCGTTTAATAATTATCAGCATATTTGATCAATAAGATGAACTTGGATCACACTTCCCCTATTAGAAAGTTTTAAAATATTAATAGAATATAAAGAGTAAATAATCATCCCAGTCTCTAAGGCAGTGGTTCTCAATGGGAATCAAATGACGCTTTCATAGAGGCCACTAAGACCATCAGAAAACATAGACATTTACATCACAATTCATAATAGTAGCAAAATTACAGTTATTAAGTGGAAACAAAACAGTTTTATGGTTGGGTGTCACCACAAAAGGAGGAACTGTATTGAAGGGTCACAGCTTTAGGGAGGGTTGTGAGCCACTGCTCTGAGGCCAGCCGATGCTGCCCCCTCGGGGATTTTTAATGGCACTCTTGTTGTGAAGTTGCAATTGGTCAACTATATTTATTACCACTATATGCAAAATGCATTACCATATCTAGGGCTACAAAAGAGAATGAGCTCCTACAGTTGAGGCCTTTATAATTTATTAGGGTACTGGAAAGATGGTTCAGTAGTTTAGAGTGCTTGCTGCTCTTGTAGAGAATCCAAATTCTGTCCTAGCACCAACGTCAGGTAGCTCACCAACACCTGTGATGGAGCTCCAGCCACCCACTGCCCTCAGCTCACCAACACCTGTGGTGAAGCTCCAGCCACCCACTGCCTTCAGCTCACCAACACCTGTGACGGAGCTCCAGCCATCCACTGCCCTCAGCTCACCAACACCTGTGATGGAGCTCCAGCCACCCACTGCCCTCAGCTCACTGACACCTGTGATGGAGCTCCAGCCATCCACTGCCCTCAGCTCACTGACACCTGTGATGGAGCTCCAGCCATCCACTGCCCTCAGCTCACTGACACCTGTGATGGAGCTCCAGCCACCCACTGCCCTCAGCTCACTGACACCTGTGATGGAGCTCCAGCCACCCACTGCCCTCAGCTCACCAACACCTGTGATGGAGCTCCAGCCATCCACTGCCCTCAGCTCACTGACACCTGTGATGGAGCTCCAGCCACCCACTGCCCTCAGCTCACCAACACCTGTGATGGAGCTCCAGCCATCCACTGCCCTCAGCTCACCAACACCTGTGATGGAGCTCCAGCCATCCACTGCCCTCAGCTCACCGACACCTGTGATGGAGCTCCAGCCATCCACTGCCCTCAGCTCACCAACACCTGTGATGGAGCTCCAGCCACCCACTGCCCTCAGCTCACTGACACCTGTGATGGAGCTCCAGCCATCCACTGCCCTCAGCTCACTGACACCTGTGATGGAGCTCCAGCCACCCACTGCCCTCAGCTCACCAACACCTGTGGTGAAGCTCCAGCCACCCACTGCCCTCAGCTCACCAACACCTGTGATGGAGCTCCAGCCACCCACTGCCCTCAGCTCACTGACACCTGTGATGGAGCTCCAGCCATCCACTGCCCTCAGCTCACTGACACCTGTGATGGAGCTCCAGCCATCCACTGCCCTCAGCTCACCAACACCTGTGGTGAAGCTCCAGCGAGCCACTGCCCTCAGCTCACCAACACCTGTGATGGAGCTCCAGCCATCCACTGCCCTCTTTTGGCTTCTATGGACACCTGCATACAGGTAGTGCATATACAGACAGGCAGGAACATCCACATACACACAAATGAAAATAAATACATTTGAGAGCACAGTTGTCTAACAACTATTTTATAAGGTATTTGAGTACTCGTGGATTGTTACAGTGATGTCTTTAAATCCCCCTTCCCTCCAAGCAGATGCCTACAAGCCCTGAGTCCTGTCTCCCAGCTGCATGCCTCTAGCTCTCATTCTAGACCCTCTGATCCGTTAGCCTTACACGCGCCTCCTCTAGTTATGATGGCCTCTACTGTTCAAAGAATCGGCATGTACCTGCCCTGACATCTCTCATGTGGCTTTGTGCTTCATTCTTCCCTCGAGTTTCCTTGGCTCTTTCACCTTACTGCTTACACCTCGCCATCTTAAAAAGACTTGCCCTGTTTATCTTATTAAATTCTGTATCTTGATCCTTCAATTCCAGCAGTCCTGATTTAATTCTCCTTTACCTTACTCTACATTTTCTTTCTCTATAATCTCATCACTTTTGAAATATCATATAATATATTTACACACAGTTACAATTACTCAGATCTACCTCACCCTCACTTTCCATCACGAGAACAGTAACTCAAGGACAGAGATTCGCTCTTTTCTCCATTGGCATATTCACAGGCACAGAACAGAGCCTAAGTTAATTTAAGTTTACAACTATTAAACCATATAGTTAATTTCAAATCTTCATTTTACTTTCAGCATGTCACAATACTGTCATAATATATACAAACAAGCAGGCACACACACATGCACACAAATGAAAATAAAAACTTTAATATATATATATGTGTGTGTGACAAAATAAAAATAAATTTTAGAGTTTGTCAGTCTATCAGCATTTGAAAGAATCACATTTTCCCTCAAGGAATGTCTTTCCATATGAAATCTTTATTTATAACAAGCCTAGGAGTGGCCTATCATGCTGGCTTTTCTCTCATTAGATAGTTCTACAACAATTTATATTCACAAAAATGAATCTTTCATATAGAGTAGATGTAGATTCAGTCTCCCAGTGCACAATAAACCTCAGCCGGTAAATGCGTCATCTATCATCACTGTCAACACTCAAAATCAAATTTTCTTTTGTTCCATAAACTTTCAGCAGTATGCTACAATCATTTGTTACATGGGGTGTGCACAGCTGAAGATGGCAGGGCTGCAGCCGGAGCAGCCTGACTAGCTCTCCTGAGGACTCAATTACAGTAAAGTACTGAGCAGGAGTCTGCAAATATATGTGTCCAAGCAATCCAAAAACTCTTCTCTCTTTTACTCCAGACACATACTTCTAAATAACAAATTACACAAGATTAGTGAATTTGGCAATATATAAAATTTTAAAATAATAAGCCAGTGTGTTGGGCATGGTGGCACACGCCTTTAATCCCAGCACTCAGGAGGCAGAGGCAGGCAGATCGCTGTGAGTTCAAGGCCAGCCTGGTCTACAAAGCGAGTCCAGGATGGCCAAGGCTACACAGAGAAACCCTGTCTCAAAAAACCAAAAGTAAAGTAAAATAAACCAATGCAAATAAGTGTAGACAGTGGCCTCAATAATGACATCTAAACAACAGACCCAGCAGAACATGCTGCTGTAACATGGAAAGCCTTTGGCACCCTGCAAAGGACAGTGTTAAACATCCCATCATGCAGGGAACCAGACAGTATTTTAAATTACATGTTGATATAATTACATTTCTCCCTTTCTACCCCATCCAGCCCCTCTCATATACCCTTCCCTGTCCTCCTTCAAATTCATGACTCTTTTTCACTGTTTCTGCCTGCATATATTTACGAATATAATATGTATGCTGGTGTTTGTATGTATGTTTTTGGGGCTGACTGTTTGGAACTGTAGAGGACAACTCTCCACTCCCAGCTGTCCTCGGTTGCTATAGTTCTCTGTGTAGGGCTGAGGCCTCATGGACTTTCCCTTCCACCCTGACATGTGCATTGGTGTCATCCTTGTTCATCTCACATTTGGGTAGCCATGGTACCCAAACTTTATGAGTACAGTTTCTAATAGGAGACACTCTCACAGCAAATGCCCCCATGTCTGCAATGTTCCCTGAGTGGGATGGGGGAGTGTTTTGTAGTTGTATCCACTGGGACTGGGCTCTACAAGTCTGCATTTTAATTGGTTGTGATTTTCTGTAATGGACTCTGTCTATTGCAAAGGGAGGTTTTCTTGTTAGAGGTAAAGATCACCCTTTTCTGTAGGTAAAAGGACACATGTTTAGACTGTTGTTAGGGTCAAGCTGGAGTAGCAAAGTGGCCGCTGTAGGTCCTCCTCAGGTCCACGACTGACGGCTGAGCTGGTCTCCAGTACCAGCATGGCTCCCTTCCCCCGAGTGGGCCTTATGTCCGGTTAGAGAGCTGTTGTGGCTCTAGGGTACATGGGCCACCACTGCACCTTATGAATATCATGCCATGCTGGTCATTAACATGTTCATAGCATCATGGCTGATCAATCGGCTGGTTGTCTCCCTCCTTTGGAGGCTCACATGGTATTTCTGATACTACAGAAGCTAGTCCTTACGAATAGGCCGTCTAGGTCTAAGCAGACAGTAGTTAACTCCCTATTACCAAACTACTTCTTAAGTTCCCCTTCTACTGGTACAAATGCATATTATGCATGTGTATGTGGCACCCCAGATGTTGGCCTCAAGTGTCTCCCCTTAGCTTTCTGTTCATATATTAAGTCAGGCTCTAAAACTGGAGCTGGCTGTTTCAGGCTATGGCTAGTCACTGGCTCTGCCAATCCAGCTTTTATTGGAGTCTACCATTGGTTCCCGGTTTGTAGACCGATTTGGGAAGGATTAGGAGGTGTGGCCTTGTTGGACAAGGGTGTCACTGCGGGTGGGCTGTGAGGTTTCAAACCACTGCTTCTCTTCTCAGGCTTCTCTGGCTTCCACCTGCAGATCACAGCTGCTCTCAGCCAACATGCTTGCTATGGACTGCCACTCTGCTCTTCCATCATAGATTCTTTTTTCTTAAAGATTTATTTTATTTATTTATTATGTATACAATGTTATGCCTGCTTGTACACCTGCACACCAGGAGAGGGCACCAGATCTCATTATAGATGGTTGTGAGCCACCATGTGGTTGCTGGGAATTGAACTCAGGACCTCTGGAAGAACAGTCAGTGTTCTTAGCATCTGAGCCATCTCTCCAGCCTCTAAAACTGTAAGCCCAATTAAACGCTTTCTTCTATAAATTACTTTGGTCATGGTATTTTATCACAGCAATAGAAAAATAACAAAGACACTGCTCAATACCTGAAATTCACTGCCTGCTTTGCAGATGTAAAAGGGATATTACTACCAGAATATTCTGAACACACTCGAGTATCCACATTAGAAATGCCCAGGCATGCAACCTTGAATTCATAAACTTCAAATGAGGTTCCTTCTAAGACAACAGTCAGTAAAAATGCCCTCAATTTCACAAAATGTCCTGTTTTCTTGTAGTTAACCAATCGTGTTTATATTTATTTTAACCCCACCAAAAGACGTGGTCTGTACCTATATGTAAGTAAGTACAACAAAGTTCTTCCAAGGCTACAAATCTGATTTCTGTGTTGTACTGTCACAGACTGACACAGTTTCCAAGCTGGACCAGCCTGCAGACCACACTGGAGTAGCTCTGACTGTTAACACAGTGTATCTCTTACATGACCCAAAAGATGAGGTTCCCATCCTTTTCTATGCTATCCAAAACAAATCCACAAGAGTACAATGAAACAAAAAAATTAAATTTATGATTTCATTAATATAAAGTAGCTATTGTAAAATAAAGGATACGGATTTCTGTGACAGCCTTCAAGGAACCTAAGCCATTTGGTGTTGTGCCTAAAAACATTATATGGATATTTTTAACCATTTCCATAAAACAGCACCAATAAAATTTGTATAACATTTTACTGAGAGGCAAGTTAAACATATTAAGATATAGCTAAAAAATAATGCAACATAATAAAGAAATGCATAAATTACACACAGAGAGAGAACTTATTTACTCTACTTTATATTTTCCTTCATGCTAAGAAATGCAAATTAGTTTGTCTTTTAATAAGAAGCAACTGAATAAGAAATTACCTTGAATGTCATGAGGCTGAGATGCAACAGAAAAGGGTGGTACTTTGAATATGTTTTCTCCAATTCCAGAGGCAGAAAAAGCATCATTTGCTTTGAATTTGTTTGCAGAATGTTGAAGTTTCTGTTTAGTACTGCTATAGTTCAATGAATTCTCTTTGCTTACATTTGTTTGGGCAAGTTCCACTGGGCTAATATGAGAATCCAAATTTAAACTTTCATTAGCACATTCATGAATATTGCCACATGTTCTAGATAATCTCAAGCAAACTAACCACCATGTTTTCTGCAGCTAACACAAATTTATCCTCTTAAAAATATCCTTAACAGCTGGGTATGGTGGCGCACACCTGTAATCCCAGCACTCGGGAGGCAAAGACTGGTAGATCTCTGTGAATTCAAGGGCAGCGTGGTCTACAAAGCAAGACCAGGACAACCAAGGCTACATAGAGAAACTCTGTTTTGAAAAAACAAAACAAAAAACAAACTAACAACAACAACAAATCCTTAACTACAGTTTATCTCTTTTTATTTTCCTAAAACTCATCTAAATTTTTGTGGCAGATTGTCTCCAAGATGGCTCCCGTGATCCTTGTCTCCTGGTTGTCACAGGCTTTGATGGTCTACAGTCTGAATCACTAAATCAGAAATGACCTGTGTAATTCGTAAAGCATTCTAGTAACTTCCAAGGCTAAGTCATAAAGACATACTCCCTACCACAAGGATTCTTAGCTCATGCTGGGGAGAGCTAGTCAGCATACCATGGGACACATTGTAAAAGCCTGGAGAGGTCCATGTGGAGAGGTACTGAAGACTCCTGTCAGCGGTCAAAACAGACTAGACAAGATAAAATGAGTAACTGACAAAAGTGGACCAAGAGTCCTTGGGAAATGTCAGGTAACCAAATACAATGTGACATTTTGACTGTGGCTCTTTGCAAAAGCCCAGTTATGCTTTTTTTTCATGGAAGACCCCAGGCTTAAACTACTAAATAACTTGTTCCTAACAAATAAAACTATGAAAACTAACAAAGTTTACTGTTGTTTTAAGCCACAAGCTTTGGAGTAATTTATTCATTGCAATAGATATCTAATTAAACCTATGAAAGTCAGCTAAGTGCTGAGGTGAGGAACCCACTAAATAAATTATAGTAACAGTTGTTTCTCTGATCAGGTCACTGTAGGATGCAGAGTCCCTTGTGTAGTGTCTGGCCTTGGAGACTTCAAAAGGAGCACAGAAGGGAATCTGAGGGAGAGACAATAGGCAGCCAAGCATGTGCTCTCCACAGGTGTGAGGAGGGAACTAGAAAGAAGAGGGAAAGGAAGTAGCACTTTCCGAGTTTGAAGTGAGAAAGCAGACAAGCTCTCTGTCAGTCTGAGAACAACTGCGTGGAAGGGATGGCTCTGGGTTGTGCTAGTGCATTTCCCTCCAGAGCAGTGGTTCCCAACCTTCCTAGTGCTGCAGCCCTTGAATACAGTTCCTCAGGCTGTGGTGACATCAACCACACAATTATTTTCATTGCTACTTCATGAACGTAATGCTGCTACTGTAATGAGTCTTTATGTAGACATCTGTGTTTCCCAGTGGCCTTAAGTGACCCCTGTGAAAGGGCTGCTCAACCCCAAAAGGGGTCATGACCCACAGGTTGAGAACTGTTGCTCTAAGAGGACAGTTTTCTTTCTATTTTCATATCGTGCCTTCAGCTAGCCATATTTTTTTTTCATTTTTCATTTTTAGGTTGTGAAACAGGATTTTCTCTTTCACACAATCATGTCTGTCTGTCTGTGCATTTTCTCTAGAGAGATCCCCAGCCATGACCAAACATGGAAGGTGCTTTCTGTAAAGGGTACTACTGACTAGCAAAACTCATCATTTCCAAAGCATGCTATTACTACTGAGCATGTCGTTCATGCCAGAAGATGCTGACATGTAATATTCATCATACATACAGGCCTGCTCATCTAAATCTGCATTCTATGCCCTGACTCCCCTTCCCTAAAAATGGAAAAGAAGTAAATTATTCATCCTAATGTTTTATTTAAAGCATTTTTGAGATTTAAAATTGTAATTATATGTACAGGTGTCTTGCCTCCATGTATAGTTGTGGGGTGTGTGTGTGTGTGTGTGTGTGTGTGTGTAGGTGCACACAGGCCTGAGTCCAGTGTCCTTAGAGGCAAAAAGAAATGCCCTGAACTAGAGTTACAGATGGTTGTTAGCTACCATGTAGTTGCTGAGAACTGAACCTGGGTCCTTTGGAAGATCAATCAGTGCTCCACCTCTCCAGCTCCATAAACTAAGTATATTAACAAATCAAAGAACCCTAATATTATTGTGGTGTTCTGAATGAGGCATCCCCATAGGCTGTGGATTTGAACACTGGGTTCCCAGTAGGTGGTGCCCTTTCAGGAGGTTTATGTGATGCAGCCTTGTTAGAGGAGGCATCAGGCCTCATGCCCCTTCCAGGCTTTTCTTTCTGATTTGTGCTTGCATTTGAAGATGTTAGCTTGATCTCACTCCTGCTGCTTGCTGTTATACCGTCCTGCCTGCCATGATGCACTCTTTTTGTCTGTTTTGGTTTTGTTTTTGAGACAGGGTTTCTCTGTGTAGCCCTGGCTGTCCTGGACTCACTTTGTAGACCAGGCTGGCCTCCAACTCACAGAGCTGTGCCTGCCTCTGCCTCCCAAGTGCTGGGATTACAGGCGGGCACCACCACTGCCCGGCTCATGATGCACTCTTATTCTTCTGGGACCAGAGGCCAAAACAGACTTTCTTATGTAAGTTGCCTTGGTCATAGTATTTTATCACAGCAACTGAAAAATAACTAATATACTCATCACAAAGGATCTGTAAAATTCTGCAAAACAAGGAGACACCATCTTTGTGACTGTTAGGGTCTGAGTGAGATACAAAAGAAAGGCCCCAGACTCAGGCAGTATGCAAAAGCAAAGAGCTTTTATTCTGCAGAAATTTCCAGCATGCAAAGGTCACCACCTTCACAAAATGGCGACCCTGAAATGAGCTCGCAGGCTTAATCTAAGGACAGTTAGGGGTGGTGAGATAACCTTTACAGTGATTGGTTAGCAAATGGTCTAGGGATACAGAGGGACTTTCCAGGGTAGTTACTAAGTCATTGTTTTTGTCTCAGGCCAGGTGTCAGCGCAGAAGCTGATTGGTTGCCTGAGATTTATTGTTTTTCCAGGAAGTGCAGTTTCATTTTCTGAGAAACTGAAACTCAGGCCTGGTCAGCCTGAGGCTGAATCTGAAGCCTGTCATGGCGTCAGGCTGGCTCATGAAAATTTGTCCTCCTCAGACTATTGTTATCTGAGTGATCAAAATGATGTGTTCAGGATAGCCGTAGATGAATAAGGTGGAGGCTCCTAGCACATTTCACAGAAACTGCCGAGGGTGAGGATTGAGAAAAGAATGAAACAATGTTGCTCCTATGTCGCCCAAAGTAAATTTAGCCAACATTATTTTGAAATATGTATTTGTAAATGTCAAAATTCCTTCTTGTTGTTTTTAAAGTCTTTTCACTAAGCATTTTTCATATAAAAAAGAAAAAGCCCTATAAGGAATAAATCTAAAGGAACACTTGGCAAAGATGGATTTTTTTTTAATTAAAAAATATTTTTGAAGGATACAAGGGATGGGATAACAATTGAGATATAATATGAATAAATTAATAAAATATATTTTGAAATATTTTTGATATATTTTTATGTAAGAAAAACTATTTTTCAAAAATCTAGACAAGAGTTTAGAATAAACTGTGAAATGTCATACTTAACTGCTGACAGTTCTGTCACTGAAGACAGAAAATTCAAATGTAAACAGGTGGTAAACAGAGTCCCAACAGATGACTCTGGGAATGGGAAATAACTTGTGCCATACAGTGACTCCACACAGTAGGCTGTGACACTAGTTACAATCATTGACTCTGGAACAAGACAAATGTGGATTTAACTCCAAAGTTCATCCCTAGCTGTATGATTTTAAAGTTAGTAAGAGCTTTAAATAATAACCTTTAAAGGTAGTTATTACTTAGATTCCAGTTACCAACATTATATGAAGCTTTCTAGGCCCTGTGCAAATCCCATTCCACGAAGTCTTCAACGTCTTCACTGATATTTTATTTCCTCCTTTGTCTTAAAAAATATATATGGCTCTGAGGCGGGTGGTAGTGGCGTACGTCTTTAGTCCCAGCACTCAGAGGTAGAGGCAGTGGGTCTCTGAGGTCAAGGGCAGCCTGGTCTACAGAGTGAGTGAGGTCCAGGCCAAGCAGGGCTGGAGAGAAACCCTGTCTCAAAAACAACAAACCCTTTGTGGAAACAGTTCTTTCCCGTCTCCAGTACTTGAAAGTTGGAACTTGCTAGATCATGAGTCCATTTTAACAACAGCGTCTTCAGCATCTCCCACATGTCAGTCTCCGTTATCTTTTTTCTAGATTTTGCCATCATTCTGTTACTTCAAAACTCATGCAGACAACACAGTCAAAATCCTATTTCTCATCTTATTAGCAATTCATTTCCAATCCATCCTCTTTCACATGGCTTCAGTGGCCTATTGTCACTTTAATTTGCTTAATTGGTTATCTCCAGTAGAATCCATTTTTCTTCAAATGAAATAACTTGTTCTTGCTGTGTCTTTGATTTTGGTATCAGAGAAATACTGCCTTTTTAAAGACTTGGTAGCATCCTTCTCTTTCTATTTCATGAACAGCTTGAGAAGCACTGCGGCTAGCTCTTTAAAGGTCTGGTAGGAGTCAGCAGTGACTCCATCTGGGCCTGGAATCTCTTTAACTGATTTTGTCTATTACTGTTTCTTTACCATTGTTTACTATAATAAATCTGCCGGTCTCATCTGCATCTAGAAATTCACCCATTTCCTTTATATTTTCCAACGTATTAGAATATAAGTTTTTAAGGTATATTCTAATTATTTTCTGAATTCTGTTGTATCTGTGGTAACGTTCCTTTTTCAGCTTTGTTTGGGCTTCTCTTTTTCTTTTGGCTAGTTTGATTAGAGATTTTTTTTTTCCCCCTAAAGAACTCTCTAATTGATTCTAAAGAATCAATGTTGCTGTCTGCTCCCACTGCCTTGATTTATGCACACACATTATCTCTTTCCACTTCCTGATTTTGACTTTGGATTGCTTTTTCGAGGCCCCAAGGACCATTTACTTGAAATCTGGTTTTCATTTTGTTTTTGAGATGCTCTCATTCTGTAGCCCTGGTTAGTCTAGCACTTTCCATGTAGACCAGCCTGGCCTTGAACATGTGATCCTCTTGCCTTGCCTCTGAGTGCTGAGATTACAGATGTCTCTGGTTTTGTTTGTCTTGGGTTTTCATTTCACCTGATTTTAGGAATGTTTTATTTTTACTTGATTCAGAAATGTTTTGTATCTTCTTCAGTCTTTGTTCATGTATGCTCTTTAGTTTCTCTTGCTGTTGATTTCTAGTTTTCTTCTATTGTGGTCACATAGAATATAATTGTTTTAATTTTTATACATTTGTTAAGATATGCTTTGTGTCCTGCTATGGAAAATGTTCCATTGGCTGCTGACAATGGACATTCTGTGGTGTTTGCATGGAGTTTCTGTAGATGTTTGTGAGTTCTTTGATCTTTGATTCCATTTAAATCAGATTATTCTTTGTTCATATTCTGTTAGAAGGACATATTTATTTGTGAGAGAATGCTGAAGTCACCCACCTACCATTTTGTTGGAGTTAAGCTGTTTCTTTGTATCCAGTAGTGTTTTATGAAACTGGAGACAGATTTTCAGTGTTTAAAATCATATCTTCTTGATATACTGCTTCCTTAATTGGTATGAAGTGTCCTTTTATCTCTTCTGATTTTGGCTTGACATCTGTTTTGTCTGATTTTAGAACGGCAATGTCTGTTAGCTTCCTAGTTCCATTTGCTTGGAAAGCCTTTCCCTATCCTTTCACAGTAAGGCTGCACTTGTCTCTGATGGTGAAGTGCGTTTCTTGAAGGTATCAAACAGATCCCGCTTTTGTCTTTCCTTTATTGGTATTAGTATTAGTACTGCTACTGCTACGATGATGATGGTGTTTATTTTTTTGTGACAGGGTCATGCCATGTAGCTCTGGCTGCCCTGAAACTTACAATGCAGACCACGCTAGCCTTGAACCTATAGAGATCCGCCTGCCTCAACCTCCCAAGTGTTGGGATTAAAGGCATGTACCACTACACCCATCTCTATCTCTGGAACTTTTTAAACAAAATCTAGTCTATTTGTCTTTTTATTAGGAAATTAATATTCTTAATATTTAATTACTGAAATATGTGCATTATTAATTACTTTCATTTTGCTGTTTTGTGGTGTTTGGTGTTTTCTTATTCTTCATTTACTTAACTATTGTTGCTGTGTGGGTTTTTCTTCCTATAACCTTATGGATATAGTTATGTTTCTCTGTATCTAGAATTCCTTCCAGTATCTTATATAATGCTGACTTAGTAGCATGCATTCTTTTACTTTGTTTTCATTGTGGAACGTCTCTTTCTGGATATAGTAATCTGTATTGGTAGTCAGTGACTTTGAGAGATTGAAACACTTCATTCCATGGCCTCTTGCTTTTAAAATTCTATTGATAAATGTGCTATTGTTCTGGTGGACTTATTTTATGTCTTTGTTATTATAGTTAGTGTTATAAATAGCAAATGCTCAGAGGGTCAAAGCACAAGCTAAATATGAAATGCGGTGAACAATGAATAATAATCTCAACTCTAGCGATTTTAGGAAATAGAGAAGCACCGGCCGTGCTGTGCGTGTTAAGGCAGAAGCTGCTGGGTGTGACAGTGAACGAGGGAAAGAAGGGACCAGACAAAGACAGAGGAGGCAAAAGGAAACAGAAACAGGTAACGAAAGAGACAGGGCGTAGCCCTGAGTAAAGAGAGGCGGGGAAAAGGCATAAGGAAACACACAAGCCGGATCTGACCTGACATCTTCCTCCCCCAGCACCAGCCTCTGTGTTACCAGAAGGTGCCATGCAAACTCCCAAAAAGAGGGGCAGCCAACAGTCTTACCAGCATGACACCTCCGACCAGAGTGACCAGCAAACGCGATAACCCCAAGGGTGCAAGCAGCGCCTCACACCTGTTGGCGGCCTCACTTCTCTCATTGGTTATGAGACCCACTGACCAGAAAAGAAATCATGCTGCTACAGGAAACCTCACCAACTGCCCTGGGCTAGTGACGCTACGGATCTTGATGGAGAACCTAAAACCACTTTACTAAACCAGCATGATTCCTAACATCCTTCGAGACACTCGTCAGTCCTTATGCCCACAGGCAAGTGTAGCCCCCACTCGTCATCAAGGTAACTTCTCTTCAACAGACTGACACCATCAATGAAAAATACAAGTAATAAAATGCAGAGTTGTGGAGCCCAGTTCCAAAGGCTGCATCTGCCACACAGTCCCAAACCTCAGTCTCAGGGAACACTGTGGAAGAGAGAGTGGAAAGACTGTGAGAGGCAGAGGATCCGGGAGTTTGTTCTGAGAATATGCTACCTAGGAATGTGAGAAGCTGCACACATAAAGTCTCAGCAACACAACTGACACACATATGGGGGTGGAAAAGTCCAGGCCAGGGGGCCTCAATCCTCCACAGCGGTAAGGAATCCCAAGAACGGGACAGTCTTCCCCAGGCAAGAGCACATCAGCTAGTTACCCAGTACCAAGTGGTCAGCCCCGAAAACACACATGCAAGTAACATAATCAGACTCAACAGGTTATACTTATGTATTTAGGAATACATGTGTGTGTGTGTGTGTGCGTGTGTGTGCGTGTGTGTGTGTGTGTGTGTGCGTGCGCACGCATGTATAACAACACATAATGAAAACAGAGACTAAGCTTTTGGAAAAGAGCAAGGAGGGGTATACTGGAAGGGTTAGAGGGAGGAAAAGAAGGGAGAAATAATATAATTTATTATAATCTCAAAAAATAGAGGAAATAATATTTTAAACAAGAAATACAGTCACAAATGTAAGCTAAAATAATCCCAGCTCCAGGAGGCTAAGGCATAGAAACTCCCCAAACCAAGAGAGAACAGGTGCAAAGTGGACAAAACTAGCCTGCTAAAGTACATCTTTTCTGTTTTCAAGTTATTTTTCTTGAGATATAGCAGCAGTAGGAAGCTAACACATGTGAGATCATATAATCTATATAGTTAAGTCTCTGTCCCTGGCTTGTCTCGTTATTATTAATCTAATCATCCACTGACTGATGGAAAGGGTCTTTCTGGAGTATAACATAAAATATATCATTTGGAACCACGCACAGCAGCACACGTCCTCAACGCCAGACCTCAGGAGGTGAAGGCAAGATTTCTGCACTTTTGAGCTCAGCCTAGTCTACATAGTGAGTCCCAGTGTACAAGGGCTGCACAGTGAGATCCTGCTTAAAAATAAAACCACTGGCATATGTATGTCTATGTATAAGCACACACATACACGCACGCACACACGCACGGGCATACACACACAAATTAAGGTTAACTAGAAGTAGGTTTAGCACTGTTTTAAAATGAAGCAATAACATTTTTGCTTTCAGTTTTAACTTTCAGTATGGCTAAGTATTAATGGACAAAGCCCACCTAAACAAAAACTGAGATTCCTCAGTACACTTTAAACACTAAAGGGTACTGATGAGAAGTTTGAGTCTTTGCTGTAACAATAACTGTCACACTACAAAGCATGTGATGAGTTAGTTTTGTTACTCACTACCCATGCCTCCACAGTAACTCTTAAGCTCTGGAAAGGCAAGAAGCTAAGATTCCTTTGGGCGGATCCCAGGTCTGTAATGTGGAGCATGTGAGTATGCGCTGCTTCTGTTTCCTCGCCCACTGCTATTGCACTTAGTGCTTTTCAGTGTGCACTTACACTCAGCTGTGCTCAGGGAGTAGGGTGTAGCTAGTCACTTACCTTGCTTTGAATGCTGATGTCCCCTTTCCTGTGTGTCCTGCAGCATTAGGTAATTTTGTGTCACCAAGACCATTCTTCGCAGGTGGACTCTCAGTGCCCATGAGGTTCTTATGGTTCTGAGAAGAACCATAGAGCAGCTTGCCAGCTGTGTGTGACCCGCCTTTGTTACTTGATCCTCCTAAAGTTAGGTAATCCTGTTTATGTACACTATAAGGAAAATGGAATTTCTGTGTTGGTAAATTCTTGTCTTCATTAATGATCTTCAAATTTGATGTTAACATTTTTGGACTCTTTCCTTGACCTAGGAGAAAAGAAGTATATTAATTACTAATTATTATATGCGCTTCAGGAAAATTTTTTTCTAAATAATAATAAAAAAATTCAATTAAAAGACTCTAAAGAGGCCTGTGACATGGTTCAGTGGGTAAAAGTCTCTGCTGTCAAGCCTCACAACCTGAACTCTATTCCCAGAACCACAACATGGAGAAAGAGAAGCAAATCCTACAAGTTGTTCTCTGGCCACACAAACACCATGGCAGACCTGCCCTCTACCCTGTGCACGCGTCCGCGCGTGCACACACACACACACACACACACACACACACACACACTTACTACATTAATATAAAATCAGCCCGTTAATAAGATAATCTGTACTTCTGTAGTGTGAAATACAGATGGCTATTTCTGGAGACAGAGGCAGGCTGACTTCTGTGAGTTTGAGACCAGCCTCCTCTACATGGTTAGTTTCAGGCTAGCCGAGGCTAAACAGCGAGGGCCTGCATTAAAAAAGAGGAAGCTTGTATAATTCATATGCAAACGTGTAAATTATCAGTCATAATAAAACATTAGCTTTGAATATTATCATATAAGAAACATACATTGTGCATGCGTGTTTGGGGGAGAATCTTTTAGGATTGGGAATGAGTGAGGCCCTCTTGTACGCTAAGCATGGGCTCTGCAGCATCACAAACCTGACAATGTTTAACATAATCCTGGCCTTCTGCACCTTGGATGCTTTTACTGACTACCCTTGGGAGGTCTGACTCTCAGAAAACCTGACCTTCCGTAAAGAACAAGGTGAAAGAGAACTGCAGCAGCGAGAGTTTAAGTAGAAACAGGAAAAACTATTCAGAAAGCAGCAGTACAGACAAGTGTGTGATGATTGTGCACTATGTGAATGTGTGCAGACAAGTGTGTAATAGTGATTGTGCCCTACGTAAATGTGCGTGTTTGTAGAAAAGGTTAATGGTTTAGATCTTGAGATTTGATGGGCATGTACAAATCTTTGACTTTAATCTACTAAAAAGGAAGTAGCACTTTACTATGTTAGCAGATATTTTTTTCCATTTGTTATTGAAAAATAAAATCATTCCTATTACATCTCAATTGCTATCCCATCCCGTGCATCCTCCCATTCCTCCCTCCCTCCCGCTTTCACCCCATTCTCGTCCCTATGGCTGTGACTGAGGGGGACCTCCTCCCCAGAATATGATGCTAGGGTATCAAGTCTCTTCTTGGTAGTCTGCTTAGCAGATATTTTTATGTTCACATAAACTGTATGAGCTTGGCTTCACAAGACACATGATACTTTACCTAATAGTTTATAACTTTCAATTTCTTCCTCTACCTCTTGAATATCTGGCATTTCTGAAATCCGTGGTGCTGGAGGGAGAAACCAATCTGGTGATTTTTCCTTAACTGGAAAGCTATGTAAGATACAAACGTGAGCATGTGTTAGCAAGGACAAGCTACCAAAAACATTTATTTCTTAAGCATTGCTCTTAGACAAACATCCCATAAACAAACTTTGTTGGCTTTGCTCTCAGTGTCCTTTTCCCGTGTGCCACTTTTGGGGCTGACGACACTGCTGTGTGTAGGATGCTACCTAAATGACAGCGGGAACTCCTCCTCCTCCTGCTCTCTGCACTCAGACGTCAGACTTTGAGCTCCTGCATACACTAATTCCTTGTGACATACCTCACCTGTAATCATGGGTCACCAACGTGTAAATGTCACCATTACTATGTTCTAGATTATCCCCATAACTTTTAAAAATTAATGCTCTAACAAATACTTTTTGGTCGAGAACTGTTCATAAATCACAGAAAAAGTAAGGCAGCAACAGAAACCGACAGTCTCTTAAAGGCTCTGGTAACCGATACAATTGTTGCCACATGTGGGGCCTTTACTCTCCTGGTCGTTTAGCTGTGACCCTGTTAACTGATAGTGCTTAAATTTTTCTTTTCCAACCAAAGTGTCCTTTCTTTTATTACTACGAAAAAGACGCAGGGCGACAGGAAATATAACTGAGAAGAGCAGCACACGTCATCCCGGCCTAGCCTCCACCCCAGTGCTCGCCCCTCTCCTTCAGATTTAGGGGCCTCAGCTTTCTGAAGTGGAGGTTTAAGGCAAGGTCTACGCCGCTGTATGATCCCACCAGGACTTCCTAAAGCAACAGCTTCCAGCTCTGAGCAAAAACATCTCTGTGAGTTTTACCAACTGCTTATCTCGGGTGTTTTCCAACAGCCGTGCTACCTGACTGAAGCGCAGTAAATAGTGACCATCATCTGCGCTCCTCATTCAGGTCGGGAGCTGTTTCCTTTCGTTTGCTCGGCCCCATCCTGCCTCACTCTCATAACCGCTCGGCCCCGTCCTGCCTCACTCTCATAACCACACACGCAAGGTCTCCATTACATCTGAATTCTGAAAAGTCAATCTGATGATCATTTATTTATTTATTTTTAGGTACCAGAGGAAATATCAAAAGTTCCTAAAATTATAAAATTTAAAATAATACATTAGATAAGCCTCCTTTAAGGCACACTTACATTTCAGTTTCATCTCGGCTACTGAAAAACGAGTTATCCATGGAAAAAAGACAATCATTTGATTTCAACATTGTTGAAAAACAGACTTTGTCTGAAATCTATAAGATAAGAAAAAGGTAGTTTATATTCATTTTCAAGAATGTAAAAAATGTTTTCTGGACAAGTAATAAGAATAATTAATTTCCTACAATGCTTTCTAAAATACAGTCACAGACAATTCTGTGAGCTTCGACTTTTGTAAATTCCTTGAAATGCCTCAGGAATGAAAAATATTACCCCCTGATCATCCATGGGTTTTCCTACATGTGTCCCATTCTTAAAGCTGTACCAATGCTTAGAATGTACCTCCACTCTTCACCTGGAACATCCTAATTCATCCGTCAGCGTGTAGCTCACCGTGGTTAAGGTGGACAGTGTTCCTTTTTATATGAATTACCCATCCCCACTACACACCAAGAGCATATGTCAACAATACAGAGACTTCTCTAACAAAGACATAAAACACACGTAGGAGCAACTAGGATGAAGGTACTTCCAGTGCACGGCTTAGTGAAACGCCACAGGAGACAGGCTAAATCCTGCACGCAGTTTAGGACAGCAGTTATCGCTGAACCAGAATACCATGGGTTTTTCACTGTTTTAGTTATCTGGTTCACTACCCCATGTTCATTTATTTATTTATTTACTTTTTACTCTTCTTGGTCACAAAAAAAAAAAAAAAAAAAGAACTAGCAAAAACTAAAACAAGTAAATATGATTCTACAAATGTCACAGCAACTTGACTGCACAATATGCAGAAGGCAAGAAACACGGCGCAGAAAGTACAAGGGAACCACTCAGAAATACCGTAGCAGGTCTTTACATCTATTATGTAACCAATTTCAGAACCTTAAACATTATCTGGAAAAACTATGCTAATCAGCATGGTCTTCATTGTCCATGAAGATGCAAAATGTCTGTTGTCCAGTTTCTTAATGATATTTTAATGAACGAAAGGTGAAACTCATCAAGCCATGTTCATACAGTTCTCCCACCTCAGACGTAAGTAGAAAACCTTGTTACAAACATGTATGCCCAAATCCTTTATTCTAAAAGACAGTAGGAATAAGACCACAAAACAATTAAAACCATTTAAAATGTTACATTATACAAAAAGATCTCCCATATACATAGCAAATATTGTCACAAGAATGTTTTTTTTTTCTGGATCGAGTACAAAAATCAGTGTAACTTATTTTAGTTCAGAATAAAAACATCACATACATTTTAGTTCTTATGTACTCTGAGTTTTAAAAAAAAAATTCATTTAAAAATTTCCATCTCTCAATCTTGTATTGCTACCTTTCTTTCTAAAGTTCATCTGTAATTGTAACTGTGTGTTTAGTTGTTTCTCCCTGGAAAGCACAGATGTTTTTTTTCTTTTTGATGTGTTTCAATAACCTAGAACAGTTCCTAGAACAGACATACAGAAGATGATCAATAAAAAAAAAACACGTTGTGGAGTGAATGCACTAGCAACCAATTTATACAAAATAACTGTAACTAAACCAATTTCAGTCAATTTTCCTCTGCCAGTTAAGTTTAAATTTTTGAAAACTTTTTTCTAGCTCAAGGATTCATGTTGTCAGTCCTACCATGAAGGCTCTAAACGACGATGAACTTAGAAATTTCACGATGTAAGTAAATCCTTAAAATCAGTCCTCATTACATTGTAGTGGAAGAGGACACATTTTTAAATAAATATTTTAGGTTTCGATTCAAATGTTGTAAACGTGTTCTTACTTCCGAGCCACGTGCGTGGCTGCGGCCTGTGTCCAGCTGGGGGAAGGTGGAGGCAGGAGATCAGTGTCAGGTGCTCCCGGCGTCGTTCCCCCGCGTGTGCGAACTCCTGTGTGTGCGTGTGCATGTGTGTGCTCCTGTGTGTGCGTGTGTGTGAACTCCTGTGCGTGCGCGCGGCTGTGCGTGTGTGAACTCCTGTGTGTGCGTGTGCATGTGTGTGCTCCTGTGTGTGCGTGTGTGTGTGAACTCCTGTGCGTGCGCGCGGCTGTGCGTGTGTGAACTCCTGTGTGTGCGTGTGCATGTGTGTGCTCCTGTGTGTGTGCGTGTGTGTGTGAACTCCTGTGCGTGCGCGCGGCTGTGCGTGTGTGAACTCCTGTGTGTGCGTGTGTGTGTGAACTCCTGTGCGTGCGCGCGGCTGTGTGTGTGTGAACTCCTGTGCGTGCGCGCGTGTGTGAACTCCTAGGCCGCGGCTCCCTACACCTCACACAGGAGTGGCTCACGCGGAGCCCCCCCACACCCCACACCCACTGCCGCGTGGAGGCCACGGCGACCGCTGGCGGCCTGCGTCCTCACCTGACTCGGCCGTGCACCTGCCCCGAGGCCCGCGCGCCCCTCACGCCCACCTCACCCGGGTCCGCGCCTCAGGCCTAGTGCGCGTCCCAGCGCGCATGCGCCTCACGGCCTCGGGCCCTAGCTGCTCACGTGGTCTTCACGCCCTTGGCCCCAGGGATCACATGGTCCTCATGTCCTCGGCCCCCAGTGATCACGTGGTCCTCATGCCCAGGACACCCAGTGATCACGTGGTACACACACACACACACACACACACACACACACACACACACACACCCCAGTGATCACGTGGTCCTCACGCAGGCGGCCCCAGTGATCACGCGGTCCTCACACCCCCCCCCCACGCCCCAGTGATCACGTGGTCCTCATGCCCACAGCTCCCAGTGATCACGTGGTCCTCATGCCCACAGCTCCCAGTGATCACGTGGTCCTCATGCCCACAGCTCCCAGTGATCACGTGGTCCTCATGCCCACAGCGCCCAGTGATCACGTGGTCCTCACGTGGCGCCCAAGCCCCTGGAAGGCGGCCGCTGGGATGATGAAGCGAACACCTTCCAGTGGAGCTTCCTTCCCCTGCGCCTCCTCCTCCCGCACCCGGCGGCTGCACAGCCAACCACGCTGGCCCGGCACAGCTCTCCGAGCAGCGGACGGCTGAGCTCGAACCTTCCACGCAGAGGCAGGTCAGCAAACCGGCACAGGCACGTGCTGCACATCACGGTGCTCCCCGGGCTTCCCCTGCGCCTGCCCGGCTCCTCTCCACCTTCTTCTGTTTCCCTTAACTGACAGCGACACTGCTTTTGTTGTTGTTATTTTTAATGATACAATTAGGAAAAAAAACTGTGCATTTAAACACTTCGAACAGATTTCCATTATATTTGAATATCTACTGTTATTTAGGGTAGATATAAGGTATACAAAGGGCGTTTTCTCTTTTGAGTGTACTCTTTTGCTTTTTGTTTTTTGTTGTTTGTTTGTTTGTTTGTTTTCTCGAGACAGGGTTTCTCTGTGTACCCTTGGCTGTCCTGGAGTGGCCGCGAACTCACAGCGATCCTCCTGCCGCTGCCTCCCGAGTGCTGTTGAGTCGACTCTTAAGTGGCAGCGTCGCCTCGCCACACAAGTCACACGCGCGGGTCACAGAAAACAGCGTATGTGGCACAGCGGCCTCGGGAGCAGCTGAGATTTGTGCATCCAAGGCGCCTGCACACTCTGAATTTCCAGACACAGCTGAATGACCCTTTCCAAACAAACTGCAAAACCTTTTTTTTTTTTAAAGGCCTCACAAACAGCGTATCTCTGGCGAAATTTCTCAGAACGTTCCTAATCTGTTTTTCATACCTGCATTCTAAAATAGAGTAAAAATCTTGAGCCAAATAAATATTTTAAACTCCTTAATTATGCTGCAGATTCTATAATAATTAGCTTCCTTAAGATTAAAAAAAACCAACAACAACAAAAACAAAAAAACAACAGGACCGGTGGCTGCTCTTCCAGGGGGGCTCAGGTTTGGTTCCCAGCTGCCGTGAGATTGTTGGAGGATGTTTTTTGTGCACTGGGCGTGCGAACTGCTGACTCCTGCACCCAGAGACCTCTCTGCAGTCCAGACTCTGGTATTGTCTTCACTGCGATGAGGAAGGCGCAGAGGGAAGCAGCCACGTCAGTATCCTCGGGTTAGAATATAGCTAAGTGTCTGCCCAGCTGTGGTGCCTGAAACTTTTATTAAATATTAAAGTCTCCGTGTCATTATTCAGAGCAAGGGCTGACCCAGAAAAACTGCACTTTTCCGTGGGATGGCTCCGGTTCTGAGAATCCTATGCCTTTCTCTGGTCTCTGTCTTGCACAGACATACATGTAGGCAAAACGCCCTCCCCGCCTCCCCCCAACTAATAATAAAATGAAGTTATTTTAAAGATTAAAAAGAATGGTCCTGGGCAGAGCCAGGGCGCTCACGTCGTTCATCCAGCCCCTGTGTCTCCTCCTTTTTTGCTCCTTACCTTGAGCAAAACGTAGTGAGTAAATCCTTCAATTTTGGGGTGGTCGGTCTATAAGGACAAGCTGCTGACAAACTGCCCTGGGAAAATAGGAAACCAGCTAGGAAGCTTAAGGCTTAAAGACTATCTAAAGACACAGGCCGGGGGAAGAACACCACGCTGTATATACCACACAGGAGAAAAAGACTCTGGAAATAGCTGGCTTCCTTCAAATCTTTAAGGGACTCTGGAAGCGGCATAAATATTCTTTGGCCTGACTTAAGAAAGCAGACCAATTGACGGGCAAGGAAGGACTGCAGCCAGGAAAAGTCATGAACAAGACGTAATTTTTTTTTAATCATAAAATTTATGGGTAAATAATTCATGTCGCTCAAACTGTATCCATTTACAATGCACAGCTCACGAGTTTTAACAGTTGCATATATTCAAGAAGTCACTGCCTTAATTGAAAACGCCACAGAACATTTCCAGGACCCCCAAGATTGACCTGCCCTGTCTGCCCTTGGCTCCGGGCAACCAGTGGTCCGCACTCCCCCCCCCCTTTTTTTCTTTTCTTTCTTTCTTTTTTTTGGGGGGGGGGGTTCCTAGACAGGGTTTCTCTGTGTAACCTTGGCTGTCCTGGACTCACTTTGTAGACCAGGCTGGCCTTGAACTCACAGCGATCCGCCTGCCTCTGCCTCCTGAGTGCTGGGATTAAAGGCGTTCTGTAAGGTACGCTTTGCATTCTGTGTCAACGCAATCGCCTTGGGTCTGGTTTCTTTCACTCAGCCTTGTCCCTATTGGTTTTTTTGTTTGAATGTTTGTTTTTTGTTTGCTTGTTTTTTGGTTTTTCGAAACAGGCCTCTTAGCCCTTTGGATAAGGGCTGTGTGTTCATTAGTACTGTGGACTAGCACAGCCCTGGTATGGGTACGCTGCAGTGTGTCTGTCCATTCAGTGTTAGAGGTGTTAGGTTTGCAATTTGGGTTTATTAGGAGTAAGGCTAGAGGAGGTTTTTGTTTGTTACATTTCTATTTATTTTGTGCATGCGCAGGTGGGGAGGGGTAAACCCTGAGCCACTGTGCCATGTGGCTGTGCGGGACTGAACCCAGACCGTCAGGCTGGGCGCCATCCCTCCAGCCCCTGTGTACACGTGTTTGTACGGCCGTAGGCTTCCGCTTTTCTTGTATTTTGGACTAGAATGACTGACTGTGCAGTTGTAAATGCTTCGCTTTTTAAGAAAGTTCTATGGTCTGGTTAATTTTCAGCTGGGCGGCAGTTTGAGCTGAGTGGGCCCTGTGGGCTCCTGTGCCGCCATGCTTGATTCCTCCTGAGAAATGATTTGGGAAGGATTAGGAGGAGGACGTTGGCCTTGTTGAATGAGGCGTTGCCCAGGGGTGTGGTGGGGGGAGTGGAGTGGGCTTTAAAAATTTCGAAAGCTCCCAGAAGGATCAGGGTCTCTCCTTCCCGTCCCTCCCCCTCCCTCCCTCCCTCCCTCCCTCCCTTCCTTCCCCCCTTCTCCCGCCCTCCCCCCCCTCCCTCCCTTCTTTCCCCCCTTCTCCCACCCCCTCTCCCTCCCTCCCCCCTCCTCTGCCTGCTGCCTGTGGATCAGGATGCAAAGCTCTCAGCTACTGCCCCGACACCCTGCCTTCCTGGCACAGTGAGGACGCACTAGCCCACTGAAGCAATAAGCACATCCTCAGTTAAGTGCTTTCTTTCATGAGAGCTGCCTTGGCCATGGTGTCTCTTCACAGCGGCGGTAACTAAGTCAAACTTCCCCTCTTTGCTAGTTCCAGTGGTTACAACGGCATCTTTTCATGTCTCACATAATTAAGAAAATTAAAGATCTTTCCATTTGCTCCACACAGCCTTACGAGCGGTGATCTTGTTGAGTCTTTGTTCTGAATACCAGTCCTTCGATAATGTTTTCACCTACACTGTGGCTTCTTCCTTTTCCTCTTTAAAAACAGGAAACATTTTATTTGGGGAAAAGTTGAGTTTAACGATTGTTTAACTTTGTGGGTTTTGCCAGCCACAAGTTGGCAAAGGTTTTCCTACATTGTTTTCTGGTAGGTTTGTATGTTCAGCTTTATCTTTAGGTCTTCCACACAGTTGAAAGACTTTTTTCATTTTTAAAAGAACTTTCTGCACCGTGTGAGGTAAAAGTAGACTGTCTTTGTTGTTTTCATACAAACACTTCATGTTTCTAGAAGTACTTATTTTCCTTTCCCTAATGAATTTTTGGGAAAACTTTGTTGAAAATAAAGAAGCTATTTATGATTCAGTTTGGAGACCTAATTCTATTAATGTATATTTATCTCATGCCTATATCCAAAGTATATCTTTGCAGTTAGTGTATGCTTACAGTCAGCAGATAGGTTTTTTTGTTGTTGTTGTTGTTTCGTTTTTGTTTGGTTTTTCGAGACAGGGTTTCTCTGTGTAGCCTTGGCTGTCCTAGACTCGCTTTATAGACCAGGCTGGCCTCGAACTCACAGGGATCCAGCAGATGGTTTTTAACCTCTTGTGATCATCTTCATTTCTCTGTTGAAATATTTAAGTCCATTTTCATTTAATGTGATTTTTGGTTTGTTATTTTCATGTTTACTACTTTGCTAATTTCTGTATGTCATCTCAATTGCTTGTTTCTCTGTTTTCCCTTCTTTCAGATTAATTAGTCTTAGATTTTGGTTTTTAGTTTATATCAGCTTTTTATAGATTATTTTAGCACTTTCTTTGGATATTTTTGTGCATTATTAAATTGTATACAGTTTGTTTAGTGGTAATATAGTAACTTGCGGCCATTACGCCCCTTTTCTTCCGTGTCCACCATTCGACATGCTGTAGTTACTGTATTACTCCTACATACGTCTTCATTTTCATTTTCAAGTATGTGTGTGGTATGCGTTATATATGGGTACACGTTCACTTGAGTGTAATGTGTGTGAAAGTCCAAGGTTGGTGCTGGATTCATCCCTGATTGCCCTTGCACAGATATGACTAGCCTCATGTTACAATGAACTGTATCTGTTCCATCTAGGAAGCCAATAACTGACACAAAGAGACCGAAAGGTCATTCAAAGCTGCAAGCACTACCCCGGGCAGAATCTAAACTGCTACTAATCTAACAATAAACTAAAATAAACCACTCTAATCCTCATATCCTACATAGATCCCAAGCACTTGCCGATCTGATCCTTCTGGGGCCTTCTCTCTTCCAACTCCCTCCCTCAACTGTCAACTGTCAACTCCCGGCTCCTCCCCCTCTCTCAGAAATCCCGCCTTCCACTTCCTGTCCTTCTGCCCAGCTGATTGGCTAAACAGCGCTTTATTGACAGTTGTTACACCCACTCAAGACATTCCTCCGCAGTCTCTCTGGCTACCTTACCTGGGAATTTCTTGTCTCTGACTTCCAAAGCTTTAATAACAGGTGAGACACCCAGCACTTACATGAGATTTGAAGACTATATGCTCACACTTGCAGAGCAAGCAAGCACTCTGACTACTAAGACATCTCTGTAGCCCTAGGCAGGGTCTCTCTGTGTAGCCTTAGCCGGCCTGTAGCTAGCTGTGTAGAACAGGCTAGCCTCTAACTAATACAGATCCACCTGCCTCTGCTTCTCAAGTGCTTTGATTAAAGGTGTGCGCTACCATCCCCCCTTTTAAAAATATATGTTTAAAACTATTTATACAATTTTATACAATAATTATACATTTTTGCTTGTCAGAAATCATGTATGTTTTAGAGAAACTCACCTACCTTAGTTTTCTACACTTCCCCACACAGTTAACATGTCTCTCGGTCAGTTCTTCCCCTTGGTCAGGTTTCAGGCTGATGGGGAAACTTTTCCTTAGGGGCTCCTCACCTGAAAATACATTTAATTTTGCCTTCTTTTCAAAGTATTATTATATTGTTGTTGTTTTGTTATCTGAGAAAGAGTTGGTCTGTAGGTAGCCTTGAATTCATTGGAATCCTCTCTCAGCCTCCAAAGTATTATTTTTTTATTATTTTTCTTTTTTGGGTATAGCTCTCAGTTAGGTTTTGTTCTTTTAGCACTTTGAAAATGTTTTTGTTGATTAGTTTTATGTCAACTTGACACAATCTAGAGTGATCTGACAGGCAGGATCCTCAATTGATAAAAGGCCTCGGTAAGATTGAACTATAGGCAAAACCTGTAGAACATTTTCGTAATTAGTGATTGATGAGGGCAGAGCCCAGTCCGTCGTGGGTCGAGCCACCCTGGGCTGATGGTCGTGGGTTCTTTCTATTAGAAAGCAGGCTGAGCAAGCCACAGGGAGCAAGCAAGGAAGCAGCACCCTCCATGGCCTGCAAATCAGCTCCTGCCTGCAGGTTCTACCCTGTCTGAGTTCCTACGCTGACTTCCTTTAGTGATACCCAAGTTGCTTTTGACTAAGGCAGTGTTAGTGCATTATGTTATGTTTATTATATTATATTTGCTATATTATACTGTACCACTGTGGTTTCGGACAAGAAGCCTTTGACGTCTAAGCCATGGCTGCCTCATCCTGAGTGTGTCAGTTTCCCCTGAGGTAAGCGTAGCTCCCTTTGGGTTTTAGCATTTTAGCTTAGGTTTCTCAAAGGTTTCCTGTTGGTGTCTACTGAACTCCCGGAGCCTAAAACTCCTCAGGTGTTTAAGACGCTCCTATCCTCGTTTCTTCTTATCCTTTGCTGCTCTGATTTCGCTATTAATGTTTTCCAGCTCTCCTTCACCCTTCTTCAGGTGTTGCTGTTTCTATCAGGCAGCATCTGTTTTATGACAGGTGCTCCGTTCTCTCCACTCTGACAGGGCATTGAATTTATAATCTCATAAGAATGATGTTCATCTGGGAGGAAATGTTTGTGTCTGGCAAGATACTGTTGGCTACTCACGCTGCTCAAGCGGCACAGGACTCCCCTTGTAAGCCCTCAAGGCTGGAAATGCCATTACGACAGAGAGGCCTCGGGGAGGGGCCTGGCTGCCGGAGCCCCTCAGGCAGGGGCCTGGCCACTTTCCTGCCTTGGGCTTAGGGGTTGGTGGGGATTTTTTTGTTCAGACTTTTCACCTAAAATTGACGTAATCTAGGAAGGGTCCTACTGAAGGGCAGTCACGGAGGCTGTGGCAGTTGTGGAGGCTGGCCACTTCTCTGCCTTGAGGATTTGCAAAGTATATGAAGTATACACAGCAGGCAAACCAGACTTACATTAAGTGTT
The DNA here is from genome assembly GCF_903995435.1 of Acomys russatus. Classification (NCBI taxonomy): domain Eukaryota; kingdom Metazoa; phylum Chordata; class Mammalia; order Rodentia; family Muridae; genus Acomys; species Acomys russatus. The sequence goes on from NC_067164.1 coordinate 41,532,482, forward strand.
ACCTACTAGTAAACCATCAGAGGCAGCGGATGTGAGTGTCTTACATAATACTAGATTTATATGAAACTTTCTGGAAGCAGCGAAACCGCTGAGCAAAACCACTCCGTGGGTAGAAAACTGCTGGCTGCCTCATGAAAGCAGAGAGCAGTGGCTTTGTGGGAGAGCCACCATCTTACTATGGTAGTCAGCAGGGTGAGGCTTTGAGCTGATCCTGGCTGTGGGGCTTAGCGAGGAGTTAGATGCATTTTGCCTGAGGTAGTTGACCTTTTGGGGCCGAGAAAGTAGTGACTTTCTGACAGAGACCCACATTGTGAGATTTCTGAGGTACGTGGTTTAGGTTTCTATCTGGGGGCTGGAGAGCCGGCTCCGTGGCTAAGAGCACTGGCTGCCATGAAGTCTGCAGAAGATCCAGGTTTGATTCCCAGCTCCCTGTGGCAGGTCACACCTGGCTGTAAACCCAGGGAATCCAGTGCCCCCTGCTGCCCTCTGCAGGCATCTCACGCACATGGCACACAGATGTACATGCAGGCACGCCATTCAGAAAAATACATCAAGTTGTGTGTTTTTGGTGTTTTTCTTTTGTTTGGGTTTTGGGGGGGGAGGGGCATTATCTTAGGACACTGTCATCGGCACTGCTGTCTGGGGGCCTGCTTTGTGACCTAACAGTTTCTTAGCAGTCAGTGGGACACCTCAATATTCTCTTTTTCTTTTAAATTTTTTGATACAGAATCTTTCTGGATATCCCAGGCTGACATCAAACTCACCATGTAGCCAAGGCTGGATTTGAAGCTCACTGTGTAGCCAAGCCTGGCTCAAATTCATGACAATTCTCTGGCCTTAGCCCCCCAGACACTGGAATTACAGGCATGTGTCACCACACCCAACTTTTATTTTCTTAAATTATCTACATTATCTTAATGACTTTATTTATAAAAGGATACAAGGAACTCAAATACATAGGTTAATAAATCCTGACTATTTAAAGATAAATGGGAATTCGGAATAAAAACTTCCTAAATTTGTAGAGTACATTTCAGATAGTAATTTTCAAATTTTGAAATTGTTTTATAGCAAGCGATGTATACACCTTCAGTCTAAATAAAGTTCAGCTCATGTTATGTGTACGTGCATGCGTGTGTGTGTGTGTGTGTGTGTGTGTGTGTGTGTGTGTGTGTGTGTGTATGTGCGCATGCGCGCGCATGTGCAGACTTGAACCCAGGATGTTCTATTGGGGAACTGTACTACATTCCTAGTGGCTATATATTATTGCTTTAACAATATATATAAATTAATCTTAACAATTCTGTTTACCCCTCTACTCTCTGTAGGTGAATATTGCCAGTTATTCATTAAAATCCATCTTGTCATCTTCCATACAAATATGGTTGTGACTGGGCACACCATGCTAGGGGTGGGATGAATAACTTCACCCACAGCTGAGTGCAGCAGCCAAGGAGCTCCAATGCGCCTGAGCGCCTGCCAATAAAACCTGATGAAGGTGGAGGCGCTGTGTCTGACTCACACCCTAAGATGCGACTGGTCTCCACCAGCTAGATCCTGCAGTGGCCCTGCGTGCCTATGCAGAGGCAGCAATGCCTTTCAGAAAAGACATACAAGCAAACACTAGCAGTGCAACACATGGGTGGGCCAAGCTAGAAAGGACCACGTGCAGGCTCTACAGGGTCACAGAGGAGGGCAGCCTCGTCCATCTGAGAGGGAGACGGAACTCTTTCCAATCTACCTCGATATGCAGCGTGTAGTCTCCAGCACAGAGAAGAGTCACTGCTCAGCCAGGCATTTCTTCATTCACACACACACACACACACACACACACACACACACACACACACACACTTTTGTATAAGACAGTCATAATATAGCCAGGCACAGTGGTGCACGCCTGTGATCCCAGGACTTGGGGAGACAGAGGCAGGCGGATCTCTGTGAGCCTGGTCTACAAAGCAAGTCCAGGACAGCCAAGGCTACACAGAGAAACCCTGTCTCGAAAAAACCAAGAGTTGGGGAGGGAATTCATACAATAAACAAATGTGCATATGAAATGTAGCTAATACCAAACAGTGTACTTGTAACTTCGACCCTTGAACTTAGCCAAAGGGTCATGAGGTGGTAGTCATTCACACAGAAGATTCGTTTGCAAGCTCATTACTTTTTAAAACCTCAGCAAGTCTTTCTTTTATTCTAAAATGTATCTCCCACAACTCTGAGAGACATTTGAGGAGAATCAGCAAAGCTGGTTTTCTGTTGTTCAGGAGTCCTTTAATCATAGCGCTCTCGGAGCAGAAGGATGGGGTGGGAGCAAACCGCTTCAGGGAGCCAGCAGCTTTGGTGCGCTAAACCACAGTCCTGCAGCAAAGTCTCCTCACCACAGCTGCAGACCTTCTGAGTCGCGGCCTTAGCTTTAATGTTTTAAGCTCAGCACCTTAGGAGATGAGTGGGTCACTGGGCTCTCTCTGGATGATCCCTGCTTTGATGGCTGCCTTAGGTCCCGGGGTCTCAGCTCATCAGCTGCTGGGCTCACAGGAGCATTTCACGCCTGCCGCTGGGATGTGTGTAGGTTTCTGCCAAGCTCTCGGATTTAGTTTTCTCTCCGTGTGCTGCTTTGTTTCATCTCAGGGTTTAAAATAATTTTCTTATAAGTCCTCAAAACCATTTTTTTTTTGTTATTGGAGGTGGATAAAAAATGAGTAGAAATCGTATTATACTTAGCTTTTGACCTAAGCAGCACAATAGATCTTTTCAATTCTATAATCTTTACGGCTGAAAAGTTCATAGATTTTGATTTCTCACAAAAAAGAAAGTCAAGTTGTCTAAATTCTATTATGGAGAACTTACAGTCTGAAATAATGTCTTCCAAAATTTGCACATGGTAGGTGCTTAACAAGTTCATGTTGATAAATGTATAAGGAGCCTATGAAGTTCTTCTGTCTGTTCACAGAAGCATCACCATGCGAAAGTTACCCATGTACCTCTGCTAGACGCGGGGAGATTTCACTTAGTGAACAAATGATTTGCTTTTACCGTCTCACCGAGCTTGTCATTCGGAGAAAGGCAGTGAGGAGACACAGGCTGTGACTGGGCATGTGGGCGTTGGCAGCCCCTCGGCCTGTGTCTGTTCCTGTGTTGCGGCTTGTTGCTCCCAGACGCCATGGTGCTGCAGTTTCTTCACCTACAAAGCAGAAGCAGTGATACCCACCTGAAACGCTGTGGTGGGGGAACTGCGCTTACACAGTAGAGCCCAGCACAGTGACCACACGGCGAGCGCCGCTGGGTTATTAGTTGGCTTAACAGACTTCACCATAGAAAGGTGTGTCTCTTCACTCGTGTATTCTAAAGGAGTTGGCCCCTCCGTGTGCTATGAACACGAAAACACTCTTGTTCTCTCTTTCCATTTCCATGGAGTGTTGCGTGTATGTGAGTATGTGGGGGAGCACGTGTGTGTGCACCCATGCACGAGGAGGCCTGAGGCTGCTGCTGGTGGCCATCCACAGTCACCCGTGTACCCTTTCCATTGGCGCCTCTCTCCCCTCTCCCCACTTCTTCTCTCGCCATCTCTTTGTTGCCCCCGCCACGCCGTTCCTCCTTGAAGCTTAGCTTATGCTCTCACTTCTCAATGCAGAGATTCTTTCCGACCCCAACCTAAGCCTCCGCGCTGGGATCCAGAAACACCAATGCTGCACACACCACCGAGCCAGGACAAGAGAGTTCAAGGTGCTCATAACACACGTAAAGCGGATTCTCATCCTTCGGGTGGACGCTTTCCAAGGCAGTGGCCCCATTAGCCTGCTCTGCGACCTCCGAGCCAGTGGCTGGGGGCAGAGAGGTGACTACTCACATAGGCATTGCAAGAAGTCATGTTTGCAGATGAATTGCAGAGTCCAGAAGGCCTGCAGTGACGCCATGGGTGTCCTTGCTAGATGAAGGGATGCCAGCAGTAAGAGGCAGTGCGTTGTGACTCCGATGAGAGTCTCAAGGACGTAATTCTTTTACAGTACCCCACAGGGGTCCCCACAGACACCAGGCACTGGAAACCTACTACAGGGAGGGCACAGATGCCCAGGAAACACTTCTGAGAGAAGCAGTGATGCACAGGATTTTCAGCAATGGGTTCAACCAAGTAAAAGGAATAACACCTTTTCTGCTTCATTTCTCTTCTCTGTCCTCAAGCCGGGAAAGCCGGAGGAGGATGCGCAGGCGCAGGGCAGTAGGGAGGCTGCTGCTCCCCTGCCCTGATTCTTCCGTCACAGGAAAGTACAGGCTTTATAAGCAAAAAGGATGAGGCTGGCATTTAAGATAGCTAGGCTGATTGTCTGATGCCAGAAACTCATGCCTCTGCTGGAGATGCTGCTGAGAAAGCAAGGCAGGAGGGAAAGGAAAACCACCCCGTGTCTATTCCCCGGTGGGTTGAGATGCTCTGTAAGTGTTTATATTTCTGTCCCCAGCATAGAGTAACTGGTGTTTAACAGCTGCTTGATCAACAATCAATTGATAAATCTTGGTTATTTGGAATTATATTTTTCAGTTGGTATGTGTAAATCAAAATTTAAAAGTCAGTTACACTAGGGGCTGGTGAGATGTCCCGGCAATTAAGAGCACTGGCTGCTCTTCCAGAGGTCCTGAGTTCAATTCCCAGCAACCACATGGTATCTATAAAGGGATCTAATGCCCTCTTCTGGTATGTATGTGTGCATGCAGACAAAACACCTCTACATTAAAAAAAAAGTATGTAAATAAAAATTTTAAGAAAAAAATTTTTAAATGAGTTACACTAAAACTTAACCATTATAAGGCAAACTTACATGACTTACCATTAGTTTGATCAAAGAAACTCTAATACAGTCTAGTATGTATAAAGCACTCGTGCGTGCATGAGTGTGTGTGTGTGTTGTGAGATACGTAACCCAGGGTCTTGCCCATACCAACCAAGAGCTCTATTGTTGAGCAACAGTCCAGACACTCACCCTGTTGGTTTTATTTGTTTGTTTGTTTAGTTGGTTGGTTGGTTGGTTGGTCGGTCAGTCGGTTGACTGGTGGTGATGGTAGGGTCTTACTGAGCTAGACTTAGGCCAGCCCAGAACTTAATCTCTGTCCACTTTCTGTTACCTGTATATTTTTAAAAATATATTCTTTTTAATTAGAAGTGTGCATACATGTCTGTATGGGGGTGTGCATATCAGTGAAGATACCCATGGAGGCCAGAAAAAGGCACTGGATCCCTGCGGCTGGCGTTACAGGAGGGTGTGGGCCGCAAGATTTGGAAGCTATAAACTGAGCCAGGGCCAGGTTTGCTCTTAACAACGAGAGCCACCTCTCCAGCACTATGTATTTTTATTTAGATTCTAAACCGTAACTCCACACCCCCTTGTCCACGCCCCCTTGTCCACGCCCCCTGGTCCATGCCCGTGAAAGATATCTCTGATGTTGCCTCTTTCCATAGATAGCACCAACCTTAGCATCCTTCAAAACTCACCTTCTAGAATTGCAGGAGAAAAAAATAGTAAGCCCTCAAAGCCAGCACTACTTTTCTTCCAAAGCTTCCCTGTTTCTATATCCATGTGGACAACACAGCTTCTAAACTAGCAGCACCTATGTTCACGGCAAGATTTCAGGCATAACTAGGTGTCTCACTCAAATTCCAGATTTTCAAGATATGTGGGCTGGCTCAGTTTACGTAGAGATTCTACCTGGCCAGCTGGCTGTGGACAAGGCATAGACTTACGAATTACAAATACAGGGACATTCTCACGAGGAGCATCTCCTACGTGATCGCCTGCTCAGTCTGGACTTCTCTGTCCCACCCTAGCGCCCTCTCTCCTGCGGGCTGGGTCGGTGGCCCTGTTCCTGGCCTTGCAAGTTCCCCTGAGCATCTCTTCCTTAGGCGGTTCAGCTGTATGGTCCCACGGCAGGGGAGGGGTGGGGGGGGGGGGGGGGGGGGTGGAGGCAGACTGCATTGGGGGCCAATTTAGGATGGAATATGGTAGCTCAGCACACACGTGTTGTTGGTAACACTAAATGCATGATGACGTTTGGTTTACGCCTGAGCAGTTTTCACTGTGTGGTTGTATGGAATCTGTAAACAAAACACACTGAACCAGTCTGACCTCCTTCATGGCCTGATTTTTATTTTTAAACTAAAATACCAACAACTGTGTATTTTTAGGAGGGAAAAACATTCCAGTTATTTTTGCATGGGCTGAGTGAATTACAAAATACTCAGAAGTTTATTTACTGTATCCCTGAATCCAGCCTTTCTGAGGTGCGAGTAACCTGGGCTGAATTGCGAAGCCGGCTGTAATGTCTTGCCTCTAGGATCTGATGTCTTCTGGACAGTGCTGTTGCCGAGTACCGTGAGGTAACACATGTTTTGTGCGCTGTGGGAGCTCAGCGTAGTCTTCTGTCACAGACACAAAGTACTTTGGACCTTCGTTTTTCAGTTGTAAAAGCAACTTTATTCACCTGTTTCAGTTGCTGTCTGGGAGGCTGACTGCCTCCTCCTGCTAACCTCAGCCTGGCCCTGGAAGCTCCTGGCCTCCGTACAGTCTAACCCAGGCCTGGAACACGGTCAGCCTCTGAGACTCACTGCCTAACGAACTCACCCTTACTTGTTCTTTCTGAGCTCTGGGCTGCCTGGTTCAACTCAGCTGCTCTGGCTCAAACTCCTCTCCCAGCTGACTAATTCAATCTGGCTTCTCTCTCAGCTCTTGCATTGCTGTTTGTTCTCACACTAACCCAGCGGTCTGCTCTAATCTCCCGGCTCCTTCTCGCCCTCCTGCTCATTCAGTCTTCGCCCAAGTTCTCTCTCTCTGCAGCCTGTCTGTTACGGTCCTGGTAACACCGCCCCTTAGGTTGCTTCCTGTTCCGCCAACCCACCTCTGCGACTCAATTAGGCATCACTTTCAAATATGGGTGCTTCCTTCTACAAACTAACTTTACCTTGACTGTTTGGAACTAAAGGCATGTGCCACCATGCCTGGACCTAAGCTTTTCTTTTTTTTTTTTTTTTTTTTACCTGAAACTTGTGTTATCCCAGGCTGGCCTTGAACTTGCCTCTGCTTGCCTACGTCTCCTGGATTAAAGGTGTGTCTGTATTCCTGCCACATCACACAGACCTAGAAGGTCTTTGGATGTGATCTCTTGCCAGAGCAGCCATGTTCTGAATTAACATTCCTTTACATTCAGTATCTGCGTTTGGAAGGTCATAATAAACTGTAAACATTAAAAAACCACCTAAGCACAAATATTTCTGCCAGTGGGTAAAGTACACTACTGTCAAAGAAATACTGTTTGTGTGTGCAGTGTGGACACAAGAGCCAACACTGATGTCTTCTTCAATTGTTCTCACCTGTTTTTGGAGACAGGGTCCCCTGGGTCTGCTAACCGGGCTGGCCAGGGAGCCTTGAGGACATTCCTGTCCCCAAAGCTGGTTACAAACTCATCTGGGACCAGAACTCAGGTCCTCACGCCACGTAACAAGCAAGTAACTGAATGAGCCATCGTCCTAATATTTTTTTAAAAAGATTTAGTGTGTGTGTGTGTGGGTGTGGGTGTGTGTGTGTGTGTGTGTGTGTGTGTGTGTGTGTGTGTGTGTGTGTGTGTGTTATACCTGAGCAGCAATGCCCACAAAGGCCAGAAGAGGGCATCAGATCCTCAGGAGCTGGAGTTATTGGTGGCTGTGAGCCTCACATGGATCATCTTGTTTTTGTTTTGTTTTGTTTTTGTTTTTCAAGACAGCGTCTCACTGTGTAGCCCTGGCTGTCCTGGACTCGCTTTGTAGACCAGGCTGGCCTCGAACTCACAGCGATCTACCTGCTTCTGCCTCCCCAGTGCTGGGATTAAAGGTGTGTGCCACCACGCCCGGCCTCACATGGATCATCTTGAAGAGCAATGTATACTCTGAGCCACTTCTCTAGCCCCAAGAAATGTTAGCCAGACATTAGTGTTATTAATTAAATGTTAAATGCATGAATTAAAGTAGAAGGTAAGAGAATTACATATTTCTAGTCAGTGTCACCTAGATTAGAGCAGTAAATGAATTAATTCTATAGGTAATTAATAAAAATAAAATACCTAGTAGAGTTAATTAGTTGTATTTTGTTGTTCATTCTATTACTGTTTTTTATCTTCACTAAAAATCAAAACCTATTTAGAAATTTTTTATTTTAATAATTTCAGCATTTGTATTAATATATAACTTTAAAGCTTATTTACTTCCAGATTTTAAAATGTCTAATCATAGAATATTGATCATTAAGTTATTTTATAAAATTCTATAATCATCATGCATACAAAGTAGGGCTGGGTAGCATGTGGCACCAACCAAAATTCTGAAATTGATACCGTAACACCTGCCCGGCTTTGGAGTGGTGGACGCTGGAGTGTTGGGCGCTGGGGTGGTGGGCGCTGGAGTGGTGGGCGCTGGAGTACTGGGCTCTGGGGTGGTGGGCGCTGGAGTGGTGGGCGCTGGGGTGGTGGGCTCTGGGGTGGTGGGCTCTGGGGTGGGGGGCGCTGGGGTGGGGGGCGCTGGGGTGGTGGGCTCTGGGGTGGTGGGCGCTGGGGTGGGGGGCGCTGGGGTGGGGGGCGCTGGGGTGGTGGGCGCTGGGGTGGTGGGCGCTGGGGTGGTGGGCGCTGGGGTGGTGGGCTCTGGGGTGGGGGGCTCTGGGGTGGGGGGCTCTGGGGTGGGGGGCTCTGGAGTAGTGGGCTCTGGGGTGGTGGGCGCTGGAGTGGTGGGCGCTGGGGTGGTGGGCGCTGGGGTGGTGGGCTCTGGAGTGGTGGGCTCTGGGGTGGGGGGCTCTGGGGTGGGGGCTCTGGAGTAGTGGGCTCTGGGGTGGTGGGCGCTGGAGTGGTGGGCGCTGGAGTGTTGGGCGCTGGGGTGGTGGGCGCTGGGGTGGTGGGCTCTGGAGTAGTGGGCTCTGGGGTGGTGGGCGCTGGGGTGGTGGGCTCTGGGGTGGTGGGCGCTGGGGTGATGGGCGCTGGGGTGGTGGGCGCTGGAGTGGTGGGCGCTGGAGTAGTGGGCTCTGGGGTGATGGGCGCTGGGGTGGGGGGCTCTGGGGTGGGGGGCTCTGGAGTAGTGGGCTCTGGGGTGGTGGGCGCTGGAGTGGTGGGCGCTGGAGTGTTGGGCGCTGGGGTAGTGGGTGCTGGGGTGGTGGGCGCTGGGGTGGTGGGCGCTGGGGTGGTGGGCGCTGGAGTGGTGGGCGCTGGGGTGGTGGGCGCTGGGGTGGTGGGCGCTGGAGTAGTGGGCTCTGGGGTGGTGGGCGCTGGAGTGGTGGGCGCTGGGGTGATGGGCGCTGGGGTGGTGGGCGCTGGAGTAGTGGGCTCTGGGGTGGTGGGCGCTGGAGTGGTGGGCGCTGGGGTGATGGGCGCTGGGGTGGTAGGCTCTGGGGTGGGGGGCTCTGGGGTGGGGGGCTCTGGAGTAGTGGGCTCTGGAGTGGTGGGCGCTGGAGTGGTGGGCGCTGGGGTGATGGGCGCTGGGGTGATGGGCGCTGGGGTGGTGGGCGCTGGAGTGGTGGGCGCTGGAGTGGTGGGCGCTGGGGTGATGGGCGCTGGGGTGGTGGGCGCTGGGGTGGGGGGCTCTGGAGTAGTGAGGTCTGGGGTGGTGGGCGCTGGAGTGGTGGGCGCTGGTCTGGTGGGCTCTGGGGTGGTGGGCGCTGGGGTGGGGGGCGCTGCCTTCTAAACCTCCATCCTCACCTGTGCAGAGCTTGGAACCAAACTCTCAAAACAGCCTTCCAACTTTATATTTGAGGTTCACTGATGCTCTCTATGATTCCATCAAAACAACAAATGAAACAGAACAAAACAGGAAGGAAAGCATGCTAGGCAGGACTGGGTGCATCCAGGGCCATGCGGCCACAGACCACGAGAGTGTCTGAGGAAAGCCGCGATAGGCTGGTGAGTTAGTTGGCTCAGCAGGGAGGGGAGCTTGCCATCAAGCCTGAAGACTCTTTTCCTTAATTATTCTATTTTATTTTGATTTATGTATAGACTCATCTGTGTTTGTATGTGTGGGTGACTGCAGTGGTCAGAAAGAGCATATTAGGTTCTCTGGAGCAGAAGTTATGGCAGTTGTGAGATGCCCGACATGGGTGCTGGGAGCTGAGTTCAGGCCTCGCTAAGCTTCGCAGATGAACCATCTCTCCAGCCCCAGGACAACTTGATTTCTAGTCCCAGACTCATGTGGTAGAAAGAGAACATCAACTTCCACACGCTGTCCTCTGACCTCCACACGCCATCTCACACACGCTGTCCTCTGACCTCCACACGCCATCTCACACATGCCGCCCTCTGGTCTCCACACGCCATCTCACACACGCTGTCCTCTGACCTCCACACGCCATCTCACACACGCTGTCCTCTGACCTCCACACGCCATCTCACACATGCCGCCCTCTGGTCTCCACACGCCATCTCACACACGCTGTCCTCTGACCTCCACACGCCATCTCACACATGCCGCCCTCTGGTCTCCACACGCCATCTCACACACGCTGTCCTCTGACCTCCACACGCCATCTCACACATGCCGCCCTCTGGTCTCCACATGCCATCTCACACACGCTGTCCTCTGACCTCCACACACCATCTCACACACGCTGTCCTCTGACCTCCACATGCCATCTCACACACGCTGTCCTCTGACCTCCACACGCCATCTCACACATGCCGCCCTCTGGTCTCCACACGCCATCTCACACATGCCGCCCTCTGGTCTCCACACGCCATCTCACACACGCTGTCCTCTGACCTCCACACGCCATCTCACACATGCCGCCCTCTGGTCTCCACACGCCATCTCACACACGCTGTCCTCTGACCTCCACACGCCATCTCACACATGCCGCCCTCTGGTCTCCACATGCCATCTCACACACGCTGTCCTCTGACCTCCACACACCATCTCACACACGCTGTCCTCTGACCTCCACATGCCATCTCACACACGCTGTCCTCTGACCTCCACACGCCATCTCACACACGCTGTCCTCTGGTCTCCACACGCCATCTCACACATGCCGCTCTCTGGTCTCCACACACCACCTCACACATGCTCTCCTCTGGTCACCATTTGCTATCTTAAACATGCTACGAAAACACAATAAATAAAAATTTTAACTGTGATTAATTATGGCAAATTTCACAATGGAGATGATGACAGACCATGTGACTCAAGGCACGCCTTTAATCCCAGCACGTGGGAGGCAGAGGCAGGCACAAGTCTGTAAGCTCCAGACCAGGCAGAGCTACTCACCCAGGGCCTGCCTTACGGGAGAAGGGCACTGAGACTGTGGCATCCACAGAGTCTCTTTAGGCTGTGCTGAGAGCATGGGTGTTGATTACTGTCCTCTCTACTCCAAGAGGAGAAAATGCTACACTGCTGTTCCTAAAGGCATCTGGCTTTTCCTCTTTACCTGGTCCTCACTGAATAGCACATCTCTGGGGGGAATTTTCCAGTTAACACACAAACACAGGTCTGCGCTTCTTTCTCTCAGGCCAGCCGTGGGCTTCTCAGCTTACTCTCATTTCGCCCACACTAGCCCGTCAGTCGCCACCGCCACCTCTGTTGCTGCTGGTTCTGTGGGCTCCTCATCTTATTTATGTAGCGAATAAACGAAGTGGCCTCTCACCACAGAGAGGACGCGCATCGGGGTTCAGAGGACTCTCCAGGTCTCCTGGAAGCCCCGAACGGGAGGGTTGTGAGTTCAGAGGCAGCACTGCTCAGCTGATACATCCAAGACAGTTTGCTCTTGTCACTTTGTTCTCAGAACTCACTTCCCACCTAAGGAACACCTAAACACTCGGCGTGAAAGGTCTCGGCCCCTGGTTTCCATGTAAGCCGATTTGTCGGCTACTCTTTCCTCTTTCTTACGTCTGCTTCTTGTTTTCGACCCAACAGTTAAACTTTGGTGAGCTCGGGATTCTGCGCCAGGCTGTCTCCTCTTTCTTCTCCGGGTGTTCCCCTGAGGATGGCATCAGGGACTCCTAGACCAATTCCTAGATCAATATAGATGCTGGCCAATCCTGAATTGATGTCTCTGGCACAGAGCCCACCTCTGAGTAACAGGTCTGCGCAGAGCACCGCTGACAGTGCCGTTCTATGTCCAAGCCTGAGCCCTCATCTTTTTTGTTTGTTTGTTTTTGTTTTTTAAGACAGGGTTTCTCTGTGTTGCCTTGGCTGTCCTGGACTCACTTTGTAGACCAGGCTGGCCTTGGACTCACAGTGATCCGCCTGCCTCTGCCTCCTGAGTGCTGAGATTAAAGGCATGTGCCACCACCGCCCGGCTCTGAGCCCACATCTTATCTGAATGTAAAATAACATGGCTCTATTATGCATCCAAGTACTCCAGTCATCAAGTGCCTGGAGGGAGCATCTTTAATTCCTTCTTCTACCTCAACCCCCACCCCTAGACCCAGTTATTGAGCCAACTCTTAGATAGGACTTATTAGTGTCTTCATCCCCTGGACACAGGTGAAAGAGCCTTGTCCCTGGAATGGGAAAAAAAATATCTCCATTACAGATGATCATTTCAAATACTGCACTGAAGAGAGACCAGCGCTTCCGGCACAGGCCACCAGAGATGGCAGTGTGCCGCCGGCTTCCCCAGCAGGAAAACCAGTGGAAGGAAGGCTATATGCAGTTCCTAGATTTAACTGTCCTCACCCCCACCCCCGTGATGTTATGATGCACAGAGTCTCCTTGCTCTAATCTTTGCTGAATATGACACTCTATCAAGCAGTCCAGTCTTTAGGACAGCTACTAATGGATGGATACACTGGCCTTTTTTAACTCTTTGGGAGTTGATTAATGTGTACCAATAATGACAAATAGATCTGCGTTGTATGGATAAAATCCAGTTTCTAAATCTGTAGGCTGAGAACCAGAGCGCAGGCTGTGATAAACCACCAAGATAATTCATCTTGTGGACTCTCTTGAAAGGCAGCCAGCTGATGATCTTGCCTGGAGTGCCTGTGCCTCCCGTTTGAAGTATTTCTGAGGGGAAGAAAGTTCTTGACTTAAATAGGAGACATACACAGACGTACGGAGATTAGTAACAAAATTTGCAGGAATTTGGAGTAGCAAAGGGAATTGTTTCTCAGGCCGTTCAGAGCACCTGGAATTTGGAGCACTTCCTGTACTGGTGGACGTAGTGGCTGCACAGACAATCAGGAAAGTTGTATTTGTCATGATAAGCCATTTTCCTAATGTTGGCCACGGTGGGTGAGGAGGCTTTAGCCGAACGCATCTGGCCCAGCCAGCTATGGCTGCGACATTGACTTGGGCTCATGGTATTCCTGGCACACATTAAAAAGAGAAAAGGAATCATATTTTCTAATAATATGGCTAAAATGAAAATTATCTACACAAAATTAAAGATTTTTAAGGAGGTCAACCAGCAGAATCTTCCAAAACTCATGTAATAACACGCAAAGGCAACGCCCTTAGACTGGGCCGAACAGGCCGAGGCACATGTCCGCATCATCCCCTCCACCTTCCCAGTCCTTCACTGGATGAGGATGCAGCATTAAGATTCTCCCAAAAGATACAGCAAGAAAGTTCTGTTTTGGAATCTCGGAGTCACCCCTGGCCGGACACAGAGCCTGCAGGTGCACTTAAATACACAAGTCTAAACGTGACGTATGTAAACCCCGTCAACTTGCTGGAAACTGTTATCAGAAGAGCACGTCAGTGCTGGAAAGGGACAAGTGCATTTAAGGTGGGTATGGTAGCTTACTTTTGTATAGGTGAGACTGTTAAAACAAAAAACAACCAGGCGGCGGCGGCGGTGGCGGCGGCGGCGGTGGTGGTGGCAGTGGCAGCAGCAGTGGTGGCCACAACAGTGACACCTTTAATTCCAGCACTTAGTAGGCAGAGGCAAGCGAATCTCTGAATTCAAGGCCAGCCTGATCTACAGAATGAGTCCAGGACAGCCAGAGCTATGCAGAGAAACCCTGTCTTAAAAAAAAAACAAAAGCAAAACAAAGAAAGCAAACAAATTATAGAAGGCCCATTCTGGTTGTAGAAGTACCCTTTATAAGAAGTATCATGTCCTAAAATATGTAACATTAAATTCTAGTTTAAAATAATCTGATTAATTTTTTGGTTTTTTTTAATATATTTTATTAATTTATTCATATTACATCTAAGTTGTTTGGTTTTTGTTTTGGTAAGCCATTTCTCTGTGCTGTGAGCACCCTAGCATTGTGCTTTTAGGGACAGAACTTCTAAATGCCGTGCCTGCCAGCATATACTTTCAAATTCACTTCTGCCAGCAATACTATAAGTCAACATGATCGCTCCAGTTTAAAGATGAGGGAAACTTCAGCTGAAGTAGCACAGGTAGAATGGAGCAACATGAGAATTAAAGATAAAATAATGCCGGCATGGTGGCACAGGCTGAGGCCGGAGAATCACCACGAGTTCATAGTGAGAACCTAACCTAAAACGTAAATAAATAAAAACAAAAAACAACTGCTAAGTCCCAAGCATCTGGTCCTGAACCCGGGAGAAACTAAGTAACTGGAGCTCCTTACTGCTTGGTGTTACCTGCTGAGGTCCCTGGTGTCTCCGAGACAGACATCTTTGCTGGCCTAGATAAACGGCAGCTGCTCTGAATTTTAAATGAACATTCTTTTCCCCTACAAGTTTGTCTTTGGTGTTCTTTTTCTAATCCTTAGAGCGACCCCTTGGTTCCCACATGGCCAGGCTTCTAACTTGCAGAGGTCATTTCACACAACTTTGAGACGTAGCACTTTCCTCTGGGGGCTCCTGACCCTTTTTCGGGGAATACACAGTCTACATTTTCCCAGCGTGTAAGAGGAATTTCCTTCTGGCCTTCGGGCCTCAGAGCTGCCCCACTGCCTGTCACTTGGGAGTTGATGGGATGCTGTCTTGTAAGCTGGCACAGCCCTTGGGGACTGTGGAAGACCAGGTGGCTCTCTTCACTCGAGCCAAGCGAGACTTCCCCAGCTCCGTGTCAGATTCTAGCAGACGTGAATAAACCAAGAAGTTTAAGATGAGGACATTAGCATAGATTATCTAGTCTAGAATCAAATGAAAGTGGGAAAGTCAAGTAAGAGAGAGCTGTGTGTGGAAGCATGGATGAGCGTTAGAATGCAGTGTGCTTTTGGATGCAGACAAAGAGCTCCTACGGAATGCAGGGGGGGGGGGCTCTAGAAAAGAAAAAGGCGTCGTTTCTTGGCCCCTTGGCTAAGAGTGAGTGTAAAATATGAAACAAAACAAAACAAAACAAAACAAAAACCCATACTTGATCATCCTCTCAGGACTTCCAACTTTTAGAGCCTAGTTTGTTTAAATCACTATATTTGTGATAAATTAATATCACAGCAACAGAAAGCTAGTGGGGGTGTTCATAATGTTATTTTTTTATAAAGTAAAGCTGGAGCAGAAGTGACATGTACCTTTCCTGAGGTCAGGTAGCTAGTTATATAAATAGGGGACAGATACATGCAGTTCCAGACTCTGGGTGCTTGTCCACTGTGCTGCACACTGCTGGTCACGAAAGGAAGCAGGCTGAGTAGGTAGAAAGACCACCCTGGGATCAGGAAGAGGAAAGAATACCAAACAGTTATAAGTGCAAAGGAAGACTGGAAATGGGGCGGGTGTGTGTGTGGGGGGGGTATGTCCAACAATCCTTTCCCTAAAACCAAGAAAGAGGAAGGGGAGGCAACAAGAAAAACTCAGTGTGGACTGATTCGTGGACCGGCAACAAGGCATGCTTATGGCTTCCTTTGCCAAAAGACACCTCTGGGGCATAGGAGGAGCAGAGTGAGCTGTGCAGTGTTTAAACCAACAACCTTACTGGGCTTGCCTGCTCTCTGTGGTGTCATGAACCACACAGGTAGAGTCCCTGGTCACAGCTTATCCCTTCCCAGAATGCATGGGGTGGACCCCCCTGGGCCTGACCTGAGTCACAAAGGGCTGCCCTGTGTTCACTGCCGGCCAAGGAGGCTTGTGGAGCACAAAGAGCTGTGAACCAAAGAACTCTGCTCCATTCAACATTCTGATGAGTTACTGACGGCAGCCATGCTGGGACTAAGGGGTCTAGTCAAAGAGTCTCAGACTCTGGATTCTTACAGAGTGCCACAAGCTTGCCAGGACTTACAGCTGAACTCTCCTCTTGTTCAAAGGATTTCCTAATCTCGTAGTGTAGAAGAGCAGATACAAAGTGTTTACCACGGAAGAGGGCAGATCACACAAACACATTCATTCCCGTAACTGCCTACTCAAGGTTTGCTTCAAAAAGAACAGTCTAGAATGCTGATTGTTAAGAGCTGCTTTTATGGCGACTTTATCATCTTTCCCACTTTTTTTCCTCCCAAGCACAACCTGAGGTTTAAGGGAACTTTCCCCTCACTTTTGTATTCATAGTGACTATTCAAGAGGAAACAACAGCGGAAATGTGACAGAAGGCGTGCCCTGGCCAGGGGTGTTGCTACTAGGAGCTAGCTTGTAAAGTTAACTGGCTTTGACAAGTTCCAGATGTGACTCACATGACCAGAGGTCTGATTACTGAAGCCTAACACCATTCCAGAGACATGGCTTCCGCCAGGCAGAGCAGTGTTTAGACGATGGTTGTCTCTTTCTAGGATCGAAAACCAGAATGTATTTTGGCTTCCAATTTTAAATTTCAGGCTGATATTTGAGATGTTGGTTTACGCTGCATCTAAGGAGGTGCTCTGCTACTTCCTTGGGTGTGTAATGGCGACACAAGATGGAGCTCCACGCTCTTGAAGCTGGAGAGAGGGCTCAACTGGTAAAGCCCTTGTCCCACAAGACTGAGAGTCTGAATTGGATCCCAAGAACCATATTAAGAAAGTGGCACTTGTGTGGCGAACTTGTGGTCCCACTAGTAAGAAAGCAGAAATGGGCAGAACTGCACAGATTGGTGGGCAGCCAGCCTAGCCTAGTTGGAGAGTTAGAGGTCAGTGAAAGACCCTGTCTCATCAAAACAAAATGTAAGCGATGATGAAACCTGAGGATGTCCTCTGGACTCCACTCACACACACATACAAACACATGTCTGCTCCCACACACATACGTGCACACACTCACATACAATGAATACAACTCAAGATCTTTGAGGAGACCTTGATCCCCCCCTGGCTCCCTGTATATGTCTGAGATCAAAGTCCTTGTTTCAGAGCAACAGTCGTATGGAGGTGTTTTCAGTATGGAAGGTCTAATCATAGCGTTGTAGTACTCAGAGCAACGTCTGGTGTTGTAAAGGTCTATCCTAACTTAGCTCTAGTTTTCAAATTGTGTGACATTCTAATTTCCACTTGACCAGAGGGATAAGACTGTATTGGATAATATCAGCCACAGAGCTAGAGAGAAAGCTCAGTGGTTAACTTGTTCTCACCAATGACCCGAGTGTGATTCCTAGCACCCACGTGGCCACTCACGACCATCTGTAACTCAGTTCCAGGGAATCTGACTCCCTCTTCTGACCCTCATGGGCACTGCACTGCTGCATGTGGCACACAGACACACATACATGCATATTCACGTGCATAAGGTAAAAAATCCAAGAAAGAGAGGAAGGTATTAGTATCAATGTAGGGTTTGCACTGTTAAGGCTTAGAATCACTGCCACTGAATGAGCCATTGGCTAGTCATTTTGTTTGCTTTACCACAGTTTATCACCAGCTACACAAGCAGCAGCAAGAGCAGCTCCGCATGCCTTCGCCTTGCCTTCAGAGAGCCCTGAATCCAGGCACAGTGCCATTGTGATCCCAACACCTGGGGCTGGAGCCAGGAGGGTCAGGAGTTCAAGGTCATCCTCAGCTATGTGGTGAGTTTCGGGCAAGCCTGAGTTCCATGAGGCCGCTATATTAGTTTCCATTGCTGTGATAGACCATCCAGAAGGGAGGGTCTCTCTAGGTGGCCAGGCCCGGGAGGATGTGAGTCTATCGCCCTCACGGTGCATGGCAGCAAGCACTAGGCATGGCCTCAGGAACAGTTAAGAACTCACTTCTGGAGTCACAAGCAGGAAGAAGAGAGTAAGCTAGGACTGGCAGGTGGCTTTGGGCCTCCAGCGCCCCAGAGACTGCTTTCCTTAGCAAGGCAACTCCTCCTGAATCTACCCAAGCAGTGCTACCAACTGGGCATGGAGTACTCAAATTCCAAGTATTCCGAGCCTGTGGAGGCGGCTCACTCAAATCACCATACCCTGTCTCAAAATAAAACAAATACAGGAAGAAAGGAAGAAAGGAAGGGAGGAGAAGAGGGAGGGACAAGGGAAGAGGAAGGAGGGAGGGAAGGAATGAAGGAGGGAAGGAAGAAAGAGAGTTGAGGCACTGGGTTGGTTTCCTTCTTATGGTTTTGTTTTGGTTATTGGTTTTGTTTTGTTTTGTTGTTTTTGAGAGGAGGTTTCTCTGTGTAACAACCTTGGCTGTCCTGGAACTCTCTCTGGTGAATACCAGAGGCTCAGTGGCCAACTGGTCTTGCCTAATTGTCAAGCCCCAGGCCAGTGGGAAACCCTGTGCCCAGAACAGGGCAAATGGTACTGAGGACACCCAAGATGTCCTCGGTCTTCCACAAGCACCGAGCATACATGTACCCACAGACATGTGCACCCCACAAAAAAGCCCAAATATCCGCTATGAATTTTATCTTGAAGACCACACAACTCTGATAACAACCACTCGACTACTGCGGTGGGGGCGGGAGGGGGAAGTAGTCAAGGGAAGCATGTACAACAAATGAGTATGGCTGTGTCCTAATAAAACTTTATTTATGGACATTAAAAGTTAGATTTTGAACCATTTTAATGCAACACAAAGTATTCTTTAAAAATTCAATACTTTACAAAACAATTAAAAATGTCCATTCTTACCTGCAGTGAGTGCAAAAACAGGTAGCACCCTGGAAATGTCCTGGTGGAATTTGGTCTCTAATTCTCAGAGATTTGTAATTGTCCAACACCAAACTAAAGAGAATTGTTTACTCTGTTTAAAGCTTCAGAAAGAGTTAGACCTCTGTCTTCATTTCATGTGCAACATTATTGCTTTGGAGGCAGGGGTTTACAGACTAACTTTACATTTTTTTCCCCTTTGAGAATTTTTTTCATTTTTAAAAGCTAAAACCAAGAAGGTAATTGTTCTACTCCTGGAAAATGCTAGCATTATTGTATAAATTTGTTTTACTGTATAAATCCATGTTTCAAATAAGTTGCCTTCATGAATAGGTAACAATTTATTAAATAAATTTTATTATAATAAATAAGCAATTTATTAAATAAATTCACACATTAAAATTTTGTAAGTTAAAGTAAGCTGAAATTTAAAAACACAAGAATATTAAAAGTTTAAATCAAGATTTGATATGCTTTCTTTTTTTAAAATGTGACTTGTAAGCATATTTTTTTTTTCTACAAAAGGGCACCAACCGGAAAACCTTGACCTTGGAATTTCTAGGAATATTTCAAAACTTAAAACAATCCCTTCTAAAGACAACGAGTGCTTTGAAGCAAAGCCATCTGGCCTCATTATTCGTTTTCCCACAGCAATGGCTGAACTGACGCTGCCAGCGGAAGAACTGGCAGCCGCTGCGAGTGAAGCCCGCCATCCTGGCTCTCCGTGCCTGACCTCTCAGCCCTAGGGATGCTCTGGAGTTTTCAAATGTGAATGAAACATATTTCCAGGGTTTGACATATTTATGTTGGGGTAGGGGAGGCATGCAAACTTTTCTTTGTGAACTGTCGTCACCTTCAATGCAGTCACGGCATTGGGTTTTTGTTTTCGTTTTCTTTTTCACATGGTCAGATTTCAAGATATTTCTTCCAGAACTTCCCACTCTTCATGTTTTTAATTCTTGAAACTGGGTCATATTTACCCACAGATGCTGCATAAAAGGATGGATAAACAAACCAGATGACAGATAATTTTTATAATAAGCGGACTTTCTTTTATGAAATTGTTTCAAACTTAATCCCGAGATTTGTATCTCTTTCAACTATGTCACAAAATAATAAGACAAAAATGAATGTCAAAAAAATTGAATGTCTTCTAACTGTAGAGAATAATGTTATTTGTATGTTTAAAATGGATTTAAGCTAAGCATTTTCTTTGTTGCCTCCATGCACAAAAATAACACTTTAAAAGAAGAACAAGCTTAGACCTTTATAGAAGCTTGGATTTCCTACACCTGCTTTATTTAAGGTTCTTACACACTTCAACCTCACTTCTAACCCACTGACCAGAGGAAAGGGAGAAAGAACGTTAATAAGAAAAAGGGGGGTTGGACCTGTTTAGACATAGTTCCTTGAGCTAATACCACTACATTGTCAAGATAGCAGCAGTCCAGTCCAATAGCCAACACCAAACAGTCACATGAATCTGTAGCGGTGGAACAATCCAGAAGAAACCACAAGGTTCTGCTGAATTGACCCAAGTCAGTGGAAGGGGCCAGAGTCAGCCAGAGTACCACAAGAAGTTATCTGGACCGTTCTCTCTATGAAGTGAAGATCAGCAAAGACCAGTGGAGTGTTGCAGGGCAGGATAGCAATGCAAAGTCCTTCTCTGACTGCCTGTGGGGTTCTATTTACACCCTTCCAAACTTCACACACCCTCTCATGTGTCTGCTCCCAGAAAAACATCATGCCTTCTCACATGAAAACATCATCCAGAAAAAACATCACTGGTATAACTGAGTCTTCAAAGAAACCAGAAACTTCCATCCACTTCACCTTTATCTAACACCATATACAAAAACTTACTCAGGAGTATAGGCATAAGGTTATTGTGAATTCAAATGCTGATTTCTATACCCTCCCCCCCTTATCTGTTTGCAGTTCTTGTTCAGAGAATCTCTTTTCTCAATGTTGTGTAAATAGTGCTCCTCAGTTGCCCCCTGTTGTGCCAATAAAGTAGCTAAACTGCAAGGCATAGTGGTGCACACCTGGCATCCCATCACTTGGTGAGGCAGAGGCAGAGGCAGAGGCAGAGGCAGGCGAATCTCTGTGGTTTCAGGCGAGCCTGGTCTACAAAATAACAGGCAAGGCTGCGGGACTTCCTGCCAGACATGGGAGGAGGAGGAGTTAGAGGAGGAAGTAGGGGATTCAGCCAGGGGTGAGATCCCAGATGACAGCAAAAGAAGAGCTGGAACAGGAAAAGCTACAAAGTGCAAGTGTCTCTGGGGTGTACTCTGGGGTGTGGGGTGGGGGTGGGGGTGGGGAGGAACCAGACTAGCTTAGAGGGTTAAGAATAATGACTGCTCAGGATTGTGCTGTGAAACTTATTATTAACCAAATATAAGAGAGGCTCAACTATTTGTGTGATAGCCGTGTTAAGAGAGAAGCTGGGAGACAGTTTTGTAAGGATAACTAGAGCTATAGAACAGCTCAGGAGGTGAGAACACTTGGTGCTCTTATGAAGGAGCAGGACTCAGTTCTCAGCACACAACCACTTGTGACTCCAGCTCTAGGCGATCAGATGCCATCTTCTGGCCTCCGTGGGCACTGTGCTTGTACGCGTGAAGTAAACCTTGTACGCGTGAAGTAAATCTTTTTGCTGTTAGATGACTTTTTATTGAGCTAGTTTCTGGCTTCTTCATACCTGGATGGACATCCCACGGCAGCACTGTTGCTGTCATCTGGGGTGTCACTAGGGCGGTGGTCATGCACACGACCACCTACAGATGGTGCGGTAGTACCTAGTGTCTCCTTATTAATTCTAGAAACCTCTCTGGCTAAAGACCAGTGCTGTATCTGCTGGGCAATGCTCAAATCTCGTCAGTGGTGATGCTTCCACTGTGTTTAATGTTTTCCTGGTTCTTTGTGTCTCTTGCTGGCTCTGTGAGGATTTGTTGTTGTTGGTCGAGTCAGGATTTCTCTGGGTAGCCTTGGCTGTCCTGGACTCACACAGGCTGGGTAAACTTCCTCAGCGTTCTCTATATAACCCAGATTCCAAATGCATATACAAGGGGTTCTGTCCTTACCAAAGCGGAGTAACCCACAACCGAGAAAGACGGATTTTTAACAAGTAGATAAACGTAGGAGAGCTTGGTACTGCGTGGCACAGCCCAGAGCAAAGGAGAGCTAGTTGTCCCACTGGCTCACTCCCTCCTTCAGTGCACAGGCTTTGGGACATAGGACCAGGGATGCAGCACAGGGCTGCAGATAAGGACAAGAGATGTGACAGAGAATCTGCCTTGAGTGCCTGGAGCCCTGGGTTCAGCCTTCAGTACTGCAGAAACGCTGAAAACGAACAACCAACAGCAATAACAACAAGCCCCACTGAATTAAGCCCAAGCCAATTTACTGTCCCTTGAACTTTCAGGCAGTTTTAGTTTTTTTCAAGAGGACACATTTCTTCATTTATTTTAATCAAATTTAAATTACCTGGGTCACTATTCTACTACTATATTGAAAATCCATGACTGCACCTCTGACCTTTCCTAGGGTCATAGAAAGGTTGAGGGAGTTCCTCCTCCTCCTCCTCCTGCTCCTCCTCCTCTTCTTTGAGACAGGGTTTCTCTTGTTGGCTCTGTGAGGATAGGTAGCTTTGGCTGTCCTGGACTCACTTTGTAGACCAGGCTGGCCTCGAACTCACAGCGATACGCCTGCCTCTGCCTCCCGAGTGCTGGGATTAAAGGCGTGCGCCACCACGCCCGGCTGATCTTTTCTTCTTAAACCATGCTTTAACATACAACCTTTCCGCCCCACTTTCTGTCAGAGATCTAAATCCGTGTCCTCAACTTCCATGTGGCCGCTGGTACTGTTGATCACTCCCTTGTAACTGTAAACCGCTCCTCCTTGATTCCTATGGCTCTACTCTCCCAGGGTGACTTTTTTCTCAGTCTCCCGTTGGCCCTTTCCCCTTCTCCGCTCAGACTGCAAACACAAAGCGGCCAGAGCTCAGGTATGTGTCTATGATCTATCCTTGGATAGTGTCTGGTCCTATGGCTGCCGTTGGAGATGCAGAACTGGTCCAGGCCCCACTCCTTACTGAGCTCCTGGCAACGAGTAGTTGCCAGGCCAAGAGGAATCCTTTGTTTTTGCAGAATGCAACCAGTGGTAGGAGTCCCATGCATGACCCAGTGCATCACCCAACACCCATACAATATGGACTTAGTGGATCATTAAAAAAAAAAAAAAAAAGATGCACAATATGCACAGTTGGGATGGGCTTTTGTCTGCCGGGTTCATCACTGTTACTAGCTCGGCCAGTGAAAACTAGTTTACATCACAGCTAAGTGATCAACACACACTGACCAACACTGCTCATCTCTACGATTAAAGACACAAATGGACCAGCAGTTAGTCAGATTTTTTTTTGTTTGTTTGTTTGTTTTGGTGGAGAGAGTGCCTTTTTCCCTGGGAAGAGTCCAGCGTTTCGGGTGGCCATGGTGTGCAGGGCTGCATCTCCCGGTCTCCCTTCCGAGGTCTCCCGAGCCACCCCGCGCGGCCGAGCAGAGTGCGCATGTGCAGGTGACAGCGGCGCGAGAAGAGTCGCGCAGGCGCGTCGGGCGCGCAGCTTTCCGGAAGCGTGAGGGGCGCGCATGCGTACTGAGCTTCCCGTGGGCGCCGGTTTGGGGAGTTGCGTGGGCCGGCTCCGGGCGAGCCTTCCCCGTCCCCGCTGGGTGTGTGTCGGTGCTAACCGCCGTCCCTCCCTCACAGTCGCGGCCTGGGTCTGTGGCGAGCCTGCCTCACGCTGTTCCGGAGCTCACAGCTGCTGCTCGACCCCCGAGGACCTGACTCCCCGGCCCGCACGCACTAGGTCTCTGGGGACTCAGATGGAGGAGCCAACGGCGTTTTCTCCCTCGCGTGGCTGTGACAGGTGTCCGGCTGGTGACTCTTTAAAACAGCGTGAGCAGGATGATAAACTTCCAGGTACGGTGTTGAGTCCCCGGCTGTACGGTTCTGAAGTTGTGCGGGCAGCCATTCTAACTATATTATTATTATTATTATTATTATTATTATTATTATTATTATTATTATTATTATTATTATTATTTTAAAGTAGGAGGAAAGGGAAAGGAGAGATGTAATTAATTTACAGTCTCATAAAACACACACACGCCTGACTCATAAACTGTGCCCACGTGCATGAGTTCCACTTGACTGTATTGTTTCCTAAAAGCCATCGTCTGGGTCCTGAAATACTGATTTTGACTTAATGTATAGTGTGCACACTGTATACTCCCAGAAGCTTTAACTGCATTTTAAAGAGCCTAGCATCACATGTTTTGTTTTTTCATTTTTTTTTTTTTAACTTCTGGCTAAAACTAAACTGTTCTTTAATTGTCACAGTGAGTGTCCTTTTCCACGCCCCTCTTTATGGTATGCTGTTTCAGAACTTAAAAACTTGAGGATCCTCTTCCATTCACGCTCTGTTTGTCCCCTGCGCGCAGCCCTCCACTCTTCTCTGCTGTTAGATGGGTATGTGTGGTGGTGTTTCTTTTCCCTTTCCCTGCCTGCCTCGTTCACTCAGTTCTTTCGTTCACTCACTGTTATTGAAGTACCATTAACTTCCCTACCCTCAGCTGTCTCCTCCCTTTTCGGAGTTCCAATCTGTCTTATATAAGCTGTTAGATCAATCTTAAAGTACTACTGTTACCTAGTGTGTCCCCCCCCTTTTGTTACAATAACTCCTTTTTCAGTTTGGCTTTTTGAAAAATAAATACACACACAGTGCAGCAGCTGAGTCATATTCATGTCGCATTTAGTACTCGATATGGAGTCTGGCTCCTTTGCGCATTGTTCCTTGTGTGGATGCATGAGTCCAGTCTGGTCCTACAATTCTTTTCAGAGGAGTACGCCTTTTCTGATAATCTTGAAAACCTGGTGAATTAATTAGGGTGGTCTTTATTTCCTGTTTAAAAAGTTGTGTGGCTTTTCTGTGACCCAATGTAGGACACTACAGATAGTGGCGATAGTGATTTTCAAAGCGCCCTGGGACTTTATCCACAGGGTTCTTTGCTGTGACTTAATAAAAAGCGAAAGCTGTATTAGAAACATAATTTTAGTGAAGACTGAAAGTGATGAGGCCTGGGTGCAGTGCACATCAGGTTAGCTAGTGGAGCTGTTGTGTGCCGGGCCTTATCTTAACTCCTTATTGAAGTTTTGTTGGGGACTTGGGACGTTTTGTGTATCTTTGCATGTGTAGAACCAGAGAGGATTCAGCACACAGTAAGGGCTTGATAGTATTAAATAAATGCATAAAATAAATACTTGGCATAGCAGATGAATACCAAAGCCCTTTGTTCAGTAGTGTTGAGGTTTTGAAATACAACCAATTATTCATGCTTATTGAAGAAAATTTGAAAACCAAAGTAAAATGTGTTACACTATTTAGTTTTCTGTGTGTCTCTGTCTATGTCTCTATAAATAGAACACATATATAAACATGCATGTAGAGGCCAGAGGACAGTCTTGTGAATCATTCCTCCCTCAAGTACTGCCCACCTTTCTGTTAGTTTAGACAGGGTCTTTGGCTGAGAGCTCACCAGTTTGGCTAAACTTGCTGGCAAGTGTGCCCCAAAGACCTGCCTGGCTCTGCTGCTCGAGCTCTGGGGTTGCGTGTGTGTGCTGCCATGCCTGGCTTTTTGACATGGGTTTTGGGATCAGCCTCAGGACCTCATGCTTTCATGGCCAGCATTTACCAACTGAGCCATCTTCCCAGCCCTAGATACACACTTTAAAAATTAAGTTGGGATCATAATCAACTTATTTCTAATGTTGCTCCCCCTCAGTGTCAGGCATTAGTTTTGTGTTGTTAGGCTAGTGCCCCACCACCGAGCAGCACTCCCAGCTCCTCTGCTCTGTGTTTTGCTTGGTACATGCCTTGAAAACTTCTTATGTACTTAACTATTCTGCAGCTCAATTTAAGTTTCGTTGCTTAATATGTTGTTATTGCCTTTTATTGTTGAAGTTTTGAATCATTATCACTTTTCCCCTGTTAAGAAAAGTGTTACATTGCACAAGTCGCTGACATAGGATTGGATTAAATGTTTATTGTTGTCTCAACAAACTTGTGTTTTAAGTTATATGTTCCAAGTGAAATGACAAAAATCTATTTGATAAAAGAATGAAGTTTAAATTATATACTGAGTGTCTCCTTCATAGTGGTAAATTATCCTAGAGAGTCCTAATACCCAAGTGCATGCTTTCACAATGGGCTACAGGTACCATCTTGTATGAGACAGATTCAGTTTACATCTCCTGTCACAAAATCTTCAACGTATTCCAGCTTGTATGAAATTATATGATCCCCTAAGTGTAGGAAATTTGAGTTAGTATACAAAGTCCCCCAAAAACGTGACATACACTTAAACTATTACTATCCCTCCAGGTGAGACTGAAAACACCCTTATGATGGGCACTTATTAAACATACCCATGGTGCAGGCAGTTTCCTACATGTTAGAGGTGAGTCAGTGGTTGAAGCATTGAATTAATGTTACCAAGCTAGCCACAGGCAGAACTAGTGGCACACAGAGCTAGCCACAGGCAGAACTAGTGGCACACAGAGCTAGCCACAGGCAGAACTAGTGGCACACAGAGCTAGCCACAGGCAGAACTAGTGGCACACACCTCTCACGCACTTGGGATGCAGAGGCAGGAGGAGCTCCCAAGTTTGAGGCCAGTCTTGTCTACACAGCAAACTGCACTAGCTACATCAACAGCTGTTGTTTTATCATCTACAGAAGAAAATAAAACTTGAGATAAAAGGTTATAGTTGTGCCTGTGCCATTTGGGTATTTCAGGGTTAGGATAAATTTACACAACACGCTTTACATGAAGCTTGTCATACGGGAAATGCTAAATGTGTGACTGTGATAATTCTTACTCTTATGTTTTGTTGGGGGGAACGGTTGAGATTGGGTCTCCCTGTGTTTCCTGGCTGTCCTGGAGTTTGCAAGGAAACAACCGTGTGAGAAAATAATGCATGTGAAATTGAAGTCACTTTGAAAATGCCCTAAACTTTTGAGTATAATTATGAGACAGTAGCTCATGCTTGGCCTCGGTTCTGCAGTAGAGTCTGAAGACGGTCACATGGTCCTTCTTTGTAGTCCTGGTTTAATAGGTTTTACATTACTGCCTCCACTTACTTAGCTATGGATACTTTTATATTTACTTGAAAGTAACAGTTTTTCTGGGGGACTGCGATAGAGGATGACATTACCTTTGGGGATTCACTAAGTGAGTTTTCCCCACACACTGAGAACCGTAGAAGACTGTTTGTGAGGATAGACTGTCCTTCTCTGCACAACACCTTCCCAGCCTGTAAGATTTTGTCTTTGTTATCAAGAGTCCCGAAGTATGCCCTTGTTATGCCATCTAGTGATCACAGCACACATCGTGTGCCCAGTTTTTCTTTTTTATATTTTGGGTATTTGTTTTGAGTCAGGCTGGCCTCAAAGTCAGTATTGGAAGTACCAGCATGCACCACCACACCCTGCTTGCAGAGTTTTAAACACTTTTCCAATGTTCTGTTTCCTTCGCTGGCCTTAAGCTCCTGCCTTAGGCTGCTGAGGAGCTGGGACTACTGCGCTACCCTGCCCAGCTTTAGCTCTTCTTCGCTTTACGCTCAGCGCTTTCTTGTTAGCGGCCCGCTATGCACAAACAGTATCTCTTAGTGCGCACCTCCAATACGATAGAGAGTTGCTGTGTTTAATTTGGGGGCTTTTTTTCCCCTGCAAGTTAAAATTTTCTAATTTGCAACTTCTTAACTCTTATAGGACTTTAATGTTTATCATTTTGTAGTTAATTTTTTAAAATATCTGTCATTGCTTTATCTTTTTAACCTGACAAAGTGTGAGCTGGGTGATGGTTGCAAATTTGTGTAGCAGTACTTGGGAGGCAGAGGTGGGGGAGTCACAAGCGCTAGCCAGCGTGAGCTGTAAAAACACCTGTCCCAAGCCAACATGAGCAACAACAAAAATCAGAGTGTCTCTCATTGATCCTAACTGTAGATTCTTACTTTTGTCATAGGCGTTGAAAGAGATATTGAGGAACTTTGTAAAGCTGTACCACAGCTTGTCAATGTATTCAAAATTAAGGACAAAATCGGAGAAGGTAAGGTAGGGGTATATTTCACTAATGTTAAACTGTTGAAAAACCATAATGATGTTAGTAACTATGGTAACAGATTTTCTCCGCCTTGGTAAGAATGAAAGTAATAAATATTTAGAATAAGACAAAGTCATAACTTAATCTAGTAGCCATTAGGACTTGTTAAAATCTCTTACAGCATTGTTTTCCTTAACATTTTCAAGGTCTAATGTTGGGAAATGTCCGTCATTGCTTCGTAGGCACCTTCAGCTCTGTTTATTTGGCCACGGCACAGTCGCAAGCAGGACATGAAGAGAAAATTGCGCTGAAACACTTAATCCCGACCAGTCACCCTGTAAGGGCTGCGGCAGAGCTTCAGTGTCTGACCATTGCGGGGTAAGCAGCTTAAAGGCGTGTCAGGGGAGTGGGTGTGTCTGGTTTATAATGCTTAGGGTAGACAGCAGTGGCGATAAACTTGTCCCTAAAGTTTTCAGTTAATTGTTGCTCTTGGTTAGTGCTTTGCTCTGTACCATGCACTGGTTAGAATAAGAAAGAAAAACCACGAGAAACATACACATACCAAAACAAAACCCACTGAAACACAAGGTCAGAAAACACAATGCATGGGCTACAGAAAAACATCCACGCACAACATGAGACCAGAGTCTACAGAGCTGCCCTGAGCTGTGTGTGTGCTGGCATCTGCTGGGCACCGCTGCCTTTAAGGGTGGTCAGCACACCCGTGAGACACCATTGGAGACAACTAGTCTTCTCTGGGCAAGCAGGTGTCAGCTGGCTTCTTGGTCAGGGTTAGGGTTAGGTCAATGGTGGGAGCTCACATCTTACCCCTGCTGCCCACGGTGCTGGGACCCCTGAGGCTTGAACTGGAGCGTGCTGCCGCAGTCCCTGAGCTTGTGCGCGCGTCAGTCCTGCTGTATCTGGGAGATGTCACGCATGCCTTCTAGCTCCTGCATCTCTGGGTCCCTCTTCTGTGTAGCTCCCTGGGCCCTGACAGGAGAGGTTTGCTGAGACGTCCCATTTAGGACTGAGCGTTGCAGAATTTCTCAAGACTGAGTTTATTAATAGGTATGAAATGCTCGAGTCAGACCTTGACTGGTTATAGGGCTGTTCACTTCCTCAGTTAAGGCTGTAGATAGCTCAGGTTTGGATTATTGCAGTAACCTCATAACTGCTATTTTTATTTGAAAATTCTATCTTTTATAATGTCAGTTAAATGCTTATATTCAGTGATGTGATTTTGCAGTTTGTAATGGAAGTACATATGCCTGCTAAAATAATTGGTTTTTAAGACAGTGCATTTTCCACTAGGGGGCAAGACAACGTCATGGGAGTTAAGTACTGCTTCAGGAGGGATGACCACGTGGTGATTGCCATGCCGTATCTGGGGCATGACTCTTTTTTGGTAAGTTTTAATAGTTTTTAACTTTAATCAGCTAAATATCCAGTTGAAACCATTTTGTGACTTTGTTCATAACTCTATTTTAGGACATTTTGAATTCTCTCTCCTTTCAAGAAGTCCGGGAATACATGTTTAATCTCTTCATAGCTTTGAGGCGGATTCATCAGTTTGGTATTGTTCACCGCGATGTGAAGCCCAGCAATTTCCTGTATAACAGACGCCTGAGAAAGTAAGTACGGAGAATCCCAGGAGACGTGAACAGTTAGCCGTGAACAGCTATGGAGTCCGTCTCTTAGACTGCGGTGTTGGCGTTGTTTCTGTTTACTTTGTTACTGTGTGAGGGAGAGAAAATGAAATGAGGAAAATACAAGTGTTGTAACACAGCGCACATCGTGCGACATGCGGTTACATGGGAGGGACTTAGAGCTGAGCCCGCCTCACGCGAGAGCCTTTGTTTCTAGGCTTCATGTCCTTGTTGTAGCAGATGAGAACGTTGGACAACATAATCTGTTTTTTGTTTGAGCACCAAAGTTGATACACGGATATTTTTGTTGATTACATGTGGAAGAGACCTTATAAACTGAACGTAGCATTTATGTTGTGTAAGTATCACACTTACGTTAAGGAAGTTAACACTAATTCCTTAGCCCTTGTTTTCTGTAACTTCTAGGCTTGTTCAGCTAGGATTGTCCACTGTAACGCCACCTTCCCCACTGCTGAGCGACCAAGGGCTTTGCTTTGTGTCTTTGCTGTGCACTCCTTCTGCCTCGTCTCAGCACAGGCCTGAGAGAGATAGAGTGCTCAGCCGGTCGGCTTAAGGATACATCTTTCTTTATTTTTCATTTTTTTACTTTCAGTCTTTGCTTTTAAGTCCTTTGGAATTTTTTTCTTTTTTTTTTTTTAAGGAATGTTATACATTCTTAATTGTTCATACAATTTTATTAAGATTTAATCTCCACAGGAAGTTTATAATACTTGATTTTGCTTCTTAGGTATGCCTTGGTGGACTTTGGTTTGGCCCAAGGAACTCATGACACAAAAATAGAGCTGCTCAGGTTTGTCCAGTCTGAAGCTCAGCAGGAAGGTTGTTCAAGAAACAAGTATCATGGCGTCACTGGGCACAAGGGCTCACTGAGTCGCCCAGCACCTAAGAATCTGGACCAGCAGTGTGCCACAAAAACTTCTGTCAAAAGACCCTACACAAACGTGCAGATTGACATCAAACAAGGAAGAGATGCAAAGGTCCTGCCTCTTATGTGTCAGGCACAAACGTTCAGGAGAGTTCCCCTCAGTGTGCAGCCACAGATCGAATTATGTGATAAAAGAAGTTCCCTGTGTTACAAAAGTTTAGATTATTTGTCTACTCTCTCTCTGTGTCTGTCTGTCTGTCTGTCCCTCCCTCTCAAAAGCATTATTATAGAGGAGGTTCTGAAGTACGTGTCTCCATTTTGGCTGCACAGGGAAAAGAAGCACCGTGAGGGTGGCCTCAGCATTTTAATGGTATGGGGGGCGGTGGGTGGGAGGGTGGGTCTGTGCGAGTTTATCCTGTAAGAGTTTTGCCTAGACTCTTCTCCTTTCCCAGAGTGGTTTGGTGCCTGTAGCTGTTTCTGTCTATGTCACTTAAATCTTAAAGCTAAGGCAGAGTGAGCTGGCAGAAAGTGTCACAGATGTAACCCTTACTCTCCTTGTTCTGTTGGCATTGTAGGAGGGATCTGTAGGCCTTTCTGTCCAGCGCTCTGTTTTTGGAGAAAGAAATTTCAATATACACAGCTCCATTTCACATGAGAGCCCTGCAGAGAAAGTAAGTAATGTAGCTTCCTAGCTCACCTGCCAGTCAGCCACCCACCCACTGCCGAGTTCAGGGAGCCAGTCGTAGGGGCAGCATGTGGTAGTTGGTGAAGGTTTTACTACTTTGAGCAGGTACTCAAAAATTCGACCTTTAATTTTTTCCTGAACTTTTTGTGGTGGAATTTTTTGTTTTGATCATCTACTTCTGTTCTTTCTCTATAGGAGTATTTAGAACAGGGCTAGACTCCACCTTGTGAGCTCCCAGCACTTCACAGTTATAACACACAGCAGTTTAAAGAGACCTGTAAAGTGCTTCGAGGTTGGATGGTTTCAGGTTGGCTTAGGTGCCCTGTGACAGCAGGACAGCAGGTTGGCTGCGGCAGGGCAGCGGCAGGCTGCACTGAGTGATCAGTAGCTGTGAGGACAGTGGAATTCTCTTCTACTGCATCGGGAAATGTTCTAGTAAAGAGTCAAATGTTTGCCCAGCTAACTAGGAAAATGTAATGTTATTTGACAGAAAACGCCAAGAGAGTCTAAATTTTCTTGAGACAAAGGATTTTACTACGTAGACTAGGCTGTCATCAAACTTGGAATCCTCCTGCCTCAACCTTCCCTAGTTCTGCTATTACTAACATACAGCCATATCCAGGGGCCTTGGAGCGTTTAATAGACAACAGTGTGGTTGGCCGTCCACTTTTGAAGGGTTAGGGTTATGCTCTGTTCCTGCTTTTGCCGTGCTAGCAGTTGAGGACGTCTTGTCAAGTGTCACAGCTTCTTTTGTAGCTCATGAAGCAATCAAAGACTGTGGACATAATATCCAGAAAGGAAGCAACAAAAAAGACACCCACTTCTACGAAGGCTGTGACTGGTGTGATGAGGAAGACTGCCAGTTCTTGCATGGCTGCCATGACGTGCGACTGCTATGGAACAGACAAAGTCTGCAGCATTTGTCTGTCCAGGTAATGTGTTTCCCTGGTGCTGCAGAGTCAGCGTGCTGCCAGAAAGATGAGCGACTGACACCTGGGTGGGATATTGGTTTAGTGAGGGAGAGGGAGAAACATGGGTCCCTCCCCGCACACAGTGGTACACTGAGCAGTAACTGCTGTCACATACTCACTTGATGAAAACACATGTGCGCTTACATGCAGCTAGGGGTGGGTGGAGGAGGCTCCTGGATACATTTGTTTGCGTATGTCATTGTTTCTGCTGTGTTTATTCCTGCCTGTGCTGAATAACTAGGACCAAACAATGCTGCTTTTCTCTGCCGTGAAAGTTTTTCCTTTAGACTTGGTTTTTATAGATTCTTCCTGATTAACTCAAATGCACATGTGAATGAATATACCAATAACTAAGGATCCCCAAACAAGAGAATTTTTATATAAAATTCCTGTTGTGTTCTATTTTCCTATTATGGTTTTTATTATCTACCATCTGTTTGTATACTTGGAAATTGTGTTAAAATCTAACTGGGATAAGGCCAAGGTGTGAGGGCTAGGCCAGGGCGTGGGGGTTGGGCCAGGGCGAAGGGATTGGGCCAGGGCGTAGGGGTTGGGCCAGGGCGTGGGGGCTGGGCCAGGGCGTAGGGGTTGGGCCAGGCCGTAGGGGTTGGGCCAGGCCGTAGGGGTTGGGCCAGGGCATGGGGGTTAGGCCAAGGTGTGGGGGTTGGAGGAATAAATATAACATCCAGAATGCTTATTGCATTCAGTTTTCAGTGCTTAAGAATTTTATTTGGGGCTGGAAAGATGGCTCAGAGGTTAAGAGCACTGTCTGCTCTTTCAGAGGTCCTGAGTTCAATTCCCAGCAACCACATGGTGGCTCACAACCATCTGTACCCTCTAATGGCCTCTTCTGACATGCAGGCGTACATGCACTCATATATATAAAATAAATAAATAAATTAAAAAAAAAAAAAAAGAATTTTATTTGGGCCGAGCCTGGTGTCGCACGCCATTAGTCCCAGCACTCAGGAGGCAGAAGCAGGTGGATCGTTGTGAGTTGAAGGCCAGCCTGGTCTACAAAGTGAGTCCAGGACAGCTAAAGTTGCACAGAGAAACCCTTTCTCCAAAAACAAAACAAAACTAAAGTAAAAATTATTTATATTGACACCAGGACAGGATTTTGTAGGAACTTAGTTTTTGGACTTAGATAGTTCAACTAAATTTCTTTCTTTTTTGAGACAGGGTAGTCTCTCTATGTACCTCGCTGTCCTGGAGCTCTGTCTATGCAGGCTAGGCTCTCCTCTGTCTGCCAAGTGCTGAGTCAAAGGCGTGTGCCACCATGCCCCGCGAACAGACCACTTTATCCTAACGAGGCGTCTTCTTTATTCCTCACAAGGCAGCAGCAGGTGGCCCCAAGAGCAGGCACACCAGGATTCAGAGCACCAGAGGTCCT
Source organism: Acomys russatus (assembly GCF_903995435.1). Taxonomy (NCBI): domain Eukaryota; kingdom Metazoa; phylum Chordata; class Mammalia; order Rodentia; family Muridae; genus Acomys; species Acomys russatus. The sequence goes on from NC_067164.1 coordinate 41,566,105, forward strand.
GACAAAGTGTCCTAACCAGACTACAGGTATGGTACAGAGGTCAGGAAACGCAGCACCATTGAGATTGCTTGTTGTCACCACTGATGCCTGACACTGAGCCTCAGGTAGTCCCAGCAGTGCAGCCTCCCACTTGTAAGATAGTGTGCTTCTTTACAGAACTTTCTGATCTTGATGCTGCTTGTTTTAAGTGACCCCTGCCCTGCCTCGTAGGTTTTGTTTGCTCATCCTATTTGCAAGGTGATTTTACAGAGAATTGTAGCTGTCACCTGTGTCAGGGAGGCTGTGTTGAGCAGTTTTTGTCAGTGTTAGGATTGACCGCTTACTGTTTACTTAGTACCTATGGTACAGGTAAACTGTTTCATTAACTTTGTTGGTTACCATGAAAGTAATACAGTGGCAGTTAACATACTGGAAAAAAAAAAAAGTTTCTAGAATCCAAAAAATGGTAGCGCTTAGAAGACACCTGTTAAATGTGCAGTGAGTCCTGCCGTTCCCTTGGATCTTGGGCGTTGAGGACATTGTTGTGCACCTGTCCTGTGCTTGCCAGTGACAGAAAAATGAGCCTTGACTGTTATGTCCTAGTTAGGACACACATGCTCACAATTACAAAATGACTTCCTGAAATGGTGACAGAACTGTCTAGGGTATTGAGGGGCATCTATTCGTATCCAGAGGGCTTATGAAAGGAAGTTCATAGGAAAAAAGCACCTCTGAGGAAATACTGTAGAGTTGGGCTTGGCATTGAAGATGACCTGAGAAACTCAAAACCCCCATAGTCTAGCTGCAGGGAAACTAAGTGTAGTGTCGCTCAGTACAAGTGATGCAGGAGATGGTAGGAGTACACCAGAAAGGAACACACAGGCTGTGTGCCGTAGATGCTATTCAAGGACAGACAATAATGACTGTTCTAGAAGGTCACTGCAGATGGACAGGGAAAAGAGTCTGTAGGCTAGTATCCTACGTGCTCCAGGTGAGAGGTCAGGAGTTGACATCCTAGCTTAGAAGGTGTTGATTGTCAAAACTTACATGGAGTCCTGAAGGAAGAGGCGTTCTGGGTGTGTATAGTACTAGCGTGAGGGTCGTGGACATGTACCCAGACACTAGATGGAGAAGGAAGGAGGGAGGGAGGGAGGCCCTGGCTATAGGGAAGCTAACATTGGATTGTGCCGCGCCGGGCTGAGGTTTGTAGCACATCCACGTAGAGTGAAAGGTGGACTGACGCTCAGGGAAGGAGCTCAGCTGAGCATCAGTGTAGAAATGGTAGTTGCAGCTGTAAATGATGAAACTGTAAGAGAGACTATGCAGGGAGGAGATTACACCTCTGAGGAACCTCAGCACCGAGGGTGGAGGAGAACACAGTGACAGAACAGTGGCAAGTGCCCAGGGGCCAGGGCAGTAACTCAACACTAGGATGCTTAGGAGAAGATGCCACGTTGAGCTGGCTTTGCTTTGGTTGTGGTGCCGGGCGGGGCTCAGACCCAGGGCTGTGGCTGTGCTGGTGTTGACACTGAGTTCTCACTAGGAGGGAAACGCTTGCACTACCAACTCACATCCTGAAGCGCGTCCAGATGTCTTCCCGTGCAGCCATTGAACTTTCTTTGATCCTATACAATGAACGTTTATTTACAATTTTCTAATGACGAAATGTTTTCTAATTCACCAGTATGTTCAAGAGAGAAAACTACTGGGTGGTGGCGGCACACCCCTTTAATCCCAGCACTTGGGAGGCAGAGGCAGCCAGATCTCTGTGAGTTCGAGGCCAGCCTGGTCTACAGAGTGAGTCCAGAACAGCCAAGGCTACACAGAAACCCTGTCTCGGAGAGAGAGAGAAAGAGAGAGAGAGAGAGAGAGAGAGAGAGAGAGAGAGAGAGAGAGAGAGAGAGAGAGAGAGAGAATTACTTTGTAGGAAGAATGGTAAATAAGGGTTGTAATTATACCTTAAAATCTCCCAGGAGACTTAAATATCTAATCTAGAACCATCTGATGGGATCCATGCTGAGTCCGTCCTGTGTTCTTAACTTTTAAGGCTTCTAAGATGTCATCAGGAAAGGTCTGCAGCTGCTGAGTTAGATGACCATACATTCAGAATTTGAGGCTGGTTTCTAAACTCTGTTTTCTGTCACAGCGATTGACATGTGGTCTGCAGGTGTCATATTCCTTTCCTTGCTCAGTGGACGGTACCCATTTTACAAGGCCAGTGATGACTTAACTGCTTTGGCTCAAATCATGACAATTCGAGGATCCAGGGAAACTGTCCAGGCTGCTAAAGCTTTCGGTAAGTTTGGTATCCTAGAACAAGGCAGGTGCTTTGATTATCAACTGTAATTTGCTAAATAAATTGTTATAAAATTCCTCTTACAAGTAAACTTGTCTAGTAATCTTAAAGTCATCTACTCCTAGGAAATTATTCACTTGCTTGAAAACAGTGATTTTCCTTAGAGCGTGATCAATCATTTGACATCATCACACAGAGTAGTGAGCGTGACAGACATCGTCACATACAGTGTTAGGACTGTGTATGTGATGGTGTCAGTCACGCTTTACTGCTCTGTGTGTGATGGTGAGTGCTTGTATCGCAGGTATGTAATGCCATGTTCAGTTAATGTGCATAAATACTAGCAACACAGCTTAAGGCTGAGATACTGCATTCTGTGGTGTGCCTGAGAGATACGTCAGCCTTGCTCTGGTAGCCCAGCTCGATGCCTGTGGCGTGCCTGAGAGTTACGTCAGCCTTGCTCTGGTAGCCCAGCTCGATGCCTGTGGCGTGCCTGAGAGTTACGTCAGCCTTGCTCTGGTAGCCCAGCTCGATGCCTGTGGCGTGCCTGAGAGTTACGTCAGCCTTGCTCTGGTAGCCCAGCTCGATGCCTGCCGTGTGTTTATTCTCCAGGTAGTAGTAGAGTTGCTGCTTCCCAGAGGTTTGGGTCAGTCAGTGAATGGAATGGACAGCGTCATGGATGGCCTACCTCACGAGCGACTAAGCTGCCCTGTGCCTGTGTGGTCTTAGCAGTCTCACGGCAGGCTTGACGCATGTCAGCAGCACTGACTGCACTGTGTACTGTCCGCCTGTGTGAGAGCATTTTGTGTGAGGTTAACAGGATGAAGTGGTGCGTGTTACATTACAGAGAAATACATGCTTACTTTGTCCTCAACAACTTACAACTCTCCACCTCCCGCTAAACAGCTTTAAGAGAAGTAGAACTTTGTGTTGAAAAACTGAGCTCCCCTCTTTCCTAGCAGGAGTTAGAATGAGGCCTAGAAATGGAAGTAACATCCGACGCAACAGTGCTCTGGGGCAAGTCCACAGCAGCAAGCAAAGCCTCCTGGGAATTGGCTAGTATGGCGCTGTTATCTATCTTTTTTAGTGAGATAGCAGTACTGCCGTGGTTTTCTTTTTGTTTTGTTCCTTTTGAGACAGGGTTTCACTGTGTAGCCTTGGCTGCCCTGGATTTACTATGTAGACCAGACTGGCCTCGAACTCAGAGACCTGCCTGCCTCTGCCTCCCGAGTGCTGGGATTACAGGCGTGCACCACCACGCCTGCCTTGGGTGTCTAGTGTAGTGTCTGCAGTTACTTGACGCAGGTCTTACAGCCTTGAGCTGTTGCAAAAGGCAGGCGCAGTGCTCACAGACATGCCCTGCCATGACTGCGCTGACTCCCCGGTGCTGTGCAGAGGCTGCCCACTGCCGGTGATCCTTAAATGTGTACCCAGTTGTACCAAATAAATTCAAATGCCTGACACTATATCCTGGCCGAATTTATTCATTAGTTGTTTTCCCTCAATACTTTAAGTGTACTCTTGGTCCTATGCTAAAATTTATATGTCCATCTTGCCTGGGCTGTGCGAAACCCCATCTTATGATGTCAGAGCAAGGGATAAACTGCACAGCTATCCTTCTCTGGCTAGAGTTTCCTAGCAAAAGCAGAAGAGATGTTTTAGAAGTTAAAATGGATTGGCTTATATCCTCACAGGCTTAGTTTGAGTTCATTTGCTTCCTTTGCTTTCTCCGTTCCTGCCCGCCTCACTCTAGTAACTAACTTAGAACACCTGAAGGCAGCTGCTTACTGCCCAGATTGCTCTGTCGGCAAGCTGCGTGCGCCACCAAGGCGCCCGCCCACGTGTGCGTCTCGTTGCTGATACAGCTGGTCTTACTAGAGGTGTGCCTCCACTCACCAGGCGTTTGTGTGGGTGTGGGGACCAGAACTCTAGTCCTCACACGTGACACAGCAAGCGCTTTCTCTACTGAGTTACCAGTCTGACATTTATATTTTTGAAAAATCTGAGGCCTAGTTTGTAGATTGACTCATTCATGAACGTGCCTGGGGTGGGTACCAGGTACTGTTTATTATGAGCTGGCAGTCAGAGCTTAAATCTTAGTCGAGGGAAATGTTTCCTGTGAGAAATGAACAGCGTTGAGAAAGAAAGAAAGGAAGGGTATGAAGCTCTTACTTAGGAGAGGTCCTAAAACAGCATCTAGATTATTCAGGCGAATGCAGGGTTTTGGGGGCGTCTAGTACAGCACTCACTGAGCACCTGGTGCGCACCGGGACTGTGCAGGCTTAGTCTCCCGCGCGCGCAGCCTTGTAGATGGGACAGATGTAGAAGTAGGGGTTGAACTCTGCTGACTGTAACAGGAACTTGACCAGGACGTTTGGCATGTGCACCTCACCATTAGGGTTCTTGAGCTAGACAGAGTGTGCACAGGAGTATCTTAACATGCCAGGGGCATCCTACACAGGCAAGAGCTGTGCTAGAGGCATGCAGGTTAGGGAGGAGGAGAAAGCATGGGCTCCAGCTGGTTAAAGCTGCGCCCGTGGCAGTCAGGTAACACCTGGCATAGCTCAGTCAGCCCCTGCTTTCTGTCTTCTGTCCCTTGCTTTGTAGTCTGGCTTTCGGCTGTGAAGTTGAATACAATTTGAGCTTAGCGAATGGTACTCGGCCTCATTCTCAGATACAGAAGTACATCCATGAGGCACGTGACTAGACGTGAGGTGCTTCTGATATATTCAAATATTTTTCTTTTAGGCAAATCAGTTTTGTGTAGCAAAGAAGTTCCAGCACAAGATTTGAGGAAGCTGTGTGAGAGACTAAGGGGTCTAGACTCTGCCACTCCCAAGTTAGCAGCTGACCCGCCAGGGTGTACTTGCCGTGTCCCTGCTTCAGGGGACACTGGCCACAAAGCTTCCCGTGGACAGACTTCCGAAGCGCAACGCTCAGGTGGGTCCTCGTGTACAGGGGACAGTGGCGGCTGTCGGGGTCGTCACAGGAACTGTCCTGCCAGCGCGGAAGGCTGGGACGCGGTGCCCGATGAAGCCTACGACCTGCTTGATAAGCTTCTGGATCTAAACCCAGCTTCAAGAATCACCGCAGAGGCAGCCTTACGGCACCCGTTCTTTAGGGACACGAGCCCCTGAGTCGGCTCTGCATCTACTGCCACTGTCGTTGTGAGGTGGGTGGACAGTCACAGATTATTGGCACCCGAGTCCAGGGAAGGAGGAACATCTTATTTTGTTTGAAATGACAATATTTGCTCTGGTGTCGTGTAAACAGATGAAGAATAATTCTTAAAGATTCTGGCGGTTCCTTAACAGGATTTTTGAGTTACACCACCATGTGGACTCAGATTGTTCGTTTCCTGGTTTTGTCTGCCTCAGGAGCAGCTTTAGCCTGGTGCATGGGCTCAAGGTACAGGTCATAAAATTACCAAATAGGACAGGAAGTAGATGGGTGTGTGGTCTCCACTATGTGCATGGGGATTGGCTCTTGGTGCTGTACAGGAAAGAGTGATCTTCCTGTGGGTGGGAGTAAACGCTGCAGAGATGTCGGCCACCACCACGGTCGTTCTTGTAAAGGGCATGGTGCTTACCGCAGAGTTGCTGGGTGCTTTACTGAGTGTAGTGTGTATTTCACATTGGAGCCGGATGATGTGCATATTGTTGATAAGGCAGAAATGCTGCTTCTCTTGAGTTTTTTTTTTTTTTTTTTTTTTTCCTCACCATTTTATTTTATCTAGTTAGGCAACTGCCACAGGGAAACATGAGCAGCGCATTGGGGACGTCACTGGGGGTGTGTCTGCCGGGAACATGCTGATCTCGGTGTTTCTGTCCTAAGTTGGTCGTGATCAGAGAGGAACCAGTTCTGGGCAGATTGGGAAGAAGACAATGAAGTGGACAAAGCAGCAAAGGGCTTGACACATGAACCTGTGCACTGTTTACACCCTGCTGCTCAAGTCTGAGGTGGCACGGGAGGCTCCTAGGAGCCAGCAGCGGGGACTGGCTGAAGAGCCCTGCTTGAGCAGTCACAAGCCACAGGGACTGTGGTTACTAGATATTTACGTTCCCGCTTTGAGCACCGACAGACCAACGCGTCGACATAACCTGCTTGATGTGTGCGTGTAATATATATTTGTGTGGATACACACTTTGTCATGTGCGATACCTTTTTAAAACTTGAATATTCTGGGATATGTATTTAATAATAAACTTTGCTTTTTAGATTCTTGCGTCGGACCACTTATTTAAAGAACAGTAGCTGAAGCCAGGCACATTTGGTGTTTGATTTGCTCACTTGGGCCGTGGAGAGAGCCAAAGAACAACGGGGAAGAGAGAAGAGGAAAACAGCCTTTCATTTTTTCTTTCTAGCCAGACACAGTGGCGCACACCTTTAATCCCAGAACTCAGCAGACAAAGGCAGACAGATCTCTGCGTTCAAAGCCAGCTTGGTCTGGTTAGTGAATTCCAGTCCAGCGAGGGTTATATAGTGAGACCTTGTCTGTAAATAAAATCAGTTCTTCCGAGATTGATGAGCAGGCCCCCTCCACTTATGGAGGATCTAGGTATGCAAATAGTGACCCTGCTGAGGTAAGCTAGACACGGTGGAAATATCTAGAAATATGCTCCTTAGCCTAATTACCACGGTTCTCAAAATGTGAAGCACTGTCTGAGCATAGAAGGAGCCTGTTGTGTCGGTGTGGAAGTGTCACCTGCTAATGGCCTATAGCTGAGGCGGGACATCCGGCAGGCTGGAGGATTCTGGGATAAAGCCAGGCGCTGGAGATTTAGTTGGCAAAATGTAAGGAGGCCAGATGCATGGTACCTGAGCACAGGTAACCAGCCATGAGTCGGAACTAAGTAGCATAGATGGGTTACTTTAAGTTAAGACCTGGTGAGAGAAGAGCCTAGTTGTGTGGCTAGGTACCCCAGGAGCTTGGGGGTGGGAGGAAAAACTGCAGGGTCAGTAATTAAATGAAGTCTTAACCCGGCTTTAATTTTTGACTCACAAGTTGAATATAGGAGAGCAAGAGGACAAAAGAGTTTACCAAAAGAGAGGGCACAACAATCTCGAGAAATTTAGAATTTAGAGTTGTTTTACCTTCTTTTAGGTCAGGACGTGATTGACATGTAAGAATTGAAGATAAGGGGGCAGGAGAGATGGCTCAGTGGTTAAGTGCACTGTGTGCTCTTCCAAGGGACCTGGGTTCAATTCCCAGCACTCACATGGCAGCTCACACCTGTCTGTAACTCCAATCCTAAGGGATCTGACACATTCATACTAATGCACACAAAATTAAAATAAAAGAATTGGAAGATAAAAGTAATGTTAACAAAGTAAGCCAGTATTACAAGTTAATTTTCAGGGAATTTTAGCTATGCTATAGTCCAACTTAGTATGGAATCTGTTTGTGTATATGAGTGAGAGAGAGTGTGTGTGTGTGTGCATGTGAATGTGGGGTGTGTCTGGGGTGTGTATGAGAGTGTGAGTCTGGTTGTGTGTGTGTGTGTGTGTGTGTGGTGTATGAGAGTGAGTCTGGTGTGTGTGCATGCGTGTGTGTGCATGCGTGCGGGGTGTGTGTGAGTGAGTCTGGGGTGTGTGTGTGGGGTGTGTGTGTGAGAGTGAGTCTGTAGGGGGCGTGTGTGCGTGCGGGATGTGTATGAGTGAGTCTGGGGTGTGTGTGGGGTGCGTGTATGAGAGTGTGAGCCTGAGGTGTGTGTGAGAGAGAGTTTGTCCTCAGACGCCCTCAGAAGCTTCCCCTCAGGTTTTGAGGCAAGGCGTCTCACTGAACCTTCCGCTCACCACACAGCTAGGCTCATGGCTGCCTCCAAGCCCCAGGCATCTGCCTGTCTCTTCCTTCCCAGTGCTGGGGATACAGACCCCAGCTTTGTTGGTGGGTCCTGGCATCATGCTGAAGTGGCACATGCTTTACTGACTTAAGTCATTTCTCCAGCTTCTTTGTGGCTAACGCCGTTTATTAATACTGCCTTAAAATAACTAAAAGTAGACATTTCTAGAGAAAGATTAAGAAGGCTGGGCTTGGTGGCACCGGACTATGAGCTCAGGGTTAGCCTGGGCTTCATAGCAAGACTGTCTCAGAGTTACATGTTTTCCAATTATAAAACTTCCCAAAATATATGACTGTTCTTCATGGCCAGCTTTTTAAAAGATCTTGCTGCTTGAACTAGAGGTTATTAGCCTTGTTTTCATTTACTGGGCCTCTAGACATTTAGAAGTATTAAGATAAGCTACAAGTGCTGGTTTTGAAACAGGCTGTACCTCAGCCTTCTAATGAGACTTTCCCTAATAAGGAGAAGAATATGCTTTGCTTAATGACCCAAGTGAAAACCAGTGGCTCAAGGATTGTTGTTCTAAAGAATCCAAGTGAGTTTGTTTCAAAATCTGAATAAAACTCATCAAGTAATGTTGACCACTTAGTTTCTGGCATCAGTACTTTAGGAACAAATTTGTGTTACAGAAGTCAGACTATTGATTGCATAAGGTCCTGAAACCCACAAAGAAACATGTAGGCTTAGGCCTTAGTACTTTCTGTTTGTGATTGCAACCCGACACGTCATTGTAAAGTTATTTATCTTAAAAAAAAAAAGCCAAGTTTGGCGGGTAACACTGTCTGCCAGATGTGTTGTTTCCACCCACATTTGTGCATGTCATCCGTGTTCTTAACAGAACACTGTCTCCAGACAGTTGTGTCAAATCTTGCTTCAATTGTTTTCCATCTTCATAAAGTTAATGTGGCCCTTTGCTGATTTTTGTCAGTGTGTCTGAACGCCATCTTTCCTGGAAGGGTAGTCCATCACCCAGGTTCCAGATACACAGTCAGAAGTAGTGAGGATTTTGTCTGCATAACCAGAGTCGCTGGAAAGTCTTCCTCAAGCAGCGGTGTTCTGTGAAAAACTACAGTCTTAGCAACTGTTGAGAGCCTTACAAAAGCTAAGGTCAGGAAAGAAACTGCAAAACCTGCAGACCGGAACCTTGCCAACTCCATATGACCTTGTCTTCTCAGCAGAAGAAATTGGCCTTGAACTCTGTTTTTAGTGCTTTAGAAACTGACAGTGAGTAACGTTCGAACCTATTTGAGAAGTGTTTTCCTAGCCTTTCTGAGGCAAGGGTGACACGGATGGTTTTGCACTTCATTTTAAGCGTACCCTGCAAGCACCACCAATCCCAGCTGCTGAGCAGAGTCCAGGTGGGATCCCACTGAACCGGTGCTTGAAGAAAAGTGACGGCTGGAGATGTGGCTCCGTGGTCGTGAACATTTGTTGATCCTGCAGAGAACGCAGGATCACTTCCCAGCACCTACAGGGTTACAGCCATCCCTAACTCCAGTCCCAGGACATCCAGTGCCGTCGGCTGACTTAAGTGGCCACCAGAAACACATGTGCACACATACAGGCAGGCAAAACTCTCACACAGAAAGAAATCTTAAAAAAAAAAAAACCCACCTTATTTTTTAAAAAGTAATAGGTTTTGCACTAGAAAATGTGATCGCAACACATTAAGGAAGATGGAAAATGCTTCGTCCTGAATGGCAGCTCATTTCTTCCTATACTCAAATGCTCTGATTAAAAACAAAAGTCACTGGGCACAGCTGCCTGTAATCCCAGCACTCGGGAGGCAGAGGCAGGTGGATCGCTGTGAGTTCGAGGCCAGCCTGGTCTACAAAGCGAGTCCAGGATGGCCAAGGCTACACAGAGAAACCCTGTCTCGAAAAACAACAAAACTAGCCATGCTGCATGTGTATGGGTAGAGTTTTTGCAAATTTCACCAAATGTTTACTTAACATGCACTCTAGGCTAAGGGCGGTGAAGTGAGTGCTTGCTGTGATGCTGGGGTGGGTGCGCGTGTTTCTTATTTTATATATATATATATACACATACATTTTTTTTTTTTAGACATGGTCTCTCTACATAGCCCTGGCTGTCCTGGAACTTACTCTGTTCCAGGACAGACTGGCCTCAAATTCATAGAGATCCTTCTGCCTCTGCCTCCTGAGTACTGGGATTAAAGGCATGCATGCACACCCTTAAACACTGGGCGGCTCCTCTGATTGCACTTGTTTATTTGTGTGGTGCATGTGTGGTAACAGGGGACCGTCATCAGCGGTTGGGTTCTAGAGACTGAATGTCAGGCTTGGAAGCAAGTGTCCTAACCCGTGAGGACTGCACCGGCCGTTAGCACCTTTCTTGCATCTTGATGTTCTTCTTAAATCCCGTAAGTAAATATTCATATCAAATGCTTATTCATAGAAAGGAAGCATAAGTCTGTGCTAAAGTTAAAAGCACTATAGCACTCTACAGCTCCCCATCCCTGAGCGTGGGTTAGGTGCTCAGCAGCCAGTGTGTGGGACGATGTGCGCTCCTTAACTCACTGGCTTTCTTGTCAACGATACCAGACTTGAAACTCCTCTGTCGAAGCCCTCCCCTGCATGCCTCCTCGATCTCCTTCAAATCCTCGGCCTCTCTTTTAAATTAATTGTTTACATACATATCCCAAGTAACGCATACCATCTGCTCAGTCTGTCAGAAACTTCTCTTAACACAAGTGTCTCGACTTGTTTTCTGTTTTGATTTTTTTTAAAACAGGGTCTCACAGAGCCCAAGTTGGCCTTTGATCGTCTGTGTAACAAAGGGCGCCCTTGATCTTCTGCCTCCTCTTTCCAAGTGTTGGGGTTACAGCCGTGTGCCACCACGCGGAGTGCCTGCTTTTAGTGGTGTTTTTATCCTTTGTGTGAATCCCTCTGTAACTTTTCTGAACGCAAACATATGATTGAGACAAGAAACTATAAGGAGAGAGAAAAAAAGGAAATAACTCACTCCTGCATATTTTTCAGTTGTCTCCTCGCCCTCCACTTAAACACATCTTAAACATGTGACTTGAGTTGAGCAGGGTTTCAGTGTGGTGCTTCAGACAGAAGAAGCCGAAGGGAAGACATCGCTGTACGTGTGTCCTAAGTGCATTTCTTCATGTCCGGCCATGGGCAGCCCCACGTGTGGATAGAGCTCCCCGCAGTCACTCCAGCCCCAACAGGGATGTCCTGGAAGACCTATAGTGAAGCAAACGCCTCCTGAAGGCAGAGACATTTCACGTTTCTTCACAAAGTAGTGAACACTTCAGAGCTGTCTGGGAACTTGACCAACAGAACAACCCCAGTCTAAAGATAGCCCCTTTAATTCTTAGACGTCCAAAGGGTTACGCTGTTTCCCGTGCTGAACCCTCCGTCCCGAGGCTTCCCAGCTCCCCCATGGTCCCATCCATCTCGAAACTACTTTCTCTCCTCTCCAAGCTGTTGGTCCTTTGTTCCCAGAACGTTGACCTCAGCTGAGGGGAAACAGCTGGTGGACAGTTTCTCTAGCGGGACCCCTCACGGCCTGTGTAAGAGCTCTGAGCACGGAACGCCTAATCCTATGGTACGGTCCCATGGTCTAACTCTTGTTCTGGTGTCAAATGACATAATTTTTAAAAGGCAAGTGTGTACAAAACAGCACAGAAAAGCATAACATCTGCACTTGATTGGTTTTTTCCCCCTAAGATAGCTTCAATTCTAAAAGAATCACGTCAGTCCCAGAAACTTGTGTGTTCTGAGAAATCCAACTTTTTTTTTTTTTTTTTGGCGTCCAGATCGCATTTATAAAACTCTCCCTCAACTGGGAGGAATATAAAGTTGTTAGAAATGTGTTCCAACTTCTTAACTTTGAAACTATGTCCCTTAGAACAATAGCATCTGAGCCTTTCTGTGCTGGGGACTGATGGACACGAGTCGCTGAGTGTCTCTGGGCATTGAATGGGGGCCCCGAATATTTAAATTTCATATTCACATTTGAAAGTATAAATGGTGCAACTGGGAAATGTCTGAATGCCTCCTTGCCTACCCTTTCCTGACGTAAAAAGGCCCCCTGACTGGTGAGAAGAAAAGGGGTGAGCCGAGGCTGAGATGAGCCTTAGCTGCAAAGCAGGGGTCACGTGCCTACAGTTTGGAGGAGGAACAGTGGTCCCTGACGCAGCATTGGAACAACTTATGTAGTGGGTTCCCTGTCTTTTCTCCCCTCACTTCCTTCATGTTTTCCCTCAGATGGGGGAGCACTGCCTGAGAGCATTCTTGTATATTTTTCTTCAACTTTTTTTCTTTTTTTAAAGCACATCTGAGGGGCTGGAGGGATGGCTCAGCAGTTAAGAGCAATTACTGCTTTTGTAGAGGACCCAGGTTCAGTTTCCAGCGTACATGTTTGTCAGCTCCACGAGTACTGGACTCACATGCATGTACCTCCACACACACATAATTAAAAACAAAACAGGTCTTTAACAAACTATAAAAAAAAGAATAAACTACATCAGGGTATATTTTATTTATTGTTGGATTTTTAATGGTTTTAGATTTAAAATCTTTATGTGTATGAATGTTTTGCCTACAGGTAAGGACACACATGTATGCCTGTTTCCCACAGAGGTCAAAAGGGGGAGTGAGATGGCCTGGAAGCAGACTTAATGGCGGTTGTGAGCCACCCTGTGGGTGCTGAGAATCAAACCCAGGACCTCTGCAAGAGCAGCAAGTGCTCAGAACTGCTGGTCCAGCCTCCAATCCCCTTGTTTGTGTGTGTTTGTTTGTTTTAAATTTACATAGGAGCTTCTGTAACCAAAGCTGGCCTTGACCGCCTGACCCTCTGCCTCCCAGGTGCTGAGGTTGTAAGTGTTGGTTCCCCAAACCAGCTGCTTCAGACTTCCTTACTCATCAAGCGATGATGCTGTGGCCCTGAAGCCACGCACTGTGACAGTGTCTGCCCACCAGATGGCAGGAATGCCTTTGCCATGCTCCGTACAGCAGCTGCCCAGCACACTTGGATGAATCTATCAGTAAGACTCTAAAGACGTAAACACAAGCCATGTGCTCTCACACAAAACCACGTTTTGGGGCAAACAGCTGCTGATGGTTTGACTATGCTCTGCCCTCAGCGTCTCACCTCTGATCTTTCTCTGGGCTTTGGCATATCCCGTCTGCTTGAGGCACTTCACCGAACCTTAGCCTCCTGTACCCGGCCCACTGCAGGGGCAGGCTCTGCACCGACTTCATCCTTCAGGCACCACTGATGGTGAGAGGAAGGCTTTCTTGACCTCACACCCTTTCCTGCCCAGTCCTCCAAGCCTATCCTGCTTGTGAACACACTGCTGGTATTCAGTACCCTGCCCAAATGTTGCCTTCTCAAACGCCCTGGTTGGCTTTTTTTTAATCATCTCTCCTTTGGCACAAGTAAACAGAACCCCGTGGTAAGAAACAGCTTTGCTCCCACAGTGCTGGGTAGCCTTCCTATTGGACACTTAGGGGACTCTATTCACAGTCCCTCCTGTCATCTAATATTGTAGCCATGATAACAGGCCCTGTCTGTCTAATCCATGTGCCTTTGTATCTCTAATGCTTGAACTCATCGGTGCTCATAACTCTGCTGACAAATGAGCCCACGTGTAGCTGTGCAGTTCTCTCTGCCTCTGCACAGGGCACGGCTGCGGTGAGGAGCATCTCTGTGGTTTGTTCTTTGAGGTCAGTGAGGCAGAGGAGACGTGGTCCAGACACCTGCAGCAGCCGCTCTTAACTACCACAGCGCCTGTGCTCAAGAGTCTAAACGAGTTCGATGCAGCTAAATAAAGGACTAATCACAGATTTTTTTTTTTTTTTTTTTTTGTGGGAAGTTAAACATTGTGTGCAAAGCAGGGGGTTTATGGAGCCCATAGGGAGATGCTTGTAGGTGATATAAAAATACGCACTAGGAGAATCCGCATTGATACACAGGGAGCTGTGAGAAACAAGGCTGTGTGCAACTGTTAGGAGGACGCAGACTTGACCATGAGAAGCCCTTCAAGAGTTGCATCTTAAGCCGCTAGTGATGCTCCCCAGCTCTTCAGTGTATTTGATGTCCTACACTTAGTGATTGTAAGGACCTGGTCACGGGAACCCTGCCCACCGACTCAGTGCTGAGCGTGTGTGTGTGTGTGTGTGTGTGTGTGTGTGTGTGTGTGTGTGTGTTTGTGTGTGTGTGTGCTTGTGCATGTGATTGTATGAGCATGTGAGTGTGTGCTTGTGTGTGTGTGTTCAATTGCATATGTGTATGCTTGTACATTCATGTCTATGTGTGGTTGTGCACTTGTGTGCTTGTGTATATGTGTGTACTCTCAGCCTCTAAATAGATGGTTCTAAGCTCTCTAACCATGCAGTGGAGGTCAGACATTAAGCTAAAGGAAGCTGACATCTAGAAATGAAGCTATGTGCTGAGTGGTGAGATGCCTAGCATGTCATTCTAAGTTCTAGGCGTGAGCACAAAGCCTGGAAGCCTCCTGGTCCCTACCTTCCCAGCTAGGAGGAAGAAAGCTGCTCCTGCCACTTAGCGGGTCATTTTCTCCCTCAATGCTGGTGGTCAGGTGGCTCAGGTGGCTCAGCTGACCTGTGCTGTTCCCGTGCTGAACTCCGGCTGGAGCATCTCCAGATCTTTCCTCTCTCCCGAGGGAGCTAAAGAGCCCTCCCCCCCTTTCTGTGCATCTTTGCCCCCCACCTCCCTCCCAGCCTCTGTGTAGTAGGGAAGACACCACTGCATTTCTGCACCTGCACATCAGATCCGAACCTGTCTTTTTTGCCCTTGACAGGGCGTAAGATACACCTTAGTGCACTCAATAAAGAGGGATTGTTCTGATAAGCCAAACAAAGCTAAGAATGTTTACATGCCTCCCACTCTCTCATCACCACAGAATGCGATGAGTCCAACTGTGTTGTCAGAGTGTGGCCTCAGGCCTGCACTCTTGAGTTAGGAAATGTTGTGGCAAACTCTCCTTGTATAGCAGGGTTATCAGCAAGAGCTCTCGCCTTAGCCCTGCCATTGAGAAATCTGGAGGACTTTCTCCTGTTGCTCACCCAGACTTTCAGGAGTATCTGCCTAGTGGACATCTGTAACGTTCGTAGGCATGTATGTGGTGATGTAAGGCTCCTTGGGTGATCTCGTTTCTCTCCCCAGAGATGGTATTTATACAGTCAGTCCACGCAGGGGCTCAGCAGTGCTGTGCAGCCCCTCAAGACTGATGCTTCGTTGCACATTTAAGGGATGCCAGATGCTAGAGCTGCCAGCTGAGATGACTGCAGGAGGTGGAAAGGAGAACACTGTGTCCTTTTCCATTTTCACTCACACACACACACACACACACACACACACACCAAACACATACACACACCACACACACAGACACACAGACACACACATACCACACACACAGACACACACCACAAACACAGACACACACACACACCACAAACAAAGACACACACACATACCACACAGACACACACACACACCAAACACATACACATACCACACACACATACACACACAACACACACACACACACACACAC
This sequence comes from Acomys russatus, assembly GCF_903995435.1. Lineage (NCBI taxonomy): Eukaryota > Metazoa > Chordata > Mammalia > Rodentia > Muridae > Acomys > Acomys russatus. The sequence goes on from NC_067164.1 coordinate 41,581,781, forward strand.
ACACAAACACACACACACACTCCAGCATATGATGAAGATGAAATAAGGAGAAAAATATGGCCTTTAGCACCAAGCAATGTCATGTCTGTGCTTCTTGGTAACAGAACGGACCACAGCCCCCTTTGGCTAAACAACTTAATAGACTAGTGTCAAGAGGTCGCAGACAGCAAGAACAGCTAAGAAACGGAAGGAGAGGCAGAGTTCCAGTCTCAGAGAGCAAAGGTGAGCGAAGGCCTTGGAGCCAGCCAGGTCTTCAACAAGCAGGTCCTCTGGTCCTTACCCACGGCTCAGCCTTGTTTGAAGTTCCAAGAGAGAATTCAGTTGGCCAGAGGAGGGCAGCATGCCCGTGTCCACTAAGACTGTGCACATAGCAGGGAAGAGGAAATCCCCCCAAAACAATTCAAGTGAGGTTACAAGTAAAAGTAGAAGTGTATACTGAGAATCCAAAATATACAGCAAGTGTCCACTAAAGCAGTTACACAGAAGGCTGGCTGCCAGTAGTATCCTGTGCCAGGAGTGAGTTGCCCTCCCAAAAGCTAACCCCTCCCCCAGGATGGGCTGGGGGTGGGGGGCAGGTGGAAGAATCTACCACAATGCCATCTTTGACTGCCTGCTGGGCTCCCCTGCCCCGCAGTTACTCCTGTTGTTCACACCTTCCTGTGGGATTATTTCAAATCCCTATTTCCGGACCCAACATCCTCAGCCTGCCAACACCTCAGGTAGCCTTGCCCAGCCCAGGCACCATTTTCAGCAACATCCTGTGTTCACAACTTTCCAGTTCAGCTCCAAATGCCAATTTTGGATTGTGAAAATTTCCACGGCCTCCCGCTACGCTCACTCGCTCACTCTTTATATCCGAGCACACAGACACAGTGCTCAGCTAGACCACGGCCGCTTTGTGCTGGCCCCCAGCCCCGCCCTGTGGTCCATACCATTATCAGTTTACACAGGGTATTTCTAAAACAACCCCACGGGGGAAGGAGGGAGCCCAGACAGGGTAAGGAACTCTGGTGTGCTCACGTGCGGAGCATCCCAGCGGCAGAGCCACCACTGGGAGACAAGAAGGTTTTGGTCTATGGACTGTAGTGCTAGCCTTCCTCATTAATAAGGCTGCTAAGTCAGGTGGGTGTCTTGGACTCCTGCTACAATATACCCAGAGAGTCCACGAGGCTGTGGTTACGACAACGCCTTGAGTTTTCACAGAAGCAATCAGTGCAGATTTCCCCCCAGCAAGCACCTGCTATGGTGTCAGGTTTGGGCTCAGCACTGTACATACATTGTCACCAGGGCTCACTACCACAGGGTTTACACAAAGGGGGAAACCGACTGGAGAAGTTACATGATTTATCTCAGATTCATGATTCATACAGTTAGCATGTGGCAGAACCAAATATGGGCCCAGTAAAACTTTAGCATTTCCCTACTGCACTCAGGCTCAAACCTATCTCCCATAGGTGTTTTCTCTGCTATGAACGGGCACACACACACACACACACACACACACACACACACACACACACACACACACCAGTCTCCCAAAGGCCTCTAGAATTTTTCTGCTCTATGTTTAAATACCTTTATTGAAGTATAATTTATGTATCAAGTCCACCCATTGTAAGGACAGAGCTAATCTTAAGGAAGTTCACACAGTTGTACAGTCAGTGGAATGGTAACGTCCAAGGTTGAACGATTGGCTCCCCAAAAGTTTCCCTCACCCTTGTGAGTCCGTCTCTACTGCTCCCTTCTCTCCTGAGCCTTTCTTTTTCTGTACTTTTGCAAGTTCAGAGACAGCAAACCAATAAAATCAAACGTCCCCCTGTGACAGGAAGTTCAGTTGCGTTGTTGCATGTGTCAGGGGTTCATCCCAATTTTAGTGCTAAATAGTGGTTCTTTGTGTGGTGTTTCCACACCATGTGTACACAGGTTGGCAAACATTTAAATCATTTACAATGTGAACCACTATACTGTGTAGCTATAAAGTTGTTAATGTTATTTATTTTTACTCTTCTCTCATGTGTTACTTCCCCTCCCCCTCCCCCTCTGTAATTATATGACTTCATATCCTTACCTAGATACTTCAGCGTGGAATTTCTGGGTCATGTGGTAAATATGTTTGGCATCTTAAGAAAGTGCCAAACTATTACCTGGATTACATGTGCCATTTTATGGCTCATGTTTCTTCAAATTCTTGGCCAAACGTGAAAATGTCAATCTTTGGCTGTAGGTTTTCTAGGGTGGGTAATAGTGGTGTCAATTCACATTTCTCTGGTAAATAATGATGTGGATAGGGGTTGAGTAGAAAGAAAGGGAAATATAGAAATATATTGGGATAATAGGACAAAAAGTAGATTATTGAATCTACTCAACTTAAGGCCTTAATTGTTACTCACAAATAAGGTTAATTTTAATTAATTGATATAGAATTTTGTATATTGATAGAAAATAAATTTATTGTTGATATATTGAAATAGAATTCAAATTCGATATTATTCTTCGCACATTGTAGATATTTCTGCTCTAGTGTGAGGCGTTGTGTCCATACAACTCAGTTAATGCTGACTCCCTTCCAGTGCTCTGAGAGCGCTGTTGCAGGGTTAACGCTGACTTCCTTCCAGTGCTCTGAGAGCGCTGTTGCAGGGTTAACGCTGACTGACTCCCTTCCAGTGCTCTGAGAGTGCTGTTGCAGGGTTAACGCTGACTCCCTTCCAGTGCTCTGAGAGCGCTGTTGCAGGGTTAACGCTGACTGACTTCCTTCCAGTGCTCTGAGAGTGCTGTTGCAGGGTTAACGCTGACTTCCTTCCAGTGCTCTGAGAGTGCTGTTGCAGGGTTAACGCTGACTGACTCCCTTCCAGTGCTCCGAGAGCGCTGTTGCAGGGTTAACGCTGACTTCCTTCCAGTGCTCTGAGAGTGCTGTTGCAGGGTTAACGCTGACTGACTTCCTTCCAGTGCTCCGAGAGCGCTGTTGCAGGGTTAATGCTGACTGACTTCCAGTGCTCCGAGAGCGCTGTTGCAGGGTTAACGCTGACTGACTTCCAGTGCTCTGAGAGCGCTGTTGCAGGGGTAACGCTGACTGACTTCCTTCCAGTGCTCTGAGAGCGCTGTTGCAGGGTTAATGCTGACTTCCTTCCAGTGCTCCGAGAGCGCTGTTGCAGGGTTAACGCTGACTTCCTTCCAGTGCTCTGAGAGCGCTGTTGCAGGGTTAACGCTGACTTCCTTCCAGTGCTCTGAGAGCGCTGTTGCAGGGTTAACGCTGACTGACTTCCTTCCAGTGCTCTGAGAGCGCTGTTGCAGGGTTAACGCTGACTTCCTTCCAGTGCTCTGAGAGCGCTGTTGCAGGGTTAACGCTGACTTCCTTCCAGTGCTCTGAGAGCGCTGTTGCAGGGTTAACGCTGACTTCCTTCCAGTGCTCTGAGAGCGCTGTTGCAGGCAGTTTGGGATAATTGAGTAATACAAGCTGGTTGTTAACTTGATCAACTCATGGTCATATAAATTATAGGAATATACATCCTAGGTTTAACAGATGGATATAATTCTATAGATAGATAAGGTCTTCAAAAACCTCAGAGACCTACAGATTATGACGATTAAAAATGTTTTTATTATTTTAAGGATTCTTTGACAATAAGACAGGTTAACTCCTGGCAGCACCCAGCCTACCTCAAAGAAGAGGATGAGCATCAAAGAACCTCCCTGTGGAATGGCTTCCAGTGTGGCAAACAGCCACTGGGCAAAATGTCCTTGTTTCTGCCACAACAGAATTCTGCCTAAAATGGGCAGCTTAGATGCAGACAGAGTTGACGGCCAAACTCTGCCAAGATAGGGTAGGCAAGTCCTCAATAGTTCCTGCCTCACAAATATGTCTGTCAGCTATATTGAGCCAGAAGGCTGAAGATGATGCTCCAACGTTAGTTTTGGGTGACTGTCTAGGCAGCAAACTGTCATTTTTTTTTTCCAATTTCGGAAGCTGCTCACCTGCACTTCCTGTTTACTCAGGTAATTAAGTTTTATTCCTTCTCAAGTCTCTGATGGGGTTGAAAACCAGATAATTAGTTTTTAAATTAAACTTAGTTGTTTAGGAGTTAAGCAGATACTTTAAAGTCTAGATAGATATTTCTAGGTTGATAGATATGAGCTTTGATATTGATTTAGGTTCAAAACTTTAGACTCACCAAGATGAATAGATAATATCTCTTCAAGGATGCCAAATATTTTTGATTAGACATTATGTATGTAAGTTTTACCTATTGGTTTTTATAATTTTTCATAATTGTTCTTACTGTATATAAAAAGAATGGCCTTTTTAGTTAGACAGAAAAGGGGAATTGTTGGGGGTTGGTCTGATGGATTTTGGTGCTAATTACTGCTGCTGTCTCTGCCCCACCTGTACTTTGCCTAAGAGCCTACCTAACCTATTGGACCAATAAAAGGTCACCACACCTGGGCAGGGCAAATGGGACAGGCGTGGCTAAGGGTCCAGGCCTGGGGGAGACAGAGGGAATCTTGGGAGGAAGAGAGACCGGAGGAGAAGGGAGGGGAAGGAGGTTGCACCATCATGGGTGAGGTGGAGGAGAAGCACATGGCCGCTGTGGAAGGAGGATTCGGCCCAGATGAAGAACACTAGCAAGAATATGGGATTATGGATGGGAGGGAGCTTGATGGAAATTATTAGAGGCAGATGGCATGGGATTGGGGCAGGGATCCCATACCTGCCCCACTATGGGAAGTAATAAAAATTATAGGCCTAATGACAAACATAATTAGGCCTAAATACTGGTAAATTAGCTGCAACAAAACCTTGTCTCTGAAGAAGGAGAAAAGTCTTTGCCTGCTATGTGTTCACAACGACTTTCTTCTGTCTTCTCTCCTAGATTTCTGTGGTTTTAGGTCATGCATCTATGATGTCATTGAAATTTTTCTATTGGATTCTTTTTTTCTTTTGCGAGACAAGGTTTCTCTGTGTAGCCCTGGCTGTCCTGGACTCACTCTGTAGACCAGGCTGGCCTCGAACTCACAGAGATCCGCCTGCCTCTGCCTCCCGAGCGCTGGGATTAAAGGTGTGCGCCACCACGCCCACCCGGCCGCATTGCGTTCTTATGTGATGAAACACGTTATTATGTGTTTTTATATCGGCGCCCAGTCGTCCTTGCTCCCTTTACTGAAAGGACTGTTGATTTGCCTTAGCAAACGCCTGTGTCTGATGTCTGCTCTGCTCTGCTTCACTAATCTACTTTTCTACCATTACTTCAGTGCCACACTGTCCTGATTGCTGCAACTTTATCTTCCAAACTTTTGTGTAGTGAGAATTTTGGTTTCTTTAAAAAAAAAAAAAAAAAAAAAAAAAAGCAACACAGAGATATTGGAAGAATATGATTTCGTTTTAATCCCAGGTGTGGGGATACGGGGCTGCTTGACGGCAGCCGACCATGGTTTGTCTTGTGCAGTAGCAGGGGTGTGATTTTTGCCAGCTGCAGATAGTTTCTTTGATTATATGATGTTTGAGATGCTGAGGACTTTTCAGAGGGTATATAAATGCTAGGGCCCAGAGAGGCAGGAGGAGGAGGAGGAGGAAGAGGAGGAGGAGGAGGAGGAGGAGGAGGAGGAGGAGGAGGAAGAGGAGGAGGAGGAGGAGGAGGGATAATTACATATCCTGTCAATGAAGACCAAACTTGCCCAAGGTACTCTGCCCTAACCAGCAGGAGGTAGTCCTAGTGATAATGTGGCTGCCTTTCCAAACCCTGATTTTATTCAGGGCTCTCTCTCTTTCCCTCTCTCCCTATCCTTTTTTTCTCTCATATCTAATATTACGGGGGTGAAAGAGAAAAATAAAAGGGGTGGGGAAGGGTGGAAGAACGAAGAACCCACAAAGTAGCCGACACCAGCTCCACTTCTGCCCATGATTGTTTCTGTTCGGTCCTTTGCACTTTCACATAAAGGACAAACGAGGGACCTTGTGACAGGCCCACACATAGACCCTGATTCTCCTGCCCACCAAGGACTAGACTCATCCAGGCACCTGCTCTACCGCTGAGCTGCATCTCCAGCCTTCTTTTCACTTTGTGGTTTTGTTTTGTTTGTTTGTTTCTTGACACAGGGTCCCTGCCTGGACTTGCTCTCACAGTCTTTTTGCCTCAGCCTGGGTTTACATGTCTGTCCGCTCCACTTGGCAACAGTCACTACCCTGGCCCTTTGGCATCCTCTAATCTACGAACTCAGGGGCTCAGTTCAGATATATATTTTTTTGTTCAGATATAGATATTTTTAATATTCCCGACAATGTTTTGAAGTTTTCAGTGTGTAGGTTTTATATTTCTTTCTGATAAAAATTGGTCCTGGGTGGAGAGATGGCTTAACAGTTAAGAATACCTGTTGCTCTTGCAAAGGGCCTGGCTTTAGTTTCTAGCACCCATGTAGTGGCTCATAGCCATCTGTAACTCCAGTTTTAGGAAATCTGATGTTCTCCTCTGGCCTCCGGAGGCACTACATACATGTGGCGCATGCGCATACAGGGTAAATAAATAAATTATCGGTCCTATTTTATTTTATTTTATTTTTGCTTTATCAAGACAGGGTTTCTTCGTGTAGCCTTGGCTGTCCTGGACCCTCTTTGTAGACCAGGCTGGCCTCAAACTCACAGAGATACCCCTGCCTCTGCCTCCCCAGTGCTGGGATTAAAGGCGTGTGCCACCACACGTGGCCCTATTTCTTTTATGCTACTATGAATAAAAATTTTTTTGGTTTCATTTTTCGGTTTATCATTATTATCACTATAGGTTTGTTATGTTTCCTTGAGACAGGGTCTCTCTACCATGTAGCTCTGGGTGTCCTGGGACTTGCTATGTGAGCCTAGGCTGGCTTCACACTCCCAGAAATTCACTTGCCTCTGCCTCCCCAGTGCTGGGACTGAAGGCGTGGGCCACCAAGCCTGACTGCCATTGCTTGTTAATGGAGTATCGTGTGACTTTGCTAAGCTTGCTTACTGGTTCTGGTAGATTTTGGTAGATTCCTTAGGTTTTTCTGCAGTATGCACAAATAGGGATTTACTCTTCCCTTCCGATTTGCACATCTTTAAGGACTCTCTTGCCCTTTACATTGGTAGGATCTCTATACGGCAGTTGCCTCTGCAGAGCAAACAGGCTGGTCACCCAAAGCCCCTGAACCACGTGCTCCCTCAGTCTCTGACTGCATTACCCGGCGCTGCCTCCTGGAACCCTTTCATTCTTCCTGGACCCCAGCGATTGCCCCATCTCTGCACAGCTGTATCTGCCACCCAATTAGCACACAAACACAGCAGGTTTACGCTAGGTAGTGTGACCTTTTTCTGGTTACTTGGACACAAGAAACACCCTTACCAATGCTGATAACAAATCTATCATTGGGGCTGGAGAGATGATGGCTCAGTGGTTAAGAGTGCTGCCTGCTCTTTCTAAAGGTTCCTGAGTTCAATTCCCAGCAACCACATGGTGGCTCACAACTATCTGTAATGTGTTGTGATGCCCTCTTCTAGCCTACAGGAGTATATGCAGGCAGAACACTGTATACATAATAATAAATAAATAATTTTTTTTAAAGGGAGAGAAATCTATCATCAATGCACAAGACGGATGCCACCTTCTCTTTGAGGGGTCATATAGCAACTATGGGCCATATTGCATGCATGGGGGTAGAGCTTCAATATTTGTATCAACTAAAGGGGTCAAGCAGGCAGCGGGAGCCAAGTGATTAGCTATGCTGAGCACTGAGTGCACCTTCCACTAAATCCTTGTCTACCAACTGACTTGGCTTTGTGCCTCGACCCTGGCCGACAGCAAGGTCCTGGGGCCCTTGATAGCTTCTGCACATCTTCTGGGGTACCATGTGGGGTGCCACAACCAGTCCAGGAAGTTGTTGAAGCCGGTGCTGCCTCCACTGCTAGAGCTAAGTGCAGGTGTACTTGACAGGTATCCCCAGAACACTGGGACCCCAAGGGCTGGAGGGTCTCTTCTTCCTACCACCACATCCTGGAAGTCCCTGAGGCTCTGGGCGAGGCTCTGGTGGGCAAGCCTTCCGCAAGCGCAGAGCCGCTAATCAGCTCGCAGTTCGTACCCTTGCTTCCTGGAGAGTGTGTGGCTGCTTGGCTGCTTTCCATAGCATGCCCCAGGGCCGTGAATTACAAAAGTGGCTTTTCTACAGTCAGTTCAACGGCCTGGCTCCCGTCCCTCATTCTCCTTTGTCAAGGAAGCAAAGATGGGGTTGTTCCATGGCTTTGTGTCTTGCAGCGAGGCAACCCTCTTCCTGCCCCCTCCTCTCTCTCCCAGAATCCCCTGTTGTGCCCCTCGCTTGACCCTGCTCCGAAGCAGCAGAAAAGCCCGTCCAGGCATAGTTCCTAGGTATGTGACTTCATGTTTCCACCTTTCCCTTCCATCAGTTTGGGGCAGCTCTGGGGAATCGCCCAGAGGAGGAGGGAGTAAGCTGTAGGTTGAGCAAGAACGGCCAAAAGTCACACTCCCAGGGAGTTCCCCTCGCCCCGAGCTGGGAGCGGGTGTGTAGGGGTACAGCCTTGGGCTGGAGGGCACGTTGGATCTGGTTTCTATGAAGCTGCTAAGGGAGAGTGCCTTGTAAGTTTTTGTCAAATAGAAGCACTTTTCCCCCCATTAAAAAAAACAAAAAACAAAAAAACCGGATGCCTTTTCAGGCTTCTATTAGGGCTTATTCCTCCGGTCTAGGAGCCAATACTTTCAGCTCCCTTCATAGCGCTACCCAGACAGCCCTGTGTGTGCACAGGCAGCACCAAATGTATTCAGTGTGTGTGTGTGTGTGTGTGTGTGTGTGTGTGTGTGTGTGTGTGTGTGTGTGTGTGTGTACACATATATGTGGAGAGAGAGAACACAGAGTTGGGAGGAGCAAAGTAGTGGGTGGTATAGGGAAGGAAATTGGGAGTAAATGTGATTCAAACAAACGTATATATAAATACTAAAATATTTTTAAAAGATAAAAATAAATGCAGATGGAGAAATATAGCCACCAAACAACACATGGGCCAGGAGTAGCTCATCAGTGGACCACCCTGCTTGGCATGCTGCAGGGCCCGGGCTCAATCTCCAGCACACTGCCACCTTCAAGCAGCAAAAGAAAACACACCAATCAAGAGGCTTTGATACAGGGTCAACATCATTTATAGTCCCCAGTAGATCTTTCTTCTGAAAGCGTGGCCCTCAGGGGAATAGCATCACCCTGGAGTTAGGAAATGCAGAATCAAGCCCCCACACAGACCTATTGCCTAAGAGCTACACTTTGAAAATCCTTCGTGATTAGTACAGGCACTACAATATAAGAGCCATTGCCTGGTTAGCGATAAGATTTTAATCTGGGGCAGCCTGAGCTGTGGCCTCCTTTCTAGTAAGGAAACTAAGAAAGGGGAAAAAAGAAGTATCAATAGCCCCAACTCTAGGTCCCCTCACCCCTAAGTTTAGGCATGGCATCGAGTCTGTACCTCTGTCACTGCTTTTTTTTTTTTTATAGTAGCAGACATGTGTCTGCTAACTGAGCTGTAAGCTCTGAAGTACATTCAGGGGGATTGTGGGAAATGCTATGCAGCCTGCGTGGGCAGCTGCCTGCACCCGTCAGCCACGACCTTGTAGCTCTCTCCCATGTCTCTCAGGGAAAAGCAGTCCATGGATCCATACTTATCCATACACCCTGTTGTATAATGGGGGTGGGGAGCGCAGAGGCACCATGGTGGGCCATATCTAGGTGTACCCCCTGAGGGGTTACATTCCACAGCAACGGATCTGGTATAAAGGAGGTTTATTCTGGGAAAGGGGGAGGGGGCCTGGGAAGGGATAGAGTGGGTGGGTCCTGAAGACACAGAGAGAGAGAGAGAAGAGAAGAGAAAGGGATGCCCATGTCAGAGGGAGAGGAGGGAGAAAGAGAGACACGGGTCTGGGGTGGCTGGTGGTCCTTTTATCCAGCACACATCTGCCCTGAGGGCAGGCTAGTGAGATTGCCTGTGAACTAACATACACCCCATCCCTCCACCCCCCGCTATGTAGAGGCCTTCCCCAAATCCTTCCCACAGTAGCTTTAACTCTACAAGTATCCTCATCCTAAGTTCCACTTATGCGTCACTGGGTTTTGTAAAGGTTTATTTGGTTTTTATCTTTTGTGTATGTGTGAGTGGCTGCATGCACACGCCTGTGTGCCATGAGCATGCAGTTCCAACAAAGACCAGAAGAGGGCGCTTGGATACCCTGTTCGCCACCATGTGGGTGCTGAGAATACATCCCGAACCTCTTGAAACATCTCTCCAGCTGTGCTCCTAATATTCTAGTTCTTAACATTTTAGCATTTTATCCTGTTCCCAGGTTTTAGGTTGCTCCCTAAGGGGGTCTCCCAGACTTCTATCTGATTCTCCCATTAACCTTTGTGCCTTCAGCAGGGCATTCTGTTAACATCCGTAACGATGCTGCTAAGTGCGAGATTCAAAGTCAGCGCAAGTTACAACCCAGGCCGGAGAGAGCCGGTCGCCCAGCATGGTGTTCCCTGCTTGCTCAGCCTTACTGTGCAGTCAGGGACTGTGCTCAGTGCTAACTGGTGCGACCTCACTTTGTTTTTCATAAGCACAGACAAGTTGTCCCCACTGTGAGCACAAAGCTGGGCCTCAGATAAGTATAGGTTCTACATGGCAGACAGAGACAAGATTTAACTCTCGCGTGACTGCAGGGACATACGCCTTACTGAAAACTGATGTCTGTAATGCCAAAGTTCAGCTTTACCAGGGAGCAACTACTCTGTGTACATAAAGTCTTTCCCACCTCAGAACAAATCAGTCACACACCACTCTGTAGATGATGTCTGTCGTCTTCCAGCGCGCAGCCGCTGTGGCTCCAGTTCCCTTGATGGCACGTCACCTATCACATAGTCAACATCCGTGGAAGGAAGTAAAATGTTCTTTTTGGGGGGCCAGAGAGATGGCTCAGCGGTTAAGAGCACCAACTGCTCTTCGCCAGAGGACCCAGGTTCGATTCCCAGCACCCACATGGTAGCTCACAGCTGTCTGTAACTCCAGCTCCAGAGAATCTGACACCCTCACACAGACAAGCATGCACGCAAAACACCAATGCACATGAAATAAAAAGAAAGAAGGGAGGAGGGAAGAAAGAAAGAAATGAAAGAAAAGAGAAAGAAAGAAATTGCTCTGTGGCTCCATCTTTCATCTATAATGGTGCTTCCTCAAGACCAAAGTTACTCAACACCTTTGAGCAACACAGCCTTTGTGTCCCAAAGGCGCTAGCCCTGTGCCCAAGGTTTACTTGACTCACCTCTGCCACACAAGGATCTCTTCCTACCTTGGCTAAGCTACATACGGAGTTAATACAAGTTTTCTGAAACTCAGAAAGTATCAAATATCTCAAAGCTCTGTTATTTACACCAAACACAACGAAGACGCTGGGGCATGTGGGTGAAGAAATATGGCCCCTCCAGGCTGCCATACCATGCCAGCTGCCGCCCACAAGGGCTGCCAGTGAGATCCTGGGCCAGCTTTTCTTCCAGGCTACTGCATCATGCTGGTCTCCACAGTGCTGCTACAGATGTGTGGTTTCCCACGTCCATCCTTAGAGGGACAGAGCACAGTACAGGACACAGAGAGTGGCTTCTGCTCCCTGTCATGCCGATGGTTCTGTGCAGTCTATTGTGACTACATTGGTTATGTTGCAACATTCTAGAAGTTAAAATATTAAAATCATTTAGACAACCTAAGTTAGAATCCATCAGCTTTTAGTTCTTTCAGAAAGATGTTTCTGGACTGAAATACAAGGCAGGGGTGGGCTCCACTCACAGGCCAGCAGCAAAGTAAAGTGGGTAACAAGAATCATGCTAAACACACAACAAGAAAATTTGCTCAACCATGTTCATAGCAGCCTTACTTATAATAGCCAGAACATGGAAACAGCCTAAGTGTCCCTCAGTAGAAGAATGGATAAAGAAACTGTGGTACATATACACTATGGAATACTACTCAGCTATTCAAAACAAGGAATTCTCGAAATTTGTGGACAAATGGATTGAGCTAGAAATGATCATAATGAGTGAGTTAACCCAGAAGCAGAAAGACTCAAATGGTATATACTCACTTATATCTGCATACTAGCCCAAGGGGCATGTCCCACAAAAGCCTTCACTTACCAGGAAACTGGGACAGAGGGGAAGGCATCCTATTGGGACTCTAGATGAGAGAAGCATGGGAGAATAGCAAAGTAGAAGGACCCAGATGGTCCTAGAAACCTACAAGTAGAACTTTGTGATAGGCAGATTTGGGCCCAGGGGTCCCGCTCAAACTAAGGCACCAGCCAAGGACAATACAGGCGGTAAACTTCAAACCCCTACCCAGATCTAGCCAATGGGCAGAACATTCTCCACAGTTGAGTGGAGAGTGTGGTATGACTTTCTCACGTACTCTGGTGCCTCATATTTGACCATGTCTCCTGTAGGGGGAGACCTGGTGGCACTCAGAGGAAGGACAGCAGGTTACCAAGAAGAGACTTGATACCCTATGAGCATATACAGGGGGAGGAAATCCCCCTCAGGAACAGTCATAGGGGAGGGGAATAAGGGGAAAATGAGAGGGAGGGAAGAATGGGAGGATACAAGGGATGGGATAAGCATTGAGATGTAACAAGAATAAATTAATAAAAAATTAAAAAAAAAGAATCATGCTAAAGGTTTACACATCAATGAAGCAGGACACAGATACTCATTTTTTTTTCTTTTTTCTTTTTAAAATTTTTTTTCATTTTTTTTTTCTTTATGAAAATTTATTTGTTCCTTTACAGAAGAAATAGGGAACTGGAATAAGTCTATGCAAAACGAAGTGGCAGCCTTGGTGTTACAACCTTTCTCCAGGCTTTCCAGATCCAACAGGAATACATCTCTGTTTTGGCCTTCGGAGCTGCCTCCTCTCTCAGATGGGCTTTCTTTTCTAGCTTCAAGCTTGTTAGAGACACACTTCTGGCCCTCCATGACCATGTAGATGCACCCTGCCACCGTCAGGGCAGTCAGCAAATAGTGGACCTTCACCCGGGGCTGTTTCTTTGAGGCATCAAGCATCTCAAACGAGATCGCCTCCGAGATCCCTTCTTCCTTCTTGAAGCGGCCTGGCCACAGCAGTATCTTCTTCTCGAAGTCTGTGGGTTTGTGCAGTGGCACTCTGTGTCTGTAAGACTGGGCTGTAGTTTTGGGACTTTCCTGTGGCACTCAGTCATTACCTGGTGTATTTATTACTAAAGATAGGGTTGTGTGAGCTCCTCAGTTTCCCCAAGAAGTTCTTGCTTTGTGATCAGCAAAGTTTACTCTTAGAGGACCAAAGCGCCTCACGTTTTTGGTCTACATTTTTTTTTCTTGACCTGGGTTCGAGTTTCCTTTTTGTTGCTGTGATAGAACACTCCAAACAAAATCAACTCATGGGAGGCCACGATCTGACTGAGGGAAGTCAGGGCAGGAACCCCAGCAAGAACTTGAGGACAGAAACCGTGAGGAGCAAACACAACTGTCTGGCCAACTCTCTCACTCACACTCAGCTTGTTTTCTTATACAGCTCACAGCTCAGATCACCTGCCTGGGATGGAGCCGCCCACAGTAGGCTGTGCCCTCCACCTGCCTAGGGATGGGGCCGCCCACAGTAGGCTGTGCCCTCCACCTGCCTAGGGATGGGGCCACCCACAGCAGGCTGTGCCCTCCACCTGCCTAGGGATGGGCCTGCCCACCGTAGGCTATGCCCTCCACCTGCCTAGGGATGGGGCCGCCCACAGTAGGCTGTGCCCTCCACCTGCCTAGGGATGGGGCCGCCCACAGTAGGCTGTGCCCTCCACCTGCCTAGGGATGGGGCTGACCACAGTAGGCTGTGCCCTCCACCTGCCTAGGGATGGGCCTGCCCACAGTAGGCTGTGCCCTCCACCTGCCTAGGGATGGGCCTGCCCACAGTAGGCTGTGCCCTCCACCTGCCTAGGGATGGGCCTGCCCACCGTAGGCTATGCCCTCCACCTGCCTAGGGATGGGGCTGACCACAGTAGGCTGTGCCCTCCACCTGCCTAGGGATGGGCCTGCCCACAGTAGGCTGTGCCCTCCACCTGCCTAGGGATGGGCCTGCCCACAGTAGGCTGTGCCCTCCACCTGCCTAGGGATGCCGCCCACAGTAGGCTGGGCCCTCCACCTGCCTAGGGATGGGCCTGCCCACAGTAGGCTGTGCCCTCCACCTGCCTAGGGATGGGCCTGCCCACAGTAGGCTGTGCCCTCCACCTGCCTAGGGATGGGCCTGCCCACAGTAGGCTGGGCCCTCCACCTGCCTAGGGATGGGCCTGCCCACAGTAGGCTGTGCCCTCCACCTGCCTAGGGATGGGCCTGCCCACAGTAGGCTGTGCCCTCCACCTGCCTAGGGATGGGCCTGCCCACAGTAGGCTGGGCCCTCCACCTGCCTAGGGATGGGGCCGCCCACAGTAGGCTGTGCCCTCCCCAAATCAATAATCAAGACAATCCAACCCAAAGCATGCCAGTAGACCTATCTGAGCTATCATTTCTTCTTCAAGGTTTCCCCTCTCAGCTGACTCCAGGCTGTGTTGAATCGACAGAGCTAGCTAGGACATGTCTTTTGAGCGTAGCTGCTCCCTTCAGGATTGCAGTCACATCCTTTGTCTTAACACTCGTTTCAGATAGAATGTTCAGGCTGATATTTTAGCTCCTTTTCTGAACACAGGTCATGGGACAGCGTCTCCTGCCACACACTCTGACTTCTCGATAGCGCAGGTCTGAAATAGGAGGGGTCGGAGATGTTGGGTCAAGTACAGTGGGTTCAAATCCAAGACTTCATCTCTTTTGGAAGTGGAAATTGCTTCCATTAGCTTCTATAGCAAAAATTATATATGATATGACACGCCCTTAGAAATAGTACAGTGCAAAGGTTTGGCACACCCACGTTCCACTAGATGGACTCTATTTAGTGTGGGTGTGGTAGTAATGCCAGTACCCAAGCACACGGGGCACAGGAGGAACCCGAGTTGGGGGCCAGCCTGAGCTACACAGTAAAACAAGAACAGCAACCAAACAATAAGCCCAACACACGCGCAACAACGCCCACAAAAAATTCATTCTGGACTCTGGGAATTTTGTCAAGTCTAAAGAGAGAATGTTCCAGAAACAGACTCATTGTAGTACAACCTTTGAAAACAAGTGAGCTTTCAGGCATCAAAGCACAGATAACTTCTCACACAAACACGGCCACCTCATAGCTCTCACTTAAGACACATCCCAACCAGGGCTGTGCACTGCTTCTGCGATTCTGTCTCAAATAAAAACATTTTCTTCTCACTCTTGTTCAAACCCCTGTTCGTTTATTCAATAAACATGTATGGAGCTTCCACTACTGCTAGCTCTACTGAAGGTTCTAGAGACACAGCAGCAACCTGTTCTTCCCTCAGCCTACTGCAGGAGGTGGTCGGTTACAAAACAAACACAACCCACAAACAAGCAACCCCTGAGAGGCGCGCACGGAGCACCAGCTGTTATTTACCAATGCCAATGCTACCCGGAGCTATCTGCAGGGTTTCCCCAAGCAAGCAGCAAGCAAGTAGGGGCGTGTTGGCGGACAGCCTCCCTCCAGGTCTAAAGCCCTAAGGCTGAAAAGACTCCATTTAAACTGGGGGCTCGAGAGAACAGAGAACTGGATGGTTTTTAAAAGTTTATTTGTGCTTATGTGTGTGTGTGTTATAGGTGTATGTGTTTGTGTGTGTGTGTGTGTGTATGTGTGTGTGTGTTTGTGTGTGTGTGTGTGTGTTGTGTGTGTGTTTGTGTGTGTGTGCGTGTGTTTGTGTGTGTGCGTGTGTTTGTGTGTGTGTGTATGTGTGTGTATGTGTGTGTGTGTGTATGTGTGTGTATGTGTTTGTGTGTGTTTGTGTGTGTGTGTGTTTGTGTGTGTGTGTGTGTTATATGTGTTATATGTGTATGTGTTTGTGTGTGTGTTTGTGTGTGTGTGTGTTTGTGTGTGTGTTTGTGTGTGTGTGTTGTGTTGTGTGTGTTTGTGTGTGTGTGTTTGTGTGTTTTGTGTTTTGTGTGTGTGTTTGTGTGTGTGTGTGTTTGTGTGTGTGTTTGTGTGTGTGTGTGTTTGTGTGTGTGTGTTTGTGTGTGTATGTGTTTGTGTGTGTTGTTTTGTGTGTGTGTTGTGTTGTTGTGTGGTTTGTGTGTTGTGTGTGTCTGTTTTTTGTGGGTGTGTGTTTGTGTGTATGTGTTTGTGTGTGTATGTGTATGTGTGTGTGTGTGTATGTGTTTGTGTGTGTGTTTGTGTGTGTGTGTGTGTGTGTGTGTGTGTGTGTGTGCGCGCGTGTGGCCTCAGAAGCCAGAGGAAGGCCCTGGAGCCGGAGTTGCCGGAGACTGTGAACTGTCTGGCGTGGTGCTGGGAACCGAACCTTCCTCTGGGCAGCGCAGCCAGTGCTCTGAGCACTGAGCCGCCTTCAGTGCTACATGATCCCTTGCCGTGACGAGAACACAGATCCATTCCTTCCTTCAGCCTCTTAAAACCGTCCAGATGGTGACTTGGAATTTTCCTAGGAACTTTTATATCCTCTGCCTTAGAAGCACAGCTGTCACACCCACATTCAAGCTTGGCTGTCCTGGACTCACTTGTAGACCAGGCTGGCCTCAAACTCACAGCAATCCACCTGCCTCTGCCTCCCAAGTGCTGGGATTAGTGGCGTGCGCCACCACCACCCCGGCTTCCTGTCATCTTACATTGTTGACTTCTGGACTTAGAGGTCACCCCAGAAAGGAAAGCGAGAGCTCAGAGAATTGTAATGGTTTTAATGGACAGGCCTAGAAGTAATATACAGAATTTTCTCTCTAGTCTATTGGCTACGACACAGCTTTGCAGCCTGGACCTACTAGGAGCTTCCAAGGGAATGTATGACGTGTAGTTTTCCTGTGCCCCTCAGCAGTGCTCTCTGTGGCCACCACTGGCTCCCGGAAACCCTGCCTGTCCTGCACCCACCCTCGACCTGGGGTGAAGCACGCTCTAACCTCCATAGGGGACCTAGATAGAGTAGGAGCAGCCGCCTGGATAGGAAGAAAGGCAGAGACTGAGGCAAATAAGAGAGTGAACTAGCTTGAGTTTGTGTTGAGTCGATTCATTAATAGAAAGGCTTGCTAGAACTCACAGTGTGCCTGAGGGTTATGGGAAGAACTCGACCACATTGCTAAAAAAAAAAAAAAAAAAAAAAAAAAAAAAAAAAAAAAAAAAAAAAAAATCAACAAGGCCAGGGATTCCCAGGAGATTTCTTTCAGTGTATTGTTGGCCCCTGGCCCAAAATGTTGGACCCTGGGAGTCCAATTCAGTAAGAGGGTTGCCGCGAGAAACCACTCAAGTCACACCAGCTGAGAGGTATAGGTAAAATTTATTACTGACACACCAGAAGTCCCAATCGTTGATGTGTCAGGGTCTCTCAGCACTCGGGAGGCAAAGGACCCCGAGTAGCTGTTACAGACTGCTTATAAAGGCTAAAACCACAAGCCAGGGGGAGGACCTGACCTTTAAACTGATTGGTTGGGCTGCTGCATCTGAGGTGTGTGAGCGGGATGATTGGCTCGGGCCGGGTTAACTGGGGGCAGAGAGCAGGCCATGTGGGGGCTTTCAGCACGGGGTGTTTTCCTAAAGCTGCAGGTGGTGGTTTCTTGGAACTAGGGCAGGGGTCAAACGGCCCCGAGCTTGGCCTTGTTTTTCAGGCTTTTCATTCCCCCCTCTTATTGCATGGAGGCTCAATCCTGAGGCTCCTGTGTTTTAAGGGCCTGATACTGTTGGGTTAATATCATGGCTTGAGTTATGTTTAGTCTATCTTTGATGAAAGTGAGGAAAATGTAGGGGCCAAGGGTGAGGACCAGTATGAGGATCAAGAGGGGCCCTAAGAGTGTGGAGACCAGGGTAGTAAACCAAGGAGACTTGTACCAGCTTTCAAACCACCCTTGACTTGCTTCCCGCTCTTTTTGTCTTTTATCTAGGCGGTCCCGCAGTTTGGACATAGAAACTTTGACTACCCCTGAGTGATTTACATAAAAACAGCATTGTTCTTTGAGAGCGGCACATAACCCCCCTTCATTCAGGAAGACTAGGTCAAGCCCCCTTCGGTTTTGTAACACTACTTCCGATAGGGAGGTCAGGGACTCTTCTAACTTAGAGATAGATTGCTCTATGACTCGTAAATCTTCGTCCATCGCTTTTCTGAGTTGTCTGAAATGTTGGGTCCCCTGTACAAGGGCTGCAGTTCCCGTTTCTACCCTCATTAGCGTGATATTCAGAAATGTCCCAGTTACCAGCAGCCAACTGACAAAGGTCGGGGGTGAGAGTGGGCCACCAAGTCCAGGGAGGCGCTTCCTGGGAAGTCGTCCAGACTATGTCCCCAGTTTGAGAGATTATTTCCCAGGTCAGAACCTGGGGCATGTGGGGGTTGGAAGCAAGGCAATTGGGTAGGAGCCACCCCCAGAAAATAAGGAGGATCAGGGAGAACCAAGTTTGGTCAGTCTTATCTTGAGTGGATCCTGGGAGCGGTGTAGCTGCCATTGTGAAGTCTCAGTGGCTGGGTCCTGTGTGGTGGGAGCAGCTTTCACGTGGGCGGCGTGGATCCAGGCAGCTATTCCGTCCACTTTGAGAGCGGTGGGTGTGGTCAGGAGGACAGTGTAGGGTCCCATTCACCAGGGTTCAAGTCCCTGGGACCGGTGTCGTCGGATGTTGACTGAGTCACCGACATGGAAAAGGTGTCATATCTGGTTGTGACCAGGCTTGTAGATCTCAGCAAGGGGGGCCCAAACTTGGGCCTGTACCGCTTGTAGCCCTTTTAGATGAGCCTGCAAATTGGTTTTGGAAGCAGAGGGCTGATAAGAATTGAGCATGGTGGACAGAGGGGGTGGCCCTCCATATAAAATCTCGTATGGAGTCAGGTTAAAACGAGAAGGGGTATTTCTGGCCCTAAATAGGGCCAGAGGTAGGAGGCGTCTCCAATCTTTTAAGCCAGTCTCTATGGTCAATTTAGTCAAGGTCTCTTTAGGGTTTTATTCATCCTTTCTACCTGTCCTGAATTTTGGGGTCTATAAGCACAATGTAATTTCCAACCAGTCCCCAGAATCTTGGCCAATCCCTGACTTACCTGGGAGACGAAGGCCGGCCCATTGTCTGATCGATTACCTTAGGGAGTCCAAACCAAGGAAAGATGTCTTCCAGGATGGCCTTGGTCACTGTTTGTGCAGTTTCGCAGCAGGTGGGGAAAGCCTTTACCCATCCTGAAAAAGTGTCTATGAAAACCAATAAGTATCCATACCCCACAGCTAGGGGTTTTACCTCAGTGAAGTCTACTTCCTAGTAGGTTCCGGGTCTGTCCCCGCGGACCCTGGTTCCCTCCGGAACTTGGTTCTTGCCAGTGTTGACCTGTTGGCAGGCTTGGCAATTAGCTACGGTTTTGTCAATCAAGGCATTGGCTCTAGGAACGATGAACTCTGTTTTGTCCAAAATCTGTCAGAGTTTTTTTTGTTTTGTTTTTTTGTTTTTTTATCCTAGGTGGGTCCAGGCGTGCATCTGCTGGATCATGGCGGTTGCCTCTTTGGCGGGTAGTACGGTCTTGTCGTCTTTGATCCACCGCTGGAGTTTTGGATCTAATGAGGCCCCTAAGGCTTGAGCTTTGGCTTGGTCTTCTGAGGTATAGGTGTATGGTTCTAATTGGCTGATTGTCTGATTGGCTCTATCGGCCTCTAGGGCCAGTGTTAGGGCCTCCATGTGGGCGACTTGTTTTGCCACTCTGTCCGCCTGTTGGTTGCCCAGGGCAATGGGGTCCTGTCCTTTCTGATGCCCAGGACAATGAATGACGGCCACCCGAGCAGGTAAGAAGAGGGCTTTTAGCAAGGCTTTAATTTCGGGCTTGTTTTTATCTCTTTGCCCTCTGATGTTAATAAGCCCCTCTGCTCATAGATGCTCCTGTGCACATGGGCAGTGGCAAAAGCGTACCGGCTGTCAGTGTAGATGTTGGCCTTTTTGCCTTGTGAGAGTTCTAAGGCCTTGGTTAGGGCTATGAGCTCAGCCTTCTGGGCAGAGGTTCCCGAGTGAAGGACCTGGGCCCATATGACCTTTTGCCCATCTACCACCGCTGCCTCCGGCCCGCCTGGTACCTGAGTCTAAGTAGCTGCTGTTGTCCTTATACCAAGTGTGGTCAGCCTCTGGAAGCTCGTGGTCTTGGAGGTCTTCTCGAGTTCCGTGTGTCTCGGCCAGCACCTGGTGGCAGCTATGTGGAGTCTTCTGTTCGTGATCTGGGGCTGGCAGCAGTGTGGCAGGGTTGAGAGTAGCTGTGGGTCCGAAGGTAATGCGGTTGGAGTCTAAGAGCAGAGCTTGGTAGTGAGTAGACAGGTGTTAATGACCCATCTATCAGGGGGTTGGCATATCACTGCCTCTAATGCATGAGGCATGACTACGGTCAGGGGCTGCCCCAAGATCAACTTATTGGCGTCCTTGACCAGTAATGCAGTGGCAGCCATGATGCATATACAGGGAGGCCATCCGGCGGCCACGGTGTCTAGTTGTTTAGACAGGTAGACCACTGGCCGTTTTCAAAAGTTTGAGCTAACACCCCCTTGGCAATCCCCTGCCTTTTATCCACATAGAGGGTGAATGGCTTTATGGTGTTGGGTAATCCCAGGGTCAGGGTGGACAGGAGGGCCTTTTTTATGGCCTTAAAGGCCTGTTTTTGGGGGGCTCCCCATTGGAAAGAGTCAGTACCCCTTGTTAGGGGATATAAGGAGGTGGCTAGTTCTGCAACACCCGGTATCTACAATTGGCAGAAGCCTGTGTCCCCAAGAACTCTCTTAATTGTCTGGGGTTCGGAGGTGGGGGAATCTTGGCCACCGTGTCGATTCGGCTCTTGGTAAGCCATCTTTTTCCTTCACGCAGGACATAGCCCAGATATGTTACCTCTTGTGAGCAGATCTGGGCCTTCCTGGCCGAGGCCCGATAGCCCTTGTTACCTGATTCTTGGAGTAAGTGTCAGGTGGCAATGGTTCAGGCTTCTCTGGTGGGAGCGGCCAGGAGGAGGTCATCCGCATACCGCAGGACTATTACCTCAGGGTTCTGAGTGCGGAAGTCGGTTAAGTCCTAGTGTAGGGCCTCATCAAACAAAGTTGGAGAATTTTTGAAACCTTGAGGGAGGCGCGTCCAGGTTACCTGTCCTGAGAGTCCTATCTTAGGGTCCTTCCATTCGGAGGCAAAGTACGATTGGCTTTGAGGTGTCAACTGTAGGCTAAAGAAAGCATCATTTAGGTCTAAAACAGTATACCAAGTGAAATCCGGCCTCAGAGTGCTCAGTAGATTGTATGGGTTGGGCACTGTAGGGTGAATGCCCATCACTCTTTTATTGACCTCTCTGGGGTCCTGTACAGGCCTATAGTCCTGCGTCTCTCATTTATTAACAGGCAAGAGTGGAGTAGTCCAGGGGGACTGACAAAGCTTTAAGACTCCCAGCTGTAGGAATCGGTGGATGTGTTTTTTAATGCCCAGCCGGGCATCTTGGCTCATCGGGTACTGTCTAATTGAGACTGGTACAGCCAAGGGTTTAAGAGTCACAATAATAGGTGGCTGTGTATGGGCTAGTCGGAGCCCTCCGGTCTCAGCCCATGCCTGAGGGAATTTCTGGAGCCAAGGGCTGTCTTCTGAGAGGGGCTCTTGAGAGGTGGGCTCAAATAACCTGTACTCATCTTGCAGTTTAACAGTGAGAATCTACACGGGTGTTCCCATGGCATTACATACTTGTGGCCCTTCTTCTGAGAAGTATATCTGGACCCCCAACTTGGTTACTAAATCTCTTCCTAGCAGGGGGTAGGGGCATTCAGGAACTACTAGGAAGGAGTGGGTCACGGTACCTGTACCGAGGTTTACAGTCCGTTTATTAGTCTATCGATGTAATTTGTCCCCGGTTGCTCTTTGGACCCAGGAAGTTTTTGATGACATTGGTCCAGCCGGCTGGGTCAGGACTGAGTGCTGGGCACCTGTGTCTACCAAGAAGGTGGTACGTTGCCCCCCCTTGATGGTGAGAGTTAGCCGGGGCTCTAGGGGGGGGCCTCGGAGCCCTGACACCCTCAGTCACTTTCCTCATCTAAGGCTAGGACCGGGATTGGGTTTTTTTTTTTGTTTGTTTGTTTGTTTTTTTTCCGGTCCTCAGGGCGCTTGGGGCAGTCTTTTAGCCAGTGTCTGCCTTCCTTGCAGTAGGCACATTGGTCCTTGTGTACTCTGGGCCGCCTCTGTTCTCCCCTCCTTTCTGTCCTGTCCTCTTGGTCTAGAGTTATCTATTACCACTGCGGCCAAGATTTTGCTTAAGTTTCTATCCCTTTTCCAGTCTCTATGGTCCTCTCGTTCCTCCTGTTCTCTGGCTAGCCTAGCCTCTTTTTTTCTCGGGTGTCTCTCTCTTGTTACACACCTTCTCTGCCTCTTTAACTAAGTCCTGAATGTTAAAAGTCTGGATGTCATCTAATCGCTGTAATTTTCCTTTAATACCGGGAGCTGCCTGATCTATGAAGGACATGACCACTGTTGCCTTGTGTTTAGCTGCCGTGGGGTCAAACGGAGTATACATATGGAAACCCTCTAGCGATCTCTCCAAAAAGGCTACAGGGCTCTCGTCCTTTCCCTGAGTAATAGTTCTTACCTTGGCCAAATTGGTGGGGCGCTGTCCAGCCCCTTTGAGACCTGCCAACAGAGCCTGGCGATAGACAGGGAGACTCTCCTTACCTGCAGGGGTTTCATAATCCCAGTCTGGGCATGTGAGGGGGAATCCCACATTGATCTCGTTAGGGAGGAGGGGGTAAGGAGAAGGAGGAGGATCCAGGAGGAGAAGGTCCTGGGCAGAATCTGGGGGCAGGACAGGCTTCCGATTTTGTCAGGAATCAGGGTCCCCAGTAGTTGGAGTCTGGTCCTTGGCGGTTGATGAGGCCACTGGGAGAAGTGTAGAATCAGGTCTCATCGGCGGCGTAGATGGCAGGAAAGGATGGACCCAAGGAGGAGGATCAGAGACCAGGTTCTCTCATGTCAGAACGTAGGGTACCTGGCCAGGATGGCCATGTGGGCCTGGGCTAAAAACTTTGGAGATGATGAGAGGGTTAAAGGTCCCCTCGGGTGGCCATCCCACAATGAAGGTGAGCCACTCCGAGGAGCAGAAAGTCTGCCAGTGTCCTTTGTGGATGCCCACAGAGAGGTTTGTGCGCTCGACCTTGCACATCCTTGAAATGGTCAAGGATTAGAGTCAAGGGGGTGGTCACAGTCAGTACCATGTCAGTGTTGGTTGTCTCAGTCAACACAAAAAGGTTGATAACACACACAAACAGAATTAGCAGACAGGAAGACACAAGCTGCGTGGCGAAAGATCGGCGCCAAACCGAAAGTACAGCCAAACCGAAAGTACAGCCAGACCACCACCGGAGCATCCTCCAGGGTGAAACCAGACCACCTGGAGCATCCCCCAGGGTGAAGGGGAGAAGGTGCCGGACACGTCTGTCCCCCTTCTCGTCCCAATACAGATTGCGCGCTACTGAGAGACAGAAACACAGACAAATACAAAACGAAAGTAACTCACGTCTCCGTCATTAGTCAGTGGCCCGGGCCAAAAAGGGCCTTCAGCAAGGTAAGTCAGTGGTCCCGGAATGACCCCCAAATCCCGGACGAGCCCCCAAATGTTGGACCCTGGGAGTCCAGTTCGATAAGGGGGTCGCCGCCAGAAACCACTCAAGTCACACCAGCTGAGAGGTATAGGTAAAATTTATTACTGACACACCAGAAGTCCCAATTGTTGATGTGTCAGGGTCTCTCAGCACTCGGGAGGCAAAGGACCCCGGGTAGCTGTTACAGACTGCTTATAAAAGCTAAAACCACAAGCCAGGGGGAGGACCTGACCTTTAAACTGATTGGTTGGGCTGCTGCATCTGAGGTATGTGAGCAGGATGATTGGCTCTGACTGGGTTAACTGGGGTCAGAGAGCAGGCCGTGTGGGGGCTTTCAGCACGGGGTGTTTTCCTAAAGCTGCAGGTAGTGTTTTGTTTTGCTGGTTTCTTGGAACTAGGGCAGGGGTCAAACGGCCCCGAGCTTGGCCTTGTTTTTCAGGCTTTTCAGTATTGACACACAACTTCCTAGCTAATGCCTTCTAACTCCTGCCCTCTGAGACACTCTGCAATCTTGCTAGTTGTTTCAAAGATTCGGAAGTTACTCTGAAGACAGCCTGGCCTGTTGGTGCCATTGGCTTTGTCACCAATCACCTTCACTCTCAGGGTTGCCATAAGCCCATTCTGAAGGTCTCAAGTCGGCTCTCCTTGAAATAAAACAAGAAAACCTGAGCCGGTAAGCCAGTTGTGGTGCCCAGCCCAGCCACCCCGGCCAGAGAAAGTGAACAATCTTGTGCTTGTGGCACCCCAAGTGCACAAAGTGCATGTTCTCTGAAATGGCAGTGAAGAAAGAGCCAACCTACTGCCCAAGTATTAATGGATGGGCCCCTCTTTTCCCCTGGTGCAGCCTCAGCAGGGACACTCTAGGGCTGACGCTGGTCTTGAGGCCTGTGCACACAGATTCATCGAGGCTGTCTCTTAGCTGAAGCGCAGGCTGGAAAAATAGATCTAAGTACAGTTAAGTATGTGAGTCAGTGCTTGGTCAATGGCTTCCTTACCTTTCTGTCAGATAAAGACCGTCCTGTTCCCTACTACCCAGCACAGAGGATCACAGAGAGGTGATCAATAAATCTTGTCATATGCAGGATAAAGGCAAACTATTTCAGCTCAGTCTCTCTCTCTCTCTCTCTCTCTCTCTCTCTCTCTCTCTCTGCTTTCATTTATGTGTGGGGGTGTTTGTTTTTCTTCAGGCATGTCTGCACACCACGTGCATTCAGTGCCCAAGGAGGACAGAAGAGGGAGGACGGCAGATCTCCTCTGGGAGTGGAGTTGCAGACGGCTGTGAGCCGTCATGTGGGTGCTGGGCATCCAATCTGGGTCCTTGCGAAGAGCGTGCAGTGTTCTTAGCTGCTGATGCATCCCTCCCTCTTAGTTTTAGCTGCCCCCTCCCCAAGAACAATTATTTTCACTTCTTGTTACAAACACAAAATAGATTTCAATGCCGTCTGCTGCCTGCTTTTGACCTCATGACTCTCAGAGTCGCCGACCCCTGACTTCAGCAGCGGCCAGCTCCGAGCCAGGGAAGAAACCTCGTGCATTTGAGCTGCTTATGTTTGTGTGCGTCCTGAGTGCACACAGTAGGACTCATTCACAAAGCCATAGGGCAGATACTTAGTTTCTGAACGCATAAAGTGGCTTAACTTCCTGTGGCTGAGCACACGGCAGGGACACAGACATCAAGCATCCATGCCCTGGACGCTTTGTTTCCTAATGACGTACCCCAAACCCAGATGCTTACATCATTCAGAAGGGAAGGCTAGTGTGAGTTCTGTCTCAGGAGCGGGAAAGGCAGAGATGCACAGATTATCCCGTGGGGCTGCGGAACTGCTTCCCCCTAGTTCTCAGCCAGTGTTCTGTGCCACGTGTGCGCTGCAACAAAATACCGGAGACTGTGTGATCTGCAAACAGCAGAAGGTCATTTCTCATCGCTCTGGAGGCTGGAAGTAGATCAGTGCAACGGATCCTTGGTGTTTGGCATGAGCTCGTTTCAGCTTCCGGGATCGTTAGTCTTCTAGAGGGAAACTGGGATCCTGTGTTCCTGTGCGACGGATAAGGAAGGTGCCGAATGGGCTTCCTCTAGCCCCTGCGTCCTTCCCAGGGCACTGGGCCACTCCTGAAGGCGGTGACCTCCTAAGAGTAGTGCCGCCCACCCTAACGCCACCAAACGGGGATTGAGCCTTGATGTAAGGATTTGGGAGGGGACAGTTGATGTGCTCCCTTCAAGCCTGTTGGGGAGTTTGGTCCCTGGGAACATTAAGGTACAGTTATGTCTTGTTTCCCCCTAGATGCCTAGGGGACCTAGGTGCATGCCTCCGTAGCATGGAAAGTCCTCACCGTACCTCATTTCTCGAAGATAGATGGGCCCACTCTTCAGACACCCCAACACTGTCACTGGGTCCCTGTGCCTCCAGTGCACCTTCCCAGACTTTCTGACACATTTCTCGCTAAGGAAGAGATGCGACAGGAGAGAAAGGGAAGAAGGGAGGTGCCATCACTGGTCGAGGGGCAGATGAGCGGTTGTGAGCACCCATGTGGGGACTCACAGTGACTGCATTCCTGAGAGATCTGATGACCCTTTCTGGCCAAAACGTAGCGCACAGACACATACAGAGGCAAAGCACCCATTTATATAAAATAGACATAAAACGGGAAGAGAGCCAATCGCCAGCTGCCCATTTCACTATGCAGTTCTTCACACGCTGACTGCCTGGAGAATTCCGTGTCGATTTTGTGAGCACAGAGTAGGTTTCCCTCTCTCTATTGGACAAAACCCGAATTTTAACCACAAATACACAACCAGGAAGAGATAGAGATCATCCTGCTAGCTTGTCTGTCTTCAAATTGCAGGAAAAAAATGTGTGTGTGTGTGTGTGTGTGCATACGTGTGTGTGTGTGTGCATACATGTGTGTGTGTGTGCATACGTGTGTGTGTGTGTGTGTGTGTGTGTGTAATTATATTTCAGGCCATGGGCCAGGCTCCTACCAGGAACTAACAGTGTTGAGGCCCACCAGCACTGAGGCATGCACAGACATGTCCAGGCCTATTGCCTAGCACACTTAGCTTTAGTCTCCATTTTGAGCATAAGGCGAAATTAAGTTTACGTTCTCAGGCTCTGGCTGCGTGACACAAGAACAGCCTTCTACTTACATTCAATCCTCATTGAATGTTCTGCTTGAATTAAAGGTAGATGTATGTTCTACTTAAATGAAACCATGGTGCCCTGCTATGTTCCTTTTTCCCAGAACATTAGGGAACTGGAAAGTCCCCAAGTTTTCCCTACCATAAATTCCAGCCAATCATCTTTAAATACTTTGTCTAGCTACCTACGCACAATGTGCCTGGAATAGAATAGACTCTTCCTGCCAGAGGAAGGCCCTGGGCCCTGGAGCCGGAGTTACCGGAGGCTGTGAACTATCTGACGTGGTGCTGGAAACCAAGCCTTCCTCTGGGCAGCACAGCCAGTGCTCTGAGCACCGAGCCATCTTCATCACTACATGATCCCTTGCCATGATGAGAACACAGATCCATTCCTTCCTTCAGCCTGTTACAACCGTCTAGATGGTGACTTGGAATTTTCCTAGGAACTTCTACATCCTCTGCCTTAGGAGCACAGCTGTCACACCCACACAGTCTTGGTTCCCAGATCCAAGCTCTGTCCCTGACTGGCCAGTCTTCGTTCGGCAGTCAGTAAACTTTCATCATTCTGAGTCTGGTACCGAGGGGTCAGTGCAGGCCTACTCCTGAACCTCAACAACCGTTGATGTTATTTTTTAGTAAAACTGTGTTTGTTTCTCTCAGTTTATTTCTTAGCATGGCTATCAAACAAATAATTGAGACTTCACAACACAATCTGAGCAGTTTAAGTCTGTTCTTAACCCACTGTGCTATTTTTGTCTCACTCCCAGCAAACATCCCAGAGATACTTGCACTCTGTAGCTTTCCTCAGCTCCAGCTCCATCCTCCTGATAGTCTTTGGCCATCCTCCTGATAGTCTTTAGACCTCTCCCCATGGCTGAATCCCCTGCTTCTTCCCCTAACTCCTCCCCTGGCTGGGGAAATCCAGCCCTATTCTCTTTCCTGCTCATTGATTGGCTGTAAATTGCTTTATTGACATAACAGGGAAACAATTGGGGAGCTGAGTTTATACAACAATTGGACAGGAAATCAAAGTTTAAACTACACAATAACCTTATGCCCACATTTCCCCCCTTTGAGTCTAATAAAAGGCTCCTTTTCTCACAATAACAATCTCTATGTAATATAACAATTATGAAAATGATTAGGTAAGACTTACATTTGTTTACTTGGCAATCTTTGGATAAAGTACTTTATTACCTACCAATTTCTATCATCGTGAACAGTTTAACTGTGAGACTATAACTATCTAGTCTTCAACCCCATCAGAGACTGAAGAAGGAATAAATATTACATAAATATATACGAAGTGCAGGTAAGCAGCTTCCAGAAGTATAGGAATGACAGAGACATTTATCTGCCTAGACAGTCCCTCTAAATTTCACCAAAACATTGGCACATCATCTTCAACCTTCTGGCTCAGAATATTTGACTTTTTTGCAAAGCAGGAATTATAAAGGCCGTGTCTACCTTGTCCTTGCAAAACTCTGTAGTCAACTCTTCTGCACCCAGTTTGTCCTGTTTGGACAATATTCTGTCTGTAATTGACAAGAGGGCATTTTCTTATCCAGTGGCTAGCTTGCTACATAGGGAGAAGCCTTTGAGGTTTTTGAAGACCATCTATGTATCTGTCTTATCTGAATTGCTTCTTTTTAGCTATTTTTCATCTGTCAATCTAGGAAATATATTTTTGTAATTAACTAAACTGGTATCTAACATGACTATGTGTTTGATTATCTAACTAATATACATTTCTTACTTATCCTAAACAGTTGGTAATAATAACTTTCAAAATGACTAGGACCTAACATTGAATTTTTAACAATTACCTAGGCACAATACAGTATTTTGTTGTAACAAAATAAAATACAAAGATCTATACAAATGTAAGATTTCTGGCTTATTAGTGTTCCTTGGTCCAAAAGCAGATTCCATCATCTATCCTTTTACTTGTCATTCCTGTATCAACCCCTTTAAACAATAACAAACACTTATCATCCATAGAATGACTGAAAACCATCCATCTCCCATGGGAATGGAGTGTAGTTTTCTTTTATTGGGAGGGAGGTCCAAGAAAATTGGGATACTGTGTAGTCTTAAGAAAACTAGTTGAAACGTTTCCTGTCCAGTCTTTGGATGATGAGGAAGCTCAGTGCTTCACTGCAGTCCTGACTGGAACAGTCTGCCATGCTGGATGATCTAGACGGCCATTTTGAAATTGTTTCAGATGAAGATTTTCAAGGAAACATTGTCATTGGGGCCATCTGTGAGGTAGGATCACCTGGGATACTTGTGTGTGTGTGTGTGTGTGTGTGTGTGTGTGTGTGTGTGTGGTCCTCTTGCTCTGCAAAATATTAACTTTCAAAGATATTGTACATTTTGTATTAATATATATGTGAGCTGTGCACTGAGCATAGTTCAGTTAAAGATGGTTCTCTGTAAGATAAAATTTTATTTATGCCATTTAAAAGAATGGCATAATAAGTCCTGAGGAATTTGTGGCCATTCCTAGCTGCAGTCCTGGCTGGAGGTGCTTCCATGTCTCCCTCGGTCTCAGAGCTGTTCCCATGTGGAGGGATCAGCAAGTTATGTTCGTTACCTGGCCTACTTGGACTTCTTGATTTCTCTCTTCCTTCAAGTCTGTCTTATTTTGATTTTTCCCAAAGAGAATACACAAAATTGCAACTGTCATTGAAAAATTATTTGTATTCTAAGAGAAACAAACTCAAACGGAGTCCAGAAGCATAGAAAAGAATCTTCTTTAATCTCAAGCCCTCTCCCTAAGGACTTTACTTTCTCAGAGCTTTCCTCACTGCTAGTTAGGAGGCTTAAAGCTTTTCAGGCTGCCCCCCCACCCCCCCTCCTGTTGGCAGAGCGAGGCTCCCCGGGGGCCCCCCACCCCTTGCCCCCCTCTTCTAGATCCTTACCCTTCCCCCACCCTGAGAAGTCCACAAGTGTTTGCTCTTCTAGCCGGCTAGAATCAGCCTGCAAGAGCCAGCCTCTTCTCAAAGGGATTTCACTTCCTGTCTTGGTTAGGAAAGTCTAACTTTGAGAAGCTTGCATGTTTTAAAGAGCCACTTTTTTCTTTTGCTTTGCCTCTCTGGGGTTTGTATCTATCAGTTTTTATTTCTCTGCAGTCGGCTGAAGGCCTTGCTGCTCTGTGGGTGATGAGGGTGGGGGAGGGGTGGTGATGGGGGAAGGGTGGGGAGGGGAGGCGGGAGGAGGGCTGTTTAATCAGGATGCTGTGAGCTCCTGCCTTAGAAACCGGGATTCCTTTCTTTTTAAACAGAACTAAGAAACTGATTTTCTACCTAAGTTCCTAGATTACTGTAAATTCTGCCTCTCGTTGGTACACCATTTGATGTTGTTGTTGTTTTTTTAAACAAAAAATAAAACTGTTTGTTTCTCTTAGCTTATTTCTTAACATGGCTATCACACAAGTAATTGAGACTATTTTACAACGCAAGGCTTCACACACAGTCTGAGCAGTTTAAGTCTGTTCTTAACCTCTATGCTATTGTGTCTCATTCTCCGCAAACATCCCAGAGGCACTTGTACTACGCAGCTTTCTTCAGCTCCTGCTCCTTCCTCCTGATCTTCTTTGGACCTCATCCTCTGCTTCCTCTCCTGACTCCTCCTCCCCTGGCTGACAGGAAGTCCAGCCCTATTCTCTCCCCTGCTCAGCGATTGGCTGTAAGCTGCTTTATTGACATAACAGGGGGGACAATTGGGGAGCAGAGTTCACACAACATTTAGACAGGACATCAGAACTTAAACTACATGATAACCTCATGCCTACAGTCAATCACTTCTTCCTGTTCTAAGAGGCAATGCTACCTTGGTGGCATAGGATCAGTGGTGGAAAGACAATAGTGACAGCCTCCAAGGCATGATGCAAGTGGCCAGACGTCACCAGCAGTGAGTGATGAGCCTGGCCTCTGACAGACAAGCCTTCTCAGGGTGTAGGAGTGCCCTTCATGTTCCTCTGTCATCTCCAGGTCACCAGCCACTCTTAGTCATCACTGCTCAAACAGGCTCTGACTCCCCAGATGGGACCACAGCAAACCCTTAGTGGCCAGCTTGAAAGGCAAGCATCAAGCCGTGTGAAGATGAGGGAAGTCTAATAGACAAAGCTCTAAGACGTGTTGGAAGTGATTTAAAAAAAAAAAAACTGGGCTGTGGGTATGGCTTGGAGCATTCATGAGAGCCTGGCTTTAAACCCCAGCACTGCAAAGGAAAAAAAAAAAAAAAAAAAAAAAAAAAAAAAAAAAAAAAAAAAAAGACAAAGAAAAAAGGAAAAGAAAGGAAAGGAAAGGAAAAGAAAGGAAAGGAAAGGAAAGGAAAACAAGCCTCTTCTAGGTATGGTGGCCCTAGCATTTGGGAGGCTGAGGCAGGAGATTGACACAAATGAGCAGAGCCGGGTCTGGGTGCTCTTGTTTGTAATATCAGAGTTTTGGAGCCAGGTGGTGGTGGTGGTGGTAGTGGTGTGTGTGTGTGTGTGTGTTTGTGTGTGTCTGTGTGTGCATGTGTGTGTGTATGGTGTGTGTGTGTGCATACGGGTGTGTGTGTATGTGTACACATGAGCAGGGAGCATGCTTCTGTGTGTGCATGTGTATGTGGTGTGTGTGTGTGGTGGTGGTGTGTGCGTATGTGTACAGACGCTTGAGAGTACAGACAAGTGGTGCCTTCCACAGTCCGTATAGAGCCTGTTTCCAAGCAGGAGTCTCAGCGATGGAACACGCCAGGGGGATGTAGTGTACTGTATGGAAGTCAGAGAGGCCGAAAACATGGTACCTCAGCTGAGCTGGTCTGTGTGCTACAGCCACGGTGAGCCTGAAGGCTCTGATGTTCAGAGCTCAGAGGGTCTGATGGAAGCCAGATCATGGACCAACCGTGTGCAGCTGGAGAGAGGTCGAACATCGAGGTCACAGAGCAGGCAGGTCCTGGCTTTGCAGGGCATCCTCCCGCCTCAGGACTTGAGCTGTGGTGAGAAGCTTGCGGGGACAGGCCAACAACACCTGCCGGTCTCGAAGCCTCATGGACCGGGCTTAGGGTAGAAGTTACATCCCCCAGGCCTCCAGCGTCAGAGCTTCCTAGCGTTCCAGCCTTCAGCACCTTGGGAAAGAGCACGTTGAAATTCCCCGACACTCACAGGCCCCTTGTCAGCATCACTGCAAAGCCACACCAGTCCCTCACTGCTCCGATGCCAAGCTTCCTGGTCACAGGAGCTGCGTGCCAGCAAGCCTCCATGTGTGAGGGAGCACGGCACGGACTCCATAGGCAAAGTCCAAACAGGACAGCAAGCATTTATTCCCTTGTGCTCAGGATCGTTCACCCTCACTGTGGCTTCAGAGCCTGATGCTTTGAACCATGTTGCTTCAAAGAAATGTGAGCCGTGGATGTAATTTGTAATTTTTCTTGTAACTTAACTACAAAAGGGCAAACGATTGGAACATGTGAAATTAACTTTAATCAGACACGTCTTACTCAGGGTGTCTAATTATTATCATTTTAACACGCAATCAATACGAATACTGCTGGTGAGACATTTTACATGTGTCTGTGTGTGCATGTTCACATGTGTGTAGTTACACATGTGTGTGTATGGGTGTGGAGGCCTCCTGTCGATCTTCAGGTGCTGTCCACCTTTTGTGCGATGGGATCTGCCCCAGTAGTCCCGGCTGGCTGGACACTGAGCCCAGGCATGCCGATCCGGCAGGTAGAATTCACTTCACCTGTGGGTGGTTACCTTGCCATCCAGTTTACCTCTCCTTTTTCTTTTTGGTAAGTCTTTCAAATCACTTGTGCACTTCTTCTCTTGTGGCAATTAGTGTGGGTCACGTTTCCAGGAGCCTGTGGCTGGTAGCTACCACATTGTTCCCGCAGCTCTGATGACAGCCTGCAGGACTATGCTGAGACCGTGCCACGGCGACTTATCTTTACGAGCCGTTGGAAGGCTTCCAGGGAGGGCCAGATCTGTGTGTGTCCCTCACTCGTAAAGCTGAAGTAAGATTAGCTCTGCTGTTGTAATGATAGTGAAATAAATCTTGGAACAGATAGCTAAAGGCCCACATGAGGTTGGCAGCCAGTTCTCCTGCATACACAGCTCCTTAGCCTGCCTGTCTGTCTGTCTGTCTGTCTGTCTGTCTCTCTCTCTCTCTCTCTCTCTCTCTCTCTCTCTCTCTCTCTCTGTGTCTGTCTGTCTCTCTCTGTCTCTGTGTGTGTGGGGGCGCGTGTGTGGTGTCCACACTAGTGTGCACATTCTAGGGCACACATGTGGAGGTTAGAGGGCAGCCTTGGGTGTCAGCATTCACTGTCCCCTTTGTTTTGGGCAGAGGCTCATGTTTCTGTTGCACATGCCAGCTAGCTGGCCAGCGAGTCAACAGGGCTTCTCCTGTAGGTTTCCCACCCTCCACACAAGTGCCCTGCGATTAGAGGAACATTCTTCCACAACTGGTTTTATGTGAGTTCTAGGGATCCAAGTACTCACGTTTGCACGGTAAGTGCTTTGTCTACTCAGCCCAATTCCTGTTTGTATTTCAGTCTTGTTCAATGGTCACCTCCTCTGTGATGCCCACCCACTCACTCCTGGCTCTTGGGCCAAACTGTAAATTGTTTTGACCTCTCTCAGTGACATCTACCTTCTTGGTGACTGGCCTTGTTCATTCTAAGACACCGTGTAGCATCTCTTACTTTGTTGTATTTGGTAGGAATTTTTTTTCCCCACACTGGATGTTGGGACTTGTCAGAACACTGTCCGAGAGCAGAGCTGTGTGAGGTGAATTCTGAGTGCCCGTGAGAAAACTCCATGAGAGCAAGAGTCCTGTGGCCTTGGTGTCTCCACAGTGCAGCACTGCTCTTGGACTGTGCTGTCGTGTTCCTCCAGGGGTGGCGGAGAGGAGTGAGTTTACTTCAGACTGCTCCTCAGTGTGCGCTGCTGCTACTCGGTTAACTGTTTAAGTTGTCCTTCACATGCCTCTATGGGACAACACGGTTTGCCACGTGCAGCTTGTCTTCGTGACTGCACATAGCTTGAGCTAATCGGACTCATGTGATGTCGCTGAACCCTCAGAGTATAAATTGTCCGATGTTCAGGGTAAAGTTGGGTGATGCGTGCCTGAGACTTTGGTCGGTCTCGCTTTAGGCTCCATGGGTGCTGTGTGCCTGAGACTTTGGTCTGTCTCGCTTTAGGCTCCATGGGTGCTGCGTGCCTGAGACTTTGGTCGGTCTCGCTTTAGGCTCCATGGGTGCTGCGTGCCTGAGACTTTGGTCGGTCTCGCTTTAGGTTCCATTCTCTCAGGTGGCGTTGCCTGTGGTGCAGTTACACGGTCCACCTTCTCTGTGTGTGTAGGAGGGTGGGAGGGTAAGAAGGAGAACTGTGTGTGATGCACGCGCGCATGCGCCCTGGAGTTCAAGGATCAAGGGTAGGCTGGTTGACCACTGAGCCCCTGGAATCTACCATATTTTTCAGACCATAAGACGCACCTGACCATAAGACCCAGTTTCTAGAGCAGTAAAACAAGAAGAAAAAAAAAACTGAACCAAATTAGTACTAGTATAATAAATATTTATTAAAATATAACAAAATACGGTAACATTAAACAGTGTTAACAGGAGGAAAGATGTAGAGACTCAAGCACTTTTCTAGCTTCCTGGAAACCCCAAAATGTGGCCCCACTGGAGTCAAGGAGGAGCAAATGGTACCTAGAGCTTCCTGGCTGCTACACATTTTACTGCACTCCCCCTGCCCAGATCTCTGCAGCAAAATGACACACACCTGCTTACCTGGCAGGCTAAGATGGCACTCAGCTCAGACCAGCGCAACGGTGGGGAGGTGCAGGGGCTCCATACCAACCACGCCTCTTCTTGTCCTCATACTGAACCCTGTGCGCGTCCCTCGCTGGCGCACTGAAGACACCGGTAAGTGACCTTGTTGATGTTCAATGAACAGCCGTTGGACCACAAGTGCACCCTAATTTACTCCTCACTTTTGGGGTTGGGGGAAGTGTTTCTTATGGTCCGAAAAATACGGTATCTGTCTCCGTCTCCCTCACTCAGGACTGTAAACCTGACCCACGTCCTTGTTTCTATGTGCTGTCTGGGGTCCTTACTACTTTACCACTTAAGCTTTCTCCAACTCCCTGCACTCACCATTTCTCTTTCTTGGCAAGATTTTCTTTAAGTAGGCAAGATTAGAGTATCTGACAGATTTGAGGAATTTTAGTATTTGCCTTTGTGTTGCCAGGTACTGGGCCCCGTAAATGGAGCAGATGAGTGGAACACCCCTATGCTAGTAAAAGCTGTCTGAAGTCACAGCATGTGCCAGCTCTCTGGCTGGCTGCCTCTGCTCCCCATAGTAGCCCCTGGAAGGTCAAAGGCTGGGCTGGAACCTTGTAACAGGCTGGATACCTTGTGAGAGGCCTAAGGGCAGCCAACCCCGGCGCCTGAAGAACACAGGCAGCCACAGAACGAAGCCACTTCCCTCGCCATGTCAGGATTCTACTTTAACAATTTCCTTTTCCAAATGATCTGATTCCTTCATCAGGAAGCAGGAGAGCCTGGTGAAGGTGTATGTGTGTGTGTGTGTGTGTGTGTGTGTGTGTGGTGTGTGTAACCAACGTTCAATTGTGTGACCTGGGGACAGAGTAAGCATTTCTCCTCAAAGTTGGCCACTTCCTGTGACACCGCAGGACCTCAGAGGGGTCATCTTTCAAAGGGCTTCCTACAAGGCAAGAAGAGCTTTCAGATTTCAAGTCCTTTGACAAAATCTGTGAGCCACTCTGGCCATGTTGTGTGTTCTGTCTTCCCTACTCATGAAATGATAAACAGAACCTTTGAGAGCTAGTTCCACCTTTGTCTGGATACCAGTCACAAGGGGCTTGAAGAATGCTCAGTGCAAACAAGGCGCCCACGGGGGCCCCACTAGACGG
This sequence comes from Acomys russatus, assembly GCF_903995435.1. NCBI lineage: Eukaryota > Metazoa > Chordata > Mammalia > Rodentia > Muridae > Acomys > Acomys russatus. The sequence continues at coordinate 41,617,541 of NC_067164.1, forward strand.
AAGGAATTTTAAAGAGCCAGGCATGGAGTGTGGGGAAAGCAGGCAGAGACTCTACAAGCAAATACCTACTTTTGAGCCTGCGAGCTTATCAAAAGCTGTTGTTTGAAGGAACACTGACTTCCCTTGATGAGTGGCCTGAATAAAGCACCTGCACAGTTGCAAAGGCCTCGGCCACTTTAGGGCTTTTAGGCACTAAATAGACACAGACCCCAAGCTCCAGACTACCAGAGTTGCTCCTTCAGGAAAACCAATCTTGTGCTACTTTTGTCACGCTGTACAGACACCTGGGCCGAACAAAGGGCGAGCTGTCTGATTGTTACCCCTTAGCAGCGCAGCCTGAGTAAATTGCTCCCTTCCTCACAGAACTCCAGAGCCAGGTGGGCTCGGTCGGGGTGTGGAGGAGTCCCGAGCTGAGCCTGGTGGCCTATGGGTCACAGGGCCTCCTGAGAACACTGGCTAGGCTCCTCAGCTGTCTCCTGCATCCTGGCTTTGAAAGGGAAATCAATCTCAAATTCTTTAACTTCCTGTTTGTCTTTCTCTTTCTTCTCCCCTTAAATTCCATTGAGATGAAAGGGCTCGGGGACAAATTGAAAAACGTGTTCTCTGTTCACCAGGCTCGCCTTCCAGCCGCCCCAGCTGTTCCTGATTCCTCCCATATAAGCCCTGAGCCCTCACCTGCCTGTTTCAAGCAGACACCAGCCCTGAGAAGGTGACGCTCGTAGGGACTCACCATTCCTCTTGCCTGGCTCTGATAAGAACTCGGCTCCTATTCAGGAGCACAGTGTCAGGGGTGGAGGTTGGGGGGGTCCGGTAGCAAGGCGAGTGGAGGAGGCCAAGGTAGGAGAGAGCGAGCTCGCTCACAAACCAGTGGGCACAGCGGAGGCTCTTCAAGTGCTTGCTGCAGAATCACCACCGTGGAGCCCCAGCTTCTTTTGTTTTGTTTTGTTTTTTGAGACAGGGTTTCTCTGTGTAGCCTTGGCTGTCCTAGACTCGCTTTGTTGACCAGGCTGGTCTCGAACTCACAGCGATCCACCTGCCTCTGCCTCCCAAGTGCTGGGATTAAAGGTGTGCGCCACCACGCCCGTCCCCCAGCTTTTTAAGCAGCTCTCTCAACCAGTCCCATTTCCCATTTCAAAGGTTCAGCTGCAGGACCTTACCCCTCCCTAACCCGGGAGGATGATTACACACATACACACACACACACACACACACACACACACACACCGATGAGTCTACAGAGGCCCAGATTTCTTATCTTACAGGGCTTCCTGGGGAACTGGCTTTCTTTCCTGACTATCAGCTCTTGTTAAAGAGGCTCCCTTCCTTTGTTTACAGTGAGATAAGCACATTTATACATAACCGGCCCTCTCTTCTCCGCATCTCTTTCCCTTCATCCTGCTCCACCCTCTCCACCAAGGTCCTGGGATGAACACTAACACTAATGTAGTCAGAACTAATTCTACTCATATAAACAACAACAAAACAACAACAAACCTTCTATACGCACAGTGAGGAACACACACTACAACAAGACAATTGACCTGTTTTTGTTTTGTTTTTTTTTTAGTTGTAGGTACATTGGTGCTTTGTCTGGATGTATGCCTGTGTGAGGGTGTTGGATCCCCTGAAACTATACTTAAAGACAGTTGTGAACTGCCATGTGGGTGCTGGGAATTGAACCCAGGTGATCCTGAAGATCAGCCAGTGCTCTTAACTGCTGAGCCATCTCTCGGCCCCCTGACTTCATTTTTAATCACCAGATATATTAAGGTCAGGAAAGTCAAAGCAAGAGAAGCCTTTTAAGATGACAGACACGGCACGCATGGTGTCTGTCTTCCTCAAAGGGGGTGGCTAGCAAAAGCTGAATGGCGTACTGGGCTAGAAAGTAGCATTGCCAGCACTAATTTCATGGTATTAATAAATGGAGGGTGATTACGTGGGTGAACACTATCGCAAATTTTCTTTAAGGTAGTAATTAAGAGGAAAAAGTATTCTGTACCCAGAAACCTATTTTCAGGAATCAGACCCAATTCCATAATTTTGAGAATAACTACACGTCTTACTCTTGCCAGAAAAGAGAGACGATTCAAACGCAGTTTTCCCGATGCACAGGCATGCCTCTTTACAGAAAATGTTACCAGCATTTGCGCAGTCAAATTCACTCGGAGAGTTCAAGTGGGTTTTGTTAGTTGAGGAAGCGGATGAGTAACTACTGCAAAGGAGGGTGGGAAGAAGCCAGGCGTGGTGGCGCACACTGTTAGTCCCAGCACTGGGGAGGCAGAGGCAGGCGGATCGCTGTGAATTCGAGGCCAGCCTGGTCTACAAAGAAACCCTTTGTCGAAAAACAAAAAAACAAAAACAAACAAACAAACAAAAAAACAAACAAACAAACAAACAAACAAAAGAAAACAAAAAGAAAAAAGGCAGGAAGGTCTGAGAAACAATATGGAACAGCAACCTCCAGGATATCAGAAACAAAAAGAATCAACTATAAATGTGTACTATGTAAGGTTTTAAAACTAAACCCCAGAAATATCAACTTCAAAATTAAAAAATGGCTAGCCACAAGAGATGAAAACAACAGGGTTAGTGAGATAAGAACAGAGCTAGACCCCTGTGCCACCCTGTATGACCCCTGTGTGACCTGTGTGCCACCCTGTATGACCCTGTGTGACCCCTGTGTAACTGCACTTGCTAATTTGACTTTAGAGTCAGTAAATGCTTCATGTAATCACCAAAAACTTACTTTAAAAATATTAAGGGGGTTTCAGGGATGGCTAAGCTGTTAAGATCAACGTGCTGCTTTTCCAGAGGCCGCAAGTTCTGTTTTCACACCTGTTTTTTTCTCTCTCTATCTCCTCTGTCTCTGTCTCTCTGTCTCTCACTCTCTCACTTTCTCTCTGTCTCTGTCTCACACACACACATACACACTCTATAAATTAATCTTTAAAAACCATTTTATTATATATTTGTGTGTCTGCGTCTATATCTATGCCTATGCATGTGGGATCCAGTAGAGACCAGAAATAGGGCATCGAAACCCCTGGAGCCAGAGTCACAGCGGTTGTGAGCTGCCTCGTCTGGGTTCTGGGAACCAAATTCTGGTCCTCTGAAAGAGCAGCAAGTGCTCCTAACTGTTGAACCATCTCTCCAGCTCCCCCCTTCCCCACTTAAATTTTAAAAAAGAATAATGCAAAATGCAACAGTCGAGCCTACATCTGGTTAATAGCAAGGCTATTCTGGTGGGAGGAGTTAGTTATTCTAGGGAGGAGTTAGTTATTCCAGGGCTCTTCCGGTGGGAGGAGTTATTCCAGGGCTCTTCCGGTGGGAGGAGTTATTCCAGGGCTCTTCCGGTGGGAGGAGTTATTCCAGGGCTCTTCCGGTGGGAGGAGTTATTCCAGGGCTATTCCGCTCACCTACAGGCCCAAGCGCACACACAACACCGCCTGCTCTTCCTGGTCCAGGCCTTTAACTCACACTACCTGGGAGGCTGAGGCAGGCGGGGATGTCAAGGTCAAGAGCTGCCTGGAAAACGCAGTGAGACCTCATTTCCAAATAGGAAGTGACCAGTGGTAGAGTGCTGACTCGGCGTGTGTGTGCAAGGCCCCAGGCTCAGTCCCAAGCACAGGAGGAAAAACTTAGAAAGACCACTTTGCGTGGGTTAGATTGTTAGGTTGTGAGAATGTTGATAACTTTGTTCTGCACTGAGGGGAGTTTGTATGTGTTTAGAACAGCTGCGTAAATACATGGAGATGTGTCATCCCTGGTGTGTTTGAACACAGTGTTCCCAGCTACAAGACAGAGGAGAGACAGGATTGACACCGTCCATCATATGAACTCGTCTTTATGGTGACCAGGGCCCGTGGCAAGTTCTAGAACACTGATTCCTCTAGTCAGAATAAAGGAGAATTCCAGGAGAAATAGGATCCCACGTTCGGAGCAGGGAATGTATAAGAAATCCCTCAAACGTTCATTTTGCCATACTAGGTTACAAGAACTGGACCAGATGGCTAGAACTGCGTGGAAGGACTGAGTCTAACAGACCCTCACTGGCCAATCACAGCCAGTGTGCCAACACCGACGTTCACAGTGACAGTTCTGAAAATATCAGTTTGTCATGTTTATAGGAAGTGGTGATTCTTTGTTTGCTACCAATTAGTAAGTAAATAAGTAAATAAATAAATACCAGGTGTTTATTCTGCCTCTTCTAGAGGAACAAGTGAAGAGGGGTGAGCAGGGGAGGTGAGACATCTCTCTCTCTCTCTCTCTCTCTCTCTCTCTCTCTCTCTCTTCCTGTAAGAATTACAGCTCAAAATCAAGAAGTAGAGATCCAGTTAGAAAATTATCACGTAACATCCACGCTAGTCGCTAGTGTCACAAGAGAGAGGCCAAGTGTTGCACGGTCATGGAGGAACATGTCACCACACGGAAGCAGTAGTTCTAGAAATAATGAGGGTAGAGGCGTGTCATGTCCAACTAGCCTGGGGCTGGAGAGATGGCTCAGCAGTTGGGACACACTGGCTGCTGTTCCAGAGGACCCACATGGCAGTCAGTCTGCAGCAGCCAGTGACTCCAGGCCCCAGCAATATTATAACATTTCCTGCCATGCAAACGGCACACAGGACACAGACGTGCACATATACAAAACATATATTTTTTTTTAATTTTAATTTTTTTCAAAAAGATCCAGCCTGCAATTTATAGAAAGGAATAAAGAATATGAGAATGACACCGCAGGGCTGTAGGCGAGGAAGGGAAAGGAGCGACAGACACAGAAAATGGGACCAAAAAAGGAGACACCGCAGCTCATCATAACGAGCTGGCCTCGTCTGGGTCACGAATCTAATAAGCAAATTTTTTCCTTAAAAAGCAAAATTTTTCCTTAAAAAAAAAAGGTCACAGCTGGGCGTGGTGGCGCATGCCTTTAATCCCAGCACTCGGGAGGCAGAGGCAGGCAGATCGCTGTGAGTTCGAGGCCAGCCTGGTCTACAAAGTGAGTCCAGGATGGCCAAGGCTACACAGAGAAGCCCTGTCTAAAAAAAAAAAAAAAAAAAAAAAGTCACAACATTTAATCCACTTTGAACTAAGTTTGAACTAAGATTTTATGACATTAAGCATTTATGTATTTATTTATTATTAAGGTTGTTTTTGTTTTTGTTTTTTGAGGGTTTTTTTGTTTTGTTTTCTGGTTTTTTGTTTTGTTTTGTTTTTTGTTTTTTTTTTTCCCGAATCAGGTTCTCTCTGTGTAGCCTTGGCTGTCCTGGAGTCGCTTTGTAGACCAGGCTGGCCTCGAACTCATAGCAATCTGCCTGCCTCTGCCTCCTCAGTCTTAAGATATAATAGCGTCATACCATCTGCAGAGGAATTTGTGTGACTGATGGCTTCATGCAAATCACACAAATGGGAGGGGAAGCAATGTGTGGAGGAGCAGGGGCCATGGCTCCCTGACTGCCAGGCTGAGCCACCTTTTTCTGATGCTTGGAGCCTTTCGGTGTGTATTCCATCCCCTTTCTATGCACTTGGAAATTTCCACAACAAATAGTTTGAAATTAACACCTGCTATGTCCCAGGCACTAGACTGGTATTGACCTCAGCCATGAATTTGCATCACAGAAAAATGCTGTCAAACCCTTTCCCTCATGCCTTAGACACGCTGGGCAGGAGCAGAGGGCCGCGGCAACGCCCTTGACTCTCCCAGCTTGAGATGAGTGTGCAGTTTCTGTTGCCAGATTGGAAATTGAGAGCAGATGGCAACCCTGTCTAGTGACACGGTCGGAGGCACAGAATGCTCTCTACCCAGGAACACACGCAGATGCCCACCAGCCTGAAACAGGGACACATCTGGGTTTGGACAAAGAGCAGTTAGACACAGCCCTGCAGACTTGCCTGATTTCTCTCTTTGGCCCTTGGGCCTTCCATGGAAATGTGAACTTTTCCTTTGCCTCTCACAGGACACCCTCCAGAGCTTAACAACAGCCCCATAGAGATTGGGCAGCGCCTTTGGCAGCTGCGTGGAGGGCAGGGGCCCCTGTGTTATACGTCAGAAGTGTTCACACCACAATATCCTCTTAGTTTTGGGACCCGCCCTATTTGTACTTTGGCTTCATGGAGCTTGGGGGCAGAAACATAAATTCAGCTGGTTACAGTTCTGGTTGATGGGGTGACCTTTATCCTACATGTCTGGGATGTTTTCCCAAAGAATAAGAGAAAAAGAAAAAAAAAGGGGGGCTTTGCCAAAGACATGTAGTACCTTGGAGACATCTGGCGGAGGAATGTGTTTGGGCATGGGTCCCCCAGACTTGACTAGTGTTTGGCTTGCAATAGGGCAGTGTTTCTGTGGCAACCCATATGGCTGTTTACTTGCAATTTTATTCCATCATTTGCAACAAGGAATTTTTTAAAAGGAAGTTTATAGCTCAAACAGCTCCCAGGAAGGTTGGGGGCGGGGTAAGGACACATCCACAGCTAACTTCAGCGCAGGGCAGGGTGTGATCAGAGCGAGCACGACGGATGAGGAAATTCCAGGTTCAGGGTGGGCTTCCAGGAAGTGAAGGTGTCAAGCAGATTTGAAAGATGCTACAAGGTTGGAAGAAGTTAGGCTTCCATTGTCAAGCTGATGGGTCTTGGAATGGCCTAGGAGACACACCTCCACATAGCTTGTTGTGATGAACCTCAGCATTATTGCTGTCTCAGGTCAGATAACCCTTTTCTTTAAAAAAAAAAAAGATTTATTTATTTATTATGTATACAGTGTTCTGGCTGCATGTACACCCACAGGCCAGAAGAGGGCACCATATCTCATTATAGATGGCTGTGAGCCACTATGTGGTTGCTGGGAATTGAACTCAGGACTTCTGGAAGAGCAGTCAGCGCTCTTAACCTCTGAGCCATCTCTCCAACCCAGATAACCCTTTCTCTGAGTGCTGCAGCTGCTCTATGTCCAGCCCTGGGCTCTACCCGCCAGGTGCCAGGTGCAGCCGCCTTCCACTGGATCCTCCACTTGTAATAACCAAATGCCTGTAGACATTCCCAAGTGTCCTATAGGTGGGTGGAAGCATTGCTAAATTGCCCTGGTTTAAAACAACAACAAACAAAAAACCTTATCAAAAATCAAAAAAACAAACAACAAAAGACATCAAATTATTTTTAAAGCTTATATTTATGAGATATGTTATAATATCATATACTTCTGCCATGTTTGTACACACGAACCTGTGTAATCCTCATAGAACCCAGGGGAACAACACAGGTATAGTGGATATAAACATGTTTTAGTTTTGATCCTACGTGTGGGATGTGAAACTGCCTCCTTGTGAGGGTGTGTGATGTTTTGTCCACTGGGGAACTGCCTCGTGAGACGGCATGTGATGTTTGTCCACTAGAAAGGGAACTGTCTCATGTAGGGGGATGGTCTTTGCCAGTTGAAAACATCCTGTACATACTATAAAAGGGTATATGAATAGCCCCCAAAACAAAAAGAGATAGCTTTTACATCACCTCTTGGCTTCTCATCTCTTCAATTTGAGACGTTCCTAGAGAGAAATGCTCCAGAGAACACTTTGAGGTTCCTGCTGCTGCAGTTGTGGTCGCTTTTGCTGGATTGCTATTAAGTGAGTCTGCTGGAATCCTGACGATGGAAGAGTGGAATCACCCCAAGGCTGAGTCTAAACCGTCTACCTGTCCTGAAAGGGAGGAAGAGGCATTCAAGAACCCCAAATAAAGTAGGTTTTGAAAGGTCAAAGCCTATAGGCAGATGCACTATCACTGAGATCACATCTAGCAGAAGACTGAAAGCTGATTCAGGACCCCACCCCCACCCACTCATCCTCTACACCACCAAGCTACATCACACACACACCCAGACTAACTTGCCAGTCGTTTTCACATGGATCTGCAAACCACATGCTGTGGGCAACAGGAAGGTGTGGGGTGAGGGAGCTTTGAAAGCATCTCAGCCATCATGACCATCATGGCCGTCATGACCATCATGGCTGTCATGGCCATCATGACCATCATGACCATCATACATGGGAATCTCTGTGTTAGGTTCTTCTACCTTTTGACTTAAGCACCGAGGATGCAAAATTTATCTGAAGGGATGCAGTGGTCCCACATGTAAGGGGCCATGAATGCCAATTGCAGACTCCACCTCCGACTTTAGGCTCTTTAATGTCAGTCAGTTCCCCTGACTTATGCTAGCCCTCTGTCTCATGCAGCCTTGATTTTAGACTAACACATGGGCTATCTCTCTCTCTCTCCCCCCTCCCCTGCACCCCACCCCCATCTCTCTCCCTCTCTTTGTTGGATCTGATTAGAATTCTAGTCCCGCTGGGTATTAGATGTGAAACCTGTGAATTAAGTGTCTATCTGTGCTTCCGTTTTCTGTGTCCTATACAGTGGTGTACAGAGAAGAGCTAAAGCGGAATCATTGTTTAGATTTGAAGTAACACACCCTGTAAAGTGTTATTAATAACACGCTATCCTTGTTGTTTTGTTTTGATGTTTATCTGCATTTATTTTACGCTGAATTTATTCTTGTATCATCAGTTCTTGTTTCTTCAGCTTCTTCTGGGATACCTTTTTTCTTCTGTGGTACCTCCTCCTCTGGCTTTGGAACAGTCTGCTCCTTTTCAGTGAGGAGCGTCTTGATGTGGCAGTGGGAGCTCATGTACGGGTTAATGCAGCCATGGGCTCTGTAAGTTCATCGGCACATCTTAGGTGCCTTGTTCACCTGGACGTGTTCAATGACCAGGGAATCTACATCTAAACCCTTAATCTCAGCATTGCTCTTTGCATTTTTCAGCATCTGCAGCAAAATTCAGCACTCCTTTTTGGCCACCGACCCTGAGTCCAGCCCCACTGTTTGACCTGGCCGGACCTCCCGACTGCACTATTACACTGCCTGCCCAGAACTGCACACATTGCTTCTTTAAGGTGACATCTTTCAGATACTTGGTGGTTTTTTGGATATGCATAGCCTTGAGGGCCTGGGCAGTTTCCGGGTGTTCTTAAAGTGAACATGAAGAATTGAACCTCTTGATCTGCATGATTTTGTAGGGTTTTCTGAGTCAGGTGAGCAGCCACCCATCTTCGCGGGTTACCTCTGGCCACTCACAGGAAGAGCGCTATCCTTGTTGTTAGTCATCAATCTCTTCATAGGAATTTGTCTGCCAGGTTGCCTCTAGTATGGTCTGCCCTCAGTTGGGATAGACCCAAATGCAGAGCTGAGCACTCGGGTGGCAACTGAGGCTCTGGATGCACACAGGAGGGACAGCCTAGGGATTAACACCAACCAGTACAATGCCAGAGTCTTAGTGAACTCTTCTTGCTATGATGAAATGCCCAAGGCAACTAGTTTTGCAAAGAAAAGAGGTTTATTTAGTTCACTGCTTGGAGGCTCAAGGGCACAGCACTTATACTGATCGGTCTTGGTCTGGTGAGCGTCCTTTCTGTTGCATCTTGCCCATGACTCTCAGAGATGGCAGAGGTTCTCTTAGGGACAAACATTCACATTTTGATATAGGAAGCCAGTGAACTGGATGAAGGCAGCGTCCAGGTTTTACATTAACCCTCCTGTGTTTCCCGTGGAAGGTGGGCAGGTGGTAGAAGGACTGCCTACTAGCCCTCAGCCCTCTTGGTTCTTACATCATCACACTGGGGACCTTTGGTGTCCCGTCCAGCAGGACCAGTAATTACAGGGTCGCGAGGGGAGCCATACCTGAAATGATGAGATGAGAAAGAAAAAGGCAGGACCAAGTAGCGTTCCTATCAAGGTCCGTTTATTGAATCAAAAGCAAAAGCTTATATGGGGTGGAGGCAGGAACTAAGCAGTAGAAAGGGCCCGAGAATGTCTAGCTAACTATCTCTCGGGAAGTCCCGAGCTAACCTGCTAAACAACATCTGCATAAGCTGAAAGGAAGTTATGCAGAGGCTGAAAGAAGGAAGTTATGCAGAGGCTGAAGGAAGGAAGTTAGCTTTGGACCGGGGCATCAGTATTTTTTTCATAGCCAGTAGACTCTTTTAGCCTTGAATGACCCCGGGCTGGCTCCGAACACTTTGGGAGACAAACCACATTCAAATTTATCAGGGCACTAAACAGATGCCTATAGCCCCCCCTATATGATTTCTTTTCCTTTCAAGGTATAGGCTGCTGTGAGCCATCTGGTGTGGATGCTGAGACCCGAGTTGGGTCCTCCACAACATCAGCGAGACCTTCAAGCCACTGAGCATCTCTGTGCTCTTGGCTTCAGGGTTCCTGAAGACATGACAACATGTAGGCACTTCTCTGGGGATGGCTGTTAGAGAAATACTCCAGCCAGGGATGAATTTGTCCACCATCTAGACCTGAAATCCTACACTAGTGTCAAAAGGTTTCCCCATTATCCACTGGACGGAGGAACCTCAGAACCTCAAAGGGACTACGTGACCTGCCCAAGGTTGGCCAGGCTAGATTACAAAGCTAGGATGGTCAGGCCTTTTCTTCTTTCTTTTCTCCTTCCTTCCTTCCTTTCTTCCTTTCCCCCTTTCTGTTTTATGATTATGCAAAGCTGCCTCCTTCTCTGTTGTGGGCATATGTGGGGCAGGGGAGTGTCCTCCGAGCTGGGACAGCTCCTCCAGTTTTTACACCAGTAGCCGAGGCATACCATGACAGGATGAATACAAGGAGAAAGTAGGAACTGAGGCAAAGCACTCGGAGGAATTGTGGAAGCAGAAAAAAAGGAGGAAGAGGAAGAAAGAAGGGACAAGATGGGGTGGGGGAGGAGGTTGTCTTTTCTAGTTCTAGTAATTTCCTGTGGGCATTGTCCATGAAGAAAATCCTTTTCTGTTTGTTGGGGTGAGGGGAGGTGGATACTGTAGCCACCTGGGAGTGCTCTGCCAATCTCTGCATCTTGAGAAGGGTGCTGGTGGCTGTGAGCTTGCCACTCAGAGGGAGGCGGTCCCTGCTGTGAAGGATACATGGGAAGGGTCATCTCCAGGTCATTGGGGCTTCAGGGAAGACTGAAGGAGTGGAGTCACTCCAGGGCGCTGTGGAAACATGGAACCAGTATCTTTTGCTACCAGAGACCCCTCTGCCTCTCCCAGCTTTGGGGACCCAAAGTCCCATATCACAAAAGCTACATTTAGAAAGTAGAGGTTTTTATAATTGGCACATTTCTGTAAACGCATTGCTTTAATTTCGATTTTATGGCTCAGCTACTCCCCGGAACACACGTGGTCTGTAAAGCATTTACAGTGCTGCTCAAAATCTATATATTATTTACATTCCCTTCTCTCTACCCAGGTAACTTGGAGCTAGGAACTTGGCCAGCATCTTGGGGAAATGACTAGGATTATACAGAAACCGCAGAAACAGCCGCCAGCAGAAACACAGAGGGGTATAGGCAGAACGGGGAACCTTAAACATAAGCCTCCCAGGTGAGGAGAACCAGTGTGTGTGTGTGTGTGTGTGTGTGTGTGTGTGTGTGTGTGTGTGTGTGACACTGGAAAGGTTCCTGCAGGTGGCTGCTCACCACCACCCCATAGCCTGTTTTTTGTTTTTTGTCTTCTGGGACAGGGCATCTTATGTATTGTGGGTTGCAATCAAACTAGCTTTGCAGCTAAGCATGCATTTGAACTGCTGATCCTCTTGACTCTACCTCCTGAGTTCTGAGATTACAGGCATGTGCCATCTTGCCCCGTTTAGTGTGGTGCTGGGAGATTGAACCCACGGCGCTGTGCATGCTGAGCAGGCACTCCACCAACTAAGGTACATTGCCAGCCCCACAGCCTTTATTTTCTGGCAATTGGTTGCTCCCAAAGTCCACTATAAAGCACTTGACTTTGGCTACTCCCTTGCTTTTAAAGTGTTCCAAACGTCTCTTTGGAGTTCTGAGCCCTGGCGGGTGTCCACATGGTTCTTGGCCACTGCTCTAGAAGCTGTTGGCATGGACACCACACCCAGTATGGCATCCTAGCTCAGTCCCAGCTGCCCAGGATGGGCTAGCAAAATAACATGCTTAGCTTCTAACAGGCAGGGCTACCTTCAGTGAGGCCTCAAACCGTGTTCTCTCTACCCTCTTTAAAGAAAATGTAACTCAGTTTGTAAATATAAAATCTGACATTGAGTCTGGAGAGAGGCCAGTGCGAGAGAATAGGGCCCAGAGTCTAAGCCTGTCTTTGACATGGACCCTCCTCTGCCCCTCCTCAAGCTCCACCCAGGAGTGGGTCTTTGTTGGCTTTGCCTGATGGTAGAAAGCAAGCCTTGGCCAAAGTTCCCTGGCACACAAAGATGCCTTACTAACTACTGACTTTTAAAGCAGGGGGTGGAAAGTAGCAAGATCAGAATCAGAAGTAAAAATAAACCTGGCACAGCCAGTAAGAGGCCAGTCAATCCCCCCAACAGTGACCGTTTCAATCATTTAAAAGACCCTGTTAGGAGCTGCTATTATAAGGGATATTTGCTGCTGTCAGCAGATGGCACTGGACATTTGCAGAGTTCTGTGCCTGCCCTCCCCAAGCTATAAATTCCTGGGGCCCTGCATCACCCACTGCCTCGCCTGCCTGGGGCCCTGCATCACCCACTGCCTCGCCTGGGGCCCTGCATCACCCGCTGCCTCGCCTGGGGCCCTGCATCTGCCATTTCTTGCGGCCCAACACTGGCTGGGTTCCATTCTTAGCAATGCACTGAGTTCTGCTCTTGGTCTCTGGATTAAGCCTTGTTGCCAGAGGGACAAGTGTAAGGCAGGAAGTACATGGTGTCCCCTGCGTTGGTTTCATCCTTTGTCTTTTCCAGCTGGTGTGCTGTGATGACTAGGGAGAGAGGTTTTAGGATCCAGAGGGAATTAGGACAGCGGCCCACGGAGCCAGGTCCAGCAAGGACAACAGCCCATGCCGTCGCCGGGGAGGGAGTCAACACCTATGAAAACACAGGCAATGCCTTAGGCCTGAGCTGGCCACAAGTATGGGGATTTCAGAGCTGATCCTCTAAAGCATCCTTTGAGCTCAGTGTCTCCAGGCCAAGTGGTTCCTTGTATATCAGGGTGACCCAGCAGAATCTGAACCCAGTTGTCAGAGCTGGTCCAAACCATGTGGCCTTTAGTACGGGGACTGAAGCTGCTTTTCCAGGAAAACACCAGCACATCAAGAACCAAGTGTGGCCCTGGGAGGGCAGAGTAAGACTTCTGTTGGAGGAGGCATAGGTGGGTAGGAGCAGGCGGGAGGTAGGCTGACCTCTGCAAGGGCAGGAAGGGACCAGGATGGTACCAGTCTTCCATCCTGGGCCCCTGGACTTGAGTCCTGCTGCCTAGAAGGTTCCAGTGTCCTCAGGAGGCTCTTGGCTTATGTATTTCAGTCTTCCCATCTACGCCTTAGCTGCGTCTGTCTCCCCTCACCAGACTTTCAAGTCTGAGAGAACATGCGTTAATTCACTCGACGAGAGCTTCCGCTTATGAGACGTGCGAGCTAGGAACTGGTACGGGTGCTTGACTTTAAATCGTCTCCTGCAATACCCAAGGCTCAAGCCATGACTGATTAGTGTAAGATCACGCCCGTGGGTTAGCTGGAGTAACAATCATGCAAGCCATAGGTGTCTGACTAAACGGGGTATGAAAATATTGCTGCAGGAAACTCTTGTAAAGTTTAAAAATAACTCCAAAGCCAATCATTCAAGTTCATAACACGGCCCTGGAATGTTCTCGTTCATGTTTAAACGTGGGCAAGTTTTCTATTCTACGACTCCACTCTGCAAGCGAAGCGATAAAGATAGTTTTGTTGGAGAGATGGCTAAGCCGTTAAGAGTGCGCAAAGGACCCAAGTTTGGTTTCTGGCATCCACGTAGAGTTGCTCGCATCTGCCTGCAGCTCTAGCTCCAGGGGATCCGACCACACAGCAGCCTTCTCTGGCCTCTGAGGGCACCGGTGTTCACGTAGCATATACTCACACGGACACTAACATGAACTGTACAAATAAAACTACAGATATTCTGTAAATGAGCCCCAAGTCCTGAGTGTCCTTGTTCTTGGCTTTCTAGGGTGCTTAGGCGGGCCTGCCCTCCCTGCAGGGAGTCTGTTTGCATCCTGAGCACCCGTGAGCTTCCAGAACACACCCTTGTGTGGATGCATAACTGCTGTCACAGACACCCACCCGAATCATCTGCCATCGCCTTCACGGCTGTTTCTCCCAGTGGGTACTGTTTCAGGGAGAGATCCTACCACCCACCCACAGCCCAAAATGTGGGGGTCACCTGTGGTTCCTCTATTCACCCTACCAGGTACGGGTTCCCATGGGCTCTTCCTTTGACAAGAGTTTCTACTGCTTTGATGACACACTGTGACCAACAGTAAATTGGGGGAGGGGAAGAGGCTTATCTGACTGACACTTCCACATCACGGTTCATTGGAAAGGAAGTCAGGACAGGAACTCACACAGGGCAGGACCCTGGAGGCAGGAGCTGAGGCAGAGGCCACGGAGGGTGCTGCTCACTGGCTTGCTCAGCCTGCTTTCTTGTAGAACCCGGGGCCACGTGCCCGGGGTGGCTCCACCCACAGTGGGCGGGGCCATCTGCCCACACTGCCACCATCAATCACTAATTAAGAAAATGTACCAGAGGCTTGCCTACACCTTATGGAGACATTTTCTTAACTGGGATTCCTTCCTCTCATGACTCTAGCTTGCATCGAGTTCGTAGACAGATACAAATGCACAACGCCAGTCTCTCCCAAGGGATGTATTTCAAATGACTCTTCCTTTTTGCCTCTCTGGTGTCAACTGCCTAAAAAATAATGAAACTTTAAGGAGACAATATAGACCTACCGTGTCTGTATAAAAACAAAGCTATGTAGCCAGGCATAGTGGTGCACGCCTTTAATCCCAGCCCTTGGGAGGCAGAGGCAGGCGGATCGCTGTGAGTTCAAGGCCAGCCTGGTCCACAAAGCGAGTCCAGGGCAGCCAAGGCTACACAGAGAAACTCTATCTCGAAAAACAAAAACAACAAAAACCAACAACAAGAAGAACAAAAACAAAGCTATGTGTTAATACCTTTGATCAGAATTTTTTACTTTTAACATGGCAAAGATGACCTCAAAGAAAACTGGCCAACCACCACCTCCTTTAAGAGCATTTAAAAAGCCCCCTTTCTGTGTGCTATCAGGAACTGGTTGTTTCTCTGCATTTCCCAAGGCAATCCTGATTTCAGCTTCCATCACAGGGTGACTGAACGGGAGCGGGAGGTCTTGAGAGGTTAATTCCATCTGTTTTCAGACATTTTTTCCACACAGTGTCAGTAGAGCTTAAACCCCAGATATCTGTAACACGTGGGGTTGGCTTATTCAAGCCTCTCTCTCTCTCTCTCTCTCTCTCTCTCTCTCTCTCTCTCTGTGTGTGTGTGTGTGTGTGTGCGCGCGCGCATATTTAATAATGCAAAGGATTTCTTAGTGATCTGCTGCTGCTCCTGTGTGCTCTGACCAGCCTCAAGCAATCTGGCAGAGACACAGATAACGTTGCTCCGAGGCTGTGGTCTTTCACATATATTCCTGGGAAATGTAATCTTTGTGGTTTCCAGTCTCATGTCTCTTTGAGCATAGATATGAGCAACTTTTACTGTAAAAAGATTACATGTACTTTGGTTTATGTTAAGATTAATTTGAGATGTGTGAAGAGTGGAGAGCCACTTGGGATCAATATTTACTAAATCTAAATCTCCATTCCAGGGCATCAGACTTAATTAGTGCTTAAATTCTAACTTAATTGTGACAGGCTTTCTTCTGTTTACATTTCTCAGATTAAACAAGCTATCGCCTCCTCAGTGGCCCTTCCTGAAGAAGAAGCACAGCTGGCTCCATGTTAGCAGGGGTCCCACTGCCTCCTCGCTCACTTTTTTTTTTCCTTCTTCTTCTTTATAGATAAAAAAGAAAGAAAGAAAGAAAGAAAGAAAGAAAGAAAAAAAGAAAAAAAGAAAGGAAAGGAAAGAAAAATTTCTGCTCTGGGAGTAGTTGTAAAGCAAACATAAACCCTCACTGACATCTGAGTAACTTAGATAAAAATATCTGCAGTTTATTTAATTCAGAATTTGGGGAATTAGATTTAGGGGTGTTTGAATGATTAATAATCTACTTTGCTGTGTTAGTAAATCACTTCCTGGTGATTTTTCTGCTGGCTACACTGACTTACCAGTTAATAGCTCCTGCTGTCTTACAACTTCGAACTGCCACCCCACATTCCATGCCTTCGGATTAGACAGCCTCAAGTGACAGTGTTCCCCACAGAACGCTACACAGACGACGTCACCTTGGACTAGAGAGAGGATTCAGTCGGTAACCTGCTGCAAATGTGAGGGCAAAACAAAAACCAAGCTGAGTGTGCACGTGTAAGGAAGAGACCCACACCCTGCATCTCGCTGGCCTCCAGCGCTGGTGAACTGCAGAGCAAAGCATTCTGTCTCAGGGTGCTTTGTGTCCTGAGGAATGACACCAAGGTTGTCCTCTCCTCAGTCTCGCCTCCGCCTCTCCTCTCCTCCCTCTCCCTCCTCTCGTCCTCCTCTCTCCTCTCTCTCTCTCTCTCTCTCTCTCTCTCTCTCTCACACACACACACACACACACACAGAGCTGTGTCCTGGGTACATAGGACTGTCTTTGTGGAGGTGTGTGGCCTCTGCTCAGGGCTGTCTGCAGTCTGCTGGATGCCTGAGAAGAACCAGAGACCGTGATTTCCAATGCTATGTGCTGAGTGGAGAGCTAACTCTCTAAGAGCAGAAAGGACAGCTTGAAGAAAGAAGAACCAGCAGGCTTGGAAGCGACTCTTGAGCAGCGATTACCAGAGCAGGATGTAGCTGTGGTCAGCTTCGGCCGAGGCAGAGCGTTCAGACATGCCAGCAGCTTGTGAATTCCACTCCTGTGGTTAGGTGGCTTTTCTGAGCTGTGACTTCGGGCTTACATGACTCACAGTCCCGGACGCAGGAGTTTAGTACGATGACATCCCAGGCTCATCTGAAACCCAGCGCTCTCTGACACGTATGTTTGCTTGAACCTTTCCTCGGTGGCTGTACGCCTAACTTCCACTTCCCCTTCTTCCTGAGCTCCTCCGTATTCTCCTGTTCGCTTTTACTGGAGGGCACAGTGAAGGTCGGTCAGTGGTCAGGTCAGAGAAGATGAGGGGAGATATTGGTCAAAAGTCAGAAATCTGACTAAAAGCTGTCTCGTCAGTTTCCAAGCTGTGCGATTTCTGTGCGGTTCCCACATGAATACATCAGGGATGGCCACTCCTCCTGCCTCATAGGCCTGAACGAGATGGTACCTCAGGCCTCACACACAGACAATGGCTACGAACGGCAGGACGTGTGTCCCTGAAGGACTCTTGCTAGCTTGAGCCAGTATCACTTAGCAGCCACAGAACAGGACAAGGACAGAAAAAGGGGGACACAGCCAGCCAGCGAGCGGAGCACACAATGGACAGAGCCTGTTTTAGCACAGACGCGGAGCATGCCGAGCCTCTGTCTGGAACACCCTGTGGCAGCTCATGACCCTAGGGGGAAACCAAAGTCCTCTTGAGGGTCTTTTGTGGGCTCACGACCTCACCAATCCTACATCCATACTCCCCCCACCTACCCCCTGGCTCCCCACACTCCGCCATTCATCTTCCAGTCTCCTTCGCATGGTGCTTGCCCCTGACTGCCGTTCGGTCATCACTCAGTTATCTTCCCAGGAATCAAGGTTGTCTTGCAGCTTCCATGCTCTTTTTATCCTTTTACTTTTCTCATGCCACTCACCATGACCACGCCCCAGAATAGCTTTTCTTGTTAATTCCTGATGCTATGAGGACCTAAGAAGGGATGGTGGAGCTGTCTGGTTGCCATGGTTTCAGAGGTTTGGGTCCTTGGTTGCTTAGCCCTGTCACTGTGGTCAGAGTATGATGGTGTGTAAAGCAAAGCTGCTCACTTCGTGGCTGTGTGTGTGTGTGTGTGTGTGTGTGTGTGAGTGTGAGTGTATATGTATGTGTGTGTGCGAGAGTGTGTGTGTGTGTATGTGTGTGTGTGTATGTGTGTGTGAGTGTGAGTGTATATGTATGTGTGTGTGCGAGAGAGTGTGTGTGAGTGTGTATGTATGTGTGTATGTGTGTGTGTGTGACTGTGTGTGAGTGTGAGTGTATATGTATGTGCGTGTGCGAGAGAGTGTGTGTGAGTGTGTGTGTGACTGTGTGAGTGTGAGTGTATATGTATGTGCGTGTGCGAGAGAGTGTGTGTGAGTGTGTGTGTGTGTGACTGTGTGTGAGTGTGAGTGTATATGTATGTTTGTGTGCGAGAGAGTGTGTGTGAGTGTGTATGTGTGTGTGTATGTGTGTGTGTGTGTGACTGTGTATATGTATGTGTGTGTGCGAGAGAGTGTGTGTGAGTGTGTATGTGTGTGTGTGTGACTGTGTGTGTATATGTATGTGTGTGTGCGAGAGAGTGTGTGTGAGTGTGTATGTGTGTGTGTGTGACTGTGTGTGTATATGTATGTGTGTGTGCGAGAGAGTGTGTGTGAGTGTGTATGTGTGTGTGTGACTGTGTGTGAGTATGAGTGTATATGTATGTGTGTGTGCGAGAGAGTGTGTGTGTGAGTGTGAGTGTATATGTATGTGTGTGTGCGAGAGAGTGTGTGTGAGTGTGTGTGTGTGTGTGTGTGTGTGTGTGTATGTGTGTGTGAGTGTATAGGCCAGAGGTCAAGTACAGTGATGTGCTTGTCTCTTCCCTGGTGATGGGATTCCAAGAATGTGCTACCACATCTGGCTTTTTAATCGAGGGCACAGGAGAGTGAAACTCAAACCCTGTGCTGCATGTGCAGAGCTTCTAATGCAATGGGCTGTTCATTTGGGCGGAAGTTAGGATTTCTCCCAGCAGGAGCTGCTGTTTAAGGCAATCTTCTGTAAGTTGAAGTTGAGAGAATCTGTTTTGGGAAGAGTCTACGTGGGCCTTCTCTGGCTCCTTCTACTTACATCTTAAGGCCTTGGGCACTCATTGCCCAGAAGGGGGAGGTGAGAACCTTTTAGACGTGGCTACGTGTGGCTGCACGTTATCAGGAGAGCGTAACAAGGAGAGGGTCCAAAGCAAGCTTCGCCACAGACAGGAACGAGCGAGTCACAGTAAGGTTCTAGAACCCATCCTGGGCTGCGCTTTTGGAGGGGGAAGGGAGATGCTGACAGGAAAGGCTGAGCTGAAGGCTCCAATAGAGCCCCTGCCCCTTACACACCGTCACCATCATGCCCAACCTGGAAGGAATTGAGCTCTGAAGCCAACTTCACCTTGTGAGGAGCTCAGCCATGGTCCTCTCAGCCAAGAACGACCTGGCTCTTGAGGCTGAAGGAGAGATAAACCTGTTTTTTTAGGATCCCAAGTGTGGGATCGGAATGGTCTTGAGAGAGAACAGGTGATGTTAATCCACTAGAAGACCAACCACCTCGTGCGGGAGCTTGATTGTTGCCAGCTGAAAAGATCCCATGAACGGACTCTGGGAGGAGCTATATAAATGAGCCCAGAACTGGAGGCGGGGCCTTTGGAGACTTTGGATAGGTTTTGGCTGTTCATTTCTCCACTTCAAGACACTCCTAGAGAGAACCGCTCCAGGGAAGACTTCAGGGCTCCGGCTCCTGCTGAGGTTCCGGGTTCTGATTACTCCAGGTTCCAGCAGAAGAAATCCTGCTGATTACGCCAGGAGAATCGTTCCTTGGAACTAATATCCTTATGGTTTTGTTATTGTGTTCATTAATCCTTTTTTCGTATTGTTTTGATTAGTCAGGTTATAAGTGACGTACGCTTGGTTAATAAGTTATAATAAAATATATTGGTTAGGAAAATTGAGCCTACATGAGGCAGTCCGTCAGTGGCCACTGTTGCCCTGTGAAGAACCTTCAATAAATCCTGTCTATTTTCTCTGTGTGGCACCTTCAGCAAACAGGCAGTTCCCTTTCAAAGCACTGGGACTGAGGACGAGGGGCCCTCGAAGTGGCCCCACCTCCGGCCTTAGAGAGAGTGTGTTGTGTGGCACAAAGTAAATCATCTCTGCTCTGGGTGCCTTGCTAAGAACCGAGGCTCGGGCTGGATTCCTCATCTTACTATCGTTTTCTCATTTTACTATCAGCTGAGTGGTTTGTCCCCCCATAGTATTTATGGCTATTACTGTTTTCCCTGCAATATTTTAAACAAATGACCTGAACCCAAGAAATTTGACTAACAAATCAGTTGCTGCCATGCAAGAATTAAGTCCATGAAATCAGCAGAGGCTTTTATCTTCCCAATGGCCTTTGCATTTTAATCTGCATTGCTAACTTCTTGGCTTGAGTATAAGGTAAATGCTAACATGAAATAAATGAGAACAATACAGACCCCGGCTGGATAGATTTGGTACCGAGGCCCTTCACTCTCTTCTTCCTTCTCCCCACACACCAAGAGAACACACACACACACACACATACACACACACACACGACAATGAGCATGTGTGCATGAACACACAAGAGTGCACATGCACGCATACACACAGACACACGCCAGCTATACCCCCAGACAATGGAGGACCTTATATGGAACTCAGAATTCATATAGAGTGGTTCTTAGGACTTTTCTTGTTGTACCCTCGTTGCTTTGATTTGGGGTGACTGAAAATGAGCTCCTGGGATGTTTCAAATTAGCACCATCAACAACATGAGCATGGGATTCACATCCCAAGCTCTTAACCAAAGCCGGCCTCTCCTTGTCTGCTAGCTACCATACCCCAAGGAGCGGCGAGCCCCGAGGCTTGTGTTAAGTGCTGTGATTAATGCTTTTCCTGCGTTGACACACTTAGCTCCAAACCAAATGACGTCCGTGCTGCCATTTCTGTTTTATAGGTGGGAGAGCCAAGTCAGGCCCCGAGGCCTAACATCGTCCCTAAGCTCACCGTGCTAATAAATGGCAGAACTGGGTGTAACCGGTGCTTGTAGCCATGGCGTATTGGTCTTGTGCTTCTGCAAGACCAGGGAGAATCATGGAGAACAAAACAAAACAAACATTGGAGTCAAGAGGCCGTGTGTGTGCAAGAGCCAGCTACATCAGACTATGAGCTGGAGAAAGTAATTTGAGCTTTTAAACTTCCCCTCTGCATTTTGAGTCTATAGAACCCTACAGGGATTAAGAGTTTCTCATAAGGTACCGTAAGGCAGTGCGGTTTTTACCAACTGGAGGATGCCCTGGAGGGTGTGATCGCCGCAGCAGAAGCCTGGTGTGTCTCGGTGTTACAGCTGATTTGCTTTTCTTCAAGTTAAAGTGCAGCATTAGGCAAAAGCCCAGGATAACACAGCTCGTGAACCCTGGGGTTCGGTTTCCCATCAAAGGGCTGGATCCCAGGAGTCATGAAGCTGGGGTCAGGCTATGCGTGCTGGGGGCGAAGCGTGTGTGTCACACACAGTGCGGAGCAGTCAACAGGAAGGCGCTGTACCTCTCCGGGAAGGAGGAGACGGGAGAGGACGCTCAGTGCCTCTGCACATTTATAGGGCACTAATTCTTTCTGAGAAGTGCTTGCAACACTCTTTCACAGTCTTCAGAGAGAGTGGTCACGTGTGTAAAAATGTCAGTGCCACCCGAGAGGACCTTTCTGCTTAGCTCCAGGAGCACAGGCATTTGGTTTGTGATTTGTGAGGTTTTGTTTTGAATCCTTTATTAAATTTGTTCTGTGACAGCTTCATGCATATATACCATATACGTGTATTGATTACTCTCCCCCTTACCGTCCACCCACCTCAGCTAGCCTCCCCTTCCTCCATTTCCCACACTCGTGTCTTTTTGCAGCCACTGAGTATAACCAAGGCTAACGTGTGGCCGTGGGTTTGGAACTATTCCCTGAAGCCCGGTAGGTTCATTAGTGGGTACATGACTGAAGAGACCATCTGCGCCCCACTGAGCCTGCCTGTCACCAGCAGTTTATTAGGGGTGAGTAGGGCCATAGGAATCCTTCTCTGATCTGTGATTGGCTGTCGACTGGTGCAGTCTTGTGCAGGCCCTTTGCAAATGGCCAAGGGTCCCTGAGAGCATGAATGCCCTGGTCACGTCACACTTGCAGAATGGTATGACGTCTCGGCCCATCTCCACGTCTCAGGCTCTTACATTCTTTCTACTGTCGTCCGCGTTGTCCCCTGAGCTTTAGAAGGGTGGTACAAGCGTCCTGTTTGGGACTGAGCATGCCACCGCCACTTATTCCCAGCACCTTGCCAGCCACGTGTCTCTACGTTCACCATCATCCCTGTGACGTGGTTTCACTAGTTTAAGAGTGAGAAAAGCTTCTGTCTGTGGGTGTAAACACCAGTACTCAGAAGGCAGCTTGGGCAACTGCGCTCACCTGCACAGATGCAAATATTAAAAGTTGAAAAGCCTTATGACTAACAAGGAGTTGATTTCCAAAACATATGAGCAATTCAAACAACTCAATAATAATTCAAACAAACAAACAAACAAACAAAAAACCACTAACTAGTTTAAAAATAGGCTAAGTACTTGAAATGTCATCCCTCCAAAAAAGATGTGCTAAGTGGCCCAATAGGGGTACGAAAAACTGCCCGTTGCCATTAGTGATCATAGAAACGCAAGTCAAAATCACCATGAGAAATTGCCTAACAGCCATCAGGATGCCTGAAACTAAACAGGCAGAAGATGAGCCGGGTGTGATGCCATCTGTAGCCACAGTTACTCGGGACGACGGGGCAAGACTATTTTAAGTCTGCAGCACTGAGAGGTCCTGGTCGGTGTTGGCCAGGGTCTGGAGACACTGAAATACTAAGAACATCTTTGATAGCAATCCAAACGGTGCGACCACCTCAGAAACCAGCATCGAGGCTGCTCGTTCGTTGTAACGTTAAAGTGAGGACCGGCTGCCCAATCCAGAAATCCAACCGCATCACTCAACAGACACAGGCAGACAACAGGGGCACGGCCACCGTCTCTTATCACTGTTGGTATCGGACACTTTACCTTTTCTATTTATTCTCTAAGAATTTCATTCAGTGTGTTTTTTTTTTTTTTTAAATCACATTCTCTTTTGTCCTGCCTGCTCTTTACCCACCTAGCTTTGCATTCTTTGCCTCACTTAAAAAAAAAAAAAAAAAAAAAAAAAAGGCCACCAAAATCACAGAATCCAATTTGTGTTGCTCAACTACTGAGCACGGGGCCCTCCCTGGAGTCGTTGCCCCATCGGGGAAGAAACCGCCTTTTCCCTGCCCCTTCAGATGTTTCTAATAGTTTCTTAGACAGGGTGAAATCTTGTTGGCCTCTCCTCCTTTGTGCCGGGAGTTTGTCTGCCTTGAGCTCGCGTGTCTTATGCTGTCACCGCTGCTGTGGGTTCCCGTGTGACTCTGTCACGCCTGGAAAATGCCTCTGTCTCTTACGCTCTCTCTGCCCCTCCCCTTTTCCATAGATTCCCCAGCCTTGAATGGAGGAAGTGTGATGAAGACCCACCCCCATCCCACGCTCCCATTCAGGGCTGAGCACTCCCAAGTCTCCCACTCTCTGCACATTGTCCAGCTGTGGGCCTCTGTTAATTACCACCCACAGCAAGAGGAAGCGTCTCCGCTGCCAACCGAGTGAGACGCCCATCTGTGGTGACAGCAAGGCGTGTCACGAGGAGTCATTTTGTTGATATGCTGTTTAGGCAGAATAACAGGAGATTTTCTGCTGGGCCCGTGAGCCATGTGCCCTCAGCAATCTCACTGTGAACTATGAGAACAACCTGCTTGCAAGATGTGGCCACTGGTGCAGTAGTGGTATGAATGTTAGGGCAGTGTCCAACCACTTAAAAAAAATGGGTTTAAAGCCATGAGATGGAACCTATACCTGACATTGTTAATGAGGCCAAGAGCCTGAGACTAAGAGTGCTTCTTGCGTTTCCAGAAGACCCGACTTTTGTTCCCTACAGGCGTGCTGGATGGCAGACAAATGCTTCTAATTCCAGCTCTGGCGGGACAAGGTGCTCTCTTCTGGAATTTGAAGGCAACTGCACTCATGTCCATATGCCCACGTAAACATGCGCACGTCTTTAAAATGAGGAGTGGAATAGAATTCTTCCTGGTTCCTGTCTTGCTCTGTTCTGGGATATCTCATATAAAGACATTCAATGAAGGGAAAAATAAGCCGAGCTGTAAAAGGCATATTATCCGCTACTTGTTAAGCCAGCTGACTCGCCGCAAAAGGACCAACTTGAGATCAGGTTAACAATGGAAAAGCCAGAGACCCTCCTGGGACAAGAACAGCATGGATATTTACGTATCATACTTTAAAGTGACTCCGTATTATTTACTCTTCACCAAGGCAAAGGAGCTTTTTCTAAAACTTAGGATCCTAGTTTGGGCATTGGAAATTGCAAGTCTACATGGCATCTGTAACTTGTTTCTGTGCCATTACTCAGAGCTCTTGGCTAAGCTGGCAAGGCCCACTGCCCTGGCCCTGGTCAGCTGCCTTGACACTCCCAGTTCCTGGTTACAGGTGGGCAGACCAGGAAACACAGGAGCCGCTGCCTCAACGTGATCTTTATTACCGCAGGAACGGCTTTAGGAAGGCCCTGCTCTGAGCTATGACAACAAATGGGGCTACAACCACCGGAGAATCGCCAGCTACTTTTTTAGATTTTTATTGTTAAAGAAACTTTATCCTTTCAGAGGCCTTTCTAGCAATGGGAACCGATGGGAGCCGGTTCCAGGGTGGTGTGACAGAAAGATGGCCGGCAAGTCTTCCTGTGGCTGTGGAAGCCGCATTAGACCAGTTTGGAGGGCTTTTGGCAGCAGATAGTGTCTTCTCAAACAGAGTTAAGGAAATCTGTTATTTCACAGAGCGCAAGAGATGCAAAGCCAGGTGGGCTGCAGATGTGGCACAGCCGGGCTTCACTCTCACCGACTCTCACAACCGCCCTGCCCAACCTTCCTTCTCTCCTGGAAGCAGGATGGTGAGAATGCCACCGTGACCAGGTCCCCATGTGACAACCGAGGAAAGAATCACCTGCTTGTTCCTCATCCTCCTGAGGGGCGAGAAAGTCCTTTCCACACCGCCACCCCCGACGCCCCGCTTCATACTGCTCAAGATCAGGTCACAGGCCTGTTCCTGAGGCACCCATCATTTGCTTAAGAGGAACAGTAAGGCCTGGGGCTGAGCAGGCAGCCCCGAGTCACACTGGGGAGGAGAGGGACAACAGGACAATCAAGGAAGAGCCAGCTGCCGAACACCTCAGCCAGCCGGCTGTCAAGGCCTCTGTGTACCTACACACGGTCACGCTGGTCCTGCACGCTCCAGAGATGACAGGATTCAGTTTATTCTGCAATTTTCTATTGTCTTTCTTTTTTCACAAAGCATCCCTTCCCTCAGGCCTTATGCTACGGCTTTGTTTTTTGTTTTTCTTTCTTTCTTTTCTTTTTTCTTTTTCCTTAGCAGAGGGCACAGTGGAAGTCCTCCTGTAGCAACATTTGAGTGCTATCAAAGGAGCAGACCATATAAGGTGCTAGGGACCTTTTATTTTAAATAAGAAACAAAACTATTTATACTTTTACAAGGACTCTGCCCTATTTTAGTAAATATTTGGCAAAGCTCCTTGATTAAAAGAGCAGGCTGACCCTTGCTCTACAGGGCTGTTTTGCCTAAACTGAAATCGTTCATTAATTTTCTAAAAATAGAAGCAAGTGAGTGTATGTCCCTTCTCCATGTGCCTGAACTAGTGTTTGCTGGGACTTCACTCACACAGAGGCATTGTTGCTGAGGTGTCTTCTAACCCTGGGCCCCGGTCAGACTCTCTGTGGGCCACAGCTACTGAACAGGACACTTGGAGAATGATCTTTAACAGAGGGAGCAAAGATGCTTGCCTCCCTTTGACCCTCAAGACCGAGGGTTTGTCTGACAATACATTTCAAAATGGATCTAGATGTCCTGGATTTGCTAATAAGCCCCAAATGTTTTTGAAAAACAGCAATTCCCTAGATTATTCAGCCAGCACGTTCTGAAGGAAGCTCTTGGAGTGCCAGATGGTTTGGATTAGTTGGCAGTGAACTCATTCTGTGGCACAGGGCTTGCAGGAAGCTCTTCCAGGCCCAAGCACCTCCTCATCCTCTTGGTAGCTGAATTGGAAAGGTGTGTTGTCAACGGAAGAACTGATTTCGAGTTACTCTCAGAGACTCTGTAGGAAGGCCATGCTGACAGTCACCCCCTGACACCAAAGTCGGGGCTCAGGCTGTCAGGTAAGCTGGGCGCACACACACAGCTTGGTGTCTGTTTCATCTAGCAAAGCATGTCTCTGTCCCTGCCTACCTCCCATCCTCTGGTCTGAGCGGACAGTCTCCGATCCTCAGTCAAAGCTGCCCAGAGGAGAGAATCATCGATAGATGTTAAAGAAAGGATTTTGGTTTCTAAAATTTCAAGTCTGGAAATTGCTTTCAGAGATCAGGCCTTGCCAGCCTGTGGCCTCCGGGCCACGTGTGGCCACAGACAGCAACGTCAGTGCCCCAGCCGGGAATCACGAGCCCTTTCCTGAAGCCTCATAAGAACGCGGGCTTTAGGTGCTGTCATTTTGTAGCTCAGAATTGGGGTCTTGAGCTTTGTCAGGACAGAGTTACGTTGCAGTGTAAGATAGGACGGCCTCGGTTCAGCCTCGTCCCTGAGAATACCAACAACCTGAGCTGGGTGTGTCCTCCAGGTCTCTGCAGAGTCCCTCATGTTCTCTCTCGTTCTCAGCTGCCCTGGGGGAGATCCAGGCTCCAGCCCTCTGTGCTTGCAATTCCGCTCGTTGTTTTCAGAGTTCTGTCACTTAAACTAATTAAAAGTAAGAAAAATAAAGACTCCCACGTTATAGACCAGAAGGAATAAATGAGAACAACACTTAGCCCATGCCAAGAGTGCAATCAAACATCCACTAGGCGCTGGAGAGAGGGATGGCTCAGCTGTTAGGAGTTCTTGCGGAGGACCCAAGTCCAGTCCCCAGCACCCATATGAGGCAGTTCACAAATGCCTGTAACTGTAGCCTCAGGGGATCTGATGTTGTTTTGTAGCCTCCAAGGGCACCCGTGGGCATGTGCATGTATGCACACTCTCGTGCATACACACACATACACACACACCAGAGAGACAGAGAGAGAGAAAGAGAGAGAGAGAGAGAGAGAGAAGCATCCATGGCTATGAGTCTCTCCTGACTGTTGCCCCAGGGAAAGCAATGCAGTAGAAAGAAATCCAAACCAACAGCAGCTCAGAAGTGTCCTGAGCTGGGGGTACAGCTCAGTGGTGGAGCCAGTGCCCGGCCTGTACAAGTCCCAGATTTAATCCCCAGCATTGTTAAAACAAACAAAAATAATCTGTTGCACAAGAATGTGTAAACAGTTGACTCCGTTAGATGATAAATGTAGTTACATAGTAAAAAAGCAAAACGAAGCAACTTTAAAGACATTTCTAATTTTAGTCATGTACCTTAGGTGAGTTTCTCTGTCTCCCTCAGTCCAGGGTTTGTGTGGATCGCCGTGCGCAGCTCTACAGAAAGTCTCTTGAACACTCATATGCATCGCCTGGGATCCTAATGGCGATGGTTTCTGCAGCTGAGGTGTGCAGCCTGAGTCCTTCCTAGTGAGCTCCCAAGTCAACGGCTCTGCTCTAAGGCTCCCAAGGTCATCTTTGTGACATGAGGCACCTTTCTGGTCACCAGACAGACAGCTGGATCCGTGAGTAGTCTTCGTCCCACAACAAAGGGTGGAGAAGGGCTGTGCCGTTCCTAGAGACCACAGAGATGGCTCTGAATGCCCTCCCTCTGGTACCTGTGCCAACACGTGTTCTGGGTTCACCTTTGGTCTCATCATCGTCTTGTAGAATTGGTGACCAGACTGTCAGCCTTTCAGATCCTGCCCCCACCCCACCCCCTGCCCCATAAGAGCTGGTTGTAACTCCTTGCCAGTTAATTCTTTCATTGAGACAATGTTGGTGGTCTGCTCTCAGAAGAACCCCTGTGATTTAAGGGAGAAGGAAGAGCCGGGAGCCAACATGCACCCCAGACTACTCAGGCTCCGCTGTAAGCACTGGTGCGAGTAGGACATAAGAGGGTACACACAGCACAGGACAGTGCAGCAGCGAGAAAGTGACTTGGAAGCACTGGGTTTGCACCTAGGAGAACTGCAGAAAAATTCACACACAGGCCGTCATCACTCAGGCTGGTTCTCATCAAAGTGAGTGGGTGCTCGGCTGGGGGTTGGAAACTGCTCCGGGTCTGTCTGGACAGTCAGGGAAGTTAGGAGGCTTAGGCAAGTCTTTACCAGGGAGACGGGGCCCACGGCTGATGTAACAGATGGCTTAGAGTCATGCTGTGGCTCCCAGAGACTTCTTTTCCTTCAGAGACAGTCTAGTCTGAAAGAAGGGTGATGGGGAAGGCAAATGAGGAATAAATAACAGAGGAACCTCAGCCGCCTGACACACGCCATCTCTGCCACACAACCTAACCATGGTATGTGGTCAAGCTGCCTCGCCCCCGCCCCCATACCTGACACACGCCATCTCTGCCACACAACCTAACCATGGTATGTGGTCAAGCTGCTCCGCCCCCGCCCCCTTATCTCATTCCTAGCCTGATTACAGGCTCAGTCACGGTGAGCACTTGCTTCTGGCATGAGAACGAAGGGCAGAGAGGAGCAGAGAGGTGGAAGAAAAGGAAGCCACAGAGAAGGGGTGCAGAGGAACAGTAACTCGGGACATGGCTGCTCTGGCAAGAGATCACACCCAAAGACCTTTAATCCAGGAGACAGAGGCAAACAGATCTGAGTTCAAGGCCAGCCTGGTATAGAGCAAGTGCCAGGTAAAGAAAAGCTTAGTTCCAGGTGTGGTGGTGCACGCCTTTAATCCCAAACAGTGAAGGTAAAGTTAGTTTGTAGAAGGAAGCACCCGTGTTGGAAAGTGATGTCTAATTGAGTAGCAGAACAGGTGAAAAATCAGAGATTTGACAAAACAGGATACACCCAACTCTCACGAGAAGGGAGAGGAAAGGGAAGCTACTTAC
This sequence comes from Acomys russatus, assembly GCF_903995435.1. Taxonomy (NCBI): domain Eukaryota; kingdom Metazoa; phylum Chordata; class Mammalia; order Rodentia; family Muridae; genus Acomys; species Acomys russatus. The sequence continues at coordinate 41,646,520 of NC_067164.1, forward strand.
GAGGCAGTTTTAACAGAGAGAGGAGGCAGTGTTACCAGACCAGTAACAGAGAGATGAGTTGAACACAAAGAACTGAAGTGAAGCTGGAACAAGCCAGAAAATGAGAAGCCAGAAAATTAGGGAAGATTGCTGGGTTAGTTTGAGGCAGAGCAGAACAATTCTGTACCAAGAAAAAAGCCAGAATGAATCAGTCAGCTGGGAGAGGAGTTTGAGGCAGAGCAGCTGAGTTGAACCAGGCAGCCCAGAGCTAGAAAGAACAAGTAAGAGTTGGATTATTAAGCAGTCTCAGAAGCTGAAAACATCCTAGGCCTAGGTTAGATTGTATGGAGGCTAGAAGCTTCCAGGACTAGGCCTAGGTTAGCAGAAGGAGGTAGTGAGCCTCCCAGACAGCAGTAGAGCCAGGAGAATAAAGTTACTTTTACGAAGGAGAGAAAAAGGAGAGTGGTGGAAAGGGCAGTGGAGAGAGAGAGATGAAGAGATGGTGACAGGTCAACTTCTGTAGTAAGACTTAAAGATGTCCACACCTGATTAAAATACAGCCCATCTCCAAGTCACATGGCCTTCTGAGCTTACTGGGGGAGCATCTTGTCAGTCTAGTGTCTAGTATGGTGTCGATCTCCTCAGCACTGCAGCCGCAGCTCAGTTGGTAAAGTCTTCCTAGCACATAATAAAAGTCTTGGATGCCCAGTATCTCATAAAAGTGATCGTGGTTGCTGGTGTCTGCAATCTCAGCACTGGGGAGTTAGAAGCTCAGGGTTAGAAGAGTCCCTCAGAAGGTACAGGGCCTGGGTCTAGCTGGCACTGTGGCAGTTACGGGACGGCACATCTGGGGATCTGGCTGTTGCACTGTCCCCACAGCAGAGATGACCACTCAGACCACTCAGGCGCTGTGTGTTTGGTGCTGGCTAGGGAAGTGGCTCTCAGTGCCTTGGCAAGGTCATGTTGCCAGGGTGTGACTTTGGTTGGGCCCAGATTGTAACATGTGGGCTGCCATTTTTCCTTGCACAAAACTCAAGCTTTGCCCACGGTTGACTTCATTGGCTGACCCTCAGGTGAATCTCCACCCCAGTGCCTTAGACACTTTGGAAACAGATGCTGCCTCCTGTGTGGTGGCTTTTCATAAGATGCCAACTCGGTCACAGTGAAACCTGGTCCCCTACAGTTTCCTGAGGGACTTAAGAAGGTGAAGGAGTCAAGGTGCCAGTGTTTAAACCATGTTTTAAAATTACACCCATGGATGTGTGTTTACTGGGGCTAGGGAGGACAGGGCTGCCACAACATTCATGCGGTTGGTTGGTACCCAACCTTGATGGCAGCACCTTAGTCTCTGCCGCTTCCCAGCTTAGTGGCTGCCATTTTTATGCTGAAAAGATCAGCTGCCGGGTGCCTGTGTGGCTTCCGCGCCTTGTTTGATCTGCCTTGCGCCTTGTCCCAGCTTCTATCTCTTCTCTCCTTCACCTACAGTGACTTTGACTTCAACACAAGACACAAGGCAAATGGTAGGCCAGGTGTGGTGGCGCACAATTTTAATCCCAGCACTCGGGAGGCAGAGGCAGGTGGATCACTGTGAGTTCGAGGCCAGCCTGGTCTACAAAGCGGGTCCAGGACAGTCAAGGCTACACAGAGAAACCCTGTCTCAAAAAACCAAAAAAAAAAAAAAAAAAAAAAAAAGTAAATGGTAGGCACAGATCCCTGGGGTTTTATGGTCTGATCCTCGGCACTTGTAAGAACAAATCTATTATTCTTAGCGGTTCTCTTGCTGGCTTTTTGATATAGTGTACAAAGCCAGCTCATTACACACGTAGGATAATGAGGCTACAGAAGAGCTAAGACGACGTTCAGCTCTAACCTTTTCATCCACTGGCTGTTTTGTCAGTGAGGACCATTGTGAGCAGAGGTGCTGACCTAGTGATAAGGACACCACCCTCAGCATCCTGCCCTCTGCTCTCCTCTCTGCCTCCTCCGCTGTCCCGACCCCACCCCCAGCAACTCCTACTCTGAGTCAGGGCCAGCTGATGCAAACTCTCCTATCTCAAATCATCCCTGTGTCTTCTTACATTCTCTCCCATCCGCTTGACTCTGAGCAGTAACTAATTTTCTTTGCCACACTGCTGCCCCTCTTCTGGCACACCAACCCACCTCCTCTTCCTTATAGCTTTCCTCATTTTTCTCTCAGGTGTTTTATGTTCTCCCCTCACCCTAAATGCTCGGGTCACCTATTTATTGCCTTTCTTTGGGCGCCTTGCCCTGATGCTTCTTACACCCCACATCTACTCAGCATCTTTCTTTGTCCAGTGGGGAGCTGCTGCCTCTGGCCTGCAAAGCAGTTTCACCCCCACCTTCTGTGTCATAGGTTCCCAGTCACTCCACCGTGGGCTGAGGTCAGTGGGGACCAGGTTTCTACACACACTCACAGATCTCATGTGTGTGGGCAGAGACAACCAGCCTGGGACACTTAGAGAAAGGCGAGAGGAAAAGACAGGCAGCCTGGCCTTCTTGAAAACCTTAAAGCTTCCAGGAAAATATACTATCTTGCTATTTACTTTTAAAAAATAAACAAATTAATAATCTCCCGATATGGAAAGGTTGTCATTAATTACCAGTGATATATCAGCTAAGTATAATTCCCTGGAAAAACGGTGTAGCCAAGCATCTCAGGAATAAACATGAGGAATCTCTCCTAAGGATGAAACTCAAATGCTGAAACACAGCAAGTGCTCTCAACATGCTCACTACAGGGTTCTAATAAGGAAAAATTGGAAATGACCTAAAATAACCATCAATATGCACCTGCAGAATTGAGCCTCGAGAGGCTGAGGCAGGAGGATTACACGTTTGAAGCCTGTCTGGATGTCCAGATGCTGCCTCTGGAAGGAAAATAAGAGAGCGCGGTTAGAAGGTGCAAGCTGGAAGCTAGGCATAGAGATTAAAAAACGAAGAAAAATGCTCATGACCCAACACACGGGGGAAAGCAGGACACAGTTATAATGTAGGGAGACTTGGTGACGATGTCCGAATCAAGTCTGGCTTAAACCAGAGCTGGGACTCTCTTCAAGTGTCACGGTTTCACATTTAAACAGCAAACTCTTACATATTAACTTGGGGGTTTAGACAAGATAGCCTTAAACTCGCTCTTGCCTCCCTCCCTCCCAGTTGTTTGTTTAAATAGAACACTTTCTTCTGACATCTCCAAATTCTTCAGCTTGACGTTTGTTGACTTTTATTTTTCTAACGCATTTGAAAACAAGCCTAATGAGCCGAGATCTTGAATCTTGTAAACAGGCAGCAGATGAGAACACAGTTGCCTCCAACGACCTTCTTCCTTTTTAGGGAAGCCTCCCTCACTCCCCAGCTGCAGGGTTTAGGGGGCATCCGACTCTGCTCTCACTGCACTTGCACCAGCCCTGTGACTTCTCCAGGGAATTCCCCCCATGTGACAACAGGAAGACAAGGTCATCTGTGCTGTTCCAGGCTGATTCTAGGAAGCCCTCCTGGGGGCCTGCTCCTCCTCCTCCTCCTCCTTCTCGCTCCGCCTCCATCCCTGGTAACTGGGTCGGAGTTCTTAGTCTGGGCTTGGTGATAGAAGAGAACATTGTAAACAAAAGCGTGGGGCTATCATCACTGAATGGCGGTCACCCCCTCCCCACCCCTCCCCACCACTTCCCCACCCCTTCCCTTCCTTCCTCTCTCTCCCCCCACCCCCAGCAAATCAAAGCACAAGTGGCAGGTCAGGAAGCGAAGGAGGGTGGCCTGGGGACTTTCTTAAAACTCAAGGAATGTGGAGGAGAAGGCACATAGCCTGATGTGTATTACACACTCCAGATTTTGTGTGCTTAAGACAGGACCTTGTGGCCGGGGCGGTGATGGCGCACGCCTTTAATCCCAGCACTTGGGAGGCAGAGGCAGGTGGATTGCTGTGAGTTCAAGGCCAGCCTGGTCTACAAAGTGAGTCCAGGAAAGCCAAGGCTACACAGAGAAACCCTCTCCTGAAAAAACAAAAACAAAAACAAAAACAAAAACAAAAAAAGAAAAAAAAAGAAAAAAGAAAGAAAGAAAGAAAAAAAGACAGGACCTTGTTTTGTAGCCCAGGTTAACATGGAACGTGTGGCTTTAATCTTCCTCATTCGGCCTCTTGAGCTCTGAGGCTGCAGACACTTTGCTGTTGGTTTTTGTCACTGTGACACAAACTTAGACTTAGTTTGTGAAGAAGGAAACTCAAGCGAGAAAATGTCTCCACCGGGTGGGCTCATGGGACATTTCTTGTTTAATGACTGACACCTGGAGGGCCTGGCCCACTGTGAGCTATGTTGCCTCGGGGCAAGGGGTTCTGATTTGTGCTAGAAAGCCAACTGAGCAAGCACGGAGGGAGGAGCAAGGCAGAACCAGCATTTCTTTGTGTCCTCTGCTTCAGTTCCTGCCTCCGTGGACGGAGTGACACCTGAGCGTTGGAAGCAGGGATAAGCCAGCTCCTGGCCCTCATCAGAGCAATTAAGTCCTAATGAGGACAGGTGATCACAACTAGAGCAGCAGGTGTTTGTGTCTGGTATTGTGTGTGCTAAGAGCTGAACGGTTTCCAAGCACCGGGGGTTTCTTTTTATGAGATATTAGTCTTGTTAATGGATGTGTGTTGCCTAAAGGGTTGGGACTCTTTGTGGCCTCTCAGCCACACTGGACTGAAGGCACCAACACTGTGGTGTCACAGAACAATCTAGCTTCGCAAGCCTGAAACTGACCTCGCCTAGGTGTGAGGCGCCTTGTAGGAGCAGACCAGCACGGCTTATCTCTCTGCACCTCAGGTCTGGTGGCTCAGGAAGCCCCATGGCCACAGCAGCAGCACTCTGTGTAGGCCAAACGAACCATCGCTGCTCTGGACCCTCTGCCTGTCAGGAAGATGGCATCACCCCAAGTTTCCAGAAGTGGAAACTGAAACCTAGAGAGGCTCCTGTTCTTGCCAGAGCCCATATCTACAGGCAGGTGGAAACTGGGATTGTACCCTGACAAAGCAGGTGGATTCCGAAGACTGCTCTTGCGTTGTGACCACCGCGCGCTGCCTCCTGGAGGTTACTCTTCCCAGAACTGTTTGTATAACATCACACCGGAACCATCACATGCCTGGGAGGGAAGAACTATTCTGTCTGTCTTACCAAGGAAAACCTAAACCACAAACATGTTAAGTGACTTGTCTTCAGGAGTGTGACAAGGTAGTGGCAGAGACAGGATTCGATGTGGCGACCTGGGCTACAGTTTGTGCTCAGCCTCTCCAAGACCCAGCCTCCTGAGGTGGTGGGCACAGCATTCTGATAGCCTGCTGTGGGCCAGGCCAGCGTCAAGGCTCCAAAAGAGGAGTGCCAAGGGGGGTGGGGTCCAAGAGCTTGCAAAGGATCCCTCACCAGGTGAAGGAGCCGCGAAGCCTTTCCAAAGCCAGGGGGAAGGGTCATGTCTAGTCTGCGTCTCTCTTGTTTACTTCTACAAGCTACCACAGAGTTCCCTTTTGGAAATCTTTACAATGTACAGGCCTTTCTGCTGTCAGAGAAGGCTGAGAAATAGCCAAGGCCTGCCTTTGCCTTTATCTCCACAGATAGAGGAGAAATCCACAGTTATGCAGAATCCAAGGAGAGCCAAGCTTTGACGCTGTCCAGCTCTGCCTGCAGAGAAAGGCACCAGCAGGACCAGATGACCGTGGAGCCCTGACCCGGGCCTGCTCGGCAGAACAGGAAATCCAGGTGCCCCAAAGCAGAGTCTTCCTCAGACAACCAGAAGGCTTATCCTTAATCCCTCTGGGCAATGTAGGGGCAAAGGCTGGGAGCTCCCTGAGGGCTGTGGGCTATTAGTGATATTCTGTTATGCCTGTTTTTTCCTGGAATGCCCAGGCTCAAAATGCAAGTTCAGATAAGAACATAAATATCAGTTCCAGGCAGACTGAGGAGGACTCATCTGGGAAGTCAGGAGCAAGTTACCGAATGCCCAGTGCCACTGTAACCGGCCCTGCACAACGAGGCTAAGGACAGTCTATATTTCATGGAGCCCTTGTACGGATCACGTTATATAAGACTCCAACTCCAGGGGATGTTACCCCATAGATGGAGGGCCCGCCTGGTGTGTGCAAAGGCCTGGGCTTGATTTCCAGTGTCCCACAAAGGGGCATGGAAGTTCATCCCTCCACTAGGCAAGTGACGGCAGGAAGACCAGAAGTTGACTCCTGCTATCCTTAGCTACATGGCAAGTTAGAGGCCAGCCTGGGCTATGTGAGACCCTCTGTCTCAAAAACTACAGTATGATATGGCATGTTAAATTCTGAGCACAGCCCACACTGTCCTATAAATGTTGGCTATTACTAAAATTGAACAGTGCAGGCTGACGACTGCCTCTTTTTTTTTTTTTTTTTAATCCCTGCCGGCATCCCTCAATTCTCCACCCCACTTTCTCTCTACCTTCCGGACTGTACCATGGTGTTGTGGAAGGGGAAGACTTCGGGTGTGACCCTTTCTCTCAGGCAAGAACTCAGCCTTCTGAAGGCTGAGTACTTAGCTGAGTACTAAAACTCAGCTAAGTCAGCTAGGGGCCCCTTCCTGTCTCTTTTATCACTGAGTAGTGCTAATGTGTGTTATACTGGAGACACACATCTTACCCTGCATGACCCTTCGCCTCCAGCCCTGCCGTCCTCAGAGCCCTCAGGGAAACAGGCCTATGTGTAGCTTCTCTCCAGACACCTGGGCATGAGTTCAGCTGTTATGCTCTGGGGAGGGAGGGAGAGAAAACACCAGGATACATGGAGTCAGATGTCTTCTGTCTTCTCAGTCTACAGGACCTGGATGCTCCTTTGATCTGTTTCCATTCTTCCCACTGACCCTGAAAGCCTCACAGAACCAGCCAGGCAGGGCTCCCTGTGCCATTCAGTGAGAGAGGCCCAAGCGTATTATTATGGTTTAAGTATTAATGTCCCCATCCCTACCAAAGTCATGTGCTAGAAGCTGTATTTGGGAAATGGTGTAGTTGTGATGGGTCCATCCTCAGGCGGACATCAGCAAGACTCACTCATAACAGGTCCATCCTTAAGCGTGACACTGGTACACGGATGTCAGCAAGACTCACCCTCTTTCCCTGCCCTTGAGGAAACATAACAAACCTCAGATCTATTGGTGCCTTGATCCTGGACATCCCCAGCTTCCACTACTGTAAGACAGATATTTTTGTTGCTTATAAAGTACTCTAAGGTATTTATTATTATTATTATTATTATTATTATTATTATTATTATTATTATTATTATTATTATTATTATTATTATTTTGGCTTTTCAAGACAGGGTCTGTCTATGTAGTCTTGGCTGTCCTGGACTCACTTTGTAGATCAGGCTGGCCTCGAACTCACAGCAATCCACCTGCCTCTGCCTCCCAAGTGCTGGGATTAAAGGTGTGCGCCACCACGCCGGCCTCTAAGGTATTTTATTATAATATCATGAACAGACTAAGGCATACATCTATACTAAGGCATAGCAGAAAAAAATTGGGCCACTGGGGAGAGCCACAGTGCACATACAAGTATGCATGTATACACACAATACACACATGCACACACACGCACATACACACACATGTACATACACATGAACATCCCATATACTTCTACAAACACACATACATACATGTATATACACACACACATCCACAAACAAACACACATACACACATATACACACATGCACACACACACACATACATACTCTTAAGGAACTTTATTTGAGTATTTGAATGTTGATGCCTTTGGCAAAAGAGCCCCTCATATTTTCCCAAGAATCATCTCTTTTTTCCCCCTACCATTGTCACCTGATAGGAGTTTAAGGCCGTACATTTCAATCAAATACTTGTGTCCTCAGGAACATTCCATTCCAGCACGTTTTCGTTGTTGATGTTTGCATCCATGTATCTGTGTGTGCAAGGAAGCATGCCTGGAGCTTGCAGGGGCCAGAAGAGAGCAATGGGTCCCCTGGAAGTGGACTTGCAAATGGCCATAGCCACCATGTGAGTTCTGGGAATCAGACTCAGCCAGATCCTCTGGAAGGGCAGCCAGTGCTTTCAACCACTGAGCCATTGTCTCTAGGCCAGTGTCGTTACATTTTCATCTTGCCACTTGTCACTGTAATTTATTACCCGCTACTTCTTCACCTCTCTGCTGTCGTCACCCTAAAACACGACCTCTGTGAGACCGTGGTTCTCACCTGCTTCCCTGTGCTGAGGCAGTCCACGTGGCAGGCTCCCAGCATCCAGAGGCAGATGCGTGGGTGACTGACTGCTGCCATGCTCTTGATCAGCCCCTGCATCACCTTGTGCCTGACAGACCACAAAACTAAGCTCTGCAAGTACCCCAAGGGGCCCCCCAGTAACTAGGACAACCATGAGGTGTCACCTCATCTCTGGAAGAGCACAGATGGGTGGGTGTTTTTTGCTGTTTGTTTCGGCCCTGTAGGCTCTCAGTGGATATGCGTGGTCCTGGGTACAGGGGCAACTCAGGGAAGCCACGGGACTCCTTCCCTCTGCCGCGGGGGCAAAGCCGGGAACCATCCCCGCATCTCTCAGGCCATGCACAGCTATATTCAGACTCCTCTCACCCTTCTAGCCACCATCGGTTAGGGTCGTCAGGGTCACGGGAGGTAGACCCGTGGCCTCTGGGGTATTAATGAGAGCCTTCGCAGGAGATAGAGTTAAAGGCCAGATGCCATCAACTGTGGGGCCCACTTGTCTCTTGCTCACTGTTTTAGACAGTTTGAGCAGCAAAGTACAGGGATCTATGAGCAGCTGGGCCACAGCACAGTGTGGTGTTTTGTTGTCTCGGAACACCATGTCCCTTTCATCCACTGACTGGGGACTAATGGCTCAGAAATATAAGAGGAAGGTCACAGTCATGTCCCTGGTAATCCACAGACTGTGATCCGTGGGCTCAGCCCACAGCAGCAGTTGGGTTTCAAGGCTTGATTTGCATTTGTTAGTGGAAGCTTCAGGGTCTTACCTAATCCATGAATTTCCAAAACAATTTCCAAGGTAGTTTTTCAAAAACATAGCACTCTTAAAAATAAAAATTAATATATAACTTCAAGAAAACATAGAAAAGTATAAAATAAAAAGCCACCTTCATAAATAGTGGTGCTTACAACACACACATGCACACGCGTGCACACACACATGCACATGCGTGCACACACATACATGCACACTTGTATATACTATTCTTTGGCAGGGGAAGGATTCATAATTTAGTACAATTATCCAGGTTCTTCTACTTAGCAAAATGTCCTCAGTTACTTCTCTGTATTTGCCATGTGTTAAATGCTACCAAAGATCCCACTGAATAATGACACTGTAATTTGCCTAACTATTCCTCGACAGATGGGCATCCGTGACTAATTGTTTGTTAGTGTAACAGAAGCACAGGGGTAAACAAGTAGTGTGACTCACTGGCTTGTTAAAAGCACAGACGCCTCAGGTCACACACAAGGCAAAGCATGTGTGTAGAGAGGCTCAGGGCAGCAGTGGAGATGAACTGCCAAGGTCTCGCTGTCACCCAGTCCTGGAACTGTGTTCATGTCAGCACGTGTTCTGTACAGAGGCCTCTCCACGCCTGAGGACAGTGCTCACGCTTGGGACACCCACCATACGGGCTGCGTTTGATGCGTTTGGCTGAGGCCCCTGAGAGCTGTCACTGAGCAGGTGCTGTGTCATATGTGGGTACAACGAACTCAGCCACTCACCTTAAAGGTCCAGGGGTGGGCTGCCCCCAGCACTAGGCATGGGACCAAGAAGGACCCTTGGATGAGATCCTGTGCCGGCTGAGTCCACACTTGCCTGTCCAGAAGCTCCACGTTATGTACACAGGTGCCCAGATCCCACGCACATCACCGAACCTCTTCTCTGCTGTGGTTAGATCAAAAGACATCACAGCCAATGGTGTCGTCGTGGACCACGCAGGGTCACTGCAGTGGGGTGGGCAGTAGAGCCACAGGATGCATCTGGGTGATGGTGCATCAGTGTCCTCTGAGCTAGAACAATCTATCTTAGAAGGGGGCCCACTAAGGCACAGGACCCTCTAAGGGGAGGTGAAACATTCCCCCCTGAGGGGAAGCTCACAGAAACACAGGAAGTGGACAACCCAAAGCTTCAGGAAGTCCTTGAAACCGACTAGATTCACTAGGCACCCCCCTCGCACCCCAACTTTATGCTTTATGTAAGCAGTAAGGACTGCTGAGTCATACTCTGCTGGAAAAGGCGCAGACCAGACTAGCAGGCCGGAAAGGCCACTCTGCAACCTTTCGAGCTGCCTGCAGGCTGTGCAGTGTGCTCCGGTTCCTGGTTTTTATGAGCTGTCACTCATGCTGGGGTGGACTTTGGTGACTCAGCTGTCTGTGCGTCATTTCTGCTTCCGTAGGTAACGTTTTGCCCATATTCCTGTAAATAACCCCAATGGAGCTGTTTTGTTCACCAGCTTGGGTGTTAGCGGTGTCCTCGCTTTCATCTGTCATTGTTTCTCTATCTGTAGCAACTAGATGTTTGTTCGCGTCTCCCTGGGAACAAGAAGAGTGTGACAGAGCCCTGGGCTGCTACGTGCCAGGTGGAAACAGGTAGCAGAATGGTCATTCCTTAGCTAACCTCAAAGTGATTGTCCAAGCCAGGGTCTTTAGCCAACAGGCCACAGAACCCTGGATATAGGAAACACCCTCCCTCAGGGGCAGTTGACCAGCAGCTGAGTAACTGTCCGCTCTCCTGCATTACTCAGTTCCAGGACTGGGGTGGGACAAGACCGGAAGCCTACAGCATCCTTCCAAATTATAACCAGTTTCAGAGAACGCCTCAGTGCTCTACACAGGGGCCATGCTGTTAGAGTGCCAGTAAGTACTGAATTCCAGGGGTACAAGGGACTTTCTCTGACAGGAAGTTGAGGTAGTTTCAAAGCCCGACCTCTCGTACCAGAAGCCTCTGGACAGTGCAGACTGAGACCACCGGTTCAGACACACACGAGACTTTAGGGCTATTGGCTGCCATGTGTCCCCAGACCCTGCCAACACTAGTTACTGTCCTGTTCCTGTGGAGGTGCGCCATGATCACGCATCTCTTAGGAAAGAAAGCAGTTGATCGGGGCTTGTGTGCAGTTTCAGAGATATTTGCCATTGTCATGGTAGAGGAGCATGCGCTGGAGCATGGCGGCAGGCGGGCACGCGCTGGAGCAGTAGTTGAGAACTCCGTCCTGATCTGTAAGGCAGAGAGAGAGACTGGGACTGACATGGGCTTTTGATATCTCAAAGCCCACCCACCCCTAGTGACACACTTCCTCCAACAAGGCCACACCTCCTAATCCTTAAAATCCTTTCAAATACTCACTCCCTGATGTCAAAGCATTCAAATACAGGGGCCACCACAGCTGCCTTCCCAAGGCTCACCGCCACTGTGCAGAACCTCTTCCCTTGTAATCACAGAGACTGCTGTGGAGGAACCTGTGGCTCTTCTCAGCTGCCTGCAACTGAATCCTCGGGCGCTAGTTTCCCTGGTCTTAAGGACGGAGGGTGCAATGACAAGAACAGCTGGTATCTCTCCAGTTCCCCACACAAGTCTGCGCAGGAGAACACTGGGGATATACAGGTGACACCAACCAAAAACCAGCAACTTCAAATGGTTGGTCTTACACAGAGTTTGCTGACTGAATCTAGCCAACTTGTGAGCAAAGCTAACTCACCATTCAGCCATGGGACTAAACTATGGCTTAGCCTTTTCCAGAGTGAGGGACACAGGTGTGGGAGCTTGCTAAATCTTCACAGCTGGGTGTGTTTGTGGAGTACTGCGTGTCGTTTGCATATTACTGAGGCCGCAAAGCTCCTAAGCTGTACACCTGGCAGACAGCAAGGCCTTAGTTCCTCCACAGCAGCCCAAGGTGGCACCGCTGACAGGCCTCTGGGACACAGATGAGCAGCGGACCAGAGCTCAGATGCAGCAACGCTCAGCCCAGCGCCATTTAGAACAAGGTAGGATCAAGCTGGAAAAGTGTGGAAGCATTTAGGGGGGTTAGATGGTCCCGGTGGGAGACAGTGGAAGCCAATTGTTGGAGGACCTTAAAAACAACAGGCAAGGGAGTGCTATCTCTTCAAAGGCATCACTCTGAAAGGCAAAGGGAACCTTTGGAGCTCACAGAGTCCAGGTGGAAGCGACGGTGCCCGCCTGAGATAACAAAACAAAAAACAAGGCTCAGAGACCTGGCAAGAGGCACTGGTTTCTTACTTCTGCCCATCAGTCCGTGTACACTCTGTGCCGTGCTGAGCTTGCCCTCAGATTAAAAGGCTGCTGCTTTGCCTAACAAGCTGTCTTATTTATAGACTGTTACTATGTAAAGCTCTTCCACGTCTCTAAAGTGACAACAGGTCCTTTAGCAGAATTCTTGGCTGTGACACAGCAAAAGTGTTTCGGAAAGATTAGCCTGTCAAAAGTGCTTCACATAGATTAAAAAAAGAAAGAGGTGGAGACAGGGAAGGGGTGGGGGTGGGGCACCTCCGCACGCTGAGCACAGAAGGGAAGCATTATAGGCGATTGACAGACCGTGGTAGACTGTGACAGAGAGGTGACCAGGCTGGGACAGAGTGGGGGGAAATTATGGAGGATCTTAAAAACAATGCAAGGAAAGAAAATCTGGATAAATTAGGCAATTTCCCCCTGAAGGGCAGCAGCTCTTGGCCTTCAATCGTCTTACTTCCAGCTGGAACTCATGGGCGACCCGCTCTTCCCAAACTTTGTTGTCTATTGTGAACTTTGTGCAGAACACTAGCTCTGCTGTTTGGTCTGACTTTCGCTTCCAACAAGGTTAGAGTAAACATAACGATCCCATCTTCTACTTCACGTCCCCCCTCCACAGGCACACACAAAACAAGTGTGGAGTCAGCATGGAAGCCCCCCCATGCCCCGACGATGGTCTACTGTGATTCACTTGACTCACACTTGTCTGAATTTATGCGGTTTGGTGTGTTCAGAAATAATGCTGTCGTGGCTTCAGTATGAAATGTCCTCTGTAGGCTGGCGGTGTGCACACTCGGTCCTCAGCTGCGTTCCGTCTCTGGGAGGTGGGGTAAACTTTAGGAGGTAGGACCAAGCTGGGGCCATGCCTTGGAGGCTCAGCCTGTGGCCAAGCCCATCCTCTCTGCCTTCTGGATGACACACACGAAATGTTTCTGTCTTCTGTGTTCTTTTCACCACGATAACCTCTGAAGCCATGAGCCAAAATAAATTCTTCTTCCTTTTAAGTTTTATTTCCAGGTACTGGGTCACAATAACCATAAAATTAACACAAATGCTTTCAATTCCCCTCTATTGCATCTGTTACAACAATTTCATATTAACTAACGTGATACTTTGACTTGCATTTTAGTATGTTTTATTATAAATATCTAGAAAGACCATTTTTAATTGGATACATCTGAGGGGTCATTCAATGACTGAGGAGGCTGATCTTGAGAAGTCAGTCAGACATGTAAGACGCGACATCACTGTGAGGTTGGTACCAGAAACAAAAGTTAGGATTCATCCATGCTAAAGTGGAAATAGTGATGAGGACGGCGATAGGGGGTTAGTGAAAGACCTCCTGTTGGCGTGTGTCACGCCCTGGGCTTGATCCCTAGCACAGACCATTAAAAACAGAGAGAGAGAGAGAGAGAGAGAGAGAGAGAGAGAGAGAGAGAGAGAGAGAGAGAGAGACGGAGAGAGACAGACAGACACAGAGACAGATGAAGGGGGTGAAGAAAGAGGGTGGAGGAGAAAAAGAAGAAAAGAAATATTTACAAGGCATAAATATACCCAAAGAAAAGTAGGCACAAAATATTTGTAGAAAAGAAAAAGACAGAAGGAAGTGCGAGGCCGTGCATTTCCACACACCCACGGTCTCCTGTGGAAGCAGAGATGGCTAACCCACCCTCACATCCACTTCTCTTCTTGTGAAGCGCAGCTGATACTGAGGAAGGCTTGCCCAGCTCTGAGCTGTCCTCCTCATGGCTTTTGGAAGGGACCAGATAGCAGTCTCTCAGAGAATGAGCCAGATGAAATACCAATGGAACTTGAGATAAAAAATATGAAATATGTGCCACACAGCAGATATGATGTTGAGAGGTTTATTATATGAGCCTGGGGAGAGAGAGACAGACAGACAGAGGGAGAGAGTAAGAGGGAGGAAGAGAGAGGGGCAAGGTGGGTCTGCCTTTTTATATACTGGGCAGGGACACGCCCAGGGGCAGGTAGGCAGTGACATCACAGGTAGGCAGTGACGACATCACAGGTAGGCAGTGACATCACAGGTAGGCAGTGACATCACAGGTAGGCAGTGACATCACAGGTAGGCAGACTGAAGCAGAATGCTAACACCAACTGGCTCCCAACAAGGCGCTAGAGTAATTTCAGAGTCTGGCCCAAGATAGAGGGACCCAACAACAGACTGTCTGTCAGGAGCAATGGCGATTTAATGGAGTGACTTGGGCGTTTGGACCACAGCCAGGTCACTCCCAAGCCAGCAGTAGCAGCCTTCTGGTCCACCCCGCCGGGAGCAAGGCTAAGGAGGGCTGTGAGTGCTCCATGGGGTGGGGGGCAGCCACGCAGCAGAGCTAATCGCTTGCTGCACCTGTGGGTAGCAGGAGATTTGAGCACTGGGAGAGCAAAGAACAGAAGAGGAGACAAAGGGAGTGAATGGAGAGTTAGAGTGAAGTTTGGAACAGAAGGAAATTGTTGCGGGCAGTGTGGCAGATATGTTTTGCTAGAAAGGATCCCAGAGTTAGGCAATTCTGGGAAGCCTTCTCCGTACAGGCCACCAAATTTAAATACAATGGGATATGAGATATAATATAAAATATGAAATATGTACCACACAACAGATAGGCTATTGAGAGGTTCATTATATGAGCCTGGGGCGAGAAGGTAGGGGCAACCCCAGAAAGAGAGAAAGATACAGAGACAGAGGAGGAGAGAGGAGGAGAGAGAGAAGAGGTAAGAGAGAGGGGCAAGGTGGCTCAGTCCGTCTATATACCGGACGGGGCCGCCCCCAGAGGCAGGTAGGCGACAGAAGCAGAGTCCTGACGGGAAGTGCCGTGTGCAGGGTCTTACAGCCGGTATGGTATGGAGACAGCGAGTTCCTAAACTCAGCACGTGGGAGGCTGCTGTGTTCTCCAGCAGAGAAAACCCATCTGCTAAACAGGGAAAGCCGCTGCTCACAGCTGAGGTCGCGGTGGTCTTCTCTTTTATGATGGGGCAATTAACGGCTTTTGATCTCTTTGATACGGAACTTTGCCCTTCAACAAAGGCTGCGGAGGGTGGGCAGATGGGAGACAGAAGGCCAGGCGCATGGGCTGAAAAGGAGACTGGGAGTAATTACAGATTAGAGCCGTTAAGCTAACCCCCAAGTTCAGAGTCAGAGGAATCAAGGGCGCCAAATGTTCAGAAAGGGAAAGGGGATTCACATGAGGGGAGGACTTTAGAACATGCCCTAAGGGATGCTGCAGCACAGTGGCGTGACACTAGGAACAGAAAAGAAAGCCCCAGCTTAGGCTGCTCACTGGGAGAAGTGGGAGAGAACTCTGTCTGTAGCCCTGAGGCAGGCTGACTGTGGCACCCTGCTGGGAGCAGCTGGTTCTCTTCTCTTGCCTGGGGGGGGGGGGGGGGGGGGGGGGGGGGGGGGGGGGGGGGGTGGGGGGGGGCGGGGGGGGGGGGGGGGGGGGGGGGAGCAAACAGCGCACCTGCTGGTGAGGGGACAAGGCCACCAAAGGGGTTGGAGCCAGCTCAGAGAAGGAAGGAGGGCAGGCTCCGAAACAGCTTTGGGTGTTTGGGAAAGGGCTGAACCACGGAGTCGCTCTCTCCTGCCTGGGTTAGATTAGTCTAAGCAAAGCCATAACCAAGTCCTCAGTGGCCTTTGAAAGAGGCCTTTGTTCCCACTTAAGGTCTGACGGCATTTTGGATCAGACTAGGGTCAGAACCTTCACCACCCCTAGGATACTTTGTCTCCACTTCTGTTGACTCCTCCTAGCTACCCCAAATATCGAATGAAAGCTTCTGTACAGATGATAAAAGCTAAGATTAAATGCAAACACGTATATCTCCGGAAAAATACTCTTCATATTTGGCTTCTGCTCTTAGGCTTAAAATTTTGGAGCCTCTGGCCTGGTGATGCACACCTTTAGTCCCAGAACTCTTGGGAGGCAGAGGCAGGCAGATCGCTGAGTTTGAGGTCAGTCTTATCTACACAGGGAGTGCCAGGACAGCCAAGGCTACACAGAGAAACCCTGTCTCAAAACAACCAAATAAGCAAATTAATAACATCCTGGAGCCTCCAGGGCCCCATGAAAGGTCACCATCTTGTGCTCAGTGAATTAACCTGGCCTCGCTAATGGCTGGTCCTTCACGGGAGTGCGCTGCCCGTGGCTGGAGCAACGACTCTGTCCATAAAGTACGGTAGCACAAACACAAGGAGCCCAGTTTGGAACCTCAGAAGCCCAGGTCCGAAGCTGGGCACGGTGGGGAGGCACGTTCCTGTAACCCGGCACTAGGGGAGTCAGAGAGTGCAAACAGGCAGCTCCTTGAGCTCCTTGCCAGCCAGGCTAGCCAGATCAATTAGTTTCAAGTTCAGTGACAGACTCTGTCTCAAAAATTAAGTTGAAGAGTAATTGAGAAGACACCCAAGTCAACCTGGCTTCCACATACCTGCACACACCCATACTGACAAGTACATCACTCATCACTCACACACACACACTCACATACACACACATACACACTCACACACATACACACTCACACACATACACACTCAAACACACATACACACACATACATGCTCACACACACATACACACTCACACACATATACACTCAAACACACATACACACACATACATACTCACACACATACACACTCACACATACACACTTACACACACATACACACTCACACACACATACCTTACATGTATATGCTGTTTTTGAAAGAAAGTATTCTGTATGCTGTAGGAAGGGCTAGGGTGAGTGGTACCCTACCTGCCTGCTTACTCTCACTTTCTCTGCAGCAGCTCCACACCTGCCCTTCTAAGGGTGAGCTGAGCACAGGACTCCAGAGCAAATGAGATGTGCCCTGTGTCCTCAGTTGTCCTGAGGAGCTCAATACAGAGCAGCTGAGTTCTCCAATGACGTATTTTCTTCTGGGGGGAACCACGTCCCTCATCAGACCAACAGTGGCAGAAACTCCAAGGGCAGGTCACCCTGGACTAGAAGTGCTCCCACAATTTGAGGTAAAATTTTCTTCTAGACAGAGTTTCTATGTGTAGCCTTCGCTGTCCTAGACTCACTTTGTAGACCAGGCTGGCCTTGAACTCACAACGATCCACCTGCCTCTGCCTCCTGAGTGCTGGGATCAAAGGCGTGCGCCACCATGCCCAGCCTGGGAAATGGGGATCAGATTTATCTCAACACCTTCTAGAACCAGACAGTTGCCTTCTTGGGAGAGGCAGTCATTGCATTGCCAAACAAGCCTGGGTTAGGCCAAATCCACGTCTTTCCTGGTCCCTCCAATAGAGCCGTGCTCCGCTCTCTGGAGCAAACCATTCCAGCACAGTCCTCCTCCCACTGGCCCTGTCCACATTAGTCCTTCCCGCTGCTTCAACGCCATCCATCTGATTTTAGCATCCTTTTTTTTTCTCTCTGAATGCTTGAAATTGCTTTTGTTCATTAGAAAAACTTCCTAATTTGCATTAACAACGGAGGCCATAAATCAGCTCAAAGAGCCTTCTGTGTTAAACAGGCAGAATGAAGATGAACCTCCCCGAGGCTGGGGAGAGGATGGCTCAGTGAGTACCACTCTTCTGAAGGACTCACGTTCAGTTCCCAGCACCCACGTCACACGCTCACAACTGCCTGTAACTCCAGCTCTAGGGGCGTCCAACTACCAGTGGCCTCTGCAAGTACCCACATGCACATGGAACACACATACACACACACACACACACACACACACACACACACACACACACACACTTTTTAACCCCCGCCCCCACTGATCCATATGCAAAGAGAGCCTTTAAAAGTAAGTACATTATTAGCTTATATCTCGTTTGGGTCAATTATAACTTTTTGTTTATGAAGTGTTGTTGTTGTTGTTTTGCTTTTTGACTCTCATAGCTAACACCATCTTCAAACTCATCATGTAGTCACGGATGACCTCCAACTTCTGACCTTCCCGCCTCTACCTCATGAGTGCTGGGTTGCATGTCTGTACACTTTTACGTGTGCAGGGGACAGAATCCCGGGCTTTGTGCCCGCTAGGCAAGCACCTCGCCACCTGTACTGCTTTCCCAGCCCGGGGCTTTGTTGTGGAGATGGCGTCTCAGCATATGGCACAGTGGTACCAGGAGCTCAGTGTCTTCTGTCTCAGCCTCCCTGTGAGGAGGGTAGAGGCATCAGTGCTAGACCGCGACTGTTGTCTGCACCTCTTGCGGAACAGCTTGGTTCTTATGAGATGCGACACTGGTTGCTCGCTCCCACATCCTCGCCTTTCCTCTCTACCCCTCGCTGGCTTTACTCATGTCCACCTCCTTATTTAGCTGTGAACTTCAGGGGAGGCTACGCTTTATTCCCAGGCATGCTGTGGACTGTCCTGGGTCTGTCGCCCAACCTGGGATTGGTTTGGATATAAACAGGAGACAAAAACGTCAGTAAATCATGAGGCAAGATGCCTGGGGTTGGCTCAGCGTTAAGGTGCTTGCTTAGCACGTGCAAGGACTTGATCCCCAGCACTGACAAAAAGCGGAAACAACAAAAAGACAAAGGGGATTCTATAGGGAAGACTCACAAAAAGTGTCCCTGGCTCGTCCTCTCAGGGCACAGCCGTGCCTTGAAGCCATGGTAACTATCATGCATCCATGGAGAGAGCTGGTCTGAGGTGCCAAGACGCAAAGTCCTGGGTCTTGCTGCCATTGCTGATTAACTGTGTTACCCAAACGTGGACGACAGGGCAACACTGTCCATACTTGTTACTGAACCCAGATGAGCCCAAGTCATCTTGAGGAACAATCCTGCAGTGTAGCCATTTCTCTAGGCCTTTCTTCGTGCCCAGAAACGTCTCCGGAGCCATGTCCTTTAACCCTGAGTTCATATGGAATCTCTTGCCTTATTTGATGGTCTCTCGTAACAGCAATGAGTGCTGTTCTTGTCCGGATTTTTTTGAACAATGGATAAGCTTATTGCATCGTGAAGACACTGTGCCAAGAAAATCACTAAACAGAGGGTCTTTTCTTTCTCTCCCTCTCTCCACAAAAGCCGTATTGCACAGCATGGCATAATAGATGTTTTTCATTGCTAAGGAATGTGAGAAATGGTTTTATGCATCTTCAAGCTTCACGTTAAATGACCTAACTCATTGAGTTTTGTTTTGTTTTAATGATGGAGACAATAAATCATCCTGGGACAAGCATATATCACTAATCTTCTCTCTAAATTTGCCACCTATGATTGTTCCTAAACTGAGTCACTCTTAAAAAGCAGTGTAGAGTATTATCTTGGCTATGTAAATGCATAGGGAAAAACTAAGGCAATAAGTGAAAATATTATGATTTATATATATATCACATACATATATACACATATATATATATTTTTTTGAGTACAGGACCTTCCTCGACCCAGGAAATCCGCGGTGCCACCTCACCTTCCCAACAGGAACATGAGTGCTCAGTCTTCCTTTTAGCTTGGAAATGAAAGTTCATTTTCTTTCCACATTCATATTTCTTTTTTTTCTTTTCTTGTTTTTTTTTGTTTTTTTGTTTTTTTGTTTTTTAAAGACAGGGTTTCTCTGTGTAGCCTTGGCTGTCCTGGACTCACTCTGTAGACCAGGCTGGCCTCAAACTCACAGCGATCCACCTACCTCTGCCTCCCGAGCGCTGCGATTAAAGGAGTGCGCCACCACACCCGGCTCTTTTCTAATTTTACATGTGTATGTCTATATGCGTGTGGCCCTGTGCATGGCAGTGCTCTTAGAAGCCAGAAGAGGCCATCAGACCCCCTGGATTTGGGATTACCGTTTAGTGCCAGGAGCTGGCCTCAGGTCATCTGAAGAAGCACAGCCGAAGCTCTTAAGGGATGGACCATCCCTCAGAGTTCCAGATTCAGATTTCTTTAATTTAGAAGTACATAGGAGGCAGAGGCAGGCAGATCTCTGCGAGTTCCGGAACAGCCTGGTCTCTATAGCACGTTCCAGGACAGCCAGGCTATGTAGAAAGAACTTGTCTCAAAACAAACAGGACAAATAAGTCAGATGTCCAATCTCTACTTCTGCTAAGATTCCCCGTACCCAAGCCTCAGAATTGGCACCTTTCTCCTCAGCATTCTGGATGCTTAAAGACCACTCTTCCTTGTTTTTCTGAGGACTCTTCTCCCAAGGCACTTGTGTTCCTTTTTGGGGTCAGAGACTGCATTCTGACAGCTCAGCCGCCTGTCCCTCAGGCCAGCTAAAATGACAAATAATGGTGAAAAGTGGAGAAAGATATTTTTTTCACATTGAGGGAAGGGATAAATAAAGAGGTATAGTGGTCTCAGGTCCATCCTGGGGTCCTGACAAGATCCGTAGGGTTTTTAAAAAATTTTTTTATTAATTTACTCTTGTTACTTCTCAATGGTTATCCCATCCCTTGTATCCTCCCATTCTTCCCTCCCTCCCATTTTCCCCTTACTCCCTTCCCCTATGACTGTTCCTGAGGGGGATTTCCTCCCCCTGTATATGCTCATAGGGTATCAAGTCTCTTCTTGGTAACCTGCTGTCCTTCCTCTGAGTGCCACCAGGTCTCCCCCTCCAGGGGACATGGTCAAATATGAGGTTTTTAAATAAAGGACAGGAGCATGCATGGCCAAGCAGTCCTGGTCAGAGTGTGGACCCGCCCCTCGCTGACTCACCCGTCTCTCCTGCAAGCTGCGCTGACACCCTGTCCGGAGCTTCTCAAATCCCTCTCTGGGAGACAAATCATCCTCTTAGGTTTGCACCAGGACCCCAGACTTCTTTTCTCAGCAATGAAATTCCAGGGAAATTCCATTCCCCCTGGGACCACTGTTTCAGTAGTCTGGCAGATAAAGCAGAGTGGCTCTTGCCAGACTGGTCACACCAAGATCTGCCATGTTTGCCTCTGAGCTGACTACCTTCAATAGCAACTGTGTTGACAGCCCCTTCAGCTTCTTGTACCCCGCCTAGAAAGCCTTTGTTCTTTGTGGTAAATGAAGGGCAGAGGAGGGGGATGGGTTCTTCTCCAAACATTTCATCCTTATCCAAAGAGGAGATTTATCTTGCATTCGATGAACTCAAAATGTGAGGCCGCCCTCAAGCAAGAAGCTGCCTTGGCACGAAGAGCTTAGAGGTCAGCTTTGCAGCTGAACAGCCATCTTGCTTCTGAGAATGGCATGGTCCCCAGGAAGTTACCACAGCAAAGTGCCTGTCAGCTCCTGCCCGTTCCTTGTCAAGGCATCTTACAGAAATGCTTGTAATTCTATGGTGGTGTTTTTGTACCAGTAGGGTGGGTTGAACTGGCTTTGATCACCTTACAGGCTGATTGTAGGGTTCACCTCAGAAGGGAGAGGCAACCTTTTGATTCCAAGATCACCCATGTAGCCCTGCTTGGGCCAATTCTGACCTAACATCAAGAAAGTAGTTTTTAAGGTTTTTAAACTTATCTTGGATGTCTGCGTATGTTCATGTGTGGGTGTGCACAGGCATGCATGCATATATGAGTCCAGAGGCCTGAAGTGGATGCCTGCTGTTTTCTTCACTTTATTTACTGAGTCAGGTCTCTAACTCAACCCAGAGTTCATGGCTGTGTCTTGTCTCCTTAGCCAGCTTGCCCGGGGGACCCCATCTCTGCCTCCCAAATGCAGGGATTACAACACCTACTGGGCGAGAGAGTGCTCATCAAGCCGGTTCAAGAGATGAATAATCCATTAAAATTATTTACTTATTTTTAATTGTTTGAGTGATTTACCCGGATGTGTATCTATGCACCACGTGCATGCCTGGTGCCCACAGCAGCTAGAAGACACTGGTGGGTCCTGTGGCACTGGAGTTACAGGCTGCTGTGAACTGCCCTGTGGGTACTAGGCTCAAACCTGGGTCCTCTGGAAGAGCGGCCCATGCTCTTACCTGCTAATCCATCTCTCTAGCACCAAGACTCCATTTTAAAATGGTCAACGCAAGGGAGGAGGGCTGGAGTGGCATAGGAACTGGAGGCCCTCTCTCTGGGCCCCGAACCACCCCTCTGAGTCACGGCTCTGTCCTCCCTGAGCTGTTCGCTCTCCTCTTCTTAGCCCCCCTTTCAAAGCCCTCACAATGTTGGGATGCCTGTGACTTACCATGGCCACCCAGGACCTGCAACTCTGATGTCGACACATGTCTTTTAGCCTCATTGTTCATTGGTTTTATTTTCTAATAGCTCTTCTATAAAATGTTCCAACTACAAAAATTTTAATATATGGTTGATTGGATGAAACATCGTCTTCTAGAAAATGTTCTAATTACAGAATTTTCAGTATACGGTTGATTGAATGAAACATCGAAACCCACCTTGCAGCCTTAGGAACCAAGAGCTTGTTTCCAAACTTCCGGCAGTCTGTCCCTTTTAAAAGCATGTCCCAGAAATAACCTAATTATGAATTAATTTAGCAGCTCTGATGACAGTGCTTCCTCGCAAAAGCGAGAGAAGGATTTTCTATAGGACGGGATCAGGCACGGCACATGCAGTAAACGTGATTAAATCATCCCTGCATCCCAGAGTCACCCACCGGGCCGGGAACGAAAGCAGGCCAGGGAGCCACCGAAGTGCTCAGCCGTCAAGACAGATGATATTTTGATATAACGTTTTAATGAATAAAAATTTCTTCCAGAAGAAGCGCAAGTGAGCAAACTGAGAAATTGTTAAGTACTGAGAGGGATGGACACTCCGCCCGCTGCCGGCACACATCCAGGTTCTTTACTCCATCCGCTGCCGTCACACATCCGGGTTCTGCTGTCGTCACATATCCAGGTTCTTTACTCCGTCTGCTGCCGTCACATATCCGGGTTCTTTACTCACTCTGTCCACTGCCATCACACATCCGGGTTCTTTACCCTTGTGAGATTGTTCACTCTTCACCACAATCTGCCGGAAGATGTGCGTGGACGGTTCCGCTAGTTCCTGGCATGGGGTAGGAGGCAACTCAGCGTCAGGGTGGCCAAAATTGTGGGTTTGATCCAAGTGCCAAAAAGAGGACCAAAAAAAAAAAGAAGAAGAAGAAGAAGAAGAAAGGAAGGGAGAAAAGAAAACCCTAAAATCTATTTCTGAATGAAAAAAGCATTTGATGGTAAAACTATACACAGGCCATCAAAAACTCAGGGGAGGTGCAGACAAAGTGTAACCATGGCTTCTGTTTTTAAAATGTCTTTTATAATTTTTTTCTTTTCCTGGTATTACCAGTTCAATGACCTAACTTGCTTGGAAAAACAAGACTTCTCCAAGAGAAACAGCATTTAAATCAAAGAAAATTCTTATATCAACAGATGTAAAAAAACAAAATAAAACAAAACAAAAAAATCTGTGACTGAAGACTGGTGTTTCCGACAGACAGCGAGTGCTTTTGGAAGCTGGAGCTGGGGGCTTGGTTGCTTGAGGAGTGAGTCTTTTAGGAGAGTTTTAGAGTTGTATTTTAGAAAATTATTAAGAGGGGGTATTTTATCTTTGTGTTGTGGTACAAAAAAGAGGTTTTCATATGTGTTATTTATACTGGAGCCGGTGACAGGCCGCTAGTATCTACACTCGCACATCCAGCAGCGAGTCACCAGACCCTGTAGAGCTAAAGCGTCTGCTGGGTACTGTGCTTACCTTCCTGGTAAAACATTGCCCTAGCTTGCATCCTATTAATATGTCCATGCACTTGTGTGTGAGCGTGCACACACACACACGCACACACGCACACACTCACGCACACATGGTGGGGGAGAAAAAGAAAGACAGAAAAAAGGAAGGGAGGGAGGGAGGGAGGGCAAGCTATGCCTGGAGGCCACAGCTAAAGTCTTGGCAATTGTTAAGGGTAAACATTTGATTTTTTTTTAGTATCATAGGAAAGCTTGATATGACATGTCTAACTTAGGACCTTATTTTTCCAATTTTTAAAAAAAGATTTATTAATTTATTATTTTGTATACAGTCCTCTGCCTGCATGTACATCTGTATGCCAGAAGAGGGTACCAGATCTCATTATAGATTGTTGTGGGCCACCATGTGGTTGCTGGGAATTGAACTCAGGACCTCTGGAAGAGCAATCAGTGCGCTTAACCTCTGAGCCATCTCTCCTGCTCCATCTTCCCAATTTTTTTTTAAAAAAGGGAATAATACTAACTGTGAAATGTAGCAAACGCATTCAACCTCAGCTAGTTAAAATCCAAATGTACTATATTTTTCCTCAAGTCGGTGACATTCCTTATACCTATATGTTCCGAATATTCTAGCTCGTGCCAAAATCATGATTTTTCAAGCTCTCAGCATAACACTTAGCAATAACAAATTTGCCTGCACCTCACGGGTTTGTGTCAGTAGAGAAGTCTCCTGAGCCCTCCCCGCATCTCCTGCCTTCTGAGACTAAGCAAGCAATAATGAATTTGTGAACTCAGCCCTTTTTTCTTATTTTATCACGAAAGTGATTATGAGTGGTTAATTTCATGACAGCTTCTCGTTTCTGCCTGTAAAACATTCCCGTATGCTTTCGGATGTCTGGATTGCTCTGCTCCGAGACATGGCTTTCCTGCTAACGACACAGACTGACAGTGCAATTGCAGAAGAACGCAGCAAAGGCCACTGCGCAGGGCTCTGCGCTCTCCCTGTCCTCACCGTCTGGACTTCCTGTTCTGCAAGGCAGTTTGTCAGTGCTGGAGCCAGAGCTGCCAGAAGAGACCTTAAAGAAGCCCCTTCCCGTGTCGCAGTTTACATTACCCTCTTTGGAAACTGTTCTGGAGCAACCTGTCCCTCATGTGTGAAGTTCCCCGAAGCCAAGGAGAAGGAAGGATCTAGAACAACCTGTCCCTCATGTGTGAAGTACCCGAAGCCAAGGAGAAGGAAGGATCTAGAACATTACCGGGTGCAGTTACCGAGAGGCTTACTGAAGGATGCAGGACTGGGTGACAGCCATGGTTTGACAGGTTTGGAAAAGTGACTTTGTTCTGGTCATGCACTCAGTCCATCTGAGACAATGCCAGCGAGCAGGGTACATCTCCGTCCCCGCGTCTGCTTCTCAATAGTTTTACCATCTTGTGATTTGTTGAGAAACCATTCAGGGAAAAGAGCCAAGGGCTCATCAGGGACGGCCATGGCGGTTATGCCCTGAGAGCAGCAATCCAAGATGGGACATTCCTAAGCTGATAAAGAGCCGAGTTACACTCTGAACAGGCGACTGCTTTCTTTCGAATTCTGGGGGGACAACCCCTCCCCCCAAGGATGTCTGTTCCTGCCACTTTCATCCAATACTGTTCTCCAAGTTCAGTCAGTGAAATTTGCCAAGAGGAAGAGACAAAAGGCACTCATACGGAAAGAGAAGTACAACAATTGTAGATAAAATGACCATAGGAAACTGCAAAGAACCCAGGAAAAACATGAGAACTGAATGGGCTTCCCCAAGGCCTCTGTGTGTTAGACCAATGCTCAAATGCCAGTTTTATTTCTGTGCGTCAGCAATGTGCAACCCCCCAAAAAAGAAAAGAAACAATTCCATTTGCAACAACAGCAAACTAGATAAAAAGAAAACAAAACTTAGAAATGAATTAAAGGCATTTGCATAAGAGAAGTGCAAGACAGACAGGAAAGCCGCAAGGCACTGGAGAGAGAGAGAGAGAGAGAGAGAGAGAGAGAGAGAGAGAGAGAGAGAGAGAGACTGGTGCTCAATAATTTAAGTGTAGCCCACGTTCACAGAGTAGGAGGGGACGCTGTGAGGACAGCAGACATATCCGACTTGCCCCTGTACAGTCTTTCTGACTTTTCATTTTTGTAGAAAATGATATTGTCTATATTAAAGTTTGTATAACATACGAGTCTCAAAATTGGCCAATATATATATATATATATATATATATATATATATATATATATATATATATATATCATGAAAAGCAAGAAAGAAGTGAATTCTGATGGTACGTGCTTGTGAACCTGACTGCTCGGAAAACTAACAGGGCGATTTAGCACAACCCTGGGTCAAAGACCTCACCCACAGGATGACACTGTTTGAAAGTGGAAAGAAAGGGTGAGCCATAGGACAAGAGTAGGCATTTGCAAAATACACTGACAACACAGAGCTCAAATCCAGATTCACCAAGAACTGTCACAATCCAGCAGGCCAAGTGCGAGCAGGACGTTTCTTTGGAGAGAGAGATTGTGTTGGGTGGGGTGGGTGTGGGGAGGGGAGGAGGGCAGAGCAGGTACAGCCTTATACATTATTGCAGGGATTTTTTTTTTTTCCCCTGAGCAAAATGAAAAGTTCATCTTGCTCTCCTTGCTTCAGAACTCCTGCTTTGGTCCTGTCTGCAGACTTAGTACAGGGGCTCTGTCCACAGCAATAACAGGCCCTAAGCACCACTCACCAATTTCTTTCCCAGAAGAGTTTCAAGGCAGGCCGGGTGGTGGTGGTGCATGCCTTTAATCCCAGCACTTGGGAGGCAGAGGGCAGCCTGGTCTACAAAGTGAGTCCAGGACAGTCAAGGCTGCACAGAGAAACCCTGTCTTGAAAAACCAAAACCAACCAAACAAACGAAAAAACAAAAAAAGTTTCAATGCTACCTTCCTATCTGAACCTGTGGCTCCGCCTCCTTTTCCAATGCCTCCCTCTAGAAGGAAGACACCTTAGCAACCAGGTCTTACCCTTTAAGTCATCCTCCATTTCAGAAAGGAATCTTTGCTTTCCTCTATTCTGGAAAATTCCTGACTTGAGAACTAGCAAGAAGTAAGTAAAGAGCTTGAGCTAGAACTGCCCAAACCAGCAACCTCTAATGCTGTCCAGAGTCTATCAGAGAAGGCAGAGTTTTGCCTGCCACCAAAACATTTCCTTTTGAGACAACCTTGCAGTGTCTCCCTAGCTGTCATGGAACTCACCCTAAGCCAGGCTGGCCTTGCACTCTCAGCAATCCATTGCCAGATGTCCCCTGGGAGCTGGAATTCATTGTACGTGTGGGCCCTGACCCCTGACTTAAATTGACTTTTGAGCATCAGAGACAGTGCTCGCATTCTCACCCGAGGCAGGGTACCTAGTGCAGGGCCAGGTCTAAGAGGGATGCTAGGAGGCAGGACAGTCTGCGCAGTGATGCTCTCAGGGATGATGGGTGTGCCCTTCTCACAGATCTCACACCCAGGCTCCCCAGGGACCTAGACTGCAATTAGTCAAAACTGTTACTCAGTCGAGCTTTTCTGCTCCTGCCAACCCCAGCAGAAGAAGGCGAATTCCCCGGATGAAGCAGAACTGGAGCCTCACACTGAGCTTTCCTCAGCCCAGTTGTAAGAAACTGCAGAGATGGCTCAGCAGCTGAGACACACACAGCTAGCTCTTGCAGGGAGTGCCGGGATGGCACTCGGCAGTTCACAACTGTGTCTCCAGCTCTGGTAGACTCAACCCCCTTTCCTGGCTTCTGTGGGCACTGCCCTCATGTGTACACACACACACACACACACACACACACACACACACACACACACACACACACACACACACACACAATTAAAACTAAAGTAAATCTTTAAAAATCCCCAAAACCAGCCAGGCATGATGGCACACACCTTTAATTCCAGCACTCAGGAGACAGAGGCAGAAGGATCTCTGAGTTCTAGGCCAGCCTGGTCTACAAAGAGAGTCCAGGCCAACCAAGGCTACATACACAGAGAAACCCTGTCTCAAGAAACCAAAACCACAACAACAACAACAAATTTAAAAACCACAAAACAACAACAAAATCCAAAACCAAACCAAACCCCCCACACCAGGAGCAGTCATTGAAGGCATGGGGAAAAGGCTACACAAGCCAACCTCAGCACCTGTGGCAGGATAGTTTGAATCCCCTTGAAAGTCTCAAGGCTCCTCCCTTGAGCTACACAGCTCTCACAGCCCCCAGAAGGCCCACAGGGGCTGTTTCTCCTGGAGGCTTTGGAGTCGCACACTTGTGTACGGTCTCCTCGTCCAACAGGGGACTCCTCCAGCGTTCAGTCTCCGCCCTTGCCAGGAAAGCCCTTGGATTTCTTCCTGCACAGGTTTTTCTCTCATGATGCTCTTTCTGGATGCACAGTCAGGAGACCATGCTCCTGAGGAAACCATGGCAACTGCAGGCATCTGAAGAGCCACAGCCACATGTGTCCTCGTGAGCTCAGACATTGATCTCTCAGGCAGGCTGACTGGAGGCCATAAAAACTAATTCGGTGGCTTCAGATGGGCTGTGAGGGCGTTTCCTCAGAGCAACATAGATGTCCAACAAGAGCTCATCGGAATTGTTAGGCTGATGGGTCCCTATGGATCCCAGGGAAACAAGGTGGTACAGATCTGGCAGCTGGCTTGCTGAGTCAGTGTGGGCCTGGTCTCTGACGCAGGCTGAGCCCTGGGCCATAACTGCCCCAAGAGAGCAGTTCTGATGATCACGTCTCCCCTCCCCCCCTCCTTCCCTCCTTCCTTTCCCCCTCTCTTTCTCCCCCTCTTATTCCCCCCATTTCTCCTCTATCTCTCCTCCTCCACCACCACCATCACCCCCACCCCCATCACCCCCACCCCTATCACCCCCATCACCCCCACCACCCACCCCCTTCCCCCTTCTGTCTCTTTTCCCATGTTGAGAACTAGGAGTTAGAAATATCTAAATGACCACTAGGTGGATAGCGTGAGGCGGAGATACCCATAATTGTTTAGAAAGTGTCATAACTTATCATGTACACACATAGATATAAAATCACAGACACAGCTGCACACTTCAGACAAAAAGCCACGCCTTTGCTTATCGGGATGGCACGTTCCTCCTGGTTTTAGACTCCCTCTACCAGAGCTGGAGACACAGTTGTGAACTGCCGAGTGCCATCCCGGCACTCCCTGCAAGAGCTGTGTGTGTCTCAGCTGCTGAGCCATCTCTGCGGTTTCTTACAACTGGGCTGAGGAAAGCTCAGTGTGGGGCTCCAGTTCTGCTTCATCCGGGGAATTCGCCTTCTTCTGCTGGGGTTGGCAGGAGCAGAAAAGCTTGACTGAGTAACAGTTTTGACTAATTGCAGCCTAGCTCTCTGGGGAGCCTGGGTGTGAGATCTGTGAGAAGGGCACACCCATCATCCCTGAGAGCATCACTGCGCAGATTGTCCTGCCTCCTAGCATCCCCCTTGGACCTGGCCTTACACTAGGCACCCCGCCTCAGCTTTATGTGCCAGGGTATTCTGCCTCTGCGTGTGTTTGTGTTGTGGTCCACTTATGTGCCTGGTGCCCAAGGAGGCCAGATAGGGCGTGGTCATCCCCAGACCTGGAGTTAGAGACAGTTTGAGCCACCATGTGGTTGCTGGGAATCAAACCCAGGTCTTCTAGAAGAGCAGCCAGTGTTCCTAACTGTTGAGCTGTATTTCCAGCCGCCTGTCCCAGCCTTATTTTTGAGAAAATGGAGCCCTACCTTGACCTTACACGGCCAGGAAGGCACCCAGATGCTCTGCTTCTTTTGAAGTTTCTTTTAAGCAGTCTGCTAGGGTTGTGATTTTTGTTTCTTTTATTGTTTGTTTGTTTGTTTAAATCTCTGCTTTTAAAATAAGGAACAACTAACTCAGAGGCAGGTGGATTGGTGTGAGTTTGAGTCCAGCCTGGTCTACAAAATGAGTCTGGGACAGCCAGGGCTACACAGAGAAACCCTGCCTTGAAAAACCAGTTTTTAAAAAAAGGGCGAGCAACTGGTATTGAGGACTGGTAAGTAAGTCAGCCATTAGCTTAATACTGCAAACCTCAGTACAGGCATGGCCAACGGACATGTTCTCGTGAAGAACACCGGACTGGTCAATTTTGTGCACAGTTTACAAAGAAAAAGCTCCAGAAAGAATGGGAACATCTCACCTAGGTTCTTCATCCGGCTAGATGATTTGGACCCGGAAGAGGTGGGGCCAAAAGCAAAAGCCTGGTGACTGAAGGCCAAAGGGTAGCAGGATGTGGAGGGACTTCCATCTTAGCAAAGACTGAGGTGAGGTTTCATGGAAGTAAAGATTCACACAGGAAGGCCTGGGAACCTGGCCGCTGAGAGCATGGCGCCCCATGGTCCTATTCCCCTGATGGGAACTGATAACCCCCTTTGTGTCCAGGCCAGGGCTTCCTGGCAGGAAGGAAGCCGAAGCCGGGGCCCCTTAGCAGGGATAAGGCTGATCTGGGAGCAAGGGCAGCGGGGGTGTCTCACTACTCCATCCCATCGCGAGGGGAGGGTGGCTTAGGCGCCTTTTCCCAGGATAACAAAGTCGGAGAGGTCAAGCTGATGTGGGATTGGCCCTCCTCTGGGGACTCCTGCCAGCAGCGGGGTGATGCCTGGGGAAGGTCTGGAGGACTGTGAGACATGAGGAGTGAGTTTGGGGCCACAGTGAGATCAGGACCAGGGATTAGGAGGTGATCTGTAAAAGTTGAGGACTTTCTCTTCCATTTCTCCCTGATTTTCACCTTACCTTTTCACTAGGGTAGTTAATAATCTAGCTGGTAAGTGAAAAGAAAATAAATTCAAGTTTTTAAAAAATAAAATTTGTTTATGTCAGCACTTGTGATAACAAGCCCCTGGAAGGCCTCAGGGGCTGGACTTGGGGTCTTGTTGGCATACTAAAAGCACCCATATTTTTGCCACACGAAAATAATTGCATTAGTGTGCTAATGTGCTTTCTCCTTTAAAAAAATGCACAAATATATATGTATTGCTGGCAGAATTTTACATATCATTGTGTTTACATGTTTATATTATTACATTTACTGTGTGGGGTGTGTGTCTGTGTTTTTGTGTGCTGTGTCGAGCGTGTAGGGGTCAGAGGACAACTTGGAGGAGTCATTTTTCTCATGCCGCAATGTGCGTCTCAGGGGTCAGAGTCGGGTCCGTGGGCTTGGCAGCAAACACGCTCGCTTGGTGAGCCGTCTCACATTTGCTTGCCCGCTCCTCTCACTGGCTGAATATTAAGCAAGAGTTTGAGGAGTGATTCAATAGAGGGGCCATGACAGTCCACCTCGTCACACTTTCAGGTCTCTCTGACCTTGCAGAGAACCTGGCCCTGACCTGGGCTGGGCAGCGTGGCTCTTCTCTTTGGTGAATGCTTTCTGGCCAACCACTGTTTCTGGAGTCTTTGTGTAGAAGAGCTGAGAGGCTATAGCACAGACAGGACTTCAAACTCAGGTTCAGGATGCTTGCTCTGATCTGGAGAAATCTACCGTGAGGCTGTTAGTAATTTCCACTGTGGTCCTAGGATGTGTGTGTGTGTGTGTGTGTGTGTGTGTGTGTGTGTGTGTGTGTGTGTGTGTGTGTGTGTGATGGTGCTTATTTCACGGGACTGTTTGATGACCGAGGTGTTGCTTGATGCATGACACACATCGTTTCCGCATATTGGCCAGAGCCCACCCTCCGCCTGCTGCCGTTGGAGATTTGCTCTCTGTAGGCTCAGAACTATGTCTCCATAATTTCAAATTCCTCTGCTCTCTACACTGGAAATAAATCGATTCCACTCTTGCTGGCAGCTTGAGACATCTGTCTGGCCTATCGCAACCTGGCTGGAGCCTATTTTGAAAGGGAAAAGAAATTAAAATTCAGCGCTCAGCAGTTCGCCTTCCAAGCCATAGGAGATAGTAACCGAATCTTGATGCCTCAGCCCACCTGTACTCTGGACGAAATGGTTCCCCATCAAGAAAGAACCCTGACCAAGGCCTCTGGTCCCTTCCAGAGCTTAGGGCCCTGTTCACTTTTCTGCAAATCCACTGCTGTAGACCACAGGGCCTCAGTGTCAGGATGCTCAGTGGGAACCGCAGGAGGCTGGCAAAGGTGGCCCCATGACAGTCTGTGTATTTCCCATCTCTTTTGTGAGTCAGAT
The DNA here is from genome assembly GCF_903995435.1 of Acomys russatus. Lineage (NCBI taxonomy): Eukaryota > Metazoa > Chordata > Mammalia > Rodentia > Muridae > Acomys > Acomys russatus. The sequence goes on from NC_067164.1 coordinate 41,678,612, forward strand.
GCATCATCAGAAACAGGGTCTCAGAGGACCAGGGCAAACATTACAGTGGCTGCATTCTACAGGCGAGGGCAGGACTCGGTGCCAACAACTGACAAATGGACCCTCAAGATACTAAAAGGCTTCTGCAGAGCACAGGAAACATTAAATGAATGAAGGTTACAGAATTGGGGGGGGGGATCTTTGCAAGCTGTAGATCTGATGGAGGCTAATATCACTCTCAGATATACAAGCTGCTCAAAAATTACATAATAAGAAAATAAACAACCCAATTTAAAAAAACTGATCAATGAAGTGAGCAGACACGCACGCACGCACGCACGCACGCACGCACACAGTGCTCAGCCTCAGCAGGCACCAGAGAAGTGCAAAGTAAAACTTCACTGAGGCCCATTGAGAAAGTTCACCGGGTGGAAGGTCTTCCCCGCAAGCCTGCCAACCTGGGTTTAAACCCCAGGAACCACCTTATGGAAACAGAGCACTGCCTCCTGCAAGTGTGACCTCCAGTGTGTGCTATTGTGCACTTGCAGATGCACAGACGAAAAATGGATAGATTTTTTTTTTAAATGACAAAAGCCATTGCACTGGGAGGTTCTGTCTCACACCAGTCGGAACAGCCGCCATTACAGAAACACACAACAACAAACGCTGGTGGCTAATAAGCGAGATACACTAGTCCAGCCGCTATGACGTCAGAATAGACCGTTCTCAAAAACTAAGGATATGTCCACCATCCGGCCTGGTGTTGCCACTCCTGGGTGTTTGAAGAACACAAGGTAACGTATCAAAGAGATGCTTGTACTCCAGTGTTTACTGCAGCGCCCGCTGTTGATCAGCAGAGAAATGGACCAAGAAAGTGTGGTCTCCACACACGGTGGATTTTTTCTCAGTCATAAAGAAGAGTGAAGCCGTGTCCTGTGTCACATGAGGGGAGTGAAAACAACCAAAGATAATCACAGTAAATGAATTAAATGTGTCTCAGAAAGAGAGATTCCACATTCTCTCTCTCTCTCTCTCTCTCTCTCTCCTCTCGCTCTCTCTCTCTCTCTGTGTGTGTGTGTGTGTGTGTGTGTGTGTGTGTGTGTGCGTGCGTGTGCGTGCGTGTATATAAAATAATGTTTGTACAGATGGTGTGAGAGTTGAAACAAAACTGTCTCGGAGGTTGGGGGACCAAAAGGAGCAGGAGTGAGAGGAGGAGAGAGCTGACGGAACGGGCAGATGTCCTCAGACTCTTGCATTCTTGCGTGAAAACGCCTTTATGCAACCCACTACAATAAGATGTGAAAAGATCATTATATGGCTGCCTGCTGCTTGCCTGCCCTCCTTGGTTGTGCGTGGGGGATCAGAAGCTTGTTTTCACTCTATAACAGGGCTTCTCTAACCCTTTTTACTGTGACTTGAATTACGGACAAAATGAGGCTGAATATACCGTGTGATAAAGATTTGCAAGGTGCTAATGGAGGCCTTGACAAAACTGTGTGGGTTCTCAAGTTAGCTTCAAATCCTCTCAGCTGTTTGTCCTCAGTCTTAAAAAAAAAAAAATGCTGCAAACTGTGGGAAATGGCTCCTGTAATTCCCCCAAAATGAGGACCCCGTGGGAAATACAGCTTGGGAGCCAGGGGTCAAGTTTAGAGGTCACAAACACAGGTGGAGGATCTGGCTGGGTCTTCTGTGCCGTCATCCATCACCAGCCAGAAGGTTCTAGAACCAGCTGGGTCTCTCCTTTCTCAGGGCTTCAGTTTTCTTTCTTGTAAGAGGAATGGTCTCTTCATGAGAATTTCTGAAGTTCTGCACAAATCTGTGTGAAAAACGTTGAAATATGCGTTTGCATGCCTCGACTCCGGGACTATCTCATGTGATCACTGACAGACTGAAAAGTTTATAACAGGATTTTGCTCAGCACTGAAGCCTGGGACCTGCTGGGAACCTTGCCCCGCACCTGGCATAGCAGAGGGTTTCACAGGCTGAGAGAGAGCTGAATCTGACTTTACGGCATGTCTATGCTGGCAACAACTGACCCACTCCCACGACGGTGACATTAATCTCTTCACAGGGGCAGAATCCTCAAGACTTCATCACCCACATTCTTACATTAGGGCTCAAGTTCTCCTTACTTAGCTCTGAAGTGCACCCTCAAACTACAGCATTAAAATATATATTTATCAATAGCGTTAATAGGCAGAGGACAAAATGTAAAAGCGATAGTTTTCATCTGTCCTTTCTACTAAGTTTTCATTCAAGTACATGGACCCCATCGCTGACTGATATTTTGAGCGAGGTGCTCAACACCTCACCAGAGGCTACATGACTTTTCTCTTGTTCTAGCTTGTCCTTCCAGAAAGTTCTCCTGAGTGCTGTGGGAAAGGGGCTGGAGTCCCACCGTCCATAACAAGGAATTGCTGGGTCTGCACAGCACTCTCAGGTGTGTCCCCAACAGTTCCTTGCTGTATTTGCCCCTGGTCTAATAACCAGTCACAATCCACCCCATGGTAGACCTCTGGCCCCTTGCTTGGCCTTCACGGTGTGTGGGAGCTCAGCTTTCTGTCATTAGCCTGTGTTCTCCCCCCATGACCCTGCTTCTGAGCCCTTCATCCAGCCCCCACTCTAGTATGCACCGTTCTGGTTTTCTTGAAGTTCTCAGTTCTCAGCAGTGTTAGCTGATGAAGGCTTGCTGCAGGCACTGCCCTGGAGGAAGGGAACTGCCTTCCTGGCGGCCACCTCAACTCAGAGCCACTAAGAATATCTTCCTGTAAAGGTGAGGTGGGCTGAGGTCCACGCTGTGAGTGGGCTGAGCTTGAATCCAAACCTGGGGGATTAGAGCCCAAACACCAGAATACAGTGCGCTGTTGGTCTAGCCCATCACGATGGATGTGCTGGAGGAAAGGTGGCTCAGTGGAAAGGCCATTTGCCAGCAAGCCTCGGGATCTGAGAGATTTCCCCAGGACCCACATGGTAGACGGAAAGAAATGCCTCCTGAGAGTTGCCCTCTGACCTCCGCATGGATGCACCTGTGTGCGCACATGCTCACAAATAAAAAGAAACGTCACAGCATTTAAAAGGAAGGAATGACGGTATGGTGGTGTACCAAGAAAGAGGAGACGCCATAAAACCCGACATTATCAACCTGAAGTTGCAGAAAATTGCCCTGTGGAATTTGGCTGAGCACCTGCCAAAGCAGGGCTCCAATAACCACATGCCAGGGCTCTCCGAGATCTGTATGTTTTAACCCATTTTTGTCTCCATAATTTTTATGTTTACATGTGTAAAGACAGTGGATCTGAGGCACAGAAAACCTGCTACTTAGCTGGGGAGCTGCAGCAGCGGGATCCCAGTCACTGTGGTGAAAGCATCTCCCCTCCTAGTGCCTGAGAAGGTCATCCTGCTTAGCCAAGCCCTTCCTTTCGGTGGTAGCAGCAGTAGCCTTGCCTTGACAGGATTCCCAGCAGTCCCCGGGGGCTTGAGGGATAGCTAAAGCAGAAGGTAGGGACCAAGTGTCCAGAGCAGGACTGCGCTCAGAGGCCCTTCTCTTACCAGAAGGACTGAAGAAGAATCAGCGCAGAAACAAGGTTACAAGAGAGTAGAAAGCACAGCCAACCAAACGCCTCATGGACGGGGGGCTCCTGCAGAGCCAACTGAACGCCTCGTGGACGGGGGGCCCCTGCACAGCCAACTGAACGCCTCGTGGACAGGGGGCTCCTGCACAGCCAACCGAACGCCTCGTGGACGGGGGGCTTCTGCACAGCCAACCGAGCGCCTCGTGGACGGGGGGGCTCCTGCACAGCCAACCGAACGCCTCGTGGACAGGGGTCCCCTGCAGGCCTTGCTGGGCCTTGGTTTATGGGCCAAGGCCCCAGGGGCCAGCATGAATCAGGAGCCAATGACTCACTCTGTACACAAAGCCCAGGGGTTCAGGAACGCATCACAAGATGCTGAGACATGTCTCAGATGCTTGCCAGCAGAGCCCATCTGGAACATGAGTTCTGAGCATGGAAGAGTAGGAGACAGAGGAGGAGCCACAGATGTACTGTAAGGCAGAGCTCACTCAGAAATCACATCCAAGGCCAACATTGGGCCAAAGGCTGTTCCCAGGACCACCAGCCCTTAGAACTGACTGGGGTGGTGTGGAGATGTCAGGGCTGAACCTAACTGCCTCCCTCCAGCCCTGTCCCTGGCTGCGAGCTGTTTTCTCAGGATGGCCATGCCTAAGTGTAGGAAGCAGAAGAAAGGGACACCACTACATTTGCCTTGATGTCTTTTTTTTTCTCTCAAAGGAAAGGAAAAGAACTCATACATAAAGGCACAGAATTGTTCCCACTTGACTAAACAAAATTTTCACACTTGTAACTATTAAACTTAAGTTATAAAATTATTTGTTCCATGTCTGTCTTTCTTGCTGGACTGTGACTTCAATAGCCTGGTGTGTGTGTGTGTGTGTGTGTGTGTGTGTGTGTGTGTGTGTGTGTGTGTGTTGGACATGGGGGTGGCGGTGCTGTCTTGTTCACTGGGGCTTGGGAGAGTGCGAGATGTGTAATTGGTTCTCCATGCATGTGTGTGAGGAGACAAAGCCTCCCTGCAGTGTGGTCCTTAATTAGGGATTACTATGATGAAGCCATGCTCCCCCCCCCCCCACTTCACAGGGACTGGACCTCAGATGCTCTGATCCTTGCACCCCAATCCCTGACCTACCTTGTTAACATGTGCAGAGCCAGCAGCTGAAAAATCCCCCCAGGAAAGTCCCAGAACTGGGGCCTGGGTCACATGGAGCCCCAGGCCTCAGGAGGCTCCTGCCCTGCAAAAGCTCAGGTCTCAGGAGCCACGCTGGGAAGACAGGATCTCTAGGAATCACTCGGAGCTGAATTACTCCCATGAAGAATTTGAGAAGCAAGGGATTGTTCAGCCTTTGAAAGGAATTGTCAACAGCTAGGGGGAAGCAACTGGGGCTGATGGCTGCTTCTCTGCTAGGGAGGACCCTGGCACAGAGTCAAACTGGCCTCCCTCCAGGTTTTTATTTCTGGTGTTTGGTGGTTTAAAAAAAAAAAAAAAAGCTTATAAACTTAACTCCAGTTAGACAAAAAAATCAACTATTTCAAATATTGATCCTGGATAATCCCTTCAGACCTGGCAAGACCACCCGCTGTGGGGAAAGGGGGGGCCGTTAGCAGGTGGAAACTGGCAGAGGGCTGAGAGACTTGGGAAGCTCTTGTTTTCTCCGCTGGGTGTAGGTTTTCCTGTTCTGTCACCTGTCTTCATATCACCTGTAGGAGGCTGAGGTCTAAGAGACAAAAGGACAAGCTGTAAGCGTGTGGCTGCAAGAAGTGGCCTCCTCTTCCACCCTGTCCACAGCAGACTGGTACATGTGGTGACATCCCTTTTTTCTCTTGTCAGTAATATAAGTAAATATCTTTCTTTCTTTCTTTCCTTTTTCTTTTTCGAGACAGGGCTTCTCTGTGTAGCCTTGGCTGTCCTGGACTCACTTTGTAGACCAGGCTGGCCTTGAATTCACAGAAATCCACTTGCCTCTGCCTCCTCAAGTGCTGGGATTACAGGCATGCGCCCACACCCAGATAGGTAAATATATTTTTAATGGAAATACATTTTAAATGATTTTTTAAATCTGATCAGTGAAAACAGGGCAGATGGTAAGTGGAGGAATTTGTGAGGCATACACACAGTTCACAGAGGAAAAGAATTGCCTAGTATGCAAGAGGTGTTTACTTGACAGTTGCCAAAGAAATGCAATCAAGACAACAAGATACACTTTCAACTCTTCCAGATTTAAAAAAAAAAAAAGTCACTTGCTGGGCAGTGGTGGCACACACCTTTCATCCCAGTACTTAGGAGGCAGAGGCAGGTGGATCTCTGTGAGTTCGAGGCCAGCCTCGTCTATAATGCGAGTCCAGGGCAGCCAAGGCTACACAGAGAAACCCTGTCTCAAAAAACCAAAAAAAAAAGTCACTTGCCAATTTTAACTGTAGGAAAAACAGAGTGTCAACTGGGAAACTACAGCTGGTACTGGGCTAAGGACTGGCCACACTATTCTCATATGAAATCATTTACCAATACAGGCATAGGACACATGGGTCTCCTTTATGGTGGGCACAGTGGGTGGCACTGCCAAGCAGTTTGCAAAATGGGTGGAATATCCATCTTCTAGGTGTTGGGAATGTCAGAGAAATAGAACTGATTGATTGGAAAGTGAATCAATGAATGAATGAGTGAGTGAATGAATGCATTGGTTAAGCATCCTATAATAGTATTTCTTAATGATTGTCCACCCATTTTTATTCCTCTCCTTCTTCTTCTTCTTCTTCTTCTTCTTCTTCTTCTTCTTCTTCTTCTTCTTCTTCTTCTTCTTCTTCTTCTTCTTCTTCTTCTTCTTTCTTCTTTCTTCTTCTTCTTCTTCTTCTTTCTTCTTCTTCTTCTTCTTCTTCTTCTTCTTCTTCTTCTTCTTCTTCTTCTTCTTTGTCTTCTAATCCAGAACTTGACTTGAATCTAGTATCTTGACTTAATTTAAGAATCAGGACAGTCAAGGCTACACAGAGACACCCTGTTTCGAAAAGCAAGCAAGGAAACAAACAGATTCTTGAATCCTAAATATCTTTAACTTAGCACCACCCTACCCTAGAGAACAGCTACACGCCTGGCCCCTAACCCTGAGTGCAAAGACAAAAGGCCCGAGTGAACGGAGCAGTGACTGACAGCGGCTCTCCTTGGTACTCTGGCTTCCTGACGTGGGAGCTATAAACTCTGCTGGACTCTCAGCCTCCCTCCTCTCCCACCTCTGGGTTCCCAGAACAATCTATACTTTTTTTTTTTTTTTTTAAACTAACTCTCCCACCCCCTTCTCTCACGACAGTGCCACCCCTAACTCCCGTTTTGACGATTCTGTCTCCCCACCCCAGGTCCTCTGTGTAAGCACCCCCTTCGTAGGCCTGCCCACATCTGGCCTCATGTGTTCTAAGCCTGGTGCTTTCACCGAGGTTCAGCAGTAAGTCCGACAGAGGTGCTCTTGGAAGAGGGGGTCGGAGGCTGGGCAGAGTGCTCTAGAATCACCTCACTGGCTTCCGTGGCTTGCCGTGGGAGAAAGGGGGAGAGGTGGCTCCTTGCAGCCCCTCATTGGTGAAGTCCTGACTGCTCTGGGACTTGGCTGAGCCCCAGCTGTGCCTGTCTTGTGCTGTGTGCTTTGCCATACTGCAGGCTGCGAGCTGTGACCAGCAGGCCATAGGGTATACGATTTTGGAAGACCCAGGGGCTTTATAGGCATGAGCTAGTCAATCGATGCCCGTAGATTGTCCATATGCCTGAGTGACACCACCTAGGAAGTGACTCTCAGTCTCTCTTTTAAAGTATAACAGGTGTATAACTCATTGTCTCCAGTGACAAGTTTCATAAGGACCTTTTCATACAAGTACTTTGTCCATACTCACCTCCCTTCCTTCCCTTTTCCTGCTCCTATCTTCATTAGTTCCCCCAGACAACCCTCTGTTTTTCATGCCATAAATATATATATGATGTGTAAATTTATAGTCTATATAATCTTTATAAGTTCTAGGACCCAAAAGTGAGAGAAAAGATCAGGAAGTGGTGTGTATATTTTGGATCTGATTGATTTAGCCTTTTAAAAAAAATGACCTACATCTATCTTTCTGTAAATGATATAATTTCATTTATTCTCTTTATTTTTCCTTTTTTTTTTTTTTTTTGAGACAAGTCTCTTTGTGTAGCCCTGGCTGTCTTGGACTCACTTTGTAGACCAGGCTGGCCACCACCGTCCCCTCTCATTCTTATTCTTTTGTAGGATTTTTGGCATGTGTATGTATTTGTGGTGTGTGTGTGCATTCATGTCTACATGCACATGGCACACAAGTGTTTGCAGATGACTTGCCTGTGTGTGGAGACCCGAGGCTGACGTAAGGAATCTTGTTGGACCCGGTAGGGCTACTCCCTGGATCCTAAGCTAATTTCACCGACTCCAGCTTCCTCCTTACCCTGGGCTTCTCCACTTCTCCCTTCTCAGTTCTGGGGCCCAGGTGTCGCCGCACCTACCTGGCTTTTGTGTGGATTCTAGAGATCTGCATTCAGGCAAGTGCACCGTAACCACGGAGCCACCTCCACAGCCCACGTGACATTTTCTTTGTCAGTTCATTTAGACCAATTCCAGAACGTAGGGCTGTCTTGTAATAAACAGAGATGTGCACCTGTCTCTGTGGTTTGTTGAGTTGGAGTCTTTGAGTGTATAGTCAGGAATCACGCACCCGGCTCATAACCTCTAACCATGAGGCTCCCAAAGTCAGCTGTTCTTCTAGGCTGGCCCCCTCCCCCCACTGCAGCCTTCCCCCACTATTCTCATTTTCCCCGAGCCCCCCTGATCTGGTCATAGTGCAGTCTCCCCCACTACTCCTTGAACTCATCATGTTGATGTGCTGCCTCCACTGCGATCTCTCTGGTCCCCAGCCTTGAGATACTCTGAGGCTCCGGCCTCTCAGGCCCCGCCTCTCTCTACTCTTACTCTCTAGGTGATGTCATCTGTGTGAAAGGTCTATGCATGTGGACTCTGATAACTGCCACATTTCTGTCCCTTCCATAGACCCTCCTCCTGAATTCCAGACTCGCAGATCCACCGGCCTGTCCACAGATCCCCGTGACGGTGAACAATAGGACTCTTAAATTTTCCCACCAATCTTCTTTCCTTCCGTGTTTTCCTGCCTGCTCTTTAATGCATCTTTGTTCTGTGCCCAGCCCTCAAGCCTTCAAGCCTTCTGCTTTTCTCTCATCCCACGTTCATCCGGACAGGAAACCCTGTCATGCCTTCATCCATCTACTTCTCAGCACTTCCACCACTACGTCCTTCCTCCAGGCCACGGGCTGACGGTGCCTGGCGCCTGGCCACTGCCGCTGTGAGCAGGTGCTCAGAACCCCCCTCTCGGTTCCCAGCCTCACACGCTGCAGCCCCTCCTGTGATGCCTGGAGTTCTCGGCTCTTTGTGTCCCTCAACTGTCCACCACAGAAACCTCTACAAGTCCCCAGTTCACACAATTTGGGCCCTTGGTTTTTCTGAGAAACACTTTAGTCCTAGGGAACTTGCCAGAGTGCTGAATCCTGCGTCGTGGGAGCGTGTCCCTGTGTCAGTAGACTCCACTGGTCTTGGGAGGCTCCTGTAGCCTCCAGCCTGTATTCATGGAATCACATGTCAGCCCTCTGGCCGGCTGTAGTTGAGACACGTGACAAGATTCCAGAGAGAGGGGAGGGAGAGGGGAGCAACCTGAGACTGGAATGTCAGTCTTGCTAGAAGACCATCTCTCTGCTGGCTTTAAAGAAGCAAGCTGCTGTGCTATGAGTGGCCCTCAAAAGGACAGGTAGCAAGGCCCCAAGGATGGCCTCTGGCAAACAGCCATCAAGGAACTGAGGCTTTCATTCGGACAATCTACAAAGACCGGAACCCTGGCAACAGTCAGGCAAACTTAGAGGGTTTGCCCTTCCCTAGCTAAGGTCTCAGCCTGGGCTGCAGCCTGGTGACAGAATTATCGAACACACAGCACCAGGATCCTAGACCTTCAGAAACTGTGAACAAAAAACCAAACCAAACCAACCAAACAACAGCAAAAACTGCACTGTGTAAGCCGCTGAGTTTGGTAGTATTACCACACAACTGTAGATGACTAACAAGCGTTCTCTTATCAAGTGTGTGTTCTGCTCACACCCCAAACCTTGATTTAGTGTTCAGGATTTTCATCCCATACACATTTCCCCAATATATTGACTAGGTTCCTTCCTTCCTTTAGTGGACCCAGCACTTCTTCAGCTGGCCTGTATTAGGACTTGACCTAGCTATGGGTTTTAAGGACGACTGCTACATTTTTCTAGAAAACCTATCAAGGTTTTCACAGCCGGCTTGCCAGGCAGTGAGCCAGCTCAAAAACCTCATTTCAGAACATACTTTCTGCAGTCATCTTTCTTACCAACATTGAGGGATGGGATGCAAGCCTCTTGAGATGTGCACACGGAAGGCTTGTTGGGGAGCAATCTTGGGACAGATGTCTGCCACGGAGTGAGGGAAGCAAGGGTGGGCAGAGAGAGAAGCCAGGCCGCATTGCACGTTTCAGTCGCTCCTTCAAGTATCCAAGCCCTTCGGAACCTGTTCTGCTTGGAGGAAAGACATCAAGACTTAATGTTCCTTATCAGCTTGTTGCCAAGGATGGGCTGCTGCCGGGAGGGGCCTGACCTCGAGGGAAGTAGTCGGCAGAGAACATCAGTCTCCAACACTCTTAGGTCTGAGGGTCAAGGGATCCCCAGGGACAGTCCAGTCCCCACTACGTTCTCTCGGGTGGCTCTTTAACTTAATGCTGCTCAGCCATCCCTCACAGATAGCAGCTTTTCTCATCTTCAAAATGAGCCTGTCCTTAGAGCTGTGGCATTAAACTTGGGGTATTCCCAGGAGTTGGAGAACGAGCTTAGTCCCCGTCATCTTCAGAGCATCTTTAGTAATGGCTGAGTGATCCTGTGCCAGTCAGTGCAGAGGACAGAGAGGGGAAGCCCGTGTGGAGGAAGCATGGCTTCCTGCCCTTGTTGCTGAGTGGGCTGTTTGCCTGCCAGGCCAGGGCGTGACCTCCTTTAACCTTCCTTTCTCAGGAGCTAGGGATTGTCATCTGTGCTGTACACATGCAGAGACTGGGAGTTCACAGCCAGAAGGGTGCAGGGGCGGTGGGGGCTGGGGGGTGTGAGGGCCAGGGGGATGGGACACAGGCAATCCAGAATATGGTGCAAATCTGTCTGAAATGGCTCCTTAGTGCTCTAAGCTGCACCCTCCTCATCCTGTCCCTAAATACTGGCATGATACTAGACAGGCCCATCCCATCCAATGACCTTAAATGCTGTCTAGGCTGGGGCTTTGCGGCAGGGCATCCGCCCGGCATGCACAATGCCACACGGGTTCCATCCAACAGTAAGCAATGTCTATGTCTGCACTGGGGGTTCTGAATCTGTACCCTCCACTCAGGTTCCGCACCTCAGAACGCTGTGTAGACATGACAGTTCAGATAGAAATCTTCTGCTGCCTGGTCCTGCCACCCTGCTCTTCCTGCTGAGGCCACTGCGGCTCTTCCTGTTGGCCCAGGCCCCGAACCTGGTGTCTTTCTCACACTCTCCCCAGTCCACCAACAGATAGTCTCAGATTTTCCCTTTGGTCTGTTTCAAAGGTCTGAGTCTCAGCAGCTCTGCCTTGGCTTGACCCTGCCCTGTCATCTCACGTCGGTACTGTGGCGAGAGGCATTGCGTGGCTCTCTCCGTCATCTCCATGTCTCCTCTCTAGGGTGATCTTTCTCTAGCCTGTCTCAAGGCTGTGTCCTACAAGGCAGCACTTTCCAAAGGCTTCTCATTCCGAACCAAGTCCGACCCTCTGCCCAGCAGGCCACCGGAAGTGCTGCTGCCCCGCCCCTCTTATCCTCACCTCTGACCCCGCCCACTCCCGCCCCCCACCTTCCCCACCCCACACCTCACAGCTCACCCTTAACCTTAGCACGCACAAGGTGGGGGCCAGGCTACCAGGAATTCAAGACCACCCTCAGTCACATAGAGCATTTAAGACCAGCCTGGCCTTCATGAGACCCAGTGTCAGAGAGCATTCCGATGCTGTTGCTCTGAGAGGTCACTCTCCCAGGCTCTGGCCTAGGGGTGTAGTGTTCTCCCTCATGATGTATACGGTCCCTTTGCACAACACGGGACGTGAAGCTGGGACTTGAGTCTTCACCTACAGATTCTCAATCCCTGTGGACTGTTGCTGAGAAGGCAAGCCATGTGGGAAATCAAGTCTATCGCAAAGATGGGGGTACAGGTGGGGTGGGGAGTCGGGGGGGGCAGGAAGGAAGAAGAAGGGGCCTGAGAGGAGCATAGTTTCTCATGATGGGAGCACAGGGGACATGTGTATGTTTACCTTGAAGAGTCCCCAATGTGAGGAAGCGTGAACGGCAATCCTTGCCTTACTTAAGAAATGAAAAAGCATCATTGCTGAAAAGAAAAAATGCACGTAAGTCGCTGGGCGTGGTGGCACACGCCTTTAATCCCAGCACTCGGGAGGCAGAGGCAGGTGGATCGCTGTGAGTTCGAGGCCAGCCTGGTCTACAAAGTGAGTCTAGGACAGCCAAGACTACATAGAGAAACCTTGTCTCAACAAACAAACAAACAAACAAACAAAAAGAAAAAGAAAAGACAAACAAACCCCATATAAGTCAAACTAGTTGAGACTGACTAGAAAGATGAGGTATTCAATCACATGTAGACCAACACTTGGTACATACACACACACACAGGGAAAGAATGCTGTTTTCACTCTTAGCTCAAGAAGACATGATGAGGGGGGCACATCTGAGGAGAGGGCGCAAGGCTCACTCCGCGCAGTGCCGTCTGTGTGACGTGTGACTACCATCCAGGCACTGTGCTAAGCCCAGGGATAGATGAACTGAACAGACTCCGCTTCTCTTGGGACTTACACTCTCCATAGGGAAAAACTGACAGCAAAAACCTAAAGCACATAAGAAAAAGTATGACCGAGTGTGAGATGCGGTCTCCTCTGACTTGCCAGGTAGCTGAGGGTAGCCTTGAATTTCTGATCCTGCTTCCACTTCCCCAGTGCTGCAATTGCAGGCATATGACCATTCCTGTTTCTAAGTGGTGCTGGGGGGTTTAACGCACACTAGACAAGTGGTCAGCCACTGAGCCATGTGCCCAGCCCCAGAACTGTTGTTCATAACAAGAGCTTAGAGCAATGCAAATACGCACTGAAAGAGGCAGGTAAGGAGATTATGGTACCTCATCTACAGAGTAGAGGCAGGTAAGGAGGTTATGGTACCTCATCTACAGGGTGGAGGCAGGTAAGGAGGTTATGGTACCTCATCTACAGGGTGGAGGCAGGTAAGGAGGTTATGGTACCTCATCCACAGAGTAGAGGCAGGTAAGGAGGTTATGGTACCTCATCTACCGAGTGGAGGCAGGCAAGGAGATTATGGTACATCTACAAAGTGGAATGCTATCCAGCGGCAGAAAAGAAACGAGGAACTGCCGTATGTGCAGATGTGGAGGCAAACTGAATTAGGCAAGAAAAGCAAAACACAGGATAACATAAAGACCGTGCTAGCAACGTGTGACAGTGGAAAGCACAGGGCGCGGCTCACATGTTAGCTTTTAGGAACATGAAGGAAAGTGGTTTCCATGGAGAAAGAATGGGTAGACACCAGGAGAGGAGCAAGACTTACTGAAAAGCATTCTCTTTGTATAATTTAGATTAAGTTACGTGAAAATAAAAGAGACAGACATCAACAACCAACAAAAGGCATCTAAGGTAAGTGAAGTCCCTGATAAGGAATTTGTAATTTATTCCAAGTATGGCAAGAAGTCAACATAGACTGCTAAACAGAGGACTGACAAGATCCCACACACTTTATATATGTTTTTGAGACTGAGGCTTTCTGTATAGCCTAGGCTGACACACTGTGTTCTGTGTGCTGCAATGGCAGCCATCACTAGTCTCATTGATGTAATGATACTCTATTTTTATAGTTGATAGTTTAATACATACAAATCCTTAGGATTCATTATAATTAATTTTTGTTTTTTATGACTTTTTCATACAGTATATGATGTTGGGGCTGGAGAGATGGCTCAGTAGTTAAAAGCACTGGGTGCTCTTCCAGAAGACCCTAGTTGGATTCCCAGCACCCACATGGCTCACAAATATCTGTGACTCTAGTTCAAGGGGATCTGATGCCCTCTTTTGTCCTAATTGGGCAAAACACACACACACACACACACACACACACACACACACACACACACAGTACACAGACATATATTCAGGTGAAACACACCACACACAAAATTTTAAAGTAAAATAAAGCGATGTTGCTGTCACTCCGAGGTAGGTCCCAGCAAGATAAGGAGGACGTGCAGTTGACTAGGCGCGGCAGACTATGCTGGAGGTAAGGCTGACTTCTCTCCGCATGGTGGAAGTGCATATGGCAGATAAGAAACAACAGTATGGAAGCCAACAGTACTTGCTGATGGATTGGCTGAGAGGTGTCAAAAATATCAGTTTTGTGCTTTGAACCTTGGGTAGATGGTGGTGCTACCAGAGCGCAGAAATTGGAAAGGTAATTTGCATATGATAACACACACAGAACCGTGAGAGAGGTGTCAGGATCTGGATGATAAGACCTGGGTGGGGGTGGGGGAAGGTGCGGGCGGGGGGGGGGGGGGGAAGCAGGAGAGGGACAAGGGCCAGGCAGGGAAGGCTTTGCCACGAGGGTGGTAGAGCCTCTGTCCTAGCAGTTGCTTCAGTTTTTCTCCTGGAGCCAGAAAATCCTTTCCTTCTATATGCTTGCTTCTGTGAAACAGGACTCACAGCACAGAGAGAGAGGGGGAGAGAGGGGGGGAGGGGAAGGAGAGGGAGGGAGGGAGGACTGAAATGGTGACCCAGGCCTGTGGGCCCTGTTGCCTGTTCCTCTGTGGGTACCGCAGCTGAATCACCCTTTCTTGGGGCCGAGGGCACCTGTAATGGATGTGAACATGTTTTTGTTTTGATCCCAAGTGTGGGATGGGAAACAGACTTGTGAGAGAGCAGGTGATGTTTATCCACTAGAAGATGAACCGCCTCTTCCAGGGGCGTGGTCTTTGCCAGCTGAAAATCATCTCCGTATGGCTGATATATGTATGAGCCCCAAACAAGAGGCTGGGCTTTTTGGTCTTGGTCTGGTTTCCTATTGTTTGGCTGCTCATCGCTCCACTTTGAGATGCTCCTAGAGAGAACTGCTCCTAGAAAGAACCACTCCAGAGAGCGCTCCGAGGCCCAGGGTTCCACTGCTGCTTTGGGTTCCAGCTGCTGCGGTTGCAGTCCCTTTTGCTGAATTGCTGGAATCCTGCCGACTACGCCAGTGCAATTGATCCCAGGAACTGAGTCTAAAAAGGTCTGTTCCTCCTGCTCCTGTTAACCTCTTCCCTCCTAGGATAATGCTGTGTTTCTAGAGGCATGTTTCTATGTGATTCCAAACACACATGTACACCCATGTGCAGCCCATGTGTACACACACACATGTGCATGCATGAACAAAGGCTCACTCTTCTAGAACAACCCAGCTTAGTGAATGAAGACTGGCCCAAGTTTCCACAGGGCCAAAGGAAGAAAGGTGGACACACACGGGATGGCCATGGGATTTGTTGGGGGACTTATTGGCAGAAGGTAGTGGGGTCCCAGGAGGTAATAAGATAGCTTCAATTTGGGCCAGGGATGCGCAATTTTGTTATCTGGTACATAGGCGACTTCATCCTAGCAGGATTGTATCTGGTTTATCCTAGGATAATATCAAGGAATTAGGCCCATGCTTGGATCCAGGCTCTTACTATGAGTCTAGTGGTTTTTACCTGTTTATATAGGGAAAGCAGGCTTACTCTGGGCTAACGGCTACCACTCAAGATGGCTGTAATTACATCAAGCTGTATCCATACGTTCCACCCTGATAGAGTGTGGAATATAGGAACCTAAATCAGGCCACGCCTGCTGACTATGTGCTGAAAAATGTCCCATCCTTCCTGGGCCCTGAGCATCCTCTTCTGAACGCTGCTGTGAGACCTCTTTTAAAACTAGACAGGCAGAACCAGGCTTTCTTCACTTTGGAGTACAGGCCGTGGGTATTTCCTACTGCTGTGCTCTGGCTGCGTTACACAGATGGCCTCGTGCCGGCTGCTGACAGTTACAGGCTGTTACAGGAACGTCACAAGGACACCTGAAAATGCTTGTGTGTTTCTGATGACGGTTCACCTGACAGAAACAACTTAAGGGAGGAAGGACTTATCCTGGCCCACGGTTCGGGAAATACAACCCATGGCGTCAGGAGGCCACGATGCCTGGCGTAGCTCTGTCCGTAGTGTTGGGGGCATCATATAGTAACCATTTGTTACAGTTTTGAAGAGCCGGGAAGCAGAGACGGGGCAGAGCCAGACACAGCCCTCCAAGTCCTGCCCTCAGCCAACTCCCACTCACCAGGCCACATCTTAAAGGTTCTACATCGTCCCCAAACAAATTCCCAAGACAGTGCCACTGGCTGGGGACCCACGAGTTCAGGCATACAAGTCGGTGGGCGCACATTTTTATAGGCAGGGTTCACCAGACTCCACTATGCCAGCCTGTCCACGGCACCAGCCTGCACGGGTGGTTGCTCCACTAGACCAGCCGCCAGCACTGCCACTCTACCCTCCAAAAGAGAGGATGCTGCGGCCGGGCTGTGCTGTTGGAGGATACAGACTTACCCTTTATAAGACCCTAAGCAGCATTTTTTCCCCCTACACACAGCTGTAATCTTGCTGTTCTCCCTACCGTCCTCGGAGACTGCGTTGCTAGAAAACCCAAGTGTTTGCCTTGCCTGACGACAGCCTAGCATGGGAGGTAAGCTGAGCCAGTGGCTTGGTTCTTGGAGCTCTGGGTGGATGCAGTCACTATTGTCTGCCTGACTGTGTCTGATTTGGGGCACTTGCTGTGGATTAGGATTTGAAGGAGAGATAAACATGCTTTTTGTTTAGATCATAAGCGGGGGATGAGAAAAAGACGTTTGAGAGAGCAGGTGATGTTTATCCCCCCCTTAGAAGTCGAGCCGCGGTGTCGGGGAGATTGGTTGTTAAGCAGCTGAAAAACATCTTTGAACAAATGCTGAGAGGAAGTATGAATGTGAGCCAAAAATAAGAGGTGGAGCCTTTTGGAGACTTGGGATAATTTTGGCTGTTCATTGCTCCACTTCAAGACGTTCCTAGAGAGAACCGCTCGAGGGAAAGCTTTAGGGCTCCGGGCTCCAGCTGAGGTTCCGGGTTCTGGTTGGTCCAGGCTCCAGCAGAAGAAATCCTGCCGATTACACCAGGAGAATTGTTCCTCAGAACTGATATCCTTATGGTTTCATTATTGTATTCTTTAATCTTCTTTTCCTATTGTTTAGGTTAGTTGGGTTATAAGTGAGGTACTCTCGGTTAATAAATTTGCAATAAAATATATTTGTTAAGAAAATTGAGCCTACAAGGCTTACAAGCTGAGCAAATGGTTTTGCCACCTATGCGATGCTCGTGACCCCGGGCAGGCTGAGGGGGGTACGTTCTAGGATGTGAGATTGTAGGAGCTGGTTAAGGAGGGAGAGACCGTACGGGTATAGCTTGATGTGTATAGATACAATTAAAGCCATAACTACCATGATGTAGCCGAGTAACCGTGCTTTTTTTTTTTCCTTCTGCATAGTGTGCTAGCAAATCATAAGTAGACAAAACATTAGAAGTATGTGTAGGGCTTTATTACGGGACCATCTTGTTCTATGGACCTCTTGTTCTAATACCATCCCAGGCCAGATGAACTCTCTTTTGTCCTAACCCGTAAAGGTGCCCATCTGGGAGCGCAGGACCACACTTCCATGAGTTGGTCCCCCACGAAGCTATACTCTGCACAACTCTAGATGTGCCTGCATCTCTTTGGCCAGGGTTCCTGGAGGCTGGCCCTCAGAACACCCGGGCCAGGTTGCTCAGGAGCACACACACATTCCCAGCCCCTGCTTCTTTTTAAGCTAAGGTGGGATATGTGGCTTGACTGTGGCTTGTGTGTCTGAGCACTCGGCAATGCTGCTCGGATGGTGCTGGAACCTCTTCAGAGGACGTGTGTCCCTGGGGGCTGGGCCTTCTTCCTGTCTGCTTCCTGCTCTGCCAAGATGCTAGGCGGTGGGAGCCCCGCCCAGCTGCATGGTCCTGCTGACCCCCTTCCCCTCCTCACAGACGTGTCCCCTCAGATTAAGGCCAAAACAGATCTGTAAGTTGCTTCTTTTGGGAGTGTTTGGTGTAGGAAAAAAAGAAAAAAAATACAGTCCTGGGATTCTAATTTTGAATTTGTTTTTCTTTTCGATGAATTCTCAGAGGCAGTGAGTGGAGAAAAATCATTAAAAATCAATTCAAGCTGTGGCCTTCTAAGGAGAGGGTGACATCATCTGACTTTTATGTTAGTGTGAAAATCAAATCTACGTGAAGCAATGCTCAGTTTCTCTTTTAAAAAAAGAAAAAGCTGAGTGGAAATTTGGAGACAAAGGCAGAAAAATGCCAAAACTCAAACCTCAGAATATTAATGATGTCTGTAAAAATTAATCAAGCCTCTTGCGTGCTTCTGAGCATGTTGCCCTAGGGAAGAGCAGTGCATGAGGCTGGCTTGCTAGGAAACAAGAGAAAGATGCCAACATTTTTCCTCAAAAATGACGTTTGGTAATATTTCTTCACTTTATAGAATTATTATAGCATTCATAGGCGGCTGGAAGAAGCAACACCATTAAAATGATGTTTGATTTATAGGTTATGTTTTTCCAGGTCAGCGTTGCATGTTGACCCATGACCCTTGGGGACAGGCCTGACATCGTCAGGTTTTTAATTACTGGCCAGACAACCTTTTCTCAAAATTTCTGCAGTCACAAGGAGGGAGAAGCCAGATTTGTTTTTTAGTGGAAATCAGACAACCCATAATGCTTATGTGAGTTTCAGGGTTTAAACATTTTCTTTGGGGACATGGATTCATTTAAGAACTTAATGAAAACTGTGGCCTGTGGTCGTATGTTGACATCTTAGATGGATCGCCTGCTGCCCTGGTTGTCTTTCCTGTGCTGGCTGACTGCACTGTTTAATGATTTTACCCCAAATCTATCCCTTAATGCCAGACGATCTCGGCATTTTCTTTCCCGTTTTTTTTCCCTCCAGTATGACTGACCCTAGGGCCTTAGGCTCACCGGGCAAGTGTCTACCACTTAGTTCATCTCCAGCCCCTCATTATTTTTAAATCTTAATCCAATAGGAAGTGGACGAACTTTAAATTCTCCCAGTAGAATTGAATTCTCATCTGAAAGAAACAGAAACAGGCTGCTCCTTCATCTCACACAGGTGTGGACTAAGCACACATCCAAACCTAAAGAGCAAAAATGACTATGTGTTAGAGTTACAGAGCCCGTAGCAGGTACAAGAAAGAGATAGGTGCTGGGCCGTGGTGGCGCACGCCTTTAATCCCAGCACTCGGGAGGCAGAGGCAGGCAGATCGCTGTGAGTTCTAGGCCAGCCTGATCTACAAAGCAAGTCCAGGACAGCCAAGGCTACACAGAAAGACCCTGTCTCAAAAAACCAAAAAAAAAAAAAAAAAAAAAAAAAAAAAAAGAAAGAAAAGAAAAAAAAGAAAGAGAAAGAGAGAGATAGGCATTGCCAACCACCTAAGTGAAAAACAGTTATCCTGGTGACATATTTACTGTGAACAGAACAAAAGGACAATGGCGTGAGAGAAGATATTGCTCATACATGTGACACAAAATTCCCCCAATGATATATTTTTTTAAAAATGCACTCAGAAAAATGGGCAGACCCACCCCTATCTGAGGACAGTTAGCTGATCGCTGCTCAGGGAGGGAGCGTCAATGTCCCTCAAGGGTGTGTGGTCTTTGGTAGGTTCACCATACCACAGTGTCTGTCCCACGTCCTTGAGCCTTGTGCAGCACTGAGTGGACTTAGTGGATTCTTTTTTTAAAAAGAGGAATGGGTAAAGGTGGCCCGAGGGGTCGTTAGTGGGAGGAGTGAGGGGTGAATGTGATTAAATATATTTTATGTATGAAATTCTCAAAAAGTTAATAAGATATATTTTATTTTAGAGAAGTTGGCAGAGGGGTAAATATGATCAAAACACAGCTTGAAATTCTCAAAAAGTTAATAAAATATTTCAAAATACCATATTAAGAAAGAAAGAAAAAAAGAGAAACAGGCAGAGAAAGTGGAAATGCACAGAACGATATGAAAAAGGTCAGTCGTTAGGACACAGTTCAAAGCTCACCATCAGTGCAGTGGCACACATTTAGACAGTGAGATAGAGTTTCACCACTGCGCCCACTGCCAAAACTCAAAACATGTAATACTGGTAACAGTAGGAGATGGTGTTTATTGAGTTATTTTTTTCTCAAGAATTTTATGTAGATTATCTCATTTAATAGTTACAAAAATGTTAAGTAGATTTTTTTTTTTAAATTAAGGCACGAACACCTTGTGGTCCAGCTAAGATCCAGTCTGTACATTCTGATTCCTGGGCTTGAGCTCTGTCAACATGCCCAGGGTCTGTGGGGAAGCCAGAAGCTGGCAAACTCACACGGGACCTCACAGTGTGGCGGTACATCTCTGTTCTTTTTTCTCAAGCCGGGTCTCATGGCCTTGAGACCATGACGCAGTTCTCTAGAACTGAACTGATCTTTGTTCGTTCCTTTGCCAAGCACTGGGGTAATAGTGTGTGCGACCTACCATGTTCAGGGTAACTTTGAAAACCTCATTCATTCCCTGTGGCCTGCTATCCCAGAAACCGTAATGGAGATCTCTGCGTTCCTCGCCTCTTGGTAAACTTTACTGCAAAACTACCTGGGCTCAGCAGTGGGTTTTTTAAAGATTTATATTAATTGGGTTTTGTGTGTGTGTGTGTGTGTGTGTGTGTGTGTGTGTGTGTGTTTGACAGCATATATACATATGTACCACGTGCATACTCGGTGCTTGTAGAGACTAGAAAGCAGTAAGTGTGGGATCCCCTGGAACTGGAAGCACAGAGGGTTGTGGGTTGTCATGTGGGTGCTGGGACCTGAACCCAGGCCTTCCTTAGGAGGCGTAAGCCTTCTTAACCACTGAGCCTGCTCTCTAGTCTCCTTGTTTTTCAACTTTATGCTCTGTTTGGTTATGTAATTTACTTTTCTTTTCTTTTCTTTCTTTCTTTCTTTCTTTTTTCGAGACAGGGTTTCTCTGTGTAGCCCTGACTGTCCTGGCCTCACTTTGTAGACCAGGCTGGCCTTGAACTCACAGGGATCCGCCTGCCTCTGCTTCCTGAGTACTGGGATTAAAGGCATGCACCACCACTGCCTGGCCAGTTTACTTTTCTTAATAATTAATATTGAATTTTTTAAAGCTCCTGTTAATTTATTTCTGCTGTGTTGTGTGACGTCAGAGGACGGCTGGCAGGATTGGTTTCTGCTGTGTTGTGTAAGGACTTGTTGCTTTTCTCCCCTCCTGCCACCTGGGCCTGGGCCGTGAGCTCGGCTCGGTCTTGGCAGCAAGCGTCTTTGCTGAACCACTTCGTCAGGCTTCTGTTGGCTCTTGGATTATCTTGGGCATTTTATGTTTTTCAGGACATCATCCCTATCACTCAGAAAGCTCCCCGGCCCCGCCCACCAGATCCCAATTCACACTGTTCCCTGTGCTGGGCAGGCCCATATGGAGACTCTGCAAACCTCCCCTCGCCGCTCCCCTTGCCCCGCCAGACCTCAAGGCCAGCTGTACCCAGCCTGTGAGTGCAGCTCTTCCTTACCAGTTAGCCTCAGCGAGTCAGCTCAGCCCCACTCTCCCAACACCCACGTGACCAAGGCTGCCTCTGTTTACCTGTAGGCCCACACTGACCTGACTGTCACCCACCCTCCCCACCTGAGCTTCCAGGTTCAGGAGGATGGCAATGGCGTGGCCCCAGCAGCCACTTAACCAACAGCAGTTTCTGTAGCACGGCTGTTCTGTGGCTGATGCCTGTGTGCATTGCCTAACTTGATTCTCCACAGTAGTTCCAGACTGGTTGATACTTTCAGCTTTTTCTCTAGTGTGTTTTTCTAATGTGAGGCATTTATGACTGTGAACCTCACACAGTGCTGCTCTAACTCTGTGTTCCCATGGATTTTCATAAGTTTTCAACTCTAAACAGCTCCTGCTTACCATCACAAGTTCTGTAAGCCTTAACTGTTCTATAGTACTGTAAAATGTATTTGATATCCAAAAAGTGTCCTTTCCCAGATTGGTTCCTGACCTCGCGTTGTGTTAAGTCAGTGTGATCTAGTTCCATGGTGTTTGCTGAGGTTTTCGTTGTGGGCCTACTTTTGGGAATTTCTAGAATGATCTCATATTTACAGTCTCACATCTGGAAACAGTCTTTCATAAACCCATTGGATCAAGCTTAGTTGCATCTTTGAAATCTCTCACATCTAATTTTTTTTTTTGATGTTTTGTTTGTTTATTGGTTTTTCAAGACAGGGTTTCTCTGTGTAGCCCTGGCTGTCCTGGACTTGCTTTTTAGACCAGACTGGCCTCAAACTCACAGTGTCTGCCTGCCTCTGCCTCCCCAAGTGCTGGGATTACAGGCGTGTGCCACTTTGTTTTTGAGACAGGACCTTGATTGGTAGCTATCCTGAAATTTGTCATGTAGCCCAGGCTATCTCAGAACGTAGTCCTCCCATCAGTCTCCTGGGTGTTAGGATTATGGGTGTGTACTCACAGCTAGCTCTTCAGAACCAAATCTTCTTGTCTGACCGGTTTCTAGGTGTGGTATGTCAAGATCTCCTCTTGTAATGAGACTGTCTTTCAGTCTTTGTGGTTGTTTTTAAAGCGCGCGCGCGCGCGCGCGCGTGTGTGTGTGTGTGTGTGTGTGTGTGTGTGTGTGTGTAGAAATAATATCTATTACATTATTAAGTGTATGGATATTATGCATATATGAACGCACACACAGTGTAAACTGCAGCAGAGTACTTTGTTAAAACTCTGAAACTAGTACTTCTAAAATCCATTTCCTGTAGTTAGGCATAATTCACAGTGAGTAGTACTATGTAGCTGTCAAGAAGCAAGAAGTTGGGGCTGGAGAGATGGCTCAGAGGTTAAGAGTGCTGTCTGTTCTTCCAGAGGTCCTGAGTTCAATTCCCAGCTCATGGTGGCTCACAACCATCTAGAATGAGATCTGGTGCCCTCTTCTGGCATGCAAGTGTACACTGTATACATAATAAAGACATCTTTTTTTGTCTGTTTTTCGAGACAGGGTTTCTCTGTGAAGCCTTGGCTGCCCTGGACTTGCATTGTAGACCAGGCTGGCCTCGAACTCACAGGGATCCACCTGCCTCTGCCTCTTGAGTGCTGGGATTAAAGGCGTGTGCCACCACCACCCAGCAAATTAATCTTAAAAAAGGAAGCAAGAAGTTGCTCTCTATTAACCTGGGGGGCTGTGGCGGGGGGAGGGGGGAGGAGGAAGGAGGAGGGGAGCTGTGCTGTGTGATGTGACCAGTTGTAGAGTTTTACGGTGACAGACATTATTTTTAGTGAACAGAACAAAATTTCTATTTTTATGAAAACATACCAGTGAGTTTGAGTTTGAACTAAGCATTCAGGGAAATGGCTAGAGGATTTGAGAGGCAGCGTAGGGACTAAGCACTCAGGGAAGTGGCCGCTCTACTGGGGCAGCTGAGGTGGGGACTAAGAAAGTGAGGAAAACAAGAGAAGTACTTAAAGGCAGTTGGGCAGTTAACACGATTTGCTTTTTAGAGTTTTGCTGTGTGGTGAAGCCTGGAGGGAGCAAGGCGAAGAGCTGGTTTCTGGTTTAGCTAGGGGGAAGACTGAGTTCATAATTTTAAAATGATAATCCTGAGGCTGAATGAAGCTCGGGAAATGGGTGTGGTGTCAGGGAGGCTCCACCTGTATCCTTGTTTGTGTCTTGGGCGACTGTGGCAGTCAGAGACGGTGAACTGTGGAGGCAGCATCGACAGTTAGGGGAGACAGAAAGAGTGGAGCCCAAATGCATGTGATTTCCCCCCTTGACTCAGAATACAGAAGGCCATGAACTCAGGGCGCTGTCCTGATCCCTGTCTCATTGCTCTCTGCTCTCTCGAGTCCTTGCTTTTCCCGGCACTGCTGTCATCTTCCTCATCGGCCCTGTTCCAACAGGTGCAATCAAGGCCGTGCCAGCCCAAGGGGAAGATAAAGTGACGACCAATAAGACATAAATTAATAATTGATATATATCTTTTTATTATGCACAGATAAAAGAATTAAAACTGTGGTTATCAAAACTATATACCTCTAGGCAGGTCCACAAAGACACAGACCCATGAACAGAGGGAAAGGACACAGCAGGGGTGCTTCAAACTGGCCACAGGGATTTTCAGGGAACCGTATACCCTCACAGATGAAAAACAGTAACAGAACCAGGCTCATTCAGGGAAAACCAGAACTGAGTGTTGTGTTTGGAAACTGGTAAGAGTCTTTCCCAGAAAAATATGTCGGTTTTATGAATGAACCCCCAGACAAAACAAACAGGGTTAAAAAAGTTTGCATACACGATTCCCCCGGCAAAATGTGCTCTGTTCATACAACCAGCAGTACACACATCATTCAAACCATGAGGTAGTTACAGTACAAAGCGACGGGCACACGCCTGCGTGCCACCACACCCAGGCACGCCTGCGGACAACACATGCAGGAAATGGATGGACAGTCTCATTACCAGACAAGCGAAAGGCCATTTTGTGTTCAGGGAAAAAAAAAAAATTTTGCTACAAGGCCAGTTCAGACAGAAGAAAAATCTCTGACCTTTGAAAATGCAGCATTAACAGCTGGCGAACACCACAACATGAAGAGCCAATAGTGCATTGCAGACAGTCGGCCTTGGACTCTGTGACCACACCTGTGGCCCACAAAAACAACACAAGACTTTGCAGGTGGAATTGGGTTCAACCAGATTGTAACAACGGGTCTTAAGGAAACTTGCGTATGCCACGAAAGTAAAGCTTGTACTTTGTATTAAGTCTGAGCAGGGTAAAGCAGTCAGAAACACTGTAACAAGAGGGTGGGGTGGGGGGGGGGGGAGGGGCGGGAGATGCCCCAGCTGCCCCCCTCAGATACCTAAGGACATCCTTTCTCCAGTAGGGATCGGGTTTTTCAAGCTGAATAATACTTCTGATGATGAGATCCAAGGAAATAAAAGGAGATCATTTTCTTTTCTTTCTCTCTTTTAAAAAATCTTTTTGTTTGAATCTTATAAATTTGTAAGTTAATTTAAGATTTTTATAAAATCACTGGTAATGTATCTCTCTCAAAAATATACATTTAAATATATTACAATTTTTTTACCCCATCCATCTAAGAAGTCTTCTAATGCCTTCCCATAGCTAATTTTGTTTTTAACAAGATGAAAAGGGTTTTTTTTTTTTTAAAGCAAAGAACTGATTAGAAGAATTCACAGTAATTGAAATTAAACATTTCATACGGAGTAACTTAAATTTCTCTAAAACATTTAAATATATCTTTATACAGAATTTTTGTAGTAAAATATAGCTATAGGTGATTTAAAGACTCTAGTCTTCTCTGAAGACATCTTTAAACATTTTTTTATACATAGAATATACTTAACAATTACATTCTGCTGAAGGTTAGGCAAAGCGCATTATTTTTAAACACAGGTAGCGTAATCTAGGTCCCTCCACAACGACACCTTCATGCTAAAACAACAACAAACTAAAGAAACGCATTCCTCTGGTCTCCCACTCTCTGCATTGACGGGGAGCGCTGGGATATTTTCAGTGCACCGGTCTGAGCTCTGAAGGAATCGGCTTTGGTTCACATTTCCCCAATTAAATGAAAGCTGTGCTGCCTATCCAAACCAGTGCGTCTGTCCACTGTCTCTACCAGCAGCGTTTCCTGCTGAAGCTTTCGCTCATGAAGGCCTGGGCATGGGTGCCCGGCTTCACAGGCACTGGGGTTTGCTCATGAGCACTGTAGGCTAAGATCTCGCTGTTTGGGGGGTGGGGGGAAGCAGGGATTGTGGAAAAGCAGTATTATTTATTTGCAGTGGATCTAGCCCTCTGCGGTTCAGTTTTAACACAGAGGTGCCACTGAGCTCAGTGACGGTCACGAGTGGCATCCCATTCTGTGAACGTTCACCTGAAACCCTCTGGGGTGAGACACTTTAAAGTTAGCGCCCTTCTCCCTGTCTCTGCATCCTCAGGGTGCAGAGCTGGTGACATCATCGGGTACGCTGGGGCGATCCGGGCTTTTATACAGGCTCATCGGAAGGTGCAATGGTCTGGAGTCAATATTGTCTACCACATATAACTCAAATCCCGACTCTGGAAGCGTGGGGAGTGGTTATCTGTCGGCCAGTGTGCACTGTGCCTGTGCCCATATAACACGCGTCAACTTGCTAACTCCTTCGCTTACCACTGAATCCCACCCACCCAGATGTTTAAGCATAAGGCTTTGGACAAAAATACCGGAAACAGGCACAAATTTGTTGTTCCATACAATGACCATTTTCGGTTTCTGTGCACCTGTAGGAATAAACCGACTTGGCTTTAAGGCACTCTTGGAGTTGGTGTGTGTGTGTGTGTGTGTGGAGGAACAGAAATCACCATTTTGGCCCAAGACAGGAATGTTGCCTTGGTAAGTGACAGCCCCCCAAGGCTAGCAAGTTACACAGGGGACCATATAGGGTGTGGCATCCAGAGAGAGAGAGATGCAGATTTGATATGGGGAGGGGGGTGCATTTTTTTTCTATTTTATATCTTGGTTCATCTCAAAGATTCTTTGGCTGCCTCCCTGGCTCTTCTCTCTAGCTGCTAAACTTTCACTGTTTCCTCTGTAACCTTCGACCCCACACGATGGATGTTTGGACACCTGGACAAAGCAGCATTAAACAAACAAACAAATGGCATATGTTTCACATTGAAACCCCCATCCTACGAGGGGCTGGTGGAGAGGGCCACCAGCTTAGCTTTTTGTGTGTGACACGTGTCCAGGGTCACATTTACATAGGTCGAGGTGAGGAGTGGGTACAACAGGCTGTCTGTACACTGAAATCTCTCTCTCTCTCTCTCTCTCTCTCTCTCTCTCTCTCTCTCTCTCTCTCTCTCCCCCTCTTCCCCCCTCCCACCCCCCCTGCAAGCCTTCCAGCTCTGAACGCACAGCACCGGCTTCATGCCCTGCTGTGCCCTGGCGGGCATCTAGGCTGTGCTGCTGCTGGAGCAAGGGGTGCTCTGGGTGCTGCCGATGCTGTGGGCCGCGCTGCTGTTTTCCGAGGCTGGCGGTGAGGTGGGGACTTGCTGCCTTCGAGCTGTCTCCCCTGCAGTTAATAAAGACATGTTATACATGTGCAATCTGAAAAGAAATGCCATCATCCCCCGCTCCCCCCATCCTGTTTTGACATTTTACCTGGTGTTTTTCTCAACTATAGGTAGAAGTAGCTAGCCCAGATTGGCTGGAGGGCCTTGCACTACACAGTGTTTTGTTTGTTTGTTTGTTCAGTTTGCTCTTGTTTCTGTAAGCCAATAAGAGTGTTTTCTATCTGGTCAGTTGTGTCTAGGATCTTGGTGGCGGACGACAAACGCTCTGGATTCTAGCGCCTAAATCTCCCGAGACAGCACCAGTGTCTACTAAGTGGGAGTGGACCTTCTGATGCCGTGAAACTGCATAACCATCGAGCAAGTTTGTGACCAAGAACCACACAACCAAGTTATATAGAAGCAAATCAGCATCAACATGCTTTACGTAAGTTGACAATTCTGTATTGGGGTTGGGAGTGGGGAGGGGGCTGCCTTGGAAAAAAAACGCTTTGGGGCATGTGGGACCTGCAGGGGTTGCACGCTGCGGCTCTCTATGGAGTTCAGTGAGAGTGCCTCCTAACACATTAGGCATTCTACTTGTCATCACACACCCCACTGCGTCACAGCTCAGCCCAATTCTTTGTGCCAAGTGTGTGCAATGCTCTGGAGCCAGAGGGAAGCTCAGGTCACACACATGGTTTGCATTTAACTGTGTAAGAGGCCCTACAGTAAGCTAGTCTCTTCAGTAAAACTGGCCTTTAAAAAAAAAAAAGACTCAAACTAAAGGAAAGCGATGGGGGCTGCAGTCCCCACCCCGCACCAACGCAGGAAGCCCAAGGCGTCTCTTTCCTGTCATGCCGAGGAGGAGGTGCACATCTATCAGCCAGAGATGAGCAGCCCTCCCTCCTGCTTCCTTAAAGCACAATGCTGCAAGCTAGGACAGCCTCTGACCTCTGAGCCAGCGCAGGAACTAGAGGCCTGGGCTTCCACTGCCTTCCTGGGGCCTCTCAAAAAACCTCTGCCAAAAAAGCAGTTCTGCAGGAGCGGCTCCTGCCTGGGTCAGGTTTCAGGTCCCTGACACAGCTCAGTCCACCTCAGAGCTGGGGTTTCCTCTAGTTACTTTCTCTTCTGGGATTGGAGGGCTGGAGAGGGGAAGGGATCAGTATTCCCAAGGAGCAGGCAAGATGCTGTGTTTTCATAGTCATCTTTTCCGGGTCTTCCCCAGTGCTGCCCCTTCAGATGCGTATGTAATCAGGTATGGGAAGGAGCATTTTGCCAGGAATCCACTTTCTCTTAAGTGGGAGATTATTTCTAGAAAATAATCCAATCTGTTTCCTCCTTTCCCTCCCCTTTCTCTGTGTTTGAGTCCAGGGCCTTGCATACGACAGGCCCTGCCCCTGAGATACATAGTCCCATATATTTCCTATCCCTTAACTGTCCTGACGTGCACGCACGCGCATATGCACGCACACTCCTTTACAAACCACGTTAGTCCATTCTCAGCTGGGTCCTCGCATTGCCCATTAGGAGGCTAAGGTGGCCAGACGTAAGCTTGTTTATTTGTTTGTTTGTCCATCCGGGGCTGGAGCCCAACCCCAAGTCCCTGGACTTGCTGGGTAACCTGTCTGAGTTAAACCCCTAATCCCTGAACTTCACAAGCAAACAGCTCCCCACTTCCTGCTGCCCCCTTGGGTTCTGCCGGCCTGTGAGCCCCATCTCTAAGGCTGAAGGGGGATGGATGGCCTTGTGCCTCCATCTCTTCCAGAACAGGACAAATGCTTCATGAATCATGTTCAGGAAAAGTCAGCACTGTGTCCTGCCCGGGAAGTCAAATATCTGCTTCCTGGTATCTGTTTGCCGGACATAAGTTGTTGCTGTGTCAGTTTATTTTAATCAAGGCCCATTAAAAAGAGATATTGTAACTTATGGAGCATCAGAAACTCTTGCCTCGGTGATGTAAAAATGCCATGTAAAGCCCCAAAGACAGAATCTGAGCCCTATACTCAAGACTTTAGGGTGCACCCCCGGTGGGCGAGTCAGGCTAACCTGATGCTTTACTGACTTGAGGTCAACGCATTGGTCTTTGAGGGAGAATTTTTGTCAGGGAGTTGTGTGTCCACACTGAAGACTCCTTCTCCTATCCTGCAGCAGGCTGGTTGTGTGGACCAGGTGAATCTGTGAGCTCTGGTTTAAGTGAGAGACCCTGTCTCAATATATAAGGTATATAGCTATCAAGGGAGACCCTGAAGCCAGCCTCTGGCCTACACACAGGCACGCTCACACACAATAATGCTAGTAGTAAGACCAAGAAGAAAACCCTTTCACAGATCAGCTCATCTGCTCTGTGGCTGTTTTCACATGTAAAACCTAATATTTCTCAATATAACCAATTTAATTTTTTTTCATTGTCTGGCAAATTTAAAAAAAAAAAGCTTCCCCTCTCTTGTTGTTGTGAGATGGAGGAGACACTGAGCTAAGATTCATTCACGAGACAGCCTAGTGTCCGGACTGCTGTTCCTGCTGCTAGCACTGTTGCTGAATGGGACGGTGGCAGGTCTCTGGCTTTTGGTAGCCCGGCTGGGTGACAGGTACGACCAGGCATCTTCTGTAGGAGGCAGGCTGGGAGGACTTTGTGGCTAAACAGAACAGGCTCAGTGTGACACAAGGCGCCCTAGGACAGCTTGTTCCTCACACAGCAAAGTTAGCCACCGGGGCCTGTGTGTTCAGTCACTGTGCTTCCAAATTTCAAACCGCATGGTGCGGGGTGGGGGGGGGGTGATTAGGCAAAAGAACATGTGATGCCTGGAATGTTCTAGATGGGGTGTGAGTGGATGGAAAACAAGCAGCAAGGATCAACTCACCCACTCCATATCCTAGCCTGTGGCTGGGTCCGGATGATGTCCATGAATTTTTTTTTTTTTTGAGACAGGGTCTCTCTGTGTAGCCTTGGTTGTCCAGGACTCACTTTGTAGATCAGGCTGGCCTCAAACTCACAGAGATCCACCTGCCTCTGCCTGGTACCACAATGCTCAGCCAAATATACAATTTATTTTTACTTTGTGTGCATTGGTTTTGCCTGCATACATGTCTGTGTGAGGGTGTCAGATCCCCTGGAACTGGAATTATAGGCAGGTGTGAGCTGCCATGTGTGGGCTCTGGTATTTGAACCCCAGGTCTCCTGGAAGAACAACCAGTGCTCTTTACTGATGGGCCTCTCTCCGGCCCTCAATAATCTTTTGAGACACACACACACACACACACACACACACACACACACACACACACACACGACAGACAGAGAGGCCCAAAACATATGTCCTAAAGACAATGGCTTTTACTTTTGTGCCTTAGCACAGTGTTGCCTAGGGCTGACTTCTTGCACTTCTTGGTTGCCTACTTCACAATTAGATTTTTTTCTTTTTAATGTGTGTATATAGGAGTGTGTGCACCCCCGTGTGTGTTCAGGTGTGGAGGCCGGCTACCTTGGAGCTGGAGTTACAAGCAATAGTGAGCTGCCTGGTGTAGGTGTTGGGAACATAACTTAATCCTTCTGCAGACGAACACCTTTCTTCAACCCTCGCAAGTGGATTCTTACATCTAAGTCTTTGTCACATAGATTCCAGGAAGACACAGTAAGAAATGTGGCTAACACGGAAGCAATACAAATGGTTTACAAGAAAGGTTACAGCAACCTAGGTGTTACAGTGCCCAGAGGAGGCCGTGCAGGTGTGCCCTGTGGCGCCGTGGGAAGGACCTGCAGCCTCTGTCTCCCTGGAGGTGAGGAACTGAGTTTAAAGGTCAGGCGCCGGAACTTAGTGACACAGAAAGAGGAGCTGCAGGGTGGGGAGCTCTGGTTTGCTATGGAGGGGAATTATCTCTTTCTTGGGAAAAAGATTTCCCTTCAGGCCTATGTGTTGCATGTAGTTTGTCACCAGTTAGCATTTTTTTTTCCATACTAACTGTGGCTAGCCACCAGCCTCTAAGGATAGCTAGCTCGGCTACCTTCCGCTTACAGAGCCTTCAGTCATTTGTCCTTCCAAGAACCTGTTCCTTCCAGGGATGGGTAGGTTGGGCGCTGCCTGAGTTCTGATGAGCAAAAATGCATACTGCGAGGCAGTCTTTCCCAACGCTCTGCCCGTTATTTCCTGTCTGCGCTCGTAGCTATGGCCAGCCTGCTACCAACTGTACTTTAGTTTTATGCATCTTACATTAACTTGACATTGTGATGAATACAATGCACCCTGAGTCTGGCAATAAGAGAGACTTGGGGGGGAGGGGAGGAGGGGAGGGGAGACTGTGGAGCAGGAGCCTCCGCCTCTGGTGTGCGGGCACACTCAGTCTTTGCAGTGCTGGGGATCAGACCCAGAGCTTTCTGCATGTTAGGCAAGCACTCTGCCAACTGACTACATCCCCAGGCCCCACCTGTGTGCCTTTACAAGCCCTACACGTCGTTCATTATTAGTAAGTTGGATTTAGATTCTCTAGTTTACTTTGCCGCCGGGCTTGTCATATGAGCTGGGTGTGCTGCCATGTTTCCCCGGTGGACGCGGGGAAGACTGCGACTTCATGAGGTTCTTAGGTGCGAGATGCATGGAAAGCTTCTTGAATGTTAAAGCCCTATAAAAAACATCAGGTATCTCAGGCGGCTCCAATGCGGAAGCAGAATGCACTCTACAAGTGGGAGGAGGGCTGCGTTTCACAGAGCAAAGTAAGACGCAGAGGCTAGGAACCACGGCCTCCTCTCCGATGCCTGACTTCAGCTGTCATCCTCCACTACACATGCCGCGTGTTCTTGGAGCAGGAGCCAAGCGCACACCCAAAAGTCGGGAAAGAGCTTCAGTTAGGAGACTCTCTGCAGATGTCCACGGTTTTTTAGAGGTCTGAAGTTTCTGGTGTCGTTCCCACACTACTGGGAAAAGAAGATCGCCAAGCCTAGATGAAGGTTTGACCACAGTGGGAGGTTAGACCAAGTGAGCCCCAGGGTCAGAAAGATGGGGCTGGGCGGAGCGAGAGCCCGCTGGGACTGCAAACAGGGCGGGACCTGCTCTCTATTCACTCTTTTCAAAATAGCTAACAACAGAGGGTTAAAACAACTGCATCCTGCTTTCCCCGGACAGCACCTGGCACGTAAGAAGAGCTAAGATTCTCACTGCATGAGTGAAAGGATGAGTAGAAGAGTTGTGGAAACGCCTGAGATTAGCATTTACCAACCAGCTCGACAAAAACACACGTCAAAATGCTTTTTGTTTAACAAGCAACACGAGATGGAAGGGCTGGAACCGGCTGCGCTGAGTTTGTAACACGGACTGGGAAGGAGAGATGGGGCAGATCAGTAGGAGTCCCTTAAAAAAAAATACAACAGACCCCACTAAGGGCAAGACTTGGCAAAGAGGCATAAAAAGACAGTGCTTTGTAAGCATACACGCACTTGTGCCCCCCTCCTTAAATCTCGCCAGGGGGAGAGGGCTCTTTAAGAACCCGGAAACCAAAGTCAACGCAAGTGAAGACAACTATAAAATACTAAGAGCTGCTGAGGAATTGCTGGGAACTGCAGCTGACCGAAGAGACCAGGCCTCGGCCATCAGTGGAGTACATCAAGCTGCTGGGCTAGAAGCAATATGGCTCCCCTGAGTTTCTTCTGTCCCTTGCTAGGCTAGGCCCTGCCCGACTTTATCCAGGAGGAAGACAGTCATGCACCCTCTGAGGGGGGGGGGTGACACTGAGGGTACCAGAAACGCCCCCAATGCAGACACAGCTGAGAGGGAGGGAGGGACTGAGTGGGCACCCGCACACTCTGGGCTCTGCTGACATCCGGGCTCAGCCTCCCAGCTACTGAGACAGGATGGCCTTGGTCCTCCAGCGACAGCCCACATGTGTGCTTCCTCCAGAAGATGGCCCTGCCTTTGGTTATCTGAATTCAGGAAAAGTTATCGAGGCTGCGCCCTGCCCAGGAAGTTTGCGTTGCTATGTCAGCGCTTTTTATTAATACAGATTTTTTTAAAAAGCTTTGGAGACAGCAAGACCTGTACCCTGCAGGTGGGAAACAGGAAGGCCTGTTTCATGGAAAACGTGGAGCTCAGAGGGAAAGATGCAGGAGGATGACCCTGGGGCTCATCCTTAAAACATCCCCCCAGCACGCCTGCCACATTCGGAACTGCTTCTCTTACTTTCAGATAGGTAGCGCAGGCACAAGGCAAGAACAGAACTTTACAGAACAAAAGACATTCGTAGTCCTTAAAGAAGTTCAAGGCAGTATTATAAGTAACTCAAAGAGATGAAGTGGAGGGCTAGTTAAGAGCTTCCCCTTTCAAATAATTTACATAGAGAATACAGAAAATAGTGGAGAGCGAGTGAGGTATGGTGACACATGCCTGCCACCTTAGCACTCAGGAGCCTAGGACAGAGGATTACAAGTTAGAGGCCAGTTTGGGCCACACTATGAGTTCAAAGCCAACATAGCCTGAGACAATCTGTATTTCCCACCCCTAAAAACAACTAAGAAGAAAGGAAGGAGCGGAGAGATGGAAGGAAGGACGGAGCGGAGAGATGGAAGGAAGGACGGAGCGGAGAGATGGAAGGAAGGACGGAGCGGAGAGATGGAAGGAAGGATGGAGCGGAGAGATGGAAGGAAGGAAGGATTTCTAGGCTGATCATACAGTTGCTTCCCAACACAAAATAGGAAAACACACCTAAATCAAGGGACACGATCACACAGATAATTCCCGAGAGACAGATCACACATAGGGAGAATCAGAAATATGAATCTAAGTGGTCTCAAAGCCCTTGGCCACAATCTTTAGGGCTGGAGGAAAATGAGAACTTTCACAATCCCAAGGGTTAGCTACCATCCGGTAGTCGATGCCATGTTCACACATCGAGCGCGTTTATAAAGTGAGACTATTTCGCACTCACACCGTAAGGGAAGCACTGTTTCCCACGCCCCTTTAACAAGGAGGAGGCGGCAGGCTTGTGACACACAGTGGCACAGGACATCTGAAACCCACGGGGAGTGAAACTAGACAGATCCAGCTGCCTAAAAGCCACGGGGAGACGAGCGTGAGCGAGTGCACGCAGCTGCTGGTCAGGAACGCTGGGGACTGAAACCCAGGCTCCCCGCAGGCACAGTGAGCACTAAAGGAAAGGAAATGGATGGCGTCCGGGATGTATTAAGAGATCGTAACAGCTGGCAGTCAGCAGATGAGGTGGTGATAAATGTCTTAAAAAAAAAAAGTAAACCAATGGGGAGTGGGATAGAGGTAGGCAGAGAAATGCTGCTGGTCCTCGGAAAAACCAGAACACGTAGAAGAAATAATAGCACTATCAGGCTGGAGAGATGGCTTTGAGGTTAAGAGCGCAGCCTGCTTTTCCAAAGGTCCCGA
This sequence comes from Acomys russatus, assembly GCF_903995435.1. Lineage (NCBI taxonomy): Eukaryota > Metazoa > Chordata > Mammalia > Rodentia > Muridae > Acomys > Acomys russatus. The sequence goes on from NC_067164.1 coordinate 41,712,888, forward strand.
GTTCAATTCCCAGCAACCACATGGTGGCTCACAACCATCTATAATGAGATCTGGTGCCCTCTTCTGGTATGCAGACATACATGCAAGCAAAACACTGTATACATAATTAAAAAAAAAAAAAAATAGAACTGTCATACCGAGAGGCTAAGTTGTGAGATTACCATACAGGTAGTGATAACCAGAGAGACTGTGAATACGGACCCAACCAGGATCCCCCATGGTTCTACGGGGCCGGTGATTCTCAACCTGCAGGTGGAAGCCTGTCTGGAGGTCAAACCACCCTTCACAGGGGTCGCACATCAGACACCCCGCACTGTCAGGTATTTACACTGACTCATAAGAGCAGCGAAACTGCAGGTATGGAGGAGCAGCACCGGAAACAAAGTTTATGGTAGGGTTGGGGGGTCGCCATAACATAAGGGGCTGCGTTAAAGGGTCACGGCGTTAGGGAGGGTGCGTGCCACTGCAGTAAGAATGGAAATGGATGTCTGGTTGGGGCTCCCAGGCAAAGCAGAAATAAGGCCTCGGCTCACGCAGTAGGATGCTGACAGAGATACTGCAAGCAAAAAGAGGCAGCGGGACACTCATGTTTAGAGGTGTCAGTTAATATTCCAAAGAATCAGACAAGAGTTTTTTGTTTTTTGTTTTTTAAATGTTACTCCAAAGGAGGAAGAAAAGAGCAAGTCAGTGAGCATCCTCTGGCTGTCTCAGCAAGTCCTGCAGAGCTAGTTCAGGTAGCATACTGTTCACATACTGCTTTGATGAGGCAAAAAAGGTTTTCTACAAAGTGAACACAAGAGCCTTTACCCTCCAGAAAACAGTGCATAGGTGAACACACCTCTGACTTTGGACCTGTGTCATCAGGGGTGAGAAACCTTGGGATTAGAACCAGCCCTAACCCACAGCCACCTCTCCTCGGTGCGCTGCTGACACTGAGTTTTAAAATGGGCTTCTCCAAACCGAATTAGTGGAGGCCAGAGGAGCGCGTCTCACTGTGCCCAGAGCTGCTACGTGGCCTAGGGGAGCCTGGTTAGAGCAACAGGTGTTCCAGGGACATAAGCACAGCATCACAGTTCAAAGCTGTGGCTTGTTTTGTGCTGTGGGAACGTAAGCAGAGGGGAGTCATCCACATGAAGAATTGTTCTGGACGTGGCCTGAACCCCCAAATAGACCATGTAAGGCCTGCGTTCTACAGCTGAGCTTACTGTGGAAACAAAGGGACTGAGTCAGTGTTTGGACGCCCATCCCTGCTCGCTGGCCACAGCATTCTGACCATCCCTGTTCATCTAAGCTTGCTTCTGGCTGACCCGTGTCAGAACCTCCTGGGCTCTGAGCTGAGCCCTCTCTTCATGTTTGCATGGCACTAGGATTAATTAGCATGAAATGAACTGGGAGTCACAGCATTGACTGAGAAAAGTAATTTTGGAGTTGGCGCCATAAGCAATGTCAACAGAGTTAAAGCCCAAACACCAGTGTCTATAGCCTTTTAGTTTCCAAGCTGGCATAAATTGTTTGCTGGAAGGATTTTTGTTTGTCTTTAATCTATGTACAAACTTTTTTGTACTAACAGTACTTAAGCTTTCCTCTGAGACTTTCGTTTGCGTGAAATGGCTGAGGAACGACCACATCCAAGTTCGACGAGAAGCAGGTCACAATACACTGAATCTCTGCCCCCCGTTAGCATGATGCTTGGCTGTGGACACATCTGGAATTGCTGGAGGGGTCTCAGTGGGGTGTGCTTCTGCAGCGAGCACCATTAGGTGAGCCCACTGTCGTGCCTGGGCCTTACTTCTTAGCCCAAGACAGACCGTGAAGGTTTCAAGACCAGTTGTAAGACCAAAGCCAGCCAGTGGCTGAGCAGACACATGGAAAACATCCGTGGGTGACCAGCCCTACATAAAACCCTCAGGGCTCCCGGCCGCCTTGGAGTACTTTCAAAGTCCATTCCCAGTAGACAGGGTAGGTCGCCAAGCGCCCTAGAACCTCCTCTGTGCAAGAGGCTGGAAAAAGTTGCGAAGAACTATTAGTTTGATATCTAAACACGTCAGTATTGCTATGATAGTAATATTTACTCCAAACTTCTCTGCTAAAAGCTGTCCCTAGGGTTCCTTTCTGCATTCTCTTGATGATTCCCAGGCATTTATGTAACACTCAGAACCATCCCACGATGGGCTTCACTGTCTCTGACGCGAAACACAGTTCACTCAAAGGTTGCTAGTTGGGAACAATTTTGGAGGACTCACAGCTCCATTATTAGGCCCTCCTAAGCTTTTGCCCCCAGGTTGGCTTTGGAGGGTAGAATTCACAGGCCGCCCACAGAAGGTTTGCCTCTCTCTGTGCTGTATCTAAAATTCTTTTGTCAAGAGGTATAGCATTCGAAGCTGAAATGGCTAGTGAAAAAGTCAGGAATTTAGCCAACAAAGAGCTGTGTGTCATATACTTTCTTAACAGTCAGAACACAGGGGCTGGGGAGATGGCTTAGGGGCTAAGTGCCTGCAGTGTGAGCACAAGGACTGGGGTACAGAACCCACCAGAACTGGTGTAAAATCCAGGTAAGGGTGGCAGCCAACTGTAACATCAGCACTTGGGAAGAAAAGACAGGATCAATGGAGCCGGATGGCGTAGCTAGACCAGCGCACCTGGCAACTCTGAACCCCAAAGACTGTGCTTCGGTTGGGGAGTCGCTCAGAGTCAGCCAGCTTTGGGCCACCACACAGGTGCACTCGCGCGCGCGCGCACGCACACACGAGGACATTCCCACGCACATACATGAAGAAAACGTAAAGGCATGATGATACTACGGCTCCCTTCAGTGTTCTCTCCCCTTCCAGGCAGCCTTCCTTCTGATGAGGCTGACTGGCTCAAGCTGTCATGCAGGACGAGGACTCAGGGGGGTCCATGGAGAGTGAGTGAAGTTCAGATCAGCATCGTTTACCAGGTTCACAGCACCAACAAAACGTATCCCAAAACAAGGCTTTAAACATGCCTCAGCATCCTTTCCTAATTAGTAGGAAACCGTGGGGCCAGAGACTCCCCCTTGCCAGGCCTATCGTCTGCCTGGAGGGGACCATCAGAACTGGAAGGTGGGGCTGGTTGTTGTTGTTGTTTCACTTTTTATATTTTTCTAATCGTAAATATATACTTTGAAATTTTGAATTTTGTAAGCATAGGAGAATCTTGTTTGTCAAAGACGCCAAGAGCTACAGACCAGGAGATCATGGTTAGTGTCACCGACTGAGGACACTGGTGGGCACCGCTCGACGTCCTGGCGGCTGTGGCCCTAAGAGACTGGTTTCCCTCATCGCGACGGTTTCTAGTTGTAGTTGGTCCTCCTGCACAGACTTCCTCTAAATTCTATGACAAAATAGTTTATAAGAAGCTGAGCATCAGCAGCACTGTAACTGCAACTAACAAGTGGGCAAACATCTCCTGATCCAAGCATCACTTAGATCAAGTTGTATTTTCGCGTGACCCAACTTATGCCAAATACGTGAACACAAGAGTAGTGAAAATGAATGTTGTTGTTCTTTTGCTCAATATTTCACCCACATCCAACAGAAATGCCGACTTTCCCTTGTGTGGCAGGGCCCCAGCTACGCAGCAGCTGAGAGCAAGCAGTCACTAACCTGTGTGGGAGTAGATGTACCACAAAGCCCCTGTCAGGAGTGCACCAATCACAAATGCCGCGAACGCAATGCCCATCACAGTTAGCGTGTCCAGGCCGTGGAAAATCTCTAGAAAAAGAGGGGGGGAAAGACATAAATAACCCATGTAAGTCAGCCTCGTACACTTCAGCTTTATTCTCACTTTACAAACATGGTCATTAAAGCCTGGATGCTGGCTAGTAAGATCAGAGACTTACCAGAGTTTAATTATGTTAAACTACATTTTGGTTACTTGCAAATTTTCTGACAAAGGATAAGATGGATTGATTTTGGTTTTTGAATATTCTGTTTGTGATTTATTCTGAGCAAAGACATTTTTATTAAAAAAAATTAGTCTTAAAAAAAAATTAGGCTTATTTAGTTTGCTCTGTTTGTCTGACTCCTTTACGTGCATGCACGTAAGTGCACATGTGTGTGTTTGTTTAATCTCCTACCTCAGAACCAGGTTATGGATGACTGTGAGCCAACACAGGGGTTTCTGGGGATCCAACCTGAGCCCTCAGCAAGAGCATCAAGTGCTCTTAGTCACTGAGCCATCTCTCCAGCTCCCCGAAAGCCATTCTTACGAAATAAGATTTATAAATTTCTGTGACAGTCTGTGGTCTGAAACCTCACAGATCAAGATATTTTAGGTGACAAAGTAGCAGGTCTGGTGGCCCACAGGCTCCAACCCAGGCAGCACCTGGGAGGCAGAGGCAGGCAGATCACCACGCGTTCAAGGCCAGCCTGGTCTATACCGTGAGTTCCAGGCCAGCCACGCCTACATAGTGAGACCTTGTGTTAAAAATTGCTTCTTGTTCGTGGAGTACCTCTGAACAGTGAGACTAACCACATGGGCTGCTGTGAAACGCTTCTGTGAGCTCTTACAGAGTATGAAAGATGAAAGGGAGTAAAGGAACGCGAACAAACCTAACCCTAACACTCCACTGGTGTCATGGGAACACTGCCTCGTTTTAAACAACCTGCCCTTTGACACCTTTGCAACCCTGATCTTCCTGTGAAGAAAATTACTTCTTAGGGGGTTGCCATGTCAGTTTTATGGTCGGCAAAACATACAAAAGAACTAATTGTTCCTCTGCTTGGCAGAGAGTTTTCATATTTGAAACTGTTGAAACTGGTTTCAGCTCACAGAGACTGGACTTTCTTTTCACTGAAGAGGAAGCATCTTTGAGTTAGGACTAGTTTGTAAGGAAGTGTTTGGTAAAATAAAAGTCTGAGATATAAAATTGAAAGTCCAGACTCTCTCCATGACAGTTTCTTCTTTCCATCCCATTCAGAAGCAACGCTAACTGACCATTCTAGAAATAAAATCTCTTTGCTTTTGAACTCACATCAACACAAAAGGATTCCGTTGTAGGCAAATGCGACCCCCAGGCACCCAGAGCCATGCAACGGCTTTAACTGTCTCCTGATGGAAAACGCCTAGAAGGACACAAGCCCTTGGGGCTGTAAGCTTGCTGGAGTGTTCATGTACACTCTGAAAACATGCGGGTGACTCCACCCACCACAGTCAGGAGGTGACAGGAGATGACCAGGGACAAGGAGGAGCCTGGTGGAAGTTAGAGTGGCGGACCAGTCCATCAGGCCAAGAGAAAGATACAGCAAGGACGTGATCTGCTTTATGCCCTCAAATGCAAGGATGCCATGACAATAATTTTAGCAAAAACATTCTGGAATTCCAAAGACAGAGATGCCATTTATGAAAACCAGCCCACTGAGTATGAAGGAACGTGTCTATCCTGTGTATGCCACTGAGCTTGTGATGCTCCTATTCCATAATTTTCTGGAATAAGCCACTTAGGACATAAAAGGATTTTCTATAAAAATACTATAAAGGATGATTTGTATCCAGCACTCAAGAGGCAGAGGCAGGTAGATCTCTGAGTTCGAGGCCAGCCTGGTCTACAGAGTGAGTTCCAGGACAGCCAGGGCTGCACAGAGAACCCCTGACTTGCAAAGCAGTAACGAGAGAGAAGAAGAAGAAAGAATGTTGTGTGTGCCTTGGGGTCACTCCTGGGAGCCCCAACAACAGAGATTTCCCCTCACAGGGGAAGACCTTGGGCAGGCGGCTAGAAGCTGAGGTGGAATCCTGCTTCCGTGCCAATCATAACATGGAAACTCGCTTTAACAACATACAAAAACCGATAGCGGCTTGCATGTTCTGTGCCTACGCTCTCGCACGCCCTCCCTGGCTCGCCCCGCCCCGTGGCGATCAGCTTGAATGCTAAGGTGCTAAGTTTCCTTAGTACCCTCCCTGCAGGATGACAGGGTTTGGGGCAGGACAGAAAAAAAGTGTATGAATAATTAGCTTGATAAAGACAGGCTGCATGAGTCAAGTGGGAAAGGAACCAGGGACGAAGAAAGGGCAGAGGAGAGGAAGAGGACGGAGGGGAGAGGAAGGGGAAGGAGCGCCAGGTTCTCCTTATCAGCTCAGCTTGGCGAGTCTTCCCTAACCAACACATTCTTAGAAAAGCCCGGAGGCTTTGCCTGGCAATAGTTGCATAAAGACTTACGTGGAGGAGAAGGAGGAGGAGGAGGAGGAGGAACTGGACTGGACTCCTTGGTGTCTGGAACATTTTCTGAAACAAAAGCATAAGTCACAATGCATTCCGTTTACGCAAGGGCGCCTCAGACTCTCAGCAGATGTGGACATTTTTCTATCAGTTCATAGTGTGTGTGTGTGTGTGTGTGCACGCGCACGTGTGTGTGTGCACGCGCGCGTGCGTGTGTGTAACCCTGTGTGTGTGGTAACCCTGTGTGTGTGTGTATGTAACCCTGTGTGTGTGTGTAACCCTGTGTGTGTAACCCTGTGTGTGTAGCCCTGTGTGTGTGCGTGTGTATAACCCTGTGTGTGTGTGTGCGCGCGTGTGTATAACCCTGTGTGTGTGTAGCCCTGTGTGTGTGTGTGTATAACCCTGTGTGTGTGTGTAACCCTGTGTGTGTGTAACTCTGTGTGTGTGTGTGTGTGTGTGTGTGTGTGTGTGTGTGTGTAACCCTGTGTGTGGGTGCTACTGGAGCTGGAGTTACAGTAGTTGTGAGCCACCTGGCTTGGGTGCTGGGAACTGAACCGCATCCTCTGGAAGAACAGCTAGCACTCTTGACCGCGGAGCCATCTCTCCAGCGCCATGTTCATAAATACTTTATGAAACCACTGCCAGTGTCCCTCTTTACGTATCAAAAGTACATCTTGGAAATTTCTAGGCACTATGCTTTGATGAGGAAGGAGTACAGTGCCTCTCCAGTTTGAAGGAGAATGGAAGGCAAGCACCTCAGTTTAAAGACTTTGACGGTGTGTGCGTGCATTCAGTCCTTACACTGACTTGTACAAGGGTTCAAGGCCTCGAAACCATGCTTCTCCGATTCAGCCACAACGCTATTCCCCTCACGCTGTTAAGGATCTACACCTTTAGCAGGGCACAGTGGCACACGTCTTTAATCTCTAGCCCTCAGGAGGCGGAGGCAGGTGGCTTCGAGGCCAGCCTGGTCTACAGGTTCCAGGACAGCCAGTGACACATAGTGAGACCTTGTCTTGGAAAAACCACCGCCACCACCACCACCACCACAAGAATCTATGGCTTTTATAACTCCATTTCTTCTCTCCTTAACCGCAGGGTTCAGTTCAGCTTCAGATTTTTTTTTCTCTTCTCACCAAGTTCCAAGTGTTTTCTCCTATATGGTCCCCCAAAGTGAACTCTCCAGAGCCCCCAGTGACTGTCCTTTGTATACAGAGGAAAACAAGTCCAGTCTGTTTAGCATGAAACAGTTTCCCGCTGCCCTTCCCCGGGTCCTTTGTTGATGCTGCCGGCTCCTCCTCACCTAAGGTTCCCACAGGCCCATTTCATAACTGTGTATGAGCCAATCTTTGCCTTACTGGCCCGGCTCTCTCCTGCAGGGCTGACCTCCCCCACACCTCCTCGTTTCACCCCCTTTCCTGTCACACGGGTCACGCCTAAGGCAAGGAGTGTGAAGGTTCCCCCACTTTCACCTTGTCCCGCCTTTAGGGCGAGCCTCAGCACAGCATGGACTCAGACTTGCAGAACTGCTCCTGAGTGGTGATTAAAATGCCTGACAGCCCTCTTGGAAAATGACGGGAGCAAGAACCAAGATGCTTATGTGCCTCAGGCATCCTGTAGCTTCATGGTCTCGGAGCGCCAGAAGGCCGAAGTTTTATATGATGCTAAACCTAGTCCTCCGAGGCAGCCAGAAAAAAGAATTTGCAATTACTATTTTACACCACGAGTGGCCTGGGACTCTAATATCCTGTGACCAGCACAGCTGGGACGCATCAGGGCCGAGCCGTGGCTCCTGACTCCCACTTCAAGGCTACAGAGCGGTGTGTGTCCCTTGTCTTTAGCTGGGGAAGCCCCAACCTAGCCCAAGCGCTCAATCAGCTTGTGCACAGACGCGCCACTCTCCGCAGTGAGCCCGGTCTGACCAGGGTGAGGACGCTGTGGCCTGAGATGGGAAGTTGTAATGGGGAATGATTTAAGAAAGCAAGAGAAGAATATTGCACAAGGTGAAAAACTGCATGAAATTAAAGTTTGTTCTGTAAGCGCGGCGCTCTGTGGTCCTGCTCAGTACACACAATCTGAACGCTTGAGACGGGAGCTGGATATTCCCCAAACCAAACATATTGTCTATCCGGCTCTTTATAGAGAAGGGGTGAGGAGCCCCTGGCTCAGGGCCCACCTCTCTGGAGTTTAAAAGGCATTAGTGCCCGTCTGCCTTAGCTCATTCTTCATTCACTGAAGCAGACGCTTCGTCTTTGTATCCAGAGGAAAGCAAGCAAGCAAGCAAACAAAAAGAACTTACAGAATTTAGAGCAAAAATAACGCAAGTTGGTCTTTAAAAAAATAAAAGTAGGCCAGGCGATGGTGGCGCACGCCTTTAGTCCCAGCACTTGGGAGGCAGAGGCAGGTGGATCGATGTGAGAAAGAAGCCAGCCTGCTCTACAAAAGTGAGTCCAGGACAGTCAAGGCTACAAAGAGAAACCCTGTCTCAAAAAAACCAAAAATAAATAAATAAATAAGTGTGAAATCATCTCAACTGGACTAAGTCCGGTTCCGAGTGATCAGCAACTGTCTGAACACCTGAAACAGCACCACAGGGCCCTTTGTTGAGGATACATTGAGTTATACTAAGAAGATTAAGGTGTTTTTAAAAAGTTAATTCAGAGGAGCCAGGCATCATGTGTGATCCCGTCACCCCTACACCTGGCAGGCGGAAGCGGGGCAATCATGAATTCCGGGATAGCGTGACCCACGGAGGCGCCGCGCCAGTTTCAGCTACACGGTGGCGAGGAGCTGTCTGCGGTGGTTAGGCTTGACCGTCCAGGGGATTATTACCTGGGAAGGTAGTTTCACCGAGGGACGGTCTACATTAGGTGGCCTGTAAGCACATCTGTGGGGGACAGTCCTAAGTCAGCTGGTGTGGGAAGGCTCAGCCCAGTGTAGGAGGCATGGCTCCCTAGGCAGGAGCGGAGCAGAGTGTAACAAGCCAGCAGTATGGGTGGGTGTGTTTCTCTCTGCTCTTGACCGTGGGCGTGGTTGGCTAGATGTTTGGAGTTCCTGCTTTGATTTCTCCCAAGGGACAGACTGTAAACTAGAAATATAAGCTAACTAAACCCCCCCTCTTCTGTGGGGTTTTCTTTTGGCTTGGCTCTTTTATTACAGCAACAGAAATGAAGCCGGAGCACACGCTCCTTACACTAACTATGAGAGACGCTTCCTGGGGCGAGGAGGGATGGCTCCGTGGCTCAGAGTGCTGGCGGCTCTTCCCAAAGGGCCTGGGTTTGGTTCCCAGCACCCACATGGCGCCTTACAACTGTCTGTGACTCTAGTTTCAGGGGATCAAATGTTCTCCGGCTTCCAAGCACACTGGAAAGGCGAGTGGTGCTGCACAGTTACGCACGGAGGCAGGACACCCCGCACGTGAAATAACAAAATAGATTTTAAAAAGATGCACCTTTGCTCTGGGGATATCGCACAGTGGGTGCATGGTCCATGCTCGGGTACCAGCTTATGGGCAGCAAAAGCAACACCACCATGTATGTGTAGGTTTCTGTCGTACATTGAAGTCGGCAGCAATTCTGCTTCTCTTCCCACCCATCCCTAAGAGCTCTGTGAAGGGGGCATCTAACAACAAAATTCACCTACTTCACCGAACTAAGGGCAGAGACATCTGAAGGTCTCAGCAGTGTGCATCCCGCAAATCTGCAGGGTCTCCACAGAGCGCTTTGCGCGCGCGCGCACACACACACACTTCTGGGAAGAGCTCTATCCAGTCTTCTGCCTGCGGTTAACCTTTGCCACTCAGAATCCCCAAGCGGTTTAAAGAGAATGCTTCCCCGAGGGGGATGGCTCATGTAAGAATTTAGGTTTTACGGCAAGGCCTTTGTGATGGATGGTATTGTTTGGAAAGTCTTAATGGGCTTACGCTGTGATCTAATACTCTCCCCTTCCCCCAAACAGGGCTCTCGCCACTGAGAGCTAAACAAAAGCACTCCCACCTCCTTGGGTCCTGTGTCAAGGCCCTGCGTAAAGATCTGTGCAAAGACAAGCCTATACCGCAGGGCCCAGGTTCCAGGATTTACCCTCTAACATTTCTTGTTCCCCACTTCCCCAAAACCCCAAGTGTAACTAAAATAGCTTCACCTCCTCCAGAGGGCTGTAACTGAACTGCCTGCTGAAAAGAAAAGAATATTTATTTTGGGCTCAGGGAAAAGGATGTTAGGAAGGAATCCTAGATATTGCTGCAAAGAGAATTTTAACAGTAGATTTCTTTGCAGAAAGAATACACCATAATCAACATCCTGGCTCAGATCTTTACCCTGAACAAATTTTGGGTTACCTCTAGAACCAAGATTCCTGCCCCCTTCAGATTGCTGGGCATGGCCTTCATGGTTGTGTGTGTGTGTGTGTGTGTGTCCCCACAGCGTTTGGCCTCCCATTTCAGTTCTAAACGCTTGCAGGCTCACAAAGGACCACAAAGAAACAAAGCATCAAACTGGCACACACATGTGTTGACATCTGGCAGAAGGGGGGATGGGGAGGGAGGGAGGGAGGGAGGAGGTTTGTGCAGCTATCCCAGAGCGTCCTTACTAACCTTACTCTCGACTCTGACCCTTTCTTTCTCTGGGCTCTTTTCAGTATTTATGGCATGCCTGGCAGTGGCCTGTTAACACATGTACACTCTGTCACTAGACAACGGTTTTCTGCAGGGGTGGGGTGGGGTAGGGGCTCTTTGGAAACATGGAGACTTCTAGAATCAAATGGGTCTCGACAACTTGGTTGGGGTGGACACAGGCCTCTAATGGGTAGAAGTGAAGGGTGATGCTAACCACTCCAGTGTGCAGACACAGCAGAGTCATCCGGCCAGAGCGGGGCTGTGCAGAGTGAGAAAAATCCTGCTTCCAAAGCCTTGAAGGCCTAGAGTATAGTAGGACCCAAAAAACACATGTCGATAGCAGAGAGCCTGAAGCGGCCCTCATGTTCTCTTGCCGGGTCTTTCCCGGCGCTGTAGCATTGGCGTTGCTTTCAGAGCACCGCTCTGAAGTTCCCTTTCTGAAATAGGGTCTCTATGTAACCCTGGCTGGCCTTGAACTCACAGAGGTCAGCCTGCTTCTGCCTCCCAAGTGCTGGGATTACAGGTGTTTGCTACCATGCCTAGCCCTCTCCGAAAGACCTTCTGATGTTTCATGACTTCAGAGGTATCTCCTGGATCCCTGTTAGATGAAATTATCTAGTTCCCTTCCACACAAACGGGCCATGGGGCGTGGCCAAACAGGATTCACTAGGACTGGGCAGTTACTCAAGCTGGATGGTGCACTCCTGAGGGATCACTCTGGTTTGTTTGTTTTTGCATACATTTAAAATCTTCCAAAGAACAAGCTTTCAAAATGTGGAACAGCTAGAATCGTGAGCATCCTACCCCTGCTCTCTCAGTGCTAGACACCTGCGCCTTGCCGTCAGTGGAGGCACACCTGCTCTCTCAGTGCTAGACACCTGCGCCTCGCAGTCAGTGGGGGCACACCTGCTCTCTCAGTGCTAGACACCTGCGCCTCACAGTCAGTGGGGGCACACCTGCTCTCTCAGTGCTAGACACCTGCGCCTCACAGTCAGTGGGGGCACACCTGCTCTCTCAGTGCTAGACAGACACCTGCGCCTTGCAGTCAGTGGGGCACACCTGCTCTCTCAGTGCTAGACAGACACCTGCACCTCGCAGTCAGTGGGGACACACCTGCTCTCTCAGTGCTAGACAGATACCTGAGCCTTGCAGTCAGTGGGGGCACACCTGATCTCTCAGTGCTAGACACCTGCGCCCTGAAGTCAGTGGGGCACACCTGCTCTCTCAGTGCTAGACAGATACCTGCGCCTTGCAGTCAGTGGGGGCACACCTGCTCTCTCAGTGCTAGACATCTGCGCCTTGCAGTCAGTGGGGGCACACCTGCTCTCTCAGTGCTAGACAGACACCTGCGCCTTGCAGTCAGTGGGGGCACACCTGCTCTCTCAGTGCTAGACAGACACCTGCGCCTTGCAGTCAGTGGGGGCACACCTGCTCTCTCAGTGCTAGACAGACACCTGCGCCTTGCAGTCAGTGGGGGCACACCTGCTCTCAGTGCTAGACAGACACCTGCGCCTTGCAGTAAGTGGGGCACACCTGCTCTCTCAGTGCTAGACACCTGCGCCTCGCAGTCAGTGGGGGCTCCTACTTTCTTCCTGCCCTCCCCTCATCTCTTCCTCCTTATCCTCAGGACAAACTTTCCTTCCTTTTTTTTTTTTTTTTTTCCTTCTTTTTTCTCTCTTTTTCTTTTTGAGTATTTTTGGTTCTGGAAAGCCCAAATGTTTTCCAAATAGTCATTCCTCTTTGAGATTAATTCCCAGCTGCCATTCACAACTCCCTTTCCTTTCCTAACCAACACTGGATTTGGCCGAGAGGAAAAGGAGGAAATTCACAATTACTAAGTGTCCATGTTATGTGGGGGTTTTTATTTTTAAATGTGGACAAAATCCAGGATTTCAAAAGTTTAACTTGCTAAGAATTAAAAACTGAGTGTAAATCGTGGCAAACTGGGAAACTGCCAATAAGCAGAAGTATTTCAGAAATGAGGGAGGAGGCTCCACCTCAACTATTTTAATTGTTTTGCCATAAGCCATAGTACACATCAGCTATTTGTGTTTTCTGCTCTTGTGTTTAAGTTATAAAGTCACAGAACATCTGGGTTTGCACTTTTAGGCAAACTCTAACAGTTTAATCCTGTCAAGGAATGTGTTGTCTTTTTTTTTTTTTTTTTTTTTTTTTTTTTTTTTTTTTTTTTCCTCCCCTTAAAAATTTTCATCTGCCTTTCAGCTCATATTTATTAGAATGCTTGGGCACTATCTTGACAACAGTTGGACATGGGGTGAGAAGGGGCTGGGACAGAATGGAGGTGAGAGGGCATCTTTCTGTGGAACTGGCAGGTTTTGTTTTGTTTTTTAAATTAAATACAGGGATTAGACTACATGTGAGGGTTTGCAAAAGTTGTAAAAATCAAAGGAATGGATTTGAATTCTGGTCTGCCCTAAGTAGGTGTGTGGCCAAGTTTGCTATGAGAAATTCTGTAACACATGTGATCTAAGCATTTAGCGTGGGGACCTACACAAAACAGACGCTTCATCAACACTGCACCCTGTCACCAGCACCATCAATAGTCTTAGGCATCTTCATCTACTGTTGAAGGTGTAAGCAGCAAAAAGATGACCAGCCAATGTTGATTACTCAGAGGCCGAAGGTGACAATGACAATGAAGGTGCCACTGAAAACATGGCCCATTGGAAGAACAATCTCTCATGCAGTTTCGACGGCCCCTTTCCCTCCCTGCCTGCCCACAGAGAGAAGAACACTGCCTGAAAGATGTCCCCCTCCCTCCTGCCCACAGAGAGAGGAACACTGCCTGAAAGATGTCCCCCTCCCTCCTGCCCACAGAGAGAGAAACACTGCCTGAAAGATGTCCCTCTTAGTGGCAGCAGTGGTTGCCGCTCTCTGCTTGCATCTGTGGTCCATAAAAATGCAGCTGCAAAAAAGAAAGATGTGGCAGCCGGGTGTGGTGGCGCACGCCGTTAATCCCAGCACTCAAGAGGCAGAGGCAAGCGGATCGCTGTGAGTTCGAGGCCAGCCTGGTCTACAAAGTGAGTCCAGGATAGCCAAGGCTACACACAGAAACCCTGTCTTGGAAAAAAAAAAAGGCCAAATGGCCTGGGGTAGTTGGCTTTGTGGCAAGGACATCAGGACAAGAAGGCTGCTGGGAAATCATGCCCCCACAGGTCATCCCTTACCTCCCACTCCAAAAAGAAAATTAGTTGTGGTTATTTAAATAAGCCACTGCCATTGGCCAATGATGCGCCAAAGCTCTGCATGGCTGAAACAGGTTCCAGTGGTCTACACGGAACAGAAATCATGTCAGAGGCAAAGAAAATAAACCCCAAAGGCGAGGGAATCATGGAACTGAGAGCCAGCAGAAAACCCACCTATTCCTGCCAAGAAAGACGGATTTGCATACAACCCCTTGGGGACCGGCTTGCTCAACTGCCTCAATTCGGTTCACAAACCCACGCAATAAACTGTTCACCCACTTGCTTCTCCACTAAAACCTCAACTAGCAAATTTTATGAAATTGCTTTGATATCTGGTTAAAAAAAAACCAAAAAACCACCTTTCCTCGAACTTTTTTTTTTTTTGTAAAGAGAACAACACTGAATGTTCAATTGAATAAAAGTAATCACCTAATTTACAAGAGAAATTACTTAGAAAAATACCACTGGAGTTAAAAAAAGAAAAGAGAGGAAGAACTGCTGGAAGTTATAGTGTTGTGCTATTGATGCCTAAGTGCAGTCTGGCTCGGACACCGCCAGCTGCTGCGTTCAATCAGCAGCTTGAGTGAGTGTTCTCAAAATAGGTGAGAGCAGGGGACAGGGGTGAGGGGCTGCTGCTGCTGCTAACTCCACATAGCACAAAACTCAGCCAGCTGGTGCCCAGCTATGACTTCTTTGCCACACAATTGATTTATTCGTACTCCTTGTCTCCCTATTCAGGGGCTAGGGTTTAGCAGTTTCCCCACAGCCCAGCTAAAGAGAACTGTACAAACCTACTATACCATTCAAATAACTGAAAAAACAACCAATGAAAGTAAAATGAACCACATTTAGGTCGAAACCAGTAAGCATCTGATTGTACATCCTGAGTTTAGGATGGCCGGAAATGAACTGAAAACCTGTTCGCAACTCCCAGCAACACTTATGGTTGGCAGGCTTCTGTGTGTCTCCTGCACTAACTCCTCCTTTCCGGATGAAGAGCATAAAACAGAAGTCATGAGTGCTTGCCACGGTCAGCTGGGCAGTACCCCAAACTTCCGGGTTGCAACCCAGTCCCTAACCAAGCTCTCCTGCCTTTCTGAAGGGATGTGACACCTGGGATGGCACAGCTCTTTTTACAAAAGCCAGCCCGTACTGAGACTGGCCAGCACCTGCTTGCCTCCTCTCTGGGAGCTCATTCCTGTTTCAGAGCCACCCACTGCTTAGTCCTGCCAAATCCCGGCCCCAAAGCGCCATCCCAGGAGCCCCTAAACCCAAGATCTGGTGTCAGGACCAGCCACCATGGCTCCCTTCTAATGCCCAGCAGCTGAGACCAAGCTGCTCACTGGCTTTTGCTAGGCTACTCTGCCCTGTGAGATGCTGGGACACGGTGCGTGACTCCAACTCTGAAATACATTACCCTGGAGGCTTGACACCCTCTCACTGTGCCAGCCTTTTTCTCAGCTTGACACTCTTGGGCAGCCAGGCTTCTGGAGAGTGACAATCTACTTCTAGACAGGGAGGATTGTGACTCCTCAGATCACCCATGTGACATTGGGTGCCACACCAAAGCTGTTGACAGCCGCCTGATACACGTCCTGGCTTGCTCCAGGCCCTGGTGCTGTGGTGTCCTCACTGCGATCCTCAGGGCTCCCCGCTCGCTGTCTGCCCTGCCTGCTCTTATGGTGCTGACAACGCACATCTCAGGACACATCCCTCCTCCCTCACATTCAACACAGTTTGGTGAGCATTCTTACGCAGAAGGAATGGGAACACTGGGTATGAGGGGACTGGCGTTTGCCATTGTACGAAGTTCTGGAAACTCATTTATGAATGTCGTCAACTTTGTTTCCGCCTGGATCCCTCAATGGACAATGTTCACAGATCACAGACCCCCGCCCCCTCGGGGCTATCTGTGGTTTGATGGACGGTTAAAGCAGCTTGAGCTGTGGGAAGCTGGGCTGTGGAGTGTGCAAGGCCCAGCATGCCACAGACTCACAGAAGCACATCCGAATACAGTGCAGAGCAACAGGGCAGAGCCAGCCTTTCCCTATTCTGTCTTTTATAGTGCATAGGATCAGCCCAGTGCCTGCTGCGTGCTAGCTAGCACCCCTCCACTGAGCTGCTTCTCTGGCACCTTGATCCATTCCTTAGAGAAAGAACAGTTTGTCAATGAATTACAAACAGCCACAGTGAGGAATCAGCTGGGGTGCGGGGGTGGGGGGGGGAACCTCTTGGGAAAAATAATTATTTTCTAAAGCCACTGACTGGCTTTTAACTTAAATTGATTTTTTATATATTTATATCATTATAAACTGGGTATATGTGAGTATATGTACATGCGTGTGTGTGTGTGAGTGCCTGCGTGCGTATGTGTGTGCGCCACAGAATGCACATGGATAAATGGCAGAGCCCAACCTGGGGAAGCGGGTTTGCTCCTTCTACAGTGTGAGCTCAGCGATGCAACTCAGGGAACCCAGCCTGACAGCAAACATTTCCACCTGTTGAGCTATCTCATTAGCCTTGGTTTATTTTTCAATAAAACTGGACTTTTGATTTCAGCATGGAAAAAAAATTTTTAAGTATTTACTCTGTGTGTTTGTGTGCACATGTGTGTGCATGTGTCACACCATTCAAGTCAAGCTCAGAGGAAACTTATTGCTCTGTGTGTGTGTGTGTGTGTGTGTGTGTGTGTGTGTGTGTGTGCATATATGTCACACCATGCAAGAGGAAACTTACTACTCCGTGTGTCTGTGTGCATGCGTGCCCACGTATGTGTCAGGTGTGAAGTGAAGGAGTGAAGGCCAGAGAGCCCTTGCAGGCACCCTCTCTGTCCTTTGCCACGTGGGTGTTAGGGATCCTTCAGGAGCAGGCCATAGGCTGCCATCCTCACCTTCATCATCCACCTGGTAGACCACAGCCAGCGCCCTGGTGAATGTCTTCTTATTCTGCATCAGGGTCCAGATCGTGGTGGCATCCAGGGAGGTGCAGGCATCGTCAATAGACACACACTGCGGAAAGGCAGAGCAAGGCCGTCACGGCTCAAAGAAGAGTACCTGCACCGAGCCAGCACACGGTTGTCTTTGGCCCCTTAGTATGTGGCTCACCGCTGTGAACCATGAGAAAACAGGAGAAGTGAAAAATAATCAGAGAGAGAGAATGCAGGCGCGGTGGTGACCTGAAAGATATCCACAAGCAGCTCACAAACATCCTTCCCGCCCCTTTCTCACACAAGAGCGTCAGGTTTCAGAATTAGCTTGTCAAATGGGCTCCTGCCAGGCCCCATAATGGCTTCCTAAGCAAGGGTGTGACAACATCTGCAGCCTGTGACGGGAAGCCGCACTTACTGTGTTATAAAGCAGAACTGACATTTGTTATCTAAAGCATACTGCCATGTTTGTTAGGTCTTTTTAAAATATTCCACAACGTCAGGCTTTCGGCCATCGTTTATTTCATTATTTTGGCTTGGCTTTTTTCTCCCCTGGTGCTAGAGACTTAATCCAGGACCTCACACGCGATCCGAAAAGGCTCTGTCACTTCACCCATGGCTTAGCCTGGGGTCAGCTGCTTTTAATGTACAACATAGGCCCTAGGGCAGGGGTGACCCTCAGGGGTGGAAGCTGAGAGCAGCAGTTTCTAGCTATTTCAAGTTGTGCCACAATCACAGGGACATATTGGTGGGGGCAGGGTATGTGTGTGTTTTGGGGGGGATCATATCTGAAAATGTGTATGCTTCTCTGGGCCACACACAAGCAAGATACACACTGTAAGAAGACAACACCCCCACCCCCACCCCACAGAATAAACCAAACAGCCCGATAAGAACCTTCTTGTAGAAGGAAGCTGGGTGTTCTGCCACAAGGCACATTGTTGGACGACACAGTAGTTCATTCATGACTACGGGTTCCCGTACTGTCTGTCTGGTTAGCCCTTCAGTTCAACAGGAAAGTATGATGCTAAGTCAGAGGCTGACCCTGGGCCAGACGCTTAACTCATAGCAAATGGCAGGGCTGGACTCGGTGGTGGCCACCGGTACCTTTTCCTAGAAGGTTCTCAGGATTTCTCTGTTGTCACACAAGTGCTCAGGAGTTACTGGAAATGGGGGAAATGCTGCCTTTAAGCAGAAGGAAGCCTGATTCTTCCTCCATACACTGACTGCGCATCCCCTACCTCCTCTGCTCCTTCACCCAGGAGGGGAGCACATTGTTAGTATTCTTCTAGGTAAAGACCAAGGTAGGGGGTAGTGGGGGGGGGTAGGGGAGGAGATGTGGGGGAGGGAGTGTGGGGTAGGCAGGTAGGGGTGTAGGGCAGAAGCAAACAAATGCATCTGGTGAGTGGTGATTTTCTGTGCATGTATTTGTAGGCAAAACCCAAACCAAAAACTGCTTGGAGAAGTGATTCAAGGGACCCGGGTCAATGGAAGTCTATCTATTAGTGACGCCTTTTCACTTCTCCTTTTCCTTCCAGTCTGTATGCGAGGGCTCCAGACATATAAAGGCTCCAACTTGATGCTGCGCTCTTGAAATATCAGTGGATCCATGATTGTAAGAAAATTAGAATCCAGCTTAGATTTGTGTAACAGCTCTGGAATAAACATGACACCGGGGCCACACAAGAAGGGACAGCAGGAGATGCCCCCTGTCCTACACAAGGCAGGCCTAACAAGGTATCAAAACTGAGCCGACAGAAGGCCTGCAGGTGGCTGCTCCAACAAGGTCAAAGGGTTCTGATTTCTGCTCTGGCCACAGAGCATAGCCGTTTATTATGGGCAATGGCATGAGGCAAACAAGATGAACTGATAAGAAACCAGGCAAAAGTAAAATATTTGTTAATTTCCCTTAGAAGTCCTCCTGAGATAAGGCAGCCTTATAACTCACACGGAGAAGGTCAAAAAAACAATTGCGATCCCAGTCTCCACGAGAACTGAAGTTAATCCCTGCGCATGCGCTGCTGCTTTTGCTTCGCTGAATTCTGGCACCTCGTGCTATCTGACCGGCTGCACCAGAGCCGGGCCTCTCCCTAGGTGGAAAACAGCGCTAAGCGCACGTGGAAAGACAAACTGTTATACTTTCAGGATTTACTCTCCAGAACCCTAAAGTGCATCGCTCCCTCTTCACACAGTTACTACAACTGGAAGGCTTCAAAACCTCCGAACCCAAACCTCAGAACTGCAGTAACTCAGATTACACCTCCCGATCACGGCATCCCCTTAACCTAAATACTCCTAAAGCGCGGTTGGTCCAAACAGGACGGTGGCTGCTCACCTTCGGCAGCATCTGGGCGCCCTTCTTCTTGGTACACAGCGTCAGCTCGCAGTGTAGGAAGAGCAGGGAGGTGCTGAACACGGACTTGAACAGGAAGCTGAACCGCACCTTGTCCACCTCGGCGCTAGTGATGGGGAACTGCATTCTCTTGGAGCTGTAGAACAACACAGAGTCATCTTTGGGGCAGATGTTCTCAATGATGACGTAGTCAGACGGTCTGTCTGGGTTTGAGTAAGGAGAAACAAAGCAGGTTTGGATGGCAAATCCCAGGTCTTGGTCAGCCTTAGTGAGAGACACCTGCAGAGGAAGAGAAAGACCAAGTCAGAGGAGGGTATTTACTTCAGTCACCTAGACAATCTGCTGACGTAGTTCTACGGGTGAAACACTATTCCAATTTCGTAACGTTTATAATTTTCTAACTGTAATAGTAACACAGTGATTGATGAAAGGTATTTCCCATTTAAACTTGGCTCCAGTGACAATGAATTGTTTCGTTCAAATGCTACCCTATGAGTTGCAATTGCCAGACGGGTTTAAGTCTCTCTGCCCTCCCAAAAGTCCTCAGAAATAAAAAACAAAATCAAACTAACTGTGTGCCTAAGTGATTTTCCAAAATAAGTAAAACACAGGTAAAGGCTCCAACATCATAACAGTGGATTATTACCAAGACAAGTGTTTTAAATGCTGCCCTACAGCGCAGGACAGAGGTTCCAGGTGGCATAGGCAGGGATGACTATGCACCAAAGCAGAGCAAACCAAGGAGAGCAGAAAGCCACAGATGCATCCTGCTTGGTCAGTAAGCGGGACTCTGCTGCTTTGTATCGGGGACAGTGTGGTGGCCATCACCAGCCTGGCAAAGTGTGCCAGCTGTTCACAGGACCAAACCAGTCTTGCCAAGAATCTTATCATTTGCCAGTCCAGGAGATGGCGGTCGGGGGGGGGGGGGGGGGCGGGCACCAGAGGGAAAACTAACCTAGAAACATTCCCAATTCACTTCTGCAAAACGCTTGTGCACATCATGTGCAAATCTTATTGAGGACCTTTTGTTTAGAAACAGGAAGTCGTGCTTGGCCAAACGCAAACAGAACTCAACCCTTCGCTATCCTGAACGCTGCTAAAATCCCTGCAACAAAACGGGCTCCACCATTTGGTGACACATAATTTGCTGTGTGATCTATCCTGCTGACTTTGGTGCCCCTTTCCTTGACTAAACTAAGTATAAACAATAAACATAAACACTTCAGGAACAAAGTCAGTCCTCACCCGTAGACCAAAGCTCCCAAATGCTTAGAAAGACGCGTGGGTAACAAACTTCGCATTTGGAGCCTGCCCAGGGGAAATCTCTGACACTGCAGGAATCCTCAACCCATCGCATTCCCCAAAGACCCCGCACTGCTAACCGTGGGATACTCAACATGAACAGAAGGTGAACAGAATTATAACATTGCCTCCGTGTTCAGTGTTCTATAAACATTCACTGTCCTTGAGCTATTCCTGCCGCACAAACAGATATTCTATCCTGTTGAGATGGTAAGTTATACACACTCTACAAATAAAAGGTGTCATTAACATTAGCTAAGCCTATAGCTCGAAATATGTTAATATGCTGGCTCTTTTACTTTCTTTTTTTGAAATGACCAAAATATTTTTATTTTTTAAATTTAATTGATTTATTGAGATTACATCTCAATTGTTATCCAATCCCTTGTATCCTCCCATTCCTCCCTCCCTCCCGCTTTCATCCTACTCCCCTCCCCTATGACTGTGACTGAGGGGGAACTCCTCCCCCTGTATATGATCCTAGGGTATCGAGTCGCTTCTCGGTAGCCTGCTATCCTGAGTGCCACCTGGCCTCTCCATCCAGGGGACATGGTCAAATATGGGGCACCAGAGTTCATGTAAAAGTCAGTCCCCACTCTCCACTCAACTGTGGAGAATGCCCTGTCCATTGGCTAGATCTGGGTAGGGGTTCAATGTTTACTGCATGTATTGTCCTTGATTGGTGCTATATTTTGAGCAGAGCCCCCTGGGCCCAGATCTGCCCATCATAATGTTCTTCTTGTAGGTTTCTAGGACCTTCTGGATCTTTCTATTTCCCCATTCTCCCATACTTCCCTCACCTAGAGTCCCAATAGGATGTCCTCTCACCTATCCCAATCTCCTCGTAAGTGAAGACTTTCACGGGACATGCCCCTTGGGCTAGTGTCCAGTTATAAGTGAGTATATACCATGTGAGTCTTTCTGCTCCTGGGCTAACTCAGGATGATCAGGCTTTTTTACTTTCAAAGAAGGTGTGCAATGCAGAGTGTCTGCTAGCCCAGCAGTTCCACCTGGGAGTCGGGACCCCCTTTGGGCTTCTATATCAGACATCCTGCATCTCAGATATGATTCATTATGATTCATAACAGTAGAAAAGTTAAGCAATGAAGTAGCAATGAACTAGTTTTATGGCCGGGGATCACAACAACACGCGTTAAAGGTTCTCAGCGTCGTCAGGGAGGTGGAGAGCCGCTGGTTCAGACTTCCGCGCGGTGCTTCTGAGGAGAAAGGCGTTAGTGAGTCTTGCCGTAGGATGGACTTGAAGTGAGCAGCAGGGCAGTTACAGGTTTTGGGATGAGGCCAGCCCAAGGAAATCACATGCTGTGCTGCTCGTGTGCGTGCCAAGGATGATGGCAGTAACCGACGCAGAAGATGCAGTTAGCGTAGGACGTAGGAAACAAGGAAGCACAGGTGTACGCACAGACAGCCCGGGCCGCACAGCAAGGGCGCCCCCGCCATGTGCATCAGCCGTGCAGCTCCGAATGCTGCAGCACTAAGCCAGCCAAACTACTGAAAATAAGAAGGGCCACCACGTCACCAACGGCTCACCCAGGAGCAACCGAAGGTGGTCAAGGGGAGAATATCTCAGATTAATGGGATGGACTGCGGTCTGGAAGGAGTGGAAGGTTCCAAGAAAGGCTAAGTAGGGCAGCTGGAGAAGAAACCAAGAAACGGCTGCTCTTTGGGTTAAGCCAATGATTTATGAAGTTTTATTTTACTTAAGTAACAAAATTTTCCTACCAGCAGTAAAGTCCAAACCAGGAAAGAAAGACAAGGCATGGCCAGCTGCTATCTTATTTGGCAAAACTTTTGCAGATCCTCTTTCATATTTTGGGTAGTTTCGATGGAGTTTAAAACAGTTTATAACAACTCTCCTAGGCCCCAATCATTTTTTAAAAACATACTTGATATTTAAAATAGCAGAGAGAGGGAGAGAGAGAGAGAGAGAAGGAGAGAGAGAGAGAAGGAGAGAGAGATCTACTCTTAAAATGAAATTTAACTGCAAAAACATGTGATATGTGAAGAGATGTAAAAGGGGGAAAAACAAGAATTTAAAAAAAGGGGGGGGGTAGAGAATCGACCAACAACCTAGTGCAAGCAAGCCAGCACTCCAGGATTATTAAAATAGTCAGGGTAGGATGCATAAAGCAGATTAGCCACTGGCCAGCATGAGTTAGCAAAGCCACAAATGAGTGGATGGAGCCATTCATTTGGACGAGAGCAAACTGCGGCTAAGCAGTGCCCTCTCAAACCTGTGGCAAACCTGGAAGTCACTGACTAAGATGCGTGTCCTGTGGACTGTTAATATAGAAAAGGCAGGAGAAAACAGCGGCCTTGGATTCGGAGAGACCCACCATGAGGAACAGCATAAGCAGAACGGGGTGGGGGGTTGGGGGGGTTGCCCCAAGGGCACTCACAATGGGGAGTCAAAGGGAGAGAAGCTGCTGACTCTGCCCCCCACCAGAGCCACTGCGCATGCGTGTTGTTTGTCTTTTGCAAAATGGACCATGGTGCCCTGCAGGAGCTACCGACTGAAAAGTATAAAGCAGCCAGCTGCTAAAGCCACTTCGTCCATGATGCTTTCCTGCGAGACCAACAAACAGTATCCTGGGTGGACACACGGACAGCAGACAGCCTGGAGCATTGGCCTTTCTTCTCCAGAATGGAGTCTGTGAACTTAGTTATTGATGCTTATATGAAGTTTTGTTTCCTTCCCTTTCTTTTTTTAAAGATAATTTATTTACTTTTTATTTTATGTGCATTGGTGTTTTGCCTGCATCTGTGTGAGGGTGTCAGATCCCCTGGAACTGGAGTTACAGACGGTTGCGAACTTCCACGTGGGTGCTGGGATTTGAACCTGGGTCCTGTGGAAGAGCAGCCAGAGCTCTTAACCCCCTGAGCCATCTCTCCAGCCCCCTTTTCCCTTTCGAATGGCAATTTGAGGGGGTGGGGAGGGATTACTACAGTATGGCCTCTGGAGACAGGACTCCAGAGGGAAACACTACACCAGGTTCAGGGCTGTTTCACTTTGGGCAGGCTTGTGCCTAACTTTCTCATCCAAAGGGTGCATCTTTAATGATTCTCGCAGAGTCCTCTCGCAGTCAATTTGTCATTGTATTCATAAGTGCGCTTGGCACATCATAAGATGGCAGGAAATATTTGCTGTTATTGTTTCATTATTATACCTCTATCAGCTATTTTCACAGGCATTCCAGATTTAAAGCGTGCCACGATGGTTGCCGCTGTAGATAGGAAATGGTTCTGACCAATTTGTGAGGCTATTTGGATGGCTCGGCAGAAACAACTTTCATGAGAACATAGCTTTTGACTTGAAAGTAAGTCCAAGGCGATAGATGAGACGTTCGAACGAGCCTGTGGATAACGCTGGCATGCATGGCCAAGCACCTGCCCCTAAGGTGTTGACAGCAAAACAAGTACAGCGCTTTACTGGTAGGATTTACACTTGTTTTCTTTCTTTTTATATTTACTTAAAAACCTTATATCTATCTATAAAATCCTGATATTTCTTATTTGGTCAGAAAGTGACCTGGAAGTGTTTTCCGAGCCAGCCCCTGACTTAGATGCAGGGCCCGTGCAGGGCGCAGAAGCCAGTGTCACAGGAACCGCACAGCACAGGGCAGACACCCGAGGCTAACCCACCAGTCTCACCTCCACATAGACTTGTCTGTTCTCTGCCACAGAGTAGAGCCCTGGGGTGGGCACCAGGAAGAGGTTTGTGCTGTACAGCTCCATGTTGAAGGTGGCATTTTCATAGAGCTTGTCCTGGGAGCCACTGGGTTCCCTCTTCTGCCGCAAGCTGCAGTTGAACTGGAAAGCCACCGAGCAGATGAGGATAATTAGTCACACGAAGTGCTTTGGCCTTTTAGGTACGGTTTTGTTTTTTGATAGCTCCCAGTGGAAACAAACCAAGTGAACACCAACAGTACCCACAGAAAAGCCTAAAGGAAGTCACCACATACTACCACAACTCCAGGCCGGCTCAGGGGGGCGGTTTCTCCTTCATCCGCGTCTCCTGGAAATCCATTGTCACCAGATTCCAGGTCTTCATCACCATCTTGCCAGCCACTGCTGTCTCCAGAGGATGGAACCTGGACCACAATCTAGAAGGCAGAGGATGCACAGCTGTTGCCCCCTTTCGTAGGAAAGCGCCATGCCACATGCCTCTTGTTGTACCTCCCTCGTGCACCCACCCAACAACTCACGTGCAAAAAGAAAATCCAACTTTATACAAGAGCAAATTCTCCAAACTTTCTAGGATTTTTTTTCCTCTGGTTCTTCGAGACAGGGTCTCTCTGAGTAGCCTTGGCTGTCCTGGACTCGTTTTGTAGACCAGGCTGGCCTCAAACTCACAGAGATCCACCTGCCTCTGCCTCCCGACTCCCGAGTGCTAGGATTAAAGGTGTGCACCACCTCGCCCAGCTACGATTTTTTTTTTAAATCTTCAAAGTAATAAGAAATATTTTTTTAAAAAGCTCAATTCAAACTGAAGACCTGAACTAAAATTTGGATTTTTTTCCATGTAAAAAGTTACAGATTTACTTATTTCTATGTTGATTAATTATAAGTTACTTCAAATAGCAGGGACACTAGGCACTAAAATGGAGTTGGTAGGACTGTCAATAGGCTTGCCCATGTTTTGAGAGCGGCTTCTTATGGGTTCAAAGGTGCTTTTTAATCCGTATCAGTTTTTAACATTTTGTAATTTTTAAATTACACTGTGTGAGGCGGGAACAGAAGGATACAAGTGATGGGATAGCAATTGAGTTGTAATCTGAATAAATTAATTAAATTTAAAAAATAAACAAATTTTTAAAATTACACTGTGTGTGGTGTGTGACTGTGTATCTGTGTATCTTTGTGTATGACTTGTATCTGTGTGTGAGCATATATGTTTGTGTAAGCATGTGTGTGTGACTGTGTCAGGAATTTGTGGGAGTCAGTTTCTTATTTCACCGTGTGGGTCCTGTGGATTGAATTCAGGTCCTTTTACCCACTGGGCCATCTCACTGGCTCTTTTTGGACCTTTTAAGCCTTAAAACATCCTTAAATTTTAAGGTTTGTATAAAGTTTAAGTCAAAAGCACGGGGCCCAGTGTTTGCGCAGTACCAGTCCTCTCGTGTTTGACCTCGCACACTCTATTACACAGTCTCCCCACTTTCTTCTCTCGTGTGTATGGGTGCATAAAATAAAATTTTCTATTGACAATCAATCTGTATTAACACTGGCTGATATTGCTATACATGGTTAGTTCTAAATAGGATGGAAAGGGTGACCCAAAGAGTACAACTCTATAGATGAAATCCCAATTTATTTCCATTTCATATGTTTAGCTTGTGGAGATAATGGAAAATAAAAATACACAGGAAGTCTGAAGATTCCTACACACTGTCACAACTGGAGCCCACAGTTAAAGCACTCACTAAAGGGAACAGAGTGGGAGGTGTATTGGGGCACGGCAAGCCTTCCTCTAACAGTCAAGAAAACAAAGGCATAGGAAAGAGAGAGGTGGCTTTTAGGGCCTGGATATTGTTTTTCTCTTAAAGAGACTGAAGCTTTAACTCGGTCGGTCACCACACCTTCTCGGCAGTGCTAACTCGGAAACCATGTTAAAGTGTCCAAATCAAGTAAGTTACCATTACCTGGCATTCGTACGGTTAGAGAACTGAATAGTTTACAAGCAAATTCGTGTTGTAATGGATAGGACGTCAAAAGCTAGTTGACGAGCTGAGTAACACAGGCCCGCCCAGCTGGTACTGAGGAGACTTGTGAGATGGGGAAGATGGAGCTGGCCCTGGCTCTCCTCTGTAACCAGAGGAAATGGGATGAGATACGGTGCAGCGCGCTCCCCCCCCCCCCTCTCTCTTGTGCTAACCTTCTAAGGGTCTCTGAGGAACAGTGAGCTCACGGGACAGCCACGCGACACCCTGACCGCAGGACCTCCTCCTCTCCAGCCTCCTCCTAGGTTGGGTCAAGTGTGGCAGTGGGCATCGGATGAGCTGGCTGCTCGGAGCCTTCGCCCATGTCAACGGTGGAACAAGAACTAAGAGCTCACTGCCCGGGGCTCACGCGGGGATTGGGGTGCTGAGAAGTACTTCAAAATTGAACTGCAAACCTGCTACCTTGAAGCACCTGTGAAATTTAATGCTTCAGCAGCCTAGTATTTACTGCCCAGTCTCTCTCTGTCTCTGTCTGTCTGTCTGTCTGTCTGTCTGTCTCTCTCCCTCTCTCCCTCCCTCCCTCCCTCCCTCCCTCAAGAAAGTAGGTTTCATCTGCCTGGCAGAAATGATTTCTGCAATGAATTATTTTGGAGGGGAACTTGTGGAACCTTCTTTCAGTTAACTCTAAGAATAGATTTTCTTAATTCTGGGTCTTTTTTAAATTTAATTTTATTTATTATGTATACAGTATGCATCCGATCACATTAGAGATGGGTGTGAGCCACCATGTGGTGCTGGGAATTGAACTCAGGACCTCTGCAAGAGCAGTCAGTGCTCTTAACCACTGAGCCATCTCTCCAGCCCCCGGGTCTTTCTTTGAGGTAGAGAAACTTCATAATTTCATCAGGATTCCTTTCTGACTTGAGACTCCTGAGGGAAGGAGTCTCCTCTCACTTTTGGACAAGCAAGGGACTATGAATACATCTGGGGCTGTTCACACAGACCACGGGTCTCTGAAGTGTTAGCCCCATAAAGACCAGGCTGTTTGCCCTGCCAGTGTGACCTCAGCAGGATGGCGTGGGTGCAGGTACGGCCAACCCGCCACTGAACATCATCAGACGGAAGAAGGAAGTGTGTGAGAGCACCACAACGCCAGCTGCTAAAAAACCAGGACCCTCGAATCCCAAAGACTCGCCAGTAACTCAAAACACCTAGAGTCCAGGGTCAAAGTCCATCCACTTCTTTGTTGAGAACTGTCACCTGGCTTCATCTCCACGCCATCCTTTTCAGAGACAAGACTGAGTAGCATCCCACGATGCCACGGCAAAGGGTGGAGCTGTGCTTTAGAGAATACTCACAGAGTTATAGTAAACCACGCCATCAGGGGCTGCCCGCCGGTGTCGAGTACCGCAGCCATTCAGGGGAGACTCCAGAACAAAGTGGGTACCGTTCATCTTGGCTTTGCACGAAGGGTCCAACAGGGTAAGCTCCATCCCCGAGTAGCCAATGGTCTGAAATAGAAACCACCAAAGGCCACGGAGGGCTTAGCAGCCGTTCAGCCTGCACAGCAACAAGCCGCGCCTGCCTCCCGAGGTAGAGGTGGCTGACAGGCCAGCATCGCGCCCTCCCACCTCACCTTCCCCTCACTGGCCACGGGCCCACAGCCCAAGGACTGTGCTTGTTGGCACTGAACATTCAAGAACAAAATACTGACATATGAGGATCTGAATTCCCCTCCTCTTTAGGAACAACAGGAAATGAGGGTTGTAGCCAAGGGAAAGTGGCCTATCCAAGTGGGAAAACACGACCAAGTGCAGGGTTTAAAAGTGAAACAGCCACTGGGCAGTATGTATGCAGAATTGCTGGGGCTAGGGAAAGCTTCATATATATATATATATTTTTCCTTTAAGAGACTAACACCGACCTGCAAAGAGTCTTTGTCTACAGCTACGACCATCTTTTCATTGTCACATTTGACTGACAGGGCCACATCCACGCTTCCTTGCACCTCCTCTGGTTCTCTGTGGTCAGGAAGCAGCTGAAGGCTGGGAGCCATGGGGTCCTTTGGCCAGGGGATCCGATCTTCTCCCTCCTTCCAGCCTCTCCTGGGGATGTCCGGAAAAGGAAAGGGGAGACCCCCACTTTGGCCTCCCCCTCCCCGGAAGGGTGGGTTGGCCAGGGCAGGCAGGTGGCCAGGGCCCAGCAGGATCCGGAGCTCAGGAGGGGTAGTATGGACTTCCTCATCCCTCATCTCCTCTGTGGAAAGAGAAGGCAAGAGTCCTGACTGACTGAGGCCGGTCAGGCGGAACGTGACAGCACAGGATTGGGCAGAAACAAACTACAGTGAGTGAGCAACGTGTAGCCTCGGCTGAGAGATGTGGGAACCTGGATTCTGACCACGGCATTCGAACTAGCCGAGTGGCTTCAGCCGAGTAACGAACTTCTCTGTGACTCAGTTTCCCAAGTTTTAAAATTAAGAGTTTGGGTTGTATCAGCGATCCTCAACTTTGGCTACACATTAAAATCACTTTAGAGGCTTTGAAAAAAATGCGAACTCTAGTCATCAGTGCTTTAAGTTCCTACTGTGATGGCAACACTCCACCACAACTGAGAACTACTCCATTAGATGACATCCTATTCAAGGGCCCTTAAACTACTTGCTTTTGAATCTAGGGCTTTTAAAACCATTTCTCAAAAGATGTCTGGAAACAATGTTGGTATTTTTATTTTCTATTTTCTTTGTAGTACCAAAGGTCGAGCCCAGGTCCTCAGCACACTAGATGGGCCCCTCTACCACCTTGCTAGTCTTTTCGAGTCATTTTGCTGCCTTCTTTTTAACTGATAAAAATCTAGGAGACATCCGGGTACCCTGGTTTTTTAGACCCTTGTCTCTGGGAAGAAGGGCTGCTTAGGAACACTTAACCCTTCGGAGGAAGATGGAGCTCATAAAAGCAATGTGCAGGGTTGTCGTCCTTTCAATGATTTAAAGGGAAGAACT
Source organism: Acomys russatus (assembly GCF_903995435.1). Taxonomy (NCBI): domain Eukaryota; kingdom Metazoa; phylum Chordata; class Mammalia; order Rodentia; family Muridae; genus Acomys; species Acomys russatus. The sequence continues at coordinate 41,742,141 of NC_067164.1, forward strand.
GTTCTCTGCATCCACTATCTGAGCCCGGCCGACGCGTGCTTAAGGTCACACCCCCCCTCAGTGCAAGGCAGGCACAGTGATGATCGGTGAGCGCAACCTCTCCTCCAACAAGATCCTTCTGAAAAGAATGTTACTGCTATATGGGTCGGAATGAAGCCACAGCTCTGGACCGCTTTTAACATGCACACTGACTAAACCAAAGCCAGCCTCTCCCCCCATAGCTTCATAGCAATCCAGTAGCATACACTGATTATTGACAAGGAATCTGAGGCTCTGTCTTGGAGATTAAGCAACATCTCCCCTAAAAGTAAAGAAATGGTAAACCAGGGATGAGAACCTACATCTGGAACCTTCCGTGCATCAGCCCTGCACCCTGGAACAGGTCGAGGGTTCAGAAAATTAGGGCTCAAAGCACAGAAACTCCAGGGGGCTTGCAGACTTGGCTCCTGCTAGGCAAACTAGCATCTAGTCTGCCTCCACTCCCTGAATGAACCGGTCTCAGCCTGAGGCCTCCACGGCTGCTTTCCTGGAGACGTCAGCCTCTGGCCACTGAGGCCTCTTCCCTACGGTCCCGCCCCTTGGTGTTCTCATGAGTGGTCCAGTCCTTCTGATGTCATCACAGTAGGCACAGGGAGCAAAGATGTCTGACATGCAATCAGCTCTCCATTGCATTATAGCCCCCCCTCCAGCGCTACATTAGTTTAAGCTTTACAGTGAAAACAGTCAAACAAATCATTAAAACCTGCAGCAGGAAAACAGTAATATACACATGGAAATGACAGTGGCCTGTCACCGAAAAGCCTCCTCTGGGAGACAGGAAGACAACAGGTGGGGAAACATCTCCCTTACCATAGTTCTCAAGCCGAAGATGAAATCTATTAGCCACCGGGGCCATCGTGTATGACGTCACCGGACTGTAGCCATTGTCCAAGGCCCACTTTATCAGATTCTCTTGGGTGGAAGGGACGTCATCTCTTATTGATTTGGTCATGGCCATGGATCTTTCGCTCTCTTTCCCAAAGCCAATACTGTTGGGAGCCTAAAGAGAACAGAAAAATTTCACTCACAAATCTAAAATTAAAGTGCTGCCCAAGACCTGTGTGAGGTCAAGCCAAGATCAGCGAGCATTCCAGCAGGCAAGTTGGAGGAATAAACGCAGGAGAAAGGACGTGAAGGTGGAAAGGGCATGTTGTATGGGTGCCCATGAGGGAGGGAGGGCAGGGAAGGAGGGAGGGAGGGAGGAAGGGTGGAAAGGTTGGAGGGGGAGGGAGGGAGGGCAGTGAGTGAGAGAGGGCAGCGAGGGAGGGAGGGTATGAGGGAGGGGGGCAGTGAGTGAGGGAGGGAGAGCAGCAAGGGAGGGAGGGAGGGAGGGCAGCAAGGGAGGGAGGGAGGGCAGCAAGGGAGGGAAGGACAGAGGGAAGGGCCAGTTGGCCTGTCAGTATGATCAAGATACATTGTATACATGTATAAAGTTGCCAAGGAATAAAAGATATCCTAAGAAGATACTTTAACTGAGGAATTGTCTGGAGCCAACAGATTCTAGGTTGTATAAAAGAGGATTTTACCCTTTAACCCTTGTCTTCCTTGGAAAAGACACCGAGATTAAAAATACACACAAAGAGACGCCATTCACGCTGCTTACTTAACTTTATCTTGTACCGATAAGTACACATTTCAAATGTCCTTTGCTATTTTTATTTGAAATTGTGTGTGTAAATTACACGGTGTGCACACTGTGTTACAAACATGCTTGTGGTTTCACAGATTGTGGCCTGGATCTACAGAGAAGATGGTATGGTCTTGTGACTCTTCCAACGGTATATAAACTACTAACTACCACGTGGTAAAATTCAAGTCTTCATGTTTCATCTGTAATCTATGATTGGTTTAGCCATCCTGAAATTTTACTCAGGTGCCAATTATGTTAGTATACTGTAGTTTATGCCTGTAGTACTGATTAAGATATTGTCTAAGTATTAGCATTTTATTTAGTAATAAAAGAGGGGGCCCAGAGTTGCCCTTATATACTTATACAGGCAAAACATATATTAAAAAGCTGAAAGGATGTAAACACTGATATGGCTCCTCCATAAAAACTATATGAAAATTCATGAAGCCATGTAAAAGGTTAGTTTTTATTAATAACCTGTCACAATACTCAAAGGATAGGATTTGTTCAAGGAAGTACATGCACGGCCTCTGAGTAGCAGGTCACTAGCATCGAATGTCTGTGTCCCCTGCCGGCTCCAGAGGCAGGGGAGGGTCTGGTGAGTGAGCCAGTGAAGAAGCTGGTCGCTGCAGAGGGGCCCAGTGGGAAGGCACAGTTTCCACAACTGCTCCACAGGGCTGAGGCGCTTCCAAAGCACAGATTATGCCCCCGTCACGCTGCGTCAACGTCCCTTTAGTTTCCGTGCCCAGTGACTTTCTCCTGCTTGTCTGCAGCATTTTCCCTAGATTCCTCATATGTTCCCCATTCTATCTGTCCCAAACGTGACTAAAAATTAATCCTTTCCCACAAGAGACTCACAGGCTCTCAGTTCCCTTGGACCCCCTTGGTTGTGGGAGACTGGCTGAGGACACATGTACCCCAGTTTGAAGACTCAAAGTGTCACCCAAGATCTTCCCCTATTGCACGGAGAGCTAATCTAAGGGTAACCCTGCCAGGCTGGCCAGTTGCGAGTTCCAGTGCGCACGCAAAGAGACTGGATGGAGCTGTAGCTGAATCCTGCTACCCTCAGTAAGCTCGGCTGTATAGACGGAGATTAGCTCTTAGTCAAATTGAGAGAAAGTTCCTAATGAGAAAGGACAGGTGGGGGGTGGGGGGAGAGGAGGGTGGGTGAGGCAGAGGAAAGAAAAGGAAATAGGAATGAAAAAAAGAAATGCTCAAAGAAGAAAATGGCTCTGAAATGAGAAAGATGCAGGCGATGAGGAACAGCATTCCCCCGGGCCGTTAGCCAGCACGCGTTCTGACTGGCTGGGACCATAACCCTGGCCTCAACATTGCCATCTGGCCCCATCCGCCCTAGACTTCCATGTTGTCAGATGGCTGAGAAAACACTGTTCCCAGAATTCCACGGCTGCAGTGCCACCTGCTCTGCTGTACCAGCACGGAAGAATCTGTTCACGCTTTTCCATGTTAGCCCTAGATGCAGTGTATTAATTATGGCTTTGAACCTAAAGATCAGACGTCGCTCTACACACCAATACAGCACCGAGACCGGCACCATGGGGGGCAAATTGGTTCCCAGCCCTGAATAAATGCCTCACCTTTGTTCTCCTGGGATGTTCCAGGCTTTCCCAACCTCAGTGCTACCAAGCGGATGCTCAAAGGGGCCTCCCCAATAGCACTATATCCTCGGCTCTATGGGTGAACTATTAACTGGGTTGAGTCCAAGTCTTTGTCCCATTGCCATAGAAACGATGGTATAGGGAGCAGGGCTTTAGGAGGGTGGATACAGAGTGCAAGCATACGCACACCGAGGCTTTAAACTATCAATGCACTTATTTTTATAAGAGTAAGCTGTCTCTGCGAGGCTATGTCAAGTAGCACAAGAGAGAGCTTAGTGTCTAGATGTGCCATGGCTGTACATGCACAGAGCTTGGAGGAGTTGGTCCTCACCTTCCACCATGAGGGGCCCGGGGACAGAACTCTGGTCCTCATACTTGGCAGCAGGTGTCTTTACCCACTGAGCCACCTCTCTAAGCCATAAGAGGACACATCTAAGAAGCTGCCCTTACCTTTTCTTTTCTGGGGTTCTCCCAGCTGTGGAAGTGACTGTGCCCTGTCTATAGGAGGCTGACAGCGGGGGGTGGAGGTGGGGGGGCTGGGGGCCAGAGCCACACTGCCCTTCCCATCTCTTTCACCTCTCTCCATTGCGTGCCGCCCCCGTGCTGTACTTCTAATAAACTTAGGCCCAGCCATGCATGTGTCAAGGCATCCTTTTTTGCTTTCTTTTTTTTTTTTTTTCCTCCAAATTCCTACAAATCTTGGTAGCTGACTTCCTGTTTTCACCTCTAGTTTCCTGTGGACAAGCTCTTCAAGCGTGCCCTTACGGAAGGAATGTATGCTCAGGGTTAGGATCTGCCCTTCCTCTGACAGTGAAAGGGAAGCTGACTGAGTGACACGTGCAGCTGAGAACTCTCCGTGTACCTGTGTGCTTTAAAGAGACATTTGCACTGGGCATGGTGGCGCATGTCTTTAATCCCAGCACTAGGGAGGCAGAGGCAGGCAGTGGGCCACCTGGTTTACGGAGTGAGTTCTAGGACAGCCAGTGTCTTTAATCCCAGCACTAGGGAGGCAGAGGCAGGCAGTGGGCCGCCTGGTTTACGGAGTGAGTTCTAGGATAGCCAGGGCTACAGGGAGACAGAGAGAGATTGAGAGGGAGGGAGGGAGAGAGAGACAGAGGGACAGAAAGGGACAGAGAGAGACAGAGAGAGACAGAGAGAGAGAGACAGAGAGAGACAGAGAGAGAGAGAGAGAGAGAGAGAGAGAGAGAGAGAGAGAGAGAGAACATGCCAGCCTCTATGCCCTTAACAAACACTTGCTGAATGGATGAACTTTGCTAAACCCCACAACAACTTTGAGGGTGACCACAGCCACCATGTACCTATTCCACACTTACACAATGTTCAGTTAGACCATCCACCACGAGCCAGGAGCTGGAGCTGGAGGCTAAACAGAGAGAGCCTTGTCCAGTGGGGTCGGGTCCTTCACTGTTTTCACTTATAATGTGGTCTGTCAAAGACAGGACCTACAGCTCTACACTGACCAAGGTAAACCTCTGTCTCAGCAGGTCCCTGTGCGTCCCAGCACAGCTTGAATTCACATCTAGGACCAGGGAGTTAGAGGTCCAATGGCTTGAAGCTGACTGGAGAATAAAAAGGACTCATGAAACATTACCTAATTGTTTAGCAATGTTGTCATGTATTGTCCAAAATTGGCCTGGAACAGGAGGCCAGCCAAGGAGAGGAATATAAACAGAGCTCGTTTGGGATGATGGTCTATCACATTCCTAGTCTTTCTGATTCCTCTGAGAGGCACAGACACTCAAAGCAGAGCCCAGGACGGCTGTGGTCTGGTCCAGGCGCAGGCGCTAGGACAGCAGGAGCCACCAGCCAGTGCTGAGTGAGTACATAAGAACTCTGGCTCGGAGTAAAATGTGCCGTATGCTTTTTGCCTTTCAAAGCATGATTCCCTTTCCTGTTTTTGTTGTTCTGAAACTGAAAACATGTGGCTGATGTGCCAGGCAGCAGAAGCAGCAGACACTCCAGGTCGCCACCACCCCTCACGCCATGCCAGGGGAAAGCAATCAAAATATCGGTGACCTTGGGAAATCACGGCAAGGCTTTGCACTCAACACCAGCTTCGTGTGTCACTACTACACTTGATGGATTATTTGGACTGGTTTAAAGTCTAAGGAAAATAAATAATAATAATAACAACAACAACAACAAATAAAAAATAGAAATAATACCCCTAGGAACAGGAAGAACTATTTTTAAGTCACGATGTGTGTGCTCCTGGCTTTGTTGATGAGCTCATCTATGTGGTTGGACTTGTAAGGAACTGCTGGTTTTGCAAACTGTTGATCACATGGAAGATGCCATGTACACTTGAATACAGAACCAACACAACTGAACGTAATTTCTTTTAAAATACCAAAAGTCTAAAAATCTGCTTCAGCTGTTATGATACAGGCAATGAAAAATAAGTTGGCCAATTAGTAATACATTAGAGTTTTGACTCTACAAAAGAGATGCCAAGGAGATGTCTCTCTCTCTCTCTTACACACACACACACACACACACACACACACACACACACACACACACCTTGCTCCAATATTCATTTGCATTTTCCCCTAAGTATATGAGATGAGCTTTACTTCACCAAACTTTAACATTCAGCTTTTCAGCACAAGTCACTGGTTACCATGGTCACTCTTGAAAGGATCACGTGTGGTGCATGCACATGTGTGTAGGGCATGCACAGGTGTGCGTGGCGGCCAGGGCTCAGCACCAGGTGCTCTTTTCAGTCTGTGTCTGCCTAACTTTCTGGGATCAGGTCTCTTAATGAGCCAGGAACTCACCAGTGGTTCCGGTGGGCTGAGTAGAAGACCAATGAGCTCATGGGAGTCTCGTGTCTCCGCCTCCCCCACTCCAGCACCAGGATTGGACTTTGCAGGGTAAAACCAGTCACTGACTGAGCACCCTCTGAGTGCCCGAGGTACTTTCTCTTCTGTCGTTGGACCCAAGCAAAGCGCCACACGAATGCTACACATTTGTCTCAGCAGAGGAGGATATGACAAGGGTGGGATCAGCCTGCTTTTCCTTCCTCCCTAAGTGCCTGACTCCAGAGGAAAAGCTGAGGCTCGGGTCTATGATACTGAGCCTCCAAAGAACACTCAGGCAAAAAAAAAAAAAAAAAGTACTTCTGCTCATTGCTTCATAATTAGTATTACCAGAAAACACAGTCATTCATTTTAAAACTCTCATAATGAGTTAACTGGAATTCAGAAAGCTTCAAGGACCTGTCCTAGGCCATAATTTTTAAGTAATGGAACCAAGACTCAAATCCAAGTCTGTTATGCTCCCAAGGGCCATGTTTCAGCCACCACAGACTGTACCCCAGCAGGAGAAACCAAGTGTAGCTTACAGAGTAAAACCTAACAGAGAGCTTAGGAAGTTCAAAGAAGTGGAATCTTCACAAAAGTAACACAACACATAACCACAGTTTAAAGCATTGCTGTTTAACAAGACCACGAAGAAATGTGCAACCAACTTACAATAACTTTCAGGTTTCCCTTGACGTCAAAAGACTTTATCACCCAGTTGACAGACTTTTTGCACTTCAAGATCAGGACAAGGCTTTTGACCACCTCAGTATCCTCTCGAGCAGGTCGGATGTCAACTATTATATCCACCTGGAAAGCGCTGTGTGTGTGAAAAGCAAAGACAAAGTCAAGACCCAGTGCCAGAAGGTGGCCACCGCGCCTCCAAGCCCGCGTCTCCAGTGTCTGGCCAGCTGATTAAAAAGCTGGCGCAGATCCCAGGCAAATGACATGTGCAGAACAGATTGCAACTGCACACACAACAACACGGGTTTACATAACAACAGGAACACAGGCCTGGTGTTAATTAGCCACTCAAGTTTTTCTCCTCTTGAGAGAAGAAGGGGAATGGCAGTTGTTAATCAATGCGGCGCCATTTGAAGGGACTTGAAGACACCAAGCGAGTTTCCCTGGGAAGCAAGATGGCCTGTTTTCAAGCCTCTGTGCCTTTGCCCTTCACTGTATAACTTCTAAGCCCTTCCAAACCTGACATGGGTGGCAGATGGCAGGGAGGCAGGAGACATGATGGCACACGCACTCAAACTAAAATAAAATAAGAGGCGAAGGGCCTTGGCTTAATAAGATTTGATTATGGCATCACCAGTGGTTAAATAGTATCTGTACTTGCTTTCCCTAGACCTGGATATGTAGTCATTAAAGAACATTAGTGGTCGAGCCGGGTGGTGGTGGCGCACACCTTTAATCCCAGCACTCAGGAGGCAGAGGCAAGCGGATCGCTATGAGTTTGAGGCCAGCCTAGTCTACAAAGTGAGTCTAGGACAGCCAAGGCTACACAGGGAAACCCTGTCTTGAAAAACAAAAAGAAAAAAAAAAAGAACATTAGTGGTCGAGCAAGCAACTGATGCAGAGTTGCTGAGCACAATACAAACTCTAAGAACTGAGCATAAAACGGGGTGGATTTTACTAAGTGGTCACAGCCTTTGTTCTGAATCTGAGGGGGTTGGTCTTGGTTTTACCTCATGAAGCACAAGTACCAGGGCACCCCCACCAGGACACCCCCACCGGGACACCTCCACAGGGGCACCCCCCAGCCAAAGGTCTGCCCATTCCCCACATTCTCCTGGTCCCTCCTATTCCTTTTGAATTTTCCACAGAGCTCTACAATGGGACTGAGTGGAATCTTACCCAAAGTGATCTGTAGCCTATTAAATTTTGAAATTGAAAACTCTACTACACTTTTCAATTTAATAAAATCTCTCTACCAAAACATAATCTGTAAAGTTTGAGACACTGGTCTGTATGAAATACAGTTCAGAGTGGAAAGTCAATTTTTTTTTCTCTTTTACAAAAAAATTATCGAATTATTTTCAATAGGGAGAATCAAACTTCCAGGCCAGGGGGAGGAAGCTGAGAGGAAAAATGAAAACACGAGTGGCAAATTGTGTCATCCAGTGGGTCCTTGGTGCGTAGTATAACGGTGCACTCCACCAACACCCCACCCACCCCACCCACACAGTGGGGGATAAAAGCACTACACGCATAAGTGCTCTGAGGACTGTTATAAATACAACCTTACCAAAAGAGACTTTGACTAAAATGGAAACGATGGCATTAAGGCCGCTCCATAACTTTGACTTTTTTAACAGGTTATGATGCCAATCAAAGGGGATCACGAGGGAGCGAGAGTGCTAGTGTCCTAAAAATTATATCCAGAAATTACAAAAGGGCTTCAAGAACCCCTCTGGCATCTATGTACTTAAAATCAGGTTGACATAAGGCAGAGCACCGTGCCTGTGCCTTCCTCCTTTTCTACAGCTTTTGTAATCCATAGCTGAAACATGGCTGGCTCCCTCTCCCAGATAAAGTGGGCAGCTCCCCCTGCCACCCTCGGAGCAGGGAAGAGCAGATCTTTAGTTTCATCTCTGTTTAGAACACATGAGCATACACACACGCACACACACACACGTGTACACACACGTATATACACATGTACACATGTGTACACACACACACACGTGTACACACACGTATATACACATGTACACATGTGTACACACACACACACGCTCACCTGTAAGGGTTTGAGTTGGGGGCAAGCAGCTCAATGATGTGCACTTCCTTCTCCCGGGGCTGACTGGACAGGACACAGCCTTCTGCAGCTTTGGGTTGTAGATACTCAGCAAGGTAATTGAGCGAAAGGAAGTTCTTCCCTATGTTACACGTGGGAGGGAACATTTGATCTGCAAGTAAAGAAGACCAGAGTGCACTCAGTCAAACCACTGAGCGACTGGAAGCCAACTGGAGGGGAAGAGGTGACAGTGCGACTAAGGGAATGCAGGGCAGAAGGGAGGGTCTCTTGTGGCCTTGACCACTGCTCGGCAACGCCTTCCACCTTGGTTACCAGTGACCTCCTCCTGGCCAGTGCGAGTGGCTTTTTTTTTTTTTTTTTTTTTTTGGCTACGCCCACTTTTTTCTTGTCCCTGTTCATTTCCTCTGACCCATGTTATGTCCCACCATTTTTCACCATTAAGGATATTTTCACTATGTCCTCGATCTTTGGTCCAGGTCAGGACCCACCTGTTAGGACTCTGTCCCTGACGATCGGACTCAGGGCATCAGGTGTCTGTTCCGAAAGGCTCCATAGTTAACATACGCCAAGGCTAAGACTCTCAGCCCCGAGCTGGCAAATCTCACTTGGTCTGTAAAGTGCCTGCCCACTATGCAAAGGCCCTGGGTACCAACCCCAGTGCTGCACATAAGGTGTTATAGCACATGCTCAGGGGGTGGAGGCAGGAAAGTTAGAAATTTGCCATCATCCTCAGCTACATAACCAGTCTGAGGCCAGCCTGGGCTACAGCCCTTACCTCAAAAAAAAAAAAAAAAAAAAAAAAAAAAAAAAAGTCAACAACAACAACAAAAAGATATGCAGCCCTAAGGAAAAATGAAATCATGGCATTTGCAGGAAAATGTATGAAACTGAAAATCTAAGCATGTCCAGGCTACACGATCCAGACTCAGTCTCAGGCTACACGATCCAGACTCAGTCTCAGCTCTTTCCTCAGTCCTCTCATCATCCATTTTCTCCAGACAACCTCAGTGACTCCTGTGGTACCCACTCGTTCCCAGACTACAGCATCTCTCCTGGGCTGCAGGCTTAGCACTGCCATCTGCCTGCCAAGAGGTCCCCACCTGGCCAGGCGGTTCCCAGGAGCACAACTCAGGATTGAATCTAACATTTCCAATCCTATAGGCTTCTCCCCCTGGGCGCTTGCAGCATCAATACAAGTCGTGGTTCTCAGGCCTACGCATCTCTTTCCCATTTTCAAGGTGCTTTTACAAATACCACTGGGCTGAGGACTGCTTACCACCTCCACCTGGGAAAAGACATACCAGCCCCCGGGTCCTGAAGACACTCCCCTAACTACACATTCTATTCACACAGCACTACACACATGAAGGGACTTCCATCTCGCAGCTTAAGTGTTTAAGCAGAACCTGAGAGAAGCTGCTGGCACAGTGACATCTGGGGTGGGCCAGTGTCCAGGAAGGGCTAGGTGAAGCCAGATTTTCAGAAGGGGGATTAACCAGACCTGGCACTTTAATGAGAAAGACTTGTGTCTCTTAAATGTTAAGGATGGGATGCTGGGGTTCACACGCACATGGAAGTCTCACCTAAAAAATACTGGATGAGTTTTCAAGGTTGTAAGGCTGGGCTGGCACTGCCCCTCCCCAGCCTTGTACAACTTCCGGTGTCTGCAGCTCAAGCTGTGCACTGCAGCTCCAACCGCTGCAACAGCCCCAGTACCACCTCAGAACAGAGGGTACCACAGCAGTAAATACAGCCCTAGCTGTGTGACTGCTGCAAGAATGCTGGCTCAAGCATCCTGCACTCTCTTCTAGAAACCTCCTCCAAGGAAGCAGCCCACAGCCTCAAAACCCAGGCTGCTGACACGGCCCTTGCTACATCTGCTAAGGCATTTTCCAGATGTGCAGATGAGAAACGCATACCTCACAGCTGCACCCCTGTGATGCCTCTCCCCAGCTCACAAGATGGAAAATGATATCATGACTATGGGGCTGAAATCTAATTGAGAATCGGGAGGCGTGTGTATGGGCCATAAGACCCACGGGACCAGGACCCTCCTGGCACTGTGGATTGCAAGACACAGGTGTGCCTAGTATGTAGCTAGCACACACTAGACACACAGTATCGGCTTTGTGAGTCCACAAAGGAGATGTGAAATTTGAGACAAATAGCCAAGGGAAGCCCCCTCCCCCACCCCCAGGTTGGCGAGCCTGTAAGGAAGCTTTAAGTACCCAAACACTGCTGTTATTAAGGGTCCCAGTTTCAGATGCCGCTGTCAACTCAGCTGAAGGAGCTGATCACTTTCTGATGTGTGGAGTCCCTCTGATCAAGTGACTTTCCATATGCTTGGTGTAAAAACTTACGCTAAGCGCCAGGCGGAAAGAGAGCCACAAAAGACAATGCCCCTCTTAAGCTTGGTGAGGTAGAGTGCGGGTGATGTGGCTGATGACTCCGAGACCCACACCATCTACCCCAAGGCAGGACTGAGCATTGGAGGTCACACGAAGGCCCCTCTTCCTGCCCTGAGGCCTATGCCCACAGTTGTAAACCCACAGTGCTTGGCCAAGAGCGAGTACCATCACCTGGATGGCTCGGGGAAGGACGCTTTTGCGGACCCAATCCTAGTTTCTTCTATAGCTCGCCAGGACTGAGCAACTAAAATGGCATCTCTAACAAGGCTCCCAGTAACTCTGATGCTTCTAAGATGGAAGCCACATTCTAAGGACCAGCGGGGTGTGAGAAAGCAAAGACTCATTAGCCTAGGTCCCTGTTTGGAAAGCTGACCAATGAGGCTGACACAGAGTGACCATCAATGATAATGCCCCGCCCCCACCCTAGGACTCCTCCCCATGACATGGGCCCAAGACTAGACCCATTCGACTTGACTCAACTAATGGTTGGACTCAAGTTTCCAGGGATCCTAGCGGTACTCAAGGAGTCAGCCAGTTTTCACTCACTGGGCACCAGGACTTTTAATTTGCTCCCCCTTTCTCAATGAGGCGCTTGGCTACTTGAGCGCCACAATTCCGGGGGCAGGAGACTGACTATTGTGCTGTAAGCACTGTCAAGGAGGCGGGGCCCACTGTTTTAAATGTTTCCACCGCAAATGTTCTTATTCTAACAACCCAGGGGTTGTTTCCTCTCATCCTTTCACGCGGCTACACTCTGCTTCTGACGGGCAGGGCGCTCACTGGCTCACGACCTTCATTACAAGATTTTTGTTTTATCTCTCAGTTCCAATGAAGCCTGGCTACCATGAGAATCCAGGAACAAACTTGGGGAGTTCGGACCCCGTTCCCACCTAAAACCCTTTCTCTCGGGGCCAGCAGTTGCTCTGGGAACACGCTTCCCTGGCTGAGACTTGAATAGCTTCAGGCAAAGCATTAGACTCAAGAGCGAGGAGCTGAGGGCTTTGCCACTTTCTAGTAAAGTGGGTGGAAATATGTTCACTCAACGCTCCCTGCATAGAATGACAGAAGCAATGCCCTCTTTCTGGGATTGCCATGAAGTACATGTGAAAACTCCAGATATGGTCTCTGCATGTAGCCAACACCACCAACGGTGGCTCACCTTTACACACCGATGTTGGGGCCTCACCTTTACCCACCAATGTTGGTGCCTCACCTTTGAAGACACAACAATGTTGGCACCCATGTGCCTCGTTTTTACTTTAAAGTGCAGCCCAGATTCAAGCTGGGGGAACAAGCATTCAACAGCCCCTGCCGCTGCATGACATATAGGAAGGAGGTGACAGCTGCTGTCAGAATCAACGGGACATGCTAAAGGGCTGCAACATTGTTCACACAGCCAGCTGAGGACAACAGGTCCCATTCACGAGAATTATTTCCTAGTAACTTTTGGGGTTGGGGGTGGTGTTCCAAATATCCTCAACTAAAGATGAGTTTTTAAAATACTTTTTAAAAAATGGGCTTTCAAGATTTGAGTTGTTGGATATTTGTGTCTTTCTGCAAGGCAAGGAACTAAATATGGTCAATCTCTTTCAAAACAGGTAGTTCCTTACTCCAAAAACTTGTCCTTGCCACAAGAATTAGGACTGAAAATACATTTGAACACTTTTCTCTCTGTTAGTGTTTAAACTTTAACTCATGTCTCAACACTGGGAAGGGACACTGGCTTCAAACATTTGCAGAGTAAGAGGCAAGAAGCTGCCCCCGCTGTATAAGCCATCCCGCCTCCTTCATTGCTTCAGTTACCGATGCACCCCATGCCCCACCCCCGTCCAGCCACTTGCTTATGCTGACTGTGTTCTGAACCCTACACAACAGCCTCCTTTTGTCTCAACCACACTTCTCCCTACCTCTCAGCTGGTTACAACCAGCCCATTTCTGCAGAAGGAAGAAGGAGAATGGGGCGGGCAGGGAGAGTATGTCTCACCTCACCTTTCAGGTCTCTGCCAGCCCCAGCGCTCCGGAATCCACCAGCCCAGCTCGACCGCCTGGACCCAGATGGGCGAGCAACCAACGGTTCTAAATCTGCCATAACAGAAGCCACACAAGGCTCACCTTCCCCCACTTTAATGTAGATGTTTTTTGCTATCTTGAGCTCGGTGAATGACGTCACTGCTCCGTACTCCTTTAGGGCCCAGTGTAGCAGATGCTCATTGTCCTGAGGGAGGTTCTTCTCTTCCGTTTCCGCTGTCAGGGAGAAGTTCCCAGACGAGAACTGGACCACCGAGCCCTTGGACACCTGAGCAAACAGAACCACGTAGTCAACACCACACAGCTACCCAGAGCCAAAGCAGACCTAGAGGAAGGCCAGACCAGACTCAACTGGCACGCCTGATTGTCTCTCCTCTCTGATACGCAGGCAGGTGTGACAGGGGCAAGCTCTCTAAGAGCTGATGCAAGCAACCCCAAGCCCACTTCTCCCACACAACCCCAGGCAGGGTGTCCCTTCAAGCTTTGAAAGAGCGAGCGTGCACTAACGGTCAGAACCGTCTTGGCCACGTTTCACAAGCCTCGCTCAGGGCCAACCTTCCATGCACCACTGTCTTCACCCACATTGGTTCTGGGCCTGTGGACTGAAGAGGAGCATCACTCTCTCAACACACAGAGACATCAGTGCCGACAGACTGCACATTTAGGGGAAACACAGACCCTCTCCCAACACAGATGGACTTTATAGTGTTTTGTTTTGTTTGGCTATAGCATTTTCTAGACAGTAAGTACTCTCAGTACAGCATTTAGTCTACACTGAGTGCTGTTTGTAGTCCAGGAACGGTTGAAAATCTACAGCGGGAGAGGCAGGCGAGGGGCAGGGGAGGGGCAGGGGAGATGGAGGGAGTGCAGAAGTCAATACTGTAATGCACTGGATGTCACACAGGAAGTGTTGGCAAGTGATCTCTAAGTCCAGTGAGCAACTGAACATGGCTTACCACAGTGTGACACCGGCCAGCGGAGTCCCCACAGCAGGACTACAGTGAGAACCCTTTACAGTTTGTATTCCCCTGGGCATCCGTATACAGAGCAGTCGGCGGTGCGCAGCCTTCTAAGGGCTTCACCACTTCAAATGGCTCAGCAGCAAGGAGAAAGTTTGTACCAGCTCATTTAGTGAACTCCCAAGTTCCCACAGGTTGTGAGGTCAAGAGGGTGTCAAACTGACCCCCAGGAAAACACCCAAGAAGGTCTTCGCAAGTGCCACACTGCTGTGCTGTGTTCAGACCGTCCCTGGCCTGGCAGGGCATAGCATATAAACAGACACATACAAAGGAGGAGACACCTGCTGCTGTAGTGGACTCAGCTGACATGCCAGCCAACGTGGGAGTGCTGCTGGCTAGTGTTTATAAAAAGACTCATTATCAGCGTCAACATGAAAAGTCAAAATGTAGCAACAAGGTTTGTATGTCTCAAAACTATAAGCGCCATATGTTAACGTCATTTTAATTGTTCGTTCTTAACAAAAAACGAGTTACTTATCGAGAGGCATTAAACAGCCACACATGAACAATGAACCTCAAACCAAAGGCAAGACGAAGACAGGGACCTTAAGTGGCTCCATCATTTAGGACTGCATTCTCGCTCTTCACACAAGGAAACTAGTGCCTGTCCCTCTATTGTGACGTGCACTACAACTTTCTATTCAATATCTTACACGCTCTCACACACGCACGCGTATAGGCACATGCGACTTGTTTGTTTTTACGACTGCTCTTGCTTTGCATCAGCCTAGCTTTGAACTCTTGATCTCCCTTCTCTAGCCTCCCGAGGGCTGGGATTTCAGCCGTCATGCCTGGGCACACACATGTCTCCACTGCTGACTCATTCCTGGAACTGACCCCTGACCTATGACCCTACCATCTCTATCATGGCTGAATCAGGCCTGACGAGTTGCTGACCATCTTAATACCCACACTCTACTGGACGCTCCGGTGGGCCCTGCGTCATCCAGCACTCGCCGGGTGACTCTGGCCTTGTCAGGAAAGGCCTCACGAGTGTCCCACGGTGTGGAAAGCACAGACTCTCTGTGGGCACCTTGCAGATGCCTCTGCCCCAGTGCCTCTTAGCCAGGGATAATTCTATTCCCTGAGGGGATACACTTGGCAAACGTCTGTGAAGAAATAATTTTGATTGCAATAACCAGGATGGGGAGTGACACTGGCATCTGTCCTGGCCAGAGGCTCTCCTGCCCATCCTCTGAGGTGTGGCACTGCTCCAATACAGAATCATCCAAAGTGCTGCCCACACTGGGTCTGAGCAAACCTGCTGTAGACACTGAGTGCACCCTGGGAGACTGTGGTGGAGTGCATCTGCTCAGTTAGCGCTCGCTCCTGCGCTCTCCCCCCCACCCTCCCCCACCTCCACGTTTACTTTGTGCATATACGCATGAGGACATGTGTTGAGGTCAGAGGACAACTCGAGCGCTGTCAGACTTAGCAGTAAGCGCCTTTACCCCCTGAGCCACCTCAGTTCTTAATGGCCAAGGAAGCCTTTCTGGTTGGTACTGGCTTAGAACGCACAAGTGAATTATTAATAACCTGAGTAAAACCATGTCACAAATGGTCACCAACTACCTGCCAGCCATGTGCCAGGCACCGCCATGTGCCTTCCATACTGCAATGGCGACTTCTAAGGGTCTTTGTGCTGGTTAAGTGCAGCCAGTGTGGATGGTTCTGCTTTGACCTTGTTTGTTGTAGCTTGCTCCCTCACACTAACCAGGCCAGCTCCGGGCAGCTCTGCTGGGGTGCAGCCACTCACCAACACTGAACCCCGAACCATCTCCATCAGGCTTTCTGACTTTAGCCCTGCAGCGAATCTTCTTGCTTCTGAAAAGCACTTAGATGTTTGTACTCAGCTTGTTACCAGAAGAAACCCAGGGCAGTATGGAGTGGGTTCTGAGCCCCGGCCAGCCCTGTTCTGGGTGCGAAGGCAGGGATCCTTAGATGGCGAGGCTCACGCAGGGGTCGCCCCAAGGACCCACCCTCCCTGCCACACACCATCAACCCTGCCCCAGTGCACCCTCCTCTCCAGGCAGCCCCAAGGTTCATAAAGCTGAGGAATTTGGAAAGAGAGTTGCCGCCACTCCTGAGGCACATTCCAATAAGAGGAGAGCGAAGCTGCCGCCCGCCCGGGGCAGGGAGGCGTCCCCGGCTACAGGTCAGTGGAAATTTTCTGCTTTCACAAGCATTTGCTCAGCCACCAGCTCTGCAGGCCCAACCAAGGCCCCTGCCAGCCATGATGGAGTTGCGGAAGTTACTGCTCACAGCGCCCCCATCCCCTTAATCCTCAGGATCAGAAGTGTGAGTTCCACAGCAGAGAAAGATCCTGAGAGAGACTAATAGTCCCCTCAGTGGCAGAGCAAGGCCGTGCATGAGGCTGTGACTTCCGGCATCAGTGGCTTTCTGACTCCTCCAGAAAGACCGTCACGCTCACTGCCACGGTGCGCTCCTTCCTCCTGCCCTTCTTCTTCCTTCCTTCCAAAATGACATTCATTTGTGTGTGTGTGTGTGTGTGTGTGAGTAAATGTGTGTATGTGTGTATACGTGTGAATGTATATTTGTCTGTATATGTGTGTGCATGTATGTATGTGTGTATACATGTATGCATGTGTATTTGTCTGTGAATTTGTCTGTGTATGTGTGTGTACGTACATTTGCCTGTGTGTATGCATGTATTGTGTATGTGTGTATACACGTGTATGTGTGTTTGTGTATGTGCATATATATATATATGTGTACGTGTGTTTGTATGCATGTGTGCTTGTATGTGTATTTGCCTGTGTATGTGTGTGGCATGACACACATCTGGACCTCAGAGGACAACCTGTGGAAGTCCGTTATCTCCTCCTGTCACGTGGCTCCTAGAAGCCAGCGCTCTCACCTCTGAGCCATCCCCACAGCCCTGCTCTCTTTCCCTCTAAGGTTCGCCCTTAGCTTGCTGGTCTGAGTCATGGCCACCAGGTCAGAAAATTCATCCTCATTCTTTGGTAGTGCCAGTCTTCAAAGACTTGAAGATGTCACCTAACTTTTATCTCACATTCTCTCTTCAGAGATGCAACCTTCTCAGCTTCCTCAACCCTTGCTGGACACCGCGGCTGTTAAGTCATCACCGCGCAGACTCTGCGCACAGTTCTGGGGCAAGACTCAGGGTTCCTCTGAATGGGCAGGACTGAATTAAACCCACGGCCGCTGGCGGTGAGGCCCAGTTCTGTCTCCTTCCTCAGCTGTGGGAGCGAGGCCGGGAGTTCCAAGCTATGGTCAGCGGTTGGTTCTGCTGGTGCCACCCAGGAGCCCCGTTACCACAGCATCACGCACAGGGCACCACTTCTTAGTGTGCCCGACATAGACAACAGGGACTGATTGTATATTTCTTGTGCCACAGTAAGTGAATGTGAAATTATTGTTTAAGAGAATAAGAGGTTAAGCACAAGGATTTTATATTTGGGTAAAATAACAGAAACTTGCTAAGGCTATTTATTCTGTTGCCCACCCTCTACCTTGTTTCAGGGGAACACACACACACACACACACACACACACACACACACACAGACAGACACACACACGTCTGTGTGTGTGTGTGTGTATTTTAAAAGTAGCCAACCCCATCCCTCCACCCATCTTCCTCACTGTCTCCTGAAAAATCTTCCTAATATGTAAACACACGATAATATAGAGCAGTTAAGCACTAATGTGGCACAAAGCTGGGGAAGAGCCTGTCTCTGCTCTCCCTCCATTGCACACCCCTTCCCAGGCACCCAGGATTCACCACACACAGCCCATGGCAACTCTTGGGTCTTCTGTCCCTCCCCCCTCTCTGGCCAGCAGGCCGCTTTCCTTCCGTCCCCATCTCTGTGAGGCCTCCCGGGCTCCCTGCTCTCCTCAGGACCCAGCTGGCCGCTTGCACAGGCCTCTGGTCATTCCCTCTCTCACATAACGGCTCCTGTGTACCGACTGGAACACCCACCACCTTCCCTTGGCAAAGACCCAAGCACCAAGGAAGCAAGTGTCCATTCTCAGTGTCTTTAGCTGGCACAGTGCACGGCACAAGGCACAGGTTAACACTTGCCCGTTGATGGAACCCTCCCTCGCACGACTTACAGGAAAGATCTCAGTCACCCCAGTTCCCCAGAAAAAGACTCTCAGCCAGGCTTGAATGCTAATGACTTGATTTCTCACCCAATAACTCTAGCTAAAAACCAATTATTAATGCATACTTAGCTGTTTTGGGTCTCCACTCACAGTGCACTGAACTTCCCTCCTGCTTTCTAATTAAAACACAACTCGCTGACATTCCCTGACATGACAGATGTCTTCCTGTGGGAACGTGCAGGACACTGAGCTCCAACGATCTCAACTCTTAGCAAGGATCTGCTGAAGGGACAGTCACCAGGCAATTAACGGTATATCAAATCCTGGAGAGCTGAGGTCACCTGAGCACCAGCCTCACCAGAAGGTTCTCTCCTGCTTGAGCTGTGCACAGCATTGGTATATTAAACTCTGGTTATGCTACCAGACTTTTTTTTTTTTTTTTTAAGAGTAGAACATTACTCTATCTGCCAAGGCTAGAGTTTTATTACAAGAACTTATGGTGAGGCCACGAGAGCCAAGTTTATTATTTTTTCTGGATAAAATTCAATAACTTCATCCAAAAGTACATAAAAGTAAAAAAAATTAAAAGAAAAAAAAACCCAGCCCCTTTGTTTCCACACCTGTGGTTCAAGCTTTAACTCTTCGGGTCCTGAGTGGACTCACATGTGCCTTGACGTTGACCTCACAGGCCCGAGTGGAGACCAAGTGTGTCTTCCGGGAAATGCGCTTCTGCACTGTAGCACTAACCTCAGCAGGTCAGCTGACTCGGAGGCCCACAAGGTCCAGCACTGCTTCTCCTGAGCTTCTCCACAAGGCAGTTCGGTCTTCAGCAAAGGAGAAGAGGGAGCTACGGGGTGGGCAGCGCTATGGCTGCCCAGTGCTGCTTCTCGTCCTGTGCCCATCTTCCACAGGATGTATTCATCTACTGGGCTCATTTTTTCATCTCTTCCTTTGGAGCCCAGAATCCTCACCCGTGTTGTGCAGGGGTGGGTAGATACATCCCAAGCACTTGGGATGGTGGCAAGAGCAAATAAGGCAGTGTCTGACAGAATGCATCTTGAAATTCAGTTTTCTGGCTGTGCCTGCTGTGAGTTTTGTGGTGAGGGGGCTCTAAGGTCATATTAAGGAGAAACTGGATCAAATGCCACAATGTACTGTGACTGTCGGGGGCTGTGGGAGGCCATCTTTACTTCCACTCATTCACTATTCAAAAGCGTTGCCACTGACTGCACATCATTAATAAACACCTGAAGGGTTGCTAAACTGACCCACACTGAAGATAAAAGACACATACCAGAGTTTATAAAGATTTCTGTTTTTAAAAGTACCCTGTAAAAGTCTTGATAAAACATTACACGTTTAAATATTATGTTGAATGAATTACTTGTATTTTTATGTATTATAATTAAAATTACACGTGGCTTCTATCAGATGGTCTTCTTTCAGTACGACCCTCACGGAGGGGACGCTCTTACAGGCTGGTGATGAACACTCACTCATCAGATTCTTAGAAGACAAATCCATGGCAAGAAGACACCCCGAGCCAGTGACTCCCCAAGTGTGTATGACAAGCAGAAAAAAGTCAAAACATAGACTCCAGGGTGGTGGGGAGTGGGAGCCTAAGACCCTGGAAACTACATTATAATTTTTACCATCCCTGACCCCAGGGCATAACTGAGGAACACTAGTCTGGGCCAGAGGCACAAACCTTATTTACTAATTTGTTTTCATGGTGCTGGGGATTGAAGCCAGGGACTTTTGCAGACTAGACTAGCGCTCTGCCCGGTTACATCACCAGGCCTGCAAGTAGGCTTTGGTACTGATTTTTATTTATTCCAGATTCTTTATTAATTTCATACTTGAAAACTATGAATTAAATGCTATCTCCTTCCCATTTCCCCACGTTTCTGTTTGTTTTGTAAATATGCATGAAGTGTGTGTATGTGGGGGGATTCTTACCACAGAGGGCATGTGCAGATCAGATACTTGAGCCAGATTGCTCTGTGACTAAGTAAGAATCTCCTCCCTTACACTGGTGAAGGGGGAGGGGGGGAGCCCAAAGGGAGAAAAGAGAGGCCACACCACAGATGGAGTCATCGTCTTGTATGTTTAAAAAGAGGTGGGTCTTGCAATGTAAGAGAAACCACAGTTCCACAGAGACAGAGAAAAGCTGGCTGAGGCCTCACAGGAAAAGCTATCCCAGGAATTATCGCACATGTGCACCCCCCTATCCCCCCAAAACCACACAGCCCAATCCTGATGCCCTGGAGCCCGGGCTATCAGATGGGTGGGTGAGTATCTGCTGTTTGGGTTACAGGCCTCTGGGGCTGGCTCAGGCTCACAGGCCCACCGCTGCCTGTTCGCATGGCTCTGGTGGGGACTCCACACTTGGACTTACAATACCAGCTTCTCGCCCTCTCTGCCTGCCCCACCCCACTTTCCTTCCAGTGCTCCCAAGGAACCACATCTCCTTACAGAGTGCCTGCTGGGGAAATAAAAAGAGGGGGAGGCAGATAAAACACAGAAAGACACTGATATTTCAGGAACCCCTGCCGTGCCGAGAACCTGCTAGCTCGGTTGGTCGTGGTGATGGTGGGAACTGGGAACGAGGAGGCTCCCTTCACTGGGATCTGGCTCTGGGCAGTCAGCAGCATCTGCCTGCGCCTCCACAGGAAGGGATCAAGGAGATTATACTGGGTTGTTCTGTGTGCAAAAATAACACCTTACAGGACTCTGAAAGATTGACCTCCAGTGAGCTCCAAACCCTTCATTCTGAAAGAAGGTCCCAGCTCCTTCCTCTACATCCTCAGGAGGACCATGTTCGCCTGTTTCCTCCAAAGTCACATGATGCGAAATTCATGGTTACACATGCTTTTCTATTAACATATGTCACGGCTTGATGCTGTTTTAAAGGGGTTTATTCCAAAGCAATAATTACGTCCATGCCGTGAGCCTACACTTGTTAACTTGCAGAGGTACATATTTGGAGCCAAATGATTACAGCGTTTGCCAATCATGCATCCAGGAAATGCAAATTTACGTAACCATTTTTTAAAAAAAATTCTTGGGTTTTTTAATTTAAATTTTGTAACCCAAACCAGGTTGCTTTCTTCCAACAA
The DNA here is from genome assembly GCF_903995435.1 of Acomys russatus. NCBI lineage: Eukaryota > Metazoa > Chordata > Mammalia > Rodentia > Muridae > Acomys > Acomys russatus. The sequence continues at coordinate 41,763,683 of NC_067164.1, forward strand.
AATAATTTAGAACACACATGACTATTAATTTTTCCCAAAACCTTTACCATGACCATCTTGGGATGCTTTAATATTTCCTGAAACGTAAGCTGTGGAAGGACTGAGGCTGATGTGCGCGCTTTGTTCTCTATGTGTGCACAGCACAAAGGGGACGCTGCTGCGTACACAAGCCCGAAGGTAAGCGGCGTGAAAGCAGTGTGCTAACACCCACAGGAGCGGTGCACGGGTGGACGCGAGGGAGTGTCAGTACAAAGACAATCAAAAGATTTCACCCATGGCCTGAAGTTCCGGCTTAGCCAGCATCCTCCCGCCCCACCCCAAAGCAAGCAAATAAGGACCTCAGGCTGGCTAGAGACACTCCTGGGCCTTACAACACAGCAGCCCAGATTTCCGAGTTCACCCTTCCTCATCTCCTATTGACGCGTGATATTAAAGGAACGAGCAAGGCATGGCGACTTGTGCTTTTAATCCCAGCACTTGGGAGGCAAACACAGGTACACTTCTATGCATTTGAGGCAAGCCTGATCTACATAGTGAGTTCCAGGCTAGCCAGGGCTAACAGCGAGACCCACTCATTCACTCACAAACAAACAAACAACAGATGAGCCTAATTTCAAAGTATATTTGCCACCTAAAGGGTGTTCTTCAGGGCAACAAAAAGCACCAGTGAGGAGGAAGAGGAGGCCTGGAGACCCCTCGAGCTGAGGCTGCACATTTCTAGGAGCCTCTCGCTATGGAGGGCTGTTTTTCCTTTACATGTAAGGTGCCAATCCACACAGGGTAAGCAGCAAGGCTGACAACCAAGAGCCTGTGTCCGTCACGAAACAGGAGTCCCCATGTGGTAGGGTCAAGCCTCTTCCAACCCCAGTCCCCGTGTAAACGAAACACTGGGAGAGGAGCAGTCAAAGCCTCTATGTGGATTCTTGCTAAGCAGATCCTACACAGAGTCTCAATGTTTATGTTTAAACAGTCAGAGAAAGGAGCTGAGAGCCATTAAGGCAAGCGCCAGGTCTTGCAGTGGAGCCAGGCACGTGTACCCATGGAAAGTGCCGCCCTCCCCAGCCATTCCCCCTCCACACAGGACTGCGGGCACTGACTCCCTGGGGAGGCCAGCTCCTTTTGGTGAGGAAATCTGCCCCCAGGTCAGCAAAGATCTGAGTTGTCTGCCAAGACTGGGTGGGCAGATACATACACAAGCTTTGAGGAAAGCAAAAAAGGGGGAGGGAGGATCGGGAAGGCTATACAAGAGGCAATGGCTCTTTTCTGCCTCTTTTGGCCTTCCATATAGTTTCTTTCTCTAACCCTCCCTACCCTGCTGCCTGAGGAAAAGCAGAGCCAAGAGAAGGGAAGGGAAAGACAGAGCAGGCAGGCATGACGTCAGACACAAATCATCTGGCTAGAAACCAAGGTAAAGTAGGCACAGCCCCCAAGTACCCAACGGCATAAAAATGGTTGCCTGGCGCCCATGTGGACAGAGCAGGGCAGGATTATCAGGCAGTACAGATGTGAGGAGTGAGGACAGGCACAATGGTGCATTCTACACGCCAGCTTGACTTGGCTGCTGGGATAGCTAATGCTGGCGGCTCAGGCCTCTGGATGTGTCTGTGAGGGAGTTCCAGACCGGTTTATCTGAGGTGAGAGGACTCATCCTAAATGTGGACAGCACCAATCCATGGTCCGGGGTCCTGGACAAAACCAAAGGGAGCAAGCGGAACCCTAACACCCGTCTCTACGCTTCCCGAGGATGGACGCATGTGACCAGCTGCCTCCTGTCCCTGCCACCATACCTTCTTCCCCATACACTGTGCTTTCCAACCGAACCAAATTAAACCCATGCTTCTGTCAGTTGACTGTTCAGCTACAGTCCCATTGGTCACCACACTCACACCAGGATGCTGCTGGGAAGGTGCGACCAAAGTCCAAGAATGGCTGGCTGTCCTAGGTCACTGGGATGGCGTGGGCCAGGCAGTGGGAAGCCCTTAACAGCCCAGAAGAGGCTGCTCTGAGGAAGAAGACATTCCTGGTTTGAGAGTTAGCTTTTAGCTCATGCCTGGGCGGGGTGGGGGGGGGGGGGGGGGGGTGGGGGTGTCAGCTCTCTTCCAGAAAGTTCTCTCTGTGTCTCCAACTCTCCTTGCCTGCCCCGACAATGGTGCGAGCCATTTCCTTGCAGTAACTCTCTTTGTTGATTTTCACTACGGGGTCTACTTCCCGAAGCTCTGGATGATACAGATTCTGTGACTGGGTGATACAAGCCCCAGGAGGAACGGAGCTATATTCTGGTCCGCTGAGAACTGTTGGGGAGCACAGGGCCTGCAGGACATTTCCTTGGGGAGAAGCAATGGAAAAGGAGCCATAAGCCAGACACCCTGGTTTGTGTCCTTAGGGAACCTGCAGGTCTGGTCTTATTGCCTACCCACTCCATTTCCTAGTTTATCACCAACAGTCTCTGGGGACAACCAGGACTGTCTCCCTCGGCAAAAGCTGAGAAAGTTGAACCATGCACATTTAACCTAAATGCTAAGGGTATGTGTGTACTAATTAAGCAAGGTGGCCCATGGAGCTGTTCCAGAAACAGTCCAGCCAGGAGCTGAGAGCAAAAGTGAACTTGGGGGAGTGGGGTCAAAGAAACAATTTGCAGGGTCTACACCCCAGTATTGACGCCGTTTACAATAGACATTGTTTAAGCGAGGTCCCCGTTTACCTGACCTCATGTCCCAGGTTGCTCTGAAGCCCTAATCTTGGGACAGCCATTAGCAGCTCCATGCTGGACACCAGCGTCACAGATGACATCAGAGGTGCGTCTGCAGGCCAGACAGTGTCGGCTTTCCCCAGCAAGGCCTCAGTTTACCATTCTGAGCAGTGCTACTGCTGATGGTCAAGCCTCCACCACGGTCACCCGTCGACACCACCGTCTGGCGGCTGTCTGCCCACACACGTACTAACCCCCCTGCCTCAATTCCCTCATCTTAAAATGAAGACGAATGACAGCCTGCATGAAAATTACTTGTAAAAAAAAAAAAACATGCATCACACAGCAAAATAATTTTACGATGATGATAATGGCTCCCACACCATAGAATTGTCACGCAGATTAAACAAACGCGTGCAAGCGCTCTGAAGCAACCAGAACCCGGGTGCATACTGTTTAATTTTTATTAAGTGTGCTCACGCATATCCTCCAAACAGGCCACAAGGGCTGCGTGACAGACCTTGAGGTTCATAGGCCACATTTATTCCTCTATGGGGGCAGAGCTTCCTTACCCAAACTCTAGCAAGGACTTTCTTTTGCCTGCGTCCATAGATCAAAGTGATCTAGGACCTTAAGAATATTTTCTCATAGATAAAGGGACTGGGTACCAGCAGGGCTACCACCATTTCGGGCTTTGGCCGGAGGTGGCAGGCGCCTGAGCCTCGCCCGGCTTTGACTGTCACTCACAATCCAAATGGTGCACTGACGACCCACCAGCAGTTCACGCAAGCAACAAGGACCCCAAAGCCACATACAAATGGGGGCAAAAGCCAGGTCTAAAAACTCTACCTCACACACAGATACAGCACAATGGTGCTAAGCCAGAAGTCAGCATGATAAAGGTTGGATGGGAAAAACCACATGGTCTCAAATCAGTGGGATAATCTGTATCCAGAAAGGAGTTAGGCCGTTCTGCAGTCATTCCTGAAATGGGCTGTGCAGGCAGCCATAGGAGCCGAACACATCACCATCCCCACCAGGCACAGCGGAGTGTTTTCACACCAGTGCCCCAGAGCCTCCTGGGAGACAGCCCCACCCCCCGACCCAGCCACCCCTCGCCCATTATATGAAAATAAAATGTTCCACAAGTTCCCTTAACGAAACCCTCGCTTTTCTTGCCACACCAGCCCTCTGGAGGTTGCCCGCCATGTCGCCATGTTGCCCACAGCTCCGGAGACTAACACTTGACACATTTCCCAATGCTTGGGAAGGGCAGGTGCATTAGATCACCAGCTTAGCCTATCCCGATGCTTTAAAGAACTTCCTTGGGCTACACAAGGAAAAACCAACCTCCCCCCTTCAACGCGGTCAAGTTTACTTAACCTCACTTTGCTGAATGAAAGCGAAGCCTCCACAGGCCTAGGCTGGGCCTACACACAGACATGACACAACACACCAAGCAGAGCCAGGAAAATGTCTACCCTGGGTGAGTCCTTCCCGCACAGGACATCTTGCTCAGGAAACTATGAGACCCGGCCAACCAGGGCCTGGGACACTCATCCACTGGCAGCATTGTTAGGATGGTACAACCCTCAGGGGAACAGGTTTACCAGGACACTGGACTCTCTCCAATGTTCTAAATGCCATGGTGACATTCAGGAAACACACTCTTCCCGCAAAGGGGCAGAAACTCATTCCTAGGGAATACGGTAGTTGACTGACCCCAGCTCATGAGGAGACCGATCCCTGTATAATTAAGGCATTTAGGGACAAGCCACAAAACCAGCGGAGAAACAGCCCTCTTCAAAAGCGGTGTGTGGACCACGACCGACCGCTTGGAGCCTCTGCAGGACGCAGTGAGTCATCTCACCAGAGATGCTGAAAAGAAGCAGGAATCTGGGAAGTGTTTATTTAATCTGCCTTAAAGAGAGAATTTATTTGGGAGTAAAGATCTCACTGGAAAAGCCGGACGATACAGTCAGGCCCCTAGGATACAGGGGCGGGCACCACAAGCCGTGGGGAACGTTGTATGTGTTTCCAGCCCCCCCCAACCCATCTTCTCACCCTCTGTTCCCCATAGTGTACCTCATCTGCACAGGCTCCTGGTCTAAACAGCGGCACATGGTTATGCCTCAGCTCCCAGTTCTCTGGCTAGGGATAGCTAAGCAGTAGAGGCTCCCCACAGGTCGGTGGCACACACTTCCTTCCCGTGGTGGTGTCTGTTGGGCCGTTCAACTCAAGCCCATGGGCAGAAAAAATGTATGCTGAATCAATGACCAGGTCATACATAAAACATCATATAAGGTATGCTAATTTTGTGGGTTCTCAAGTATGGGAGCAGGACTGCCTGGCAGAGGAGGATGTTAGAAAGCCTTTTGTTTTGTTTTGGTTTTGTTTTTGTTTGTTTGTTTTTGTTTTAATCTGGAGTTTTAAAAAACGCAATACAATAGAACACAGAGGATTTCTGGTTTGTTTATTTTTGAGTTCCCTCCTCCACATACAAGCTTGACTGTCTGAGTTATTCTCAGAGCGTTTTCTGGCCACAGCAACCCTCAGTTACACAGAGCTTGGCTGGGGGAGGGGGAGCGGGTAAGAGGTAATGGCTGCGCATGCGCTGTGTCAGGCCATCCGTGCACCCCTTCTGCTCACATCTGGGGCTGTTTAACAACTGATTGGAAATTTAGCCTTTTGATTTCCAGTTAAACACTAGGCACAGGAAAACAAATAGCACTTGTTTTCGCTGAGTCTTGTCAGGCATCCAAACTGCAGTGCAGACCAGGGAACTGCTTGTGGTTCGGTGGCAGAGGCCCAAGTACTTGGCCTCCCCAAGCCATCCAGTTTAAGTAAAAGGAATAAACCAGATTTTGACAACAAGATCCCCCCCCCCACCTCACCCCCACCTTTGGACTAGCAGAGCTGTTTTTTAAATATTCAGTGAGTTCCTGGTATTAATTTACATTTTTCATTAGGATTAAGTTTTGATTTGTTTTTAATCCAAAGCCAAAGAATAAAGTTCGGTTCCCCTCACTTATCCAACGGCCCTGCCCTGATATTTACTTGGATTTGCAAGGAGGGCAGGGTTCATATTGCTGTCTTCTGTTTCCAATTAAATTCGGATATCGTTATCAGAGCATCAGAGTTGAAAAACCGGGAGGAGCTTAACTCAAACCCTTTATCTTTTGATTGGAGAACGGAGCCTGTGCAGTTCACGGCCGCGAACAGCGCTGCATAACTAGTTAGCGGTGGAGCAACGACCACACACTCCCTGCTGAGGACACAGCAGCGAAAATACAAGAACCAGAGCTACCAGAGCAAAACAAACTAAACTTGAATTTTCAGATAAAGAATGGATGGATTTTATTAGCATAATCATGTCCAAAATACTGCACAGGCATACTTAAGCAAATTATTTATGTTTATCTGAAATTCAACTTTAACTGGAAGACTGCATTTTTCTATGCCAAACTCTAGTCACTGTCCTGTGAGACCAACATCTACCCGCCTCCTAGTTCTCATCGGCTGCCAAAGATAGCCACATTTTTCCTTCCTGGTTTTAATGATAAACGGCTGGGGGGGAAAAGGAGACACGGAGCAGTAATCCCGCGGGAGTACAGCACTAGAAGAAGCTCCTTCTCCCTGAGTTTCCCAGTCATAGACATCCCCCCTGCCCCACTTTAACCAGCAGGCAAGACGACTACCTCAAAAACAGACCTTCCTGGTGCGGCCTCTAGACCAGACACTTTATGTTGTGAAGACTCAGTCCCAGTGTGACGTGATGAGCTGGGGCGGGTTGTAAGAAAGAGGTGGGGGGAAACTGCCCTTCTCTGAGGAACAGAGAAGAGGGAAGGGGGAGGAGGGAGGGGGCTATGTTCTAGATGTAAAGTGAATAAATTAATTTTTAAAAATGATAAATACAAAAAAATTTAAAGGAAATACACTAGTGTCTCATCCATATACGTGTGTGTATACATACATACATACACACACATTTATTTTTGAAGACAGGACATCCCCATGAGGCAGGCTGGCCTTGAACTCTGGTTCCTCTTGCTTCTGCCTCCCATATGCTGCGATTGCAGGAATGCACCACCACACCAGGGTGCGAGGAGCTCATCTTGAAATTTTCTGCTTATGTTGAGTCTGAAGGGGAGACAGAGCTCGGGGTTTGGAGTGCAAACAAAGCAAGGCTCAAAGTGACCCTAACAATAATAACTATGTCATATATAGTATTTATAACATAAGGGCACATGTTAGAACACTAATTATATATGACAACAAAATAATAGTTATTAGTGGGGCAGGGCGCATGCATGGAGAGCAGAGGAGCCGTCTGTGGAGTCAGCTCTCGCCATTCACCTTGTAGGTTCTGGGGATCAAATTCTGTGAGGAGCATTGTGCAGCAAGCATTGCGCCTTAACTCCCTGAGTGGTATGTGGGCCCACAAGATTAAAACAAGCACTGTTAACCCCACCTCAGCCAGGCACAAGGAGTAAAGTAAAAACATCCAGTTTAGAGCTGAGAATACAGTTTAGCAACTGAGTACAGGCTTAGCATGCAGCCTAGGTTAGCTCCTGGCACTGCCTGAATCCTGTCCAGTCACACTGTTCGGCTGTGCTGGGAATGGAAAGCAGGGCTTGTGCATGCTAGGCCAGCACTCTACCACAGACCTACACCCCAGTGTGTGCATGTGTGCATGCACGAGTGTGCGTGTGTGTGTGTGTGTGTGCTCATGCATGTGCACGTGCATGTGGTTAGGTGTGCATGTGCGTGCACAAGCGTGTGTGTGCGCGAGTGCATGTGTGTGCGTGTTTGCTCAAGCATGTACCCGTGTGTGCTTCACATGCACATGCATGTGGGTGCGGGTGTGTTGTTTCCCAATGGCTTTAAATGATATACCAGAATCATCGTGTTTTCCGAGAGACCTCACACCATGGTCAGTAGTGAGTGCACATCCTCGTCCCTCCCACATGCCCGTGGCCGTGACTTCTAGTCTCTACAGATTGTTCCAAACATTTCAAGGAGAATCATACAACATATAGTTTATGTATCACACCATGTGGTATGAGTCAGACTCTGTAGTGAGAGACAGTCGGTCCCCCATACAGCTCCACCACTTGCTTCTGTGGTTGCTGTTACAAGTAACTTTGGACATCTGTGGGCAGGGACTTCGGGTAATTGCATAAAGAACTGCTACATTCCCACTAGCAATGTATAAGTCTTTCAATTTCTCTTGATACTGACAGCACGTGTTATGTCGTCTGCCTTTACCACAGAGGTGCGCAGCGCTGTGTTTGGTGGGTTTTCCCTCACGGGCTCCAACACCCAGCACCTTATGTGCTTTTTTTGGTCATGTGTGTCTTGTCCTTGGAGAAATGTTTAGTCAAATTATAGCATGCACACACACACACACACACACACACACACACACAGAGTTTTGACACAGGGTCTCATGTACCCACGTGACCTTATCTTTCGATCCCCCTGATTCTACGGCTGTGAGTACGGGGACAACAGCATGTGACACCACACCCAGCTGCTGGCGGCACTGGAGACTGAACTCAGAACTCCATGCAGAGAGGCGAGCACTCTCCCACCAAACTAACCCTCCATCCCTGAAGGCAAGGTGGCTCTCCTTTCTGATTGCATCCAGGGACAACCTTGATCTAGTGGATGCTCTCTAGACCACCCAGAAAGTACTGTGAGACTCTGACCGCTCCGTCATGCGTGTGCACGTGTGTGACTTGAGATGCATCTTGAAACGCTTGCTTCGGCCATTCCCAGTTGCTAGGTAACTGGAGCAACTGGACAAAGCAACTTCATTGGCAAAGAAGACAACATCCCCGCCCCCTCTGTGCCTGACACGCTGTTGGTTTGTGCTGTGGAATTCAGAATGGTGAATTGATAAGGGCAGATGCCTCTATTAGAGACAGTAATAATATAAACAAAGATATTTTACATTTTAAAAGCCAGCAGCTGAGACTTTTGGGTGACACAGGTCTTTCTAACTAATTATGCAAGCTTAGGCAGCTAAAACAACTACGACTTATTGGTTTAAATCAGCAGGTAGATGCCACCATCCAAACTTTTCTCATCATCCAGTTAAAAGTATTATAACTGCACTGGAAAAGGTAGCTTGGGGATAGTCACATGACCCCTCTGCCATTCGGGGTCAGAAGGGCACTGAGGCTCAAGGGACTGTTCTCTCTCTGAAGCAGGTGGCTCAGTAGGTCATCATCAAGGGGAGCCTCCGGGCCTATGGACGTGCTTGGAGAAACACTCCACAGATGGACAAACCGAATGAGGATGAGGGACGCAATTCAGGCCTGGGTGGTGGTGGGTGGGGGTGGGGGTGGGAGTTACCTGGCTAGTGAGATATCCCAAACCACCTGTGGTGTCCTAATCTGATGGAACAACAGATGTCCGAGTAACTACACAAGCCACAGAGAATGCACAGTTAGGGGAGGCAGAGCTGGGGTACCCAGGGATTTCATAACTTCTCACCCCCCAACCAGCTGCCTCCCAGCACCCCCTGCTCTGAGCTCATCACTTGCTCTTGTAATGTCCTTATATGGGATTAACTCCAAATAAGGCTGACATTAAGTTGTGTACTAAGATTGTCTTCTTCGTTAGTATTATCAGTATCAACTAATAGTCGAGGCACAGTTCTTATGGCTCATAAAGTAAATAAATAATAACAAAGATAATTTCCTCTAAGCCCTCTTAAATCTAAGTAGAGGGACAGACTGAAGAAAGGCTCCAATGATAGTAAGCAAACTACTTGTGTGTGTGTGTGTGTGTGTGTGTGTGTGTGTGTGTGTGTGTGTTGTGTGTCCGTGTCCACACTGTTCATAGAACCCTCGGCCCAGAGGACTTTACATCTTCTGCCAACACAGCTGCTTACACTTGCAAACGTTAATTCAATACCCTCCCCCAGTACCCACTGCTCTGGTAATCACAACAGAAACAGCCTACGCTGGTGAACCCGGCAGCGGTGGGCACTGCACTCAACACTGTATATGTAATTTCCTCACGTCAAGACGACGTTTCTTTCTATGGTGGAGGATTGTCATTATTCCCAAATTACAGCCAGGGAAAGTCAAGTTTCCGGACATGAACCTGCTCAGTTAGCACCTGGACCACCACTGTCTGGGCACAACCTCGGCTCACCACGTCTGCTGTTGTCCTGGCCACCATGGCGGCTGCTGTTCACCAGAAATTACCAAGGGCCCAGAAGGTGCTAAGCACAAGAATTATTCTCTTTTGGTTCTGGGAATTGAACACGGGACCTTGTGCATGCTAGGTAAATGCTTGACCTAGCCAACGGCCCTCTTCATTAAAAACAAAACAAAAGAAAACAAAAAACTGAGAAAGGGCCCTAAGTTGCCCAGACCAGCTTTGATTTTACTAAATAGCCCAGGGAGACCTCAATTTGCAATTCTCCTGCCTCAGCATCCAGAGGAGCTGAGATTACAGGCTCGTGCCACCAACCTCAGATTAATTTTCTTTCTTTCTTTCTTCTTTTTTTTTTTTTTTTAAATTAAACAGGCATATACAGGTGGTTCTATAGCCTGGGACTACAGTATACAGACTAAATGTGCATTCAACTTTATGTCTCATTAACACAAGTTATTTTAATTCCAGAGGCTGGTGTGGCTAAGGTGGCAATTTAGCATGTGTGCTGTAGGGTGGGTTTTTATAACAAAAGTTACCCTGGGGAAACTGAGATAAAGAATGAGATAAGGTATTAGAAGAGCCCTTGGTGCAATCCCTGAAAGGTGCTGCGTGACAAAGTAATAATAATAACCGCCACTAATTATCATAGTTCTAGTTCTTTTTTTTAAAGATTTATTTATTATGTATACAGTCCTCTGACTGCATGTACACCTGCAGGCCAGAAGAGGGCACCAGATCTCATTATAGATGGTTGTGAGCCACTATGTGGTTGCTGGGAATTGGACTCAGGACCTCTCAAAGAGCAGCCAGTGCTCTTAGCCTCTGAGCTACCTCTTTAACTGTAAAATAGCAACATTTTAAATTCTTTTTTAAAAAAAAAGTTGCCAGGCATGGTAGCACATGCCTTTAGTCTCAGCATTTAGAGAACATCAGATCTCTGAGTTCAAGGCCATCCTGGTCCACACAGTACACACAGTGAGAGTTTGTCTAAGAAAATGCACAATTAGGGCTGGTGGTCTGGCTTAGTAACAGCACCTGCCACCACACCTGGTGATCTGGCTTAGTGACAGCACCTGCCACCACACCTGGTGATCTGGCTTAGTGACAGCACCTGCCACCACACCTGGTGATCTGGCTTAGTGACAGCACCTGCCACCACACCTGGTGATCTGGCTTAGTGACAGCACCTGCCACCACACCTGGTGATCTGGCTTAGTGACAGCACCTGCCACCACACCTGGTGATCTGGCTTAGTAACAGCACCTGCCACCACACCTGGTGATCTGGCTTAGTGACAGCACCTGCCACCACACCTGGTGATCTGGCTTAGTAACAGCACCTGCCACCACACCTGGTGATCTGGCTTAGTGACAGCACCTGCCACCACACCTGGTGATCTGGCTTAGTGACAGCGCCTGCCACCACACCTGGTGATCTGGCTTAGTGACAGCACCTGCCACCACACCTGGTGATCTGGCTTAGTGACAGCACTTGCCACCACACCTGGTGATCTGGCTTAGTGACAGCACCTGCCACCACACCTGGTGATCTGGCTTAGTAACAGCGCCTGCCACCACACCTGGTGATCTGGCTTAGTGACAGCGCCTGCCACCACACCTGGTGATCTGGCTTAGTAACAGCGCCTGCCACCACACCTGGTGATCTGGCTTAGTGACAGCACCTGCCACCACACTTGATGACCTGAGTTGATCCCCATGAGCACAGAGCAGAAAGTACTCCCTCAAGGCATCCTTCTTTCATATGCTTCACTATGGCATGTGTGCGCCTTACAACATGCCAAAGAAAAGATATTTTAAATGCAAAGGCACAATTTAAACTCTCAATAGCTTTCACTGTACACATGTGGATAAGTGTATATATGTACGTGTGTGCATATATGTATGTGTGTATATAATAGAGGACAGAGACGTTAAATGCTTTGTTTGAAATTAAATTTACAGCAGAATGGTAAGTATTCTACCAAAGACTCTCGTATTCTCTAAGTAGAGACAAAACTTTTATCAACACCTACATCCTGCCTATGAGTGACCTTTGCCCCCTCACCCTTCCACACCCCCCCCCCCAAGCTGTTTACCCTTACTAGTGTTTTCTAGTCAAATTCAGCCTGGGATAGTCTCCATCCTTTCTTGATTCACTTAAAACCATTTAGACATTTTACAAACTTTATTATAAGGAAAAACCTTGCAAGTTGAAAAAAATTCACACATCAAAATTAACTAGTTTGGATAGTGACTCTGAGACTATGGAGCCTCACACTGGGCTTGAAACTCCCACCATCAAGTCTATTTTTATGCACCTGTACGCCATCAAAAGCAAAAACTCCATCAGCACTAGAAAAAACAATTAGCTCTATATCCTCCTTCATATCCTGTCCATCACCTGCACCCACTCCTTCCTCGTCCCTGGATACTTAGTCTTTTCTTCTATTTATCTATCTATTTATTTATTTATTTATTTATTTATTTATTTCTGAGGCAAGGTCTCTCTGTGTAGCCTTGGCAGTTCTGGACTTGCTTTGTAGACCAGGCTGGCCTCAAACTCACAGCAATCCACCTGCCTCTGCCTCCTGAGTGCTAGGATTAAAGGCGAGCGCCACCACGCCCAGCTCTTTTCTATTTCTATGTTAAAATATACCATGTGTACCTTTGTACATATATATACACATACATATACATATTTGGCTAGATTCTGTATATGTGTTTTTTACCCTTTCTGGAATTGTATAACTCACTTTTCAAAAGTTGTTTTTCTTCATGTTTTATTGTATGTGTGTGATTGTTTTATCTGCATGTATATGTCTGTGCATCACACGCATGCCTCATGTCCATGCAGGCCAGAGAGGGTGTCAGGACCCCTGGATCTGCTAGGTGCTGGGAGCTGAACAGCAGCAGCTCTCTTAACCTCAGAGCCATCTCTCCACCCTGCATGACACACTTTTTAGAGAACTCACAAGTTCCGCTAAGATGCTGCTGTACTTGGTCCCCTGTTTGATCAGGGTTAGATCCAGGCTACTTGCATTCCTGGCAGGATTGCCTCTTACGGTATGCCGGCTAACTTCATGTCAACCTGACTCAACCTAGAGTCATCTGCAAGGAGAGGACCACAACTGAGAGACCGCCTCCATAGAGCCAGCCGTAGGGCATCTTCTTATTCAGTGACTGATGGGGGAGGGCCCAGCCCTGGGCTGGTGGTCCAGCTTTTATAAGGAAGCAGGCTGAGCAAGCCAGTAAGCAGCACCCTCCATGGCCTCTGCATCAGCTCCTGCCTTCAGGGTCCTGCCCTGTGTGAGTTCCTACCCTCATTGCTTTTGGTGATGAGCTGCCATGGGAGCTGTGGTTGAAACAGTGCCCCTCTCACCCCTCCCACCTCAACCCCCCCCCCTTGGTTGTGGTGTCTCATCACAGCAGTAGTAACCCTAAGGCTAGGGGGGTGGGTGGCTTTGTTTTCTCACTTACAGGCATACAATGTCCATCTGCGCCCCCCCACCCCCGTGCTGATGTCATTGATTCTGATCACTTGGCTTAAAGCACTGCTGAGGACTCCCCACTGTCTATAGTTGCTATATTCGCCTTTAATTAATGTAACTTGTGGAAAAAAGTGTTTAGAGAGTATCTGAATACACTGTTCCTCCAAGTCTCTCCTGGTCCAGTAATTGGACCTAGCATCTACTGAGAATTCTTATCTGACCAACTTTCACCTTGATGGTTGCAAACAATATTCTAATTATTTCTCCCATGTGTATTTAGTAACTGGCTTTTTTTTTTTTTACTACAATTAAGAACTACCCTACCTCTTCTATTTTGTACATTTATTCAACTACCAGTTATATGGGTCCTTACTTCATTTGGTAGATACCCTCAATTGGTTAAAAAAATGTTTTCTCAAATGCAACTGACAAGAAACTACAGATTGTACTAAAGTCACTAGAGTGGCAAAACTGACTCATTAGGCAAAAGTAGAACTGTTAACAGCCATCACCGCTTACAGGTGAGGCCTGAGGTGCTTCAGTGAGGACAGCACAAAGGCCTCACAACTGACTGTGAGAGGTCACCACGGAGCTGCTGCCTTGCTGCTCATCAGACATGATATCACACCCCAAACATTTCATCCAAACAAGCATCCATTTCTTCACACCAGCAAACATGAACATTCTGGCAAACTCCAGAGGACATGATTTACAAATAGTAGGTAATACTTGGACTACTCTGTAAGAGTTGGGCTCCAGCTTTCTTTCTTTCTTTTTTCTTTTCTTTTCTTTTCTTTTTTTTCTTTTTTTTTTTTCTTTCGTTCTTTTTAAGTAAAATACAAATGATTTCATGCTTGGAGCTCACTGTGTCACTTTCTCAACAAACAGTTCCTCGTATCAGAAGCAAAGCCCGTTATATACAAACAGCAATGGGCTTGTGTGTATTTATTGTGTGGTCAGAGACCACACACCCAGAGGCTAGTTACAGCTCAGACTGTGTTCTTAATGCCACAAGGCGGAAAAGAGCAGCAGTGCTTGGGCCACACAGAGTATGACAGCAGGTCCCGCACCACTGTGCAAATGAGACCCAACTCTACCTCCACAGAACATGTTGTGGGTGGCATCTGCTTTCTGTGAATTCCTTCCTACATCACCCGAACATCCCCATGTGCAAATAAAAATGCAACACCCTTTGATATCACTTTAATGGAAACAATTCTTTTTTCAAATCCTTTGCGATCAGGGTACGTTACAGACAATTGTAATCCTAGTGTTCGGGACACTGAGACAGAAGGGCTGGGTCTTTGCAGCCAGTCTCAGCTACGTGGCAAGAAATTGCCTCAAGAAACAAAATGTCTTGCGAAAACTGAGACTCGTCACAATCTCGCACTAGGATCATTTTGGGGAAGGGTGTTGAACACTTACCAGGAAAAGTCTGGGGACACCAGCAGCCAGTCTCTCTGTCTTCAGATGCCAGACCAGGGGCTGTGGCGAGTTGAGCAGGAACACAACAGGCTTGTGGTGAACGTGCACTGAAGAAATGGGGTTCAGATGTAGGGTAACCTAGGAGACAGCAGACAGCAGGAGAGGTTAGTGCTGGTCTCCGCAGGCCACGCAGAGAAGCATCCAGACACTTCAGGACTCACTGCCAAGAGCTAATGCAAGGTTGACCTAAGCGCTGCTGGTGCCCGGCCATTGTTTGACTACCTTGTGGCTATGTCATGTGACCCGTGCCACTCAACTAAGCCTCACCTACTAAGAATAAAACTCAAGTAAACATAACACTTTCTTTTACCCCAAACGGGTAACACAGAAATAAAAACTACCTCCCCCTCATAGGGAATCCCTATCCTTCACGTCAGAAAACTAAACTGAAATTACAGAATAGGATCTTCTATAGGTAGGCCCCCTGTCCCGCCCCCAACACACATACAGAGAGGACTTCTAGGATCTTCTATAGGTAGGCCCCCTGTCCCGCCCTGCCCTGCCCCCAACACACATACAGAGAAGACTTCTAGGATCTTCTATAGGTAGGCCCCCTGTCCCGCCCCCAACACACATACAGAGAGGACTTCTAGGATCTTCTATAGGTAGGCCCCCTGTCCCTGCCCCGCCCTGCTCTGCCCCCAACACACATACAGAGAGGACTTCCTTCTCTCCAAGGTAACTTCCAATCTCTACAAAGTTAGGTAAGCTCTGGGGGGTGGGGGGGACGACAAGCAAGGGGCTGCCAAGGGGAGCTAGCTGCCTTCCTCCTTCCAGCTCCTCACATGAAGAGGATTCTCCAAAGAAATGAAGCCCAGAGACCAGGCAGAATAAACAAATGGCAACAGAGTCTTGGTCAAAAGAAAGTAGAGGCTCAGGGCCTGTAGCTGCAGCTCCAGAGGGCCCCTGAGGGGGCCTGCACACATCAGTCTATACAGTCACCGGGGCACCGCGTGCAGCGCCGACAACTTTACACCCACGGCTGCTGGCCCACACTGAGCACAGGCCATCTCTGCCTTCTTTTCTAGGGACAATGGGACAATCCCGAACCAATTTCATTTCTTACCCAAGTTATGGGTAAAGACAGCACCAAGGTCTTCTTAGCTTTCAACACCCATGATTTAGCTTACGGTAAAGACCCGCTAAATGTCAGCGAAATGTACCCTCCATTTTCTGACGCCACGTGGCATACTGTTCTACATAATTTTACGCATACGTATATAATTGTGTCACTTTGTTAGGGTATTGAGGACAGCTGTCTTAATTTCCAAAACCAACTACACAAAAAGACGCATCCTGAATTGAGTACTGTTATCAGTAATGTTGTCGGCAGCAACACTATTGATTCACTGGAGCCAATCTACAGTGAATGTAGCCCCAAAGATTAAGAAGAGGCTGAAGAAATCGCTAAGTTCAAAGGGGCTTAGCTAGCTAATGTGCAGCAAAATACAAAAACATAAACAATGCTTAGACTGTTAGGAGCTATTTCTGTACACAGGGCCATTTTTAGACTTGGAGTGAGCACCGCGCCGACCCAAAGCACTAAAGGAGCTGTCATGTCAACCACAGCTATAGCAAAGTAACTGTCCCTTGGCTGTTCAGACACATAGCACACTCTGGAGTCACTGTCTGCATCTGGGTATAAACACTGATAACCACTGGAAACAGATACAACCGAAACAGAGCAGAGGCGACTACCCAGACCGCAGCACGTGACGGGGGCGCACGCTACGACGAGGGAGGATGGGAGACGCAGCACCAGAAACTACAAAGCTTCACAGACCCTCAGAAGAGGAAAGCAAGTGGCAGCAAAGGGTGCCCCTGTCACCCAGCACCATCAAGGCCCAGAGAACAGCAACTGCCACCTCCGGGGCTGTTGATGCTTTTCCTGCTTTCCAGTCAGCCCTGAGGTAGACAAGTCTTCTTAAAGCTCCTAAATATGCAAACGCTTCACTCAAGACGTATAAAAAAAAAATCAATAAATACATATCTCAGACAGACAAGAGCATCTTAAGCTTACAAAGTGAGATGTACGGAACAGATATCGGTGCTCGGGTCCAACGCTCTCCAGATGGTCTAAGTGTTGAGGCCTGGCTCAGAGAAGCAAGGGAAGATTTCTAAGAAGCTTAGCCCAGAGTTTTCCTGGAAACGGCCCCTTCTTCAATATGTGGCCGTTGTCTGGCCAAGATGCGTCTCTGCCCAGAACCATTTGGCAAACAAGGGTTCACACTCTGGTTGGGAAATTAAAAGAAAAGCTGGCAGGCACAGAGAGTCCCGTGAGCGCAGGCTGAGCCGACGCTCGGAGGCTTCTTCCTTTCCTTTCCTGTCCACCTGAGCAAACCTTCCAGATGGGAAGGATGCAGACAAGCAAGCACGGCAGAGGCAGGAAGGCATCAAAGCCTCTCCGAATGCGAGGAGGACACAGCCCCAACATCTTAAAGAACTCTGGGCTAAATTGCCTAATTTCTTCTAAGCTGGAAAAACAGGGTAGGGAGTCTAGGGGGGATAGAAAAAGAAAAACCTTCCTAGGATCAGTTATGGCTTAGAAATGACAATAATTACAAACCAGATGTGGTGATGCACACCTGTAACCCAGCACTCAGGAGGCCGAAGCAGGGGGATCAAATGTTCAACCCACCACCCACCCCCAATTTAAAAAAAAAAAAAAGTTCTGCATTAGTAGTAGTCTAGAGAGCAGAGATGAGGCAGACTGCAACGAAGAAATGGGACGAGCAGTATGCAACCATCTCTAAGAAATCCAAACAGTGGTTTGAAAAGTTTGCCCTCAATCCTTTATCCAGTGTGTATACACACACACACACACACACACACACACACACACACACACACACACACACACACACACGAAGCTTAGCCTTATGAGCCGCAACAGTAACCAGAACTCAGTGGAGGGGATGTGAGGTGGGAAGGCTGTGAGGGGAAGCCTCCCACATGGAGGCCCTGGGGCACTCTATCGGGGCTTGATAACCTTTGGGAATCAGTCAAACAGCCTTTGAGAGCACATGGGAGTATGAGCCCTCTTTTCTTATGCACACAAGAAAGCCACGGCACATAAAGTCCTGCCACAGTGTGAGGGAAATGCACCTAAAACTTTGTCCTAGGAAAGAAACCACGGTGGAAGAGCAGGAAAATTCTACGGCAGAAATGGAAACAAAAGGGGCTTCCTTGAGCTAGGACACATGTGGCTGCACTTTAAGAGGCCATCCAGGCGGTGGTGGTGCACACTTTTAATCCCAGCACTCGGGAGGCAGAGGCAGGTGGATCGCTGTGAGCTTGAGGCCAGCCTGGTCTACAAGGTGAGTCCAGGACAGCCAAGGTTACACAGAGAATCCCTGTCTCAAAAAACCAAAAACCAAAAACCAAAAAAAAAAAGAGGCCATCCTCCCAGGGAAACACTGAACAGCGGGCAGCTCAGATTAGTGTCTAGGGTGCTGTGCTCTCTCCTCCTTCTTCCTCACTCTTTACAAAGCCCAGCTGAGACCCTCCTGCTCCAACCATATTTGTGTCAAACTGCATGAATGGTCCCCAATCCTGGCCTGTCACACCCCCTAATCCACCACCAGAATGGAAGCCAGCTGGTCTAACCAGTTCTCCGCCTGCACTGAAGTGAGCTGGGTATAAACTTTTATGAAGAGACTAGAACAGAGCTGAGCGCGTCCTGCAGACCCTGCACAGCTTCACGGGGCCCCTGAGTGGAGAGACCTCCTGATTCACACCAGACAAGGACAAAGTTCTCTGACCCTTGTGATGGAGAAACCTTCTCTCCTGCCTCAGCCCCCTGAGGACTGATATTTATGGTATGTGATGCCATGCCCAGCTGGCTTCTCCATTTTCTAAATATTACAGTTGATAAGAAAAACAGGGGCTAGAGAGATGGCTCAGAGAACTTAAGAACACTGGCAGTTCTTCCAAAGGTTCTAAGTTCAAATCCCAGAAACCACATGGTAACTCACAACCATCTATAATGAAAGTTGATGACCTCTTTGGACCTGCTGGCTCACTTACAAGCAGAGTGCTGTATAAATAATAAATAAATATTAGCTGGGCATGGTGGCATACACCTTTAATCCCAGCACTTGGGAGGCAGACGCAGGTGGATCTTTGTGAGTTCGAGGCCAGCCTGGTCTACAAGTGAGCTCAGGAGAGCCAAGGCTACACAGAGAAAACCTGTCTCGAAAAACAAAAACAAAATAAAATAAAAATAAAACACTGTACATTTTATCAAACTCCACAGGTCACTATGAAAATGAACTGTGTTTACAGGGAGAGGGAGGAAGCTACTCTTTACGGAAAGATGCCATGAAACTGCTTTGGACTTAACGGAATTCACAGTTCTACATGCAAGATATTCTTATCAGAGATTTCAAAAGATTTCTTATTAGTAAGACCCCCTTCTCCTCCCCCCCCCGACACACACACACACACACACACACACACACACACACACACACACTCCTAGGGTTTGTTGAGACAAACAAAGCAACAGTGAACACAGCAGCTGATGTGTGAGCCTAACGGTTGTCCAATTCCTCTAACTTGTCATTGAGATTCTACTCCGAGCCTTCCAAGTCTTAGACTACTAGCCTCCTGTCCCCACTGTGGACCTGTGAAGCAATGACGTCATCTAAAACTCACCCTGGGAGGCTTCTGTTATCTAAAACCAAGCCAAGTAATGTTCCAAAATGGATGATTCAGTAATTAGTTTTTACTACAGATAAGAAGAACGCCAGCAGTGTGTCTGTACAAGTCAGGGGATGTTCTGTAGTGCCTGCTCCGTCCCCTCTGCAGAAGGGAGGAGGCAATACCAACAGTGCTGGTAACAGGACACGCCTTACACCTTCCCTTCCCGGCACTCGGCTATTACACAGGGAGGGGGGAGTGCAGAACTGGTTCAGGACACCAGGGGCCCTGCTGGCCTCAGATCTTACTTATATTTGGTAATATAAGTAAGTATATTTGCTTATATGCAATAATACTCTTAGGGACTCAAGTGTGACCCCCAAGTGGTTCTGAAATGGGGTACCTGATTGCTGGGGAAGGAAACTGTGCTTAGCTAACCAGTGCCTCATGGTCTTAAAGGGCCCTCAGGCCTGAGGAGCCCTCACCGCTAATGTGGTAACTGCCATGTTCGTCTTCCAACATTTGGGAATTAGGATAAAAAGATCCCCTTAGAACATTCTTGGAAGGGTAGATTAAGAGTTTTGTAGAAGGGTTGGAGAGATGGCTCAGTGGTTAAGAGCACTGGCTGCTCCTCTGGAGGACCCTGGTTCAATTCCCGGCACCCACATGGCAGCTCACAACTGTTTGTAACTCTAAGACCTGACACCCACAGACAAACATGCAGGCAAAACACCAATGCACGTAAAATAAAAATAAATAAGTTATTAAATAGTTCAAGCCGAGGTATAATAGGCAAGTCCAATGATTGATTCAGCTTGTTTAAATAAAGGACAAAAAAAAAAAAAAGTTTTGTAGAATTTTTTATGCTACTCTGAATCTCTAAGGATCAGTTAGTTGGTCTTGAGTTCAAGGCTCCGAGTGTCCCCACGCATCCCCAGGGACGTGTGGGACCATCCTCTCCAGCTAGGGAAGTGCTGGGGTCAAGCTTCACGCTGCACAGCAGATGACGTCCTCGAGCCTTCTCCCAGTGCTTTCATTTTAAATCCACTTGCTGAGCCGAGAGGAACACAGTCAGTGAATTCCCAAACTAAGCCCCTCCCTGCAACAAGGATGCGATTCTGGATTCCTTGGGAGTATCTTAAAATAATCTAACATAGTGACACAAAAGGAAAGGGGAAAAAAAAAAAAAAAAAAAAAAAAAAAAAAAAAAAACCCTAAACGCCTGCAATTTGATGCAGAAATAAGTCTGTCTTCTCCACTCCATGTTTTGAATGCCCTGGAAAAAAAACACTAGGAACTAAATTTGGGTTGGGGGTGAGGGGCAAGGACGCACATAAACAGAACAGTATTTATGAAACTAGAGGTCATGACCCTGTGAAGGGGTCCTGGGAGCTTCGCACAGGGATTCCAGGCATCCTGGACCTCCCTTCCCGGAGAAGGCTGGCTCAGCCACTGCAGGGAAAAGGGCAGAGACAGCGGAGACTCTTGGTGGTGTAGGTGTCCTCTACTGTCAGGACACATCCGGGGCCCTCAGCAGGCCGCCAGCCACGGCAAATCCAACGAGACTTTTCTTTCGTCCTTTGGTATGAGGTGTGGGCTGTGCAGACAGTGCACTAGGTCACTAATATATCAAGGTCGGATATTTAAGCCAAGGCTTCTAGCTTAAAGTACAAGACAGCCATGTCCCCAGAAAGGCGGCCGGTCTCCAGCGACATCCCTCCCTATCCTCAGGCAGAGATGGAAAGTTCCACAGGACACTGCAGATGTTTGTCTCATTTGCCAAGTTGTGAGATCCTCAGACTGCATAACTCAAGGGCAAACACAGAAGCACACTCAGCCCCGCAGCCTTGCGCCCAGCACAGGGCCGGACGTTCTAAGGGTGAGATCAACAAGTTCTTACAAAAAAGAAAAAAACAAGGAACCATAAATAAATTTCATTAGTAAGATTAATGAAATGTGACTCCCAGTAATGGTTATGAGGTCACACCGTCACGAGTTTCCAGCCAAAAAGAGGCGAGGCACCTCTCGACGAGAGCACTTTGCGACCAAGTACACCGTGAACGTGAAAAGCCGGGTCAAGAAAAACAAACAGATCCCCAACTACCAAAACAAGGCCTGGCCCTGCCAGGCTGTACAGTGAAGCTGCACCTGGTCAAGTTCAGAGACAGATGTCCCTGGGGCGCCCAGCCCAAGTGCAGGCAGTGGGAAAAGCCAGCATCACTAGCTCCCAGGAAAGGACAACACAGAGGCCCAGGGGGCCGAGAGATGTTGCCGTCATCAGGGTCATTATCCAATCTCATTTGAATGAAGGAATTAGTGCCCAGGGGTAATGTATCCAGCTAGAAAGTGGCAGTGGTAGGAGTTGGGTGGACGTCAGGTGACAAAGTCAAACTGTTTCCCTGCTGGAAAAGAGAAGAGGGAAGGGGGCACGAACCCTAAGAAATCCCAAGAGAAAGTTAAGACCTGCTTAGACACCCTCGAGGAGTTATACGGGACCCTGCACATGGTGGGCTTTGGCCACAGCTGCCGCCAAGGCAGCTAGTGTGCTCAGCAGGGAAGTCTCCTCCACTGACCCCAGGAGATGCTCTCACAGCTCTCGCTGCTGTCACGAGGGACGGCCCCATGAGGTAGCATGTCATCCCCAGTCAATCAGGTGTGTCTCAGGCCTTCCATGGGTAGAGTCGTGACGGCGTCCTGTGAACACAAGGCTAGCCCCATCTGCAGGAATGATTCTCCTGAGTCTCCATAAACCACAAGGGTAACAGCGACTGTCCTGGCAAGCACAGGGCCCTAGCTGATAGGGCGTCAGACCCGATGGCCCCAAAGGAAACTCACGCTGCTCACAGGAAAACCTTGAGAAGTACATGGTCCTGTCTCTTGAAAATGTGACAAAAACCAATCCCTGGTCTGAGAGGGCAATCTGACCCGGGCAGGTTAGAGGGCGGTGAGTTTCAGTGATACCTGGCCTTTCCTGAGACATGGAGAATGATGCCCATTGCTTGGACGAAACACCGTGACCAAAAAGCAGGTTGGGAGCTGGGCGTGGTGTTGCACGCCTTTAATCCTAGCACTCGGGAGGTAGAGGCAGGTGGGTCGCTGTGAGTTTGAGGCCAGCCTGGTCTACAAAGTGAGTCCAGGACAGCCAGGGCTACCAAACAGGGCAAGAACCTGGAGGCAGGAGCTAATTCAGAGGCCATGGAGGGGGCTGCTTACTGGCTTGCTCCTCAGGGCTTCCTCAGCCTCCTTTCCCATAGAGCCCAGGACCGACCACCTGCCCAGGGATGGCCCCACCCACTATGGGCTGGGCCCACCCCATCAATCACTAATTAAGAAAATGGCCCACAGGCTTGCCTGCAGCCTCATCTTGAGGCATTTTCTCAAAGTTTCCTCCTCTCAGATGAGGCCAGCACGAACAGGAAATGTTCCCACAGGCTCATGCGGTTCAACAGTCACCAAGTGATGGTGACATTTCAGAATCTTACAGACACTTTGGGGGACAGGCAGAGCCTAGGTGGAGTGGAGGAGGTGGGCAGCTGGGCGTGGACTAGGAGAGTTCCCAGGCTGGTCCCATGTCTGTCCTTTCTTCCTGACACAATTCAGTGTGGTTCACTGTGTGGGAAAACATGGGCCCCGAGTTCAGGACAGTACCCTGCACCAAACAAGCAAGCGGAGAGCGACAGACAAGAATGTCTCTTTTGGCATGCATCACATGTATGTGTACACACATGTGCACACGTGCAAACACACACACACACACACACACACACACACACACAATCTCAGTACCTGTTAGTAACTGAAAGGAAAAAATAAAGCAAAAGACATCCT
This sequence comes from Acomys russatus, assembly GCF_903995435.1. NCBI lineage: Eukaryota > Metazoa > Chordata > Mammalia > Rodentia > Muridae > Acomys > Acomys russatus. The sequence continues at coordinate 41,786,986 of NC_067164.1, forward strand.
ACCCCATGGCAGCCGCGCAGTGACCCCATGGACATCTCTTTACAGGGAAATCAGCAGCAAAGGCCACGGCAGGGACCAGCAAAGGCCTTAGCTGCAGAGACCTTTGCTTTGTAAACTGAACACAAACCATTTGACTTTCAAGTTGTATAACTAAAATAGGACATTCATTTCCAAACAACAAAAACATACAGTAGGCCTGTCCAATCTATATGCGTCGTTGGCCAACTGAAACCCTCATATACACTTCAAAATTCTGGAGAATTTGTGATTGTTGACAGTTTAACATCTAAAAAAAGCCAGTTGTTGTAGCCAGTCTTTGCTACTTTGTGGGGTCTTTTCCAAACCCCTTTACTCCCCCCCCACCCATTTCACTGCTACCACCCCGCTTAATGACCAACAATCACTGACCCCACCTATGGAGCCCCTCACATTGATATACCCTCTGAAAAGTTCCCAGAATTTCAAACATCACACAGCTGCAGAAACTACCTGCAGCTGACAAAACCACACCTTCTGCTAGAGAGTGAGGCAAATCATAGTCAGCTGCTGCAAAACAGCCCCATATGACCACACCTTGGATTAGGACAAAAACATTCTTATATTTCTGTGTTTTTCTTAAAAACCAGAATTCCAGAATTCTCACTACAAACTGTATTCCAAGCAAATAATTAAAATACTTTCTTTCCATATTTGACAAAGGAAAATGTAAGATTCTAGTTAACACTTGGCAATACTATGCCAAACTTTTATTTCTATATATAACGTCAAATTTTCATATTTAAAATGAGCGTCACTTTCTGTTATCTCCTTAACTGCAAAATATGTTTTAAGTACTTTAACTTTTAAATAGTTTTTAAATTTACATATGAGGTACTAGACACCCCTGTGCAGTATAAACAATGTGGGGTTTTTTGTTTATTTGTTTGTTTGAGACAGGGTTTCTCTGTGTAGCCTTGGCTGTCCTGGAACTCACTTTGTAGACCAGGCTGGCCTCGAACTCAAAATGATCCACCTGCCTCTGCCTCCCAAGTGCTGGGATGAAAGGCATGCGCCACCACTGCCCAGCCAAACAATGTGTTTTATAAAAAGAGCTGGTGATCTCTTTCATCCACTCCCCGTGACGACCACGGGAAACATACTGTAAAGCTGTGTGCCTACTTGACTTTACATACAAACAGACGCAGCCGAAGATACACCTTCATAATGTGTCGCTAAGGGTTTTCTAATTTTACCAAAACCTTGAAGGTCCTAGAAATGCCAAGATTGTTTTATGATCTGGTCAGGTCCCCAGAGGTTATGTCCATAGCTGCTGGCCTTCATCTCAATGTCAACCAAACTGATGTGTGATTCTGCCTCTAAGTAATACTTTGAAAATACCACTAATAAGCACAAATCGAGCCCAAATGGGGAAAAGAAGAAATGAGGGTTCAGGGTGCATCACAAACATTTAGTCTCCCGTTACAAACTTAAATACCACACAGTTAGCGAGATTCTGTAGAAGCCACTCAAATTCATTAATACAAAAACTTCCTATTAAAATGTGGCTTGACATGATTAAATATGGCACTGCCTGCGTAATAAGCTATTATTTAGCCATTAAAAAAGAAAAGCTGTGTTGCCGTGTGGCACAACACGGATGAGCCTCTCAGGAACATCATGTGAAGCAAACACCAGACAGACCAATGTTTTAACAAATGCTCAGAACCAGTGGGTCCAGACAAACACCACAGCCGGAGAGTTGCAGACGCCGGGGATGAAGGAACGAGGAGTTACTGGCCTGGGTTTCTTCTTGACGATCACCCTGGTTGCACAACACTTTAAATATACAAATACCATTGAACTGCACACTTCAAAACGGCTAAAATGCCTGTATTAATCAGAGCTCTTCAGGGAAGCATAAACATCTCACAGATAAGACCCCGGTCACAGGGCTGTGACGGAAACCACGCTTGGAGAATCTTTTCTTTTTTTTCCTCTTCTCCTCCTCCTCCATCTCTTCCTCCTCGTTTGGTGTTTTTGTTGTTGTTGTTTGTTTTTTTTTTATTTGTTTGTTTTTCGAGACAGGGTTTCTCTGTGTAGCCTTGGCCATCCTGGACTCACTTTGTAGACCAGGCTGTCCTTGAACTCACAGCGATCCACCTGCCTCTGCCTCCCGAGTGCTGGGATTAAAGGCGTGCGCCATGTTTTTTGTTTTTGTTTTTTGAGATAGGGTCTTGCTATACTGCCCAGGCTAGCCTCAGATTTGCTCGTGTTCAGGACAATCTCAAGTGTTTGAGATCCCTGTGCCTCAGTCTCCTGAGAAGCTGGGATTGCAAAGGTATAACAACCACATCTCACTCATGTTTAGGCTCCCAAATGCTATCTTCATGCAAAAGCCGGTGATTTGTGCTATAAAACTCTTTCCCAATGCCGGTGCGGAGCAGGCAGGGTCACAGAAGCAGGTAACCGGCATTCTGGAGTTTCTGTGCAGCTAAGACGTGACACGCAGGATGTTACATGCATTTCCAGCGCGTGCTGGGCCTCTGACACAGAGGAACATCTACCTGAAAGGAGCTTTGCCATGGAATTAGCTCACGAAATTACGGAAGCTGAGAAGTTCTGGGATCTACAGCTGGGAAACCAGCCGAGGATGCTGTGTAACTTCCAGTCCAAGACCTAAGCCTCGAGCCCCAGGGTCCCCACAAACTTGGAGCTGTGATGCCACAGGCAGCGGAAACTGACTGTCCTAGAGGTTTCTGGGAGGACTGAATAGTAGCAGTGAACACAGGGGTAGGGAGACATTTCATGAGTCAGGTCTAAGACAGACCGAACGGCCAATGAGGGCTCCTGACCTGGAGCTTGACAACCCCATAGCTTCACTACAGACAGACAGACAGACAAAAAACAATGTTTGCTACTTTTTTTTTTTTTTTAAGTTTTTTGAGACAGGGTTTCTCTGTGTAGCCCTGGCTGTCCTGGACTGCTTGTCACAGGGATCTGCCTGCCTCTGCCTCCCAAGTGCTGGGATTACAGGTGTGCGCCACCACGCCCGGTCCCACATTCGCCTTTTAACATCTTGTACATTTTGGAATGTTCTACATTTTTAACATTTTATACATTTGGCAATGTCCTAGAGATTGTTTCTCAACAGTGAGTGTCAAAATAAAATGATAGTAACTTAGAATGAAAATTACGAGGAGGCTCTGGTACTTCACAGAGGGTTTGGAAAGCTGCCTTGGTAGTTCCAAGACATACTGTTCCTAGTAAGGGGTACGGGGATCCAAGGGACTCTTATCACTTGCTTAAAAGTCAAGATTCTGAAATTAAAATAGCTTTACAAGAGGCATTAATTGTTTTTAAATATTGTTAAATCTCTCCTATTTTTTAAAAAAAGTGTGTTTTTATTTATGAATATGTTCTCTGTGTGTGTGGATGTTTTAATGTGCACAGGACTGCAGCCACAGGTGCCTTCAGAGGCCAGGAAAGGGCCCTGGACCCACAGAACTGGAGTTACTGGTGGTCATGAGCTGCCTGGTGTAGGTGCGGGGAACCAAATTCCAGGCCCCTGGAACAGCAGCTAAGCCTCTTAGCACTTAGATAATAAAATAATTTATATTTGATACAAATGTAATCCTTTGTAAACTTAAGGTATAAGGGACATTTTATTATCTTAAAGACAAAAGTTACATTTTCCAGACCATCAAATATTCACAATATTCTGAGATACCCTCAGGTCAGAGCCAGAAACCCAGTAAAGTAAGATTGCTACCCACACAGTCTAAGCACGCTTCCGAACCAGAGTTCGCAGGTAGCTGGCTGCCGTGCTTGCCATCTCCTCATCTAACAGTTTCCCACTAACTTCAGAAAGCTCTAGTCGCCCCACGATAAAGGAGGAATGGACAAAATGGACGCATTCCTCCTGAGGGTGGGCACGAAATGTTTAAGTGAGGAGGAAGTTGTGCGATTCACTACTCTATGACCCCTCAGCATCTGAGAAGCCGGCCTCTCCACACTGCTTTATCCCTTAGGTAACACATGGTGCACACGAGGACAGCGTGGACGCGTGGATGAGTAAGATAGCGCTGCGCACACGAGGACAGCGTGGACGCGTGGATGAGTAAGATAGCGCTGCGCACACGAGGACAGTGTGGACGCGTGGATGACTAAGATAACGCTGCACACACGAGGACAGCGTGGACGCCTGATGAGTAAGATAACGCTGCACACACGAGGACAGCGTGGACGCGTGGATGAGTAAGATAGCGCTGCGCACACGAGGACAGCGTGGACGCGTGGATGAGTAAGATAGCGCTGCGCACACGAGGACAGCGTGGACGCGTGGATGAGTAAGATAACGCTGCGCACACGAGGACAGCGTGGACGCCTGATGAGTAAGATAACGCTGCGCACACGAGGACAGCGTGGACGCCTGATGAGTAAGATAACGCTGCGCACACGAGGACAGCGTGGACGCGTGGATGAGTAAGATAGCGCTGCGCACACGAGGACAGCGTGGACGCGTGGATGAGTAAGATAGCGCTGCGCACACGAGGACAGCGTGGACGCGTGGATGAGTAAGATAACGCTGCGCACACGAGGACAGCGTGGACGCGTGGATGAGTAAGATAACGCTGCGCACACGAGGACAGCGTGGACGCGTGGATGAGTAAGATAACGCTGCGCACACGAGGACAGCGTGGACGCGTGGATGAGTAAGATAACGCTGCGCACACGAGGACAGCGTGGACGCGTGGATGAGTAAGATAACGCTGCGCACACGAGGACAGCGTGGACGCGTGGATGAGTAAGATAACGCTGCGCACACGAGGACAGCGTGGACGCGTGGATGAGTAAGATAGCGCTGCGCACACGAGGACAGCGTGGACGCGTGGATGAGTAAGATAGCGCTGCGCACACGAGGACAGCGTGGACGCGTGGATGAGTAAGATAGCGCTGCGCACACGAGGACAGCGTGGACGCGTGGATGAGTAACATAGCGCTGCGCACACGAGGACAGCGTGGACGCGTGGATGAGTAACATAGCGCTGCGCACACGAGGACAGCGTGGACGCGTGGATGAGTAAGATAGCGCTGCGCACACGAGGACAGCGTGGACACCTGATGAGTAAGATAGCGCTGCGCACACGAGGACAGCGTGGACACCTGATGAGTAAGATAGCGCTGCGCACACGAGGACAGCGTGGACGCGTGGATGAGTAAGATAGCGCTGCGCACACGAGGACAGCGTGGACGCGTGGATGAGTAAGGCTCGGTTGTTCCCTTAGTCACATGATTTCTCTACACTATTTCTAAAAACAAAATAACAGATAGTTGTATCTACCTTTTTGACTTCTTGTGGTTATAATTAAAATGTTAATAAAGGGCTAGTGAGATGACGCAGAAAAGCAAGGCCCAGTGGGGGCTGTGGGATCCTGATCTCTACCTCTCTGCCTCCTGGCTGATGAGGTGAATGGTTTTAGTGTGTCATGAACTGTCCACAATTGTGCTACGCCACTACAGACTCAAGAGAATCCGTCAACCAAGGACTAGATCCCCCCAAAGCTGAGAGTCAAGTCTTCCATCTCTGAAAATGAATGAGCCTGGACACTGCACCACAGAAGGGAAGCCGACTGGCACAGGCAGGCTCAGCACTGTTTCACCACCTCAGCGCCCGGCTCAGTCCCTGGCGTTTAGAGGGAAACGCGTGAGCGTGGGACAAATGAATAAGTGAACTCACAAAAACATTCTGAAACAAAACCTAATCTATCCCACCGCGGCCGGCATCTCCGTAATGTGATGCTTCGGGTCACTCTGCCTTCCTTCCTAAATTCTAGGCACTTTGACCAGGTGGTGAGGGCTCATGACTCAGAGACCAGCTCCGGACTGGAACCTCAGCTCTCCTCTGACCAGCCTAACGCCTTCAGTTTACCTCAAGTACGTGTGCTTCATTTGTTACTAGTTTTGACATGGAGGCAATCACTGTACCTACCTCATCAGGCATCAGAGGATTAAAGAAAGACGTGATCTGTGTCAGTTGCTCAGAATGCACATGGTAAGTGCTCTAGCCTTACACCTCCCCCGTGAGAGTCACCAACAACTGTTCCCTCTTCTTTTGGTTCCTATGGAAAGAAGCTGAGCCTGCCTTAACGGTCCTCCAATTTCAAACTCGCCACTCCCTCTCCCTAAGCTGGCTCCATCTCACTGGCCACACACATCTGACAAGCTCCCTCCCTCACGTGCACACTTTCCTTCTCGCAGCTCCGTCACCTTCCTAAGACCCGTTCAGTCCCAGATCTCACTTGACTCTGCCTCCAGCCAGGCTTGGAGGTGCTTCAAAGACCCCATAGGGCACTGGACAGCGACAGGGAGCCGTTTGTTTGGAAATACCACATGTTGTGGGTGAGACGCCGTGTTTCCAAGTATCTGTCGACATAAACCAACCACTGCTGGGCTTGCTACAAGCTTGGTGAAGACCTCTACCAGGTACGATACCAGAAAGGTTGGGACAGCTGCAAGGCCTTCAGTTTCCCTGGAGACAGAAGTTCCATGGAAGGCTACAAGTCACCATAGCAACCAGACTACAAAAACAGTCCATGGGCTTTAGCCCATACCTCTGGTAAAGCAATCTGGACGCTGTGAAAAGGCCAGGGCACCGGAATTGAAAGACGATCAAAGCCGACCCCGCACCCAAGCCCTGTGTTGTGCTGGTTCCAAGGCCTCCGGTCAAGCATCAACGTTCTGTTATGAAAGATGCATATCAGGGGCCACGGATTTGCCAGGCTGAACCTCCTGCCCCAGCGTGAAGGTCTACACAGAACCTCACAGCACAGTTTCCAAAACAACCACTTCAAATCTGGTCTAAGACAAGCCAGGGTAAAAATGTATCTTGAGCCATCAAGATAACTCAGTGGGTAATGGTGCTTGCCCAGCAAGGCTGGCCACCTCAGTTCTGTTGCCAGATAATCACCGGCTCCCACTCGGCACGGCCCATACGTGGCCACTGGCAACACCAAGACTGACGGAGTCAGTAGCAATTCTTCAACACAGAAACTTAGGGATGGATGTCGGTGAGAACCAACAGGTGTCTCTTTGTGGCTAAGTCATCACTATGCTAAGTCACACTAATTTGTTTGTGCAAGTACACAAGGGACAATCGACGAGAGTGAATACAAAGTGAAAACTTGAGAGCAAGAGTGGCCCGTCTCCTTTCTACAACTGAGAAGATCCATAAATGGATCTAGCCAGTTTCTCCGACCGGTGTGAACGTGTCCCAGTGTTTCCTTTTCCAACCTTACTTGGGACAGTATTGCCCTGGAGCTTTTTGTGTTGGGCAGAAGCAAACCAAATGACGAACTACAGTTCCCAAGAGCAACCGCCCTTCGTGGTGTCTGTCAAAGCAGTTGGAACTGGCAAGGGGTGGCCCTCAGGACGAGCTCAGTTATTTGGTCTTGTTAATTTCTTTTAGAGATGCTTTTGGACAGGAGGAGTTGAGACTGGACTTCAGGAAGATTGAAAAAAATTTCTATTTAATATTGAAATATATAGCCTCTAATATATCCAATTTTTTTTTTTAAGTCAAGAGTAGAGGGCTGGAGAGATGGCTTAGTGGTTAAAAGTGCCGCCTGCTCTTCCAAAGGTCCTGAGTTCAATTCCCAGCAAACACATGGTGACTCACAACCATCTGTAATGTGATATGGCGCCCTCTTCTGGCGAGCAGGTGTACATGCAGGCAGAGCAGTGTACACATAATAATAAATAAATCTTAAAAAAAAAAAAAAAAGTCAAGAGTAAATGAAAATGACACAGTCGTGTTGCCAGGGTCTTGAAGTATAACTTTGATGGCATAAATCTTTCTTGAGGGGGACAAAGGCAGCTCCAGGTTCGGGTGCTGTTAGGAACAATGTGTGAAGCTGAGAAGGTCCCTGTGGCCCCCACTGCTTACTCCTTCCTGGCGCACATACCACATACCCTCCAGGCAGTTCCCCCCTTGGCTGCTCCAGGAGCAGAGAATGAAGAGAGTGAAATCAGAATCCATTAGTGGGCTCGGTCGCTGTGAGAACACTGGTAAGAAACCCTGTAGAACGAAACCAGAGACGTAATAAAAACCTTACTTTTAGTGAGAGAAGAGTTTATGACAGTCCACTCCCGGTGTCCACCCCGAGGGTCTCTGGGTGTCCAACTCTCATAGCAGGCTGTGGTGTAACAGAGATGGGGGACCCGTCACCCACTCATCACCTGGCTCCTACCTGTCCAGCCAGCGGACTGTTCTCATCTCTTACAGTCACAGGTGTTGTTGTGAAACACTCTGTGCCTACAACTCAGAGGCAGCTCGTCACCACTGGTTAGCAGAGACTTAGGAAATATGAAGCAGCAGCCAACTTGACGTATGTGGTGGCACACACCTGTAATCCGACGTATGTGGTGGCACGCACCTGTAATCTGACATATGTGGTGGCACACACCTGTAATCCTAGTACTAGCATGGGCCATGTGTCCAAGGCCAGCCTGAGCTACACTGCTGAGACCTTGTCTCAAAAGACTACGATGGAAGCCGGGCGTGGTGGCGCACGTCTTTAATCCCAGCACTTGGGAGGCAGAGGCAGGCAGATCTCTGAGTTCGAGTCCAGCCTGGTCTACAAAGCAAGTCCAGGACAGCCAAGGCTATCACAGAGAAACCCTGTCTCAAAACAAAACAAACAAAACAAAAACTAACATGGATGAATGAATGGAAGGAGGAAAGGAAAAGGGTGGACAGGCACAGCTTTAATTACCTGGTCTCCAACTCACACTCTTAGATTGATTTAATGAACTAATCTATCCATTGCTCGCGGATTGCTCGCCGTGTGGGGTTAAGCCTCACCCCAATACCAGGACAATTGTTTCATTTATGCTTTTATAAAAACAAAGGGAAGAGAAAACAGAAAGCCTATGGAAAGGCTTCCCTCTAAAGGCCCTGGTATCAAAATAACGTTTTCCAATGAGTCAAGATAGACCAGAACTCGGGGACCGAGTGAGCGCGCCCTTCCTGGCTGAGCCTGCGGAGGATGCGAACACCAGAGAGGGAACTTGGGCGCCCTTCCGGGCTCGCCTACAGGAAGCTCACCTAACACTGCTGAGTCTGGGAGGGCGTGACCAACACACAGCTCTACTGAAGCATTTCCCAATACGACTCTCCAGATCCAATGCCACTGTCTTCTCCCTGAGGTCTCCAGGTTGCTTAGTAATATTTTGGTACAGATAACCCAGTCAAGAGAGATGTTTGGGTAGAACGTCGGTCCTGATCCACGGCCCCCAACCTGTCCCTCCTGAGCCCCATCTAACTCCCATAGCAGCTCAGAGATTTGCTTCCAGTGTGACTAACTCAAGAGGCAAAATCCAGAGCAACACTGAAATCCACATTAAAAAAAAAAAAGGCAGAGAAGGGTGCTAGCCTAAGTGAGGCAGAGAGCAAGAGGGGCTGTCACTCCGTCATCCACTGTGTGTTCTCGCTGTTTGGCAAAACCTTAAATCACGGACATCAGGATTGCCAGTGCCTGGCTCTGTGCTGGGCAAGCAACAGGGACTCAGCAGTAATGGTTTCATGATTGAAGAACCACCCCCAGCTGGGGGAAGCCTATGGCGCCACAGCCTCTCACCAGGCCCGTGAACTTCATCTTAGGAGACGCCTGAGTCCCCATGAGCACGGGTAGCCTCCATTTCCACGCCTGTATAATGGGGTTTGGAACGTAGCCCTCATGCTGAGAAGATGGCACAGACCACTTGTTTTTGTAACTCCTAACGGTTGCTCGTGGCTCCCAGCGCTGGGGTGATGCCATTTCCTCACACCTACAGGTCCCTGAACTTGAGTGACAGCTGTGTTCTGTTCCTAGTAGAGATCTAACGGCACCTGTGGACCTTTCCTTCCCCCTTTGGGGCGTGGAGCTTAGCAGAGGGTGAGGAGAAAGAGCGTGGGCAGGGTAGGTGCCGTCGCTGCGCTCTGGCCGGCTCACCTCACTCTTTAAATCAGCCCTTGAGAACCTGGGCAGGTCTGCGCCCCACTCTGCAATAGTAGCTGCGGTTTTCAGAGGTTCTGGATCCGACCAAGAAAGATTTTGAGATCTCTGCCTTTATTCAGCAGCTCCCCAACCTCTCACCCATGCCTCATCTGTTCCAAAGTTCTGAGTAAAAATGCAATCACCTATGCTCTGTGCTGAGCTCTGGGTACCTCTTCTGGCAAGCCAGGAACATCAGAAACACTAGGCCAAAGCAAGGAATGGCTTCCCTGGTTCCTGGGGAAAGCAACAGCTGGGAGGGTTAGGGACAAGTGTTTACGTTCAGGGGCTTAAAAATACCCCTCCCTGTAGATCCTCAATTACCCTGCCCAGTGTTCAACGTATCAATCCAGCTGGCCATAATGACCCAAAGTACAGCTGGATGCCGTGCCATGACTCTGCAGACTCCAACAGGACCGGCAGGTGGGCACAAGCTGTCAGGGTTGTGGGGGCACTTGCGGCCCTCAACGCATGTCATCTTCAGCTCTGCTCTGTTTTATTTACCGGTCTCCACTCTGGTCTTGGAAAATTCTGTCTCCAGTCCCTAGCCAAACCACATCCCTACTTCAAACTTCTCCAAATTCTCACCTCCAAAAAGCAGTGCCAGGTTAACACACCTGGGTCCAATTACTCTAGCGGGGCTCTTCCAACACGCTCCATGACTTAGCCCTTGTTTATGTCAGGCCAGCTGGAGGTGATTAAGGCTGTGTGGTTAAGTTCCTGTTGTGTGTGTGTGTTTGAGGCAACGTTACACTTCTCGGTCTCTGTCCTTTCTGATCACACAGTCTTCTTTCTCCCTGGCAGGAGCAATCCTGAGCTCCAAGCCTGCTTCTCTCATCACCCATAAGGCTCTGCGCACAGTCCATGAAGGCTGCATGGTTCGCCGTCCAAAGGCCTGCTTCTAATTTCTGTAGAGAGGGCCTTTTGCTCAGCAAACTGAAACGATTAGTTCCTCTAATCTTCCAGAATTCAATAAACAAAAGAAAGGGGGAGAGATTCGTGAGGGCACTCTGTCCTGACGGGACAGTACGGCACTTGGGAAAACCATGATATGCTCATCGTTGAGGAAGATCTAAGCATTGAACTCAACAGTGTTTTTCCAAGTATTGAAAGGAAACACGATCCCAGGTCTCTGCACCCTGTGGCATCTAAGTCTTTTGTTTTAAGTCATCAGTTGAGCTATGAGGTGGCTCCTTGACCACTTCTGCTGAGGGTCTCTTTAAGGACTATTTTTCTAGTTTGCCAATTCCAGAAGCACTTTCAATCTAATGCTCTACTGGTGTTTCTCACTAGAGGCAAAATTGTTCTATTTTTCAAGTTGGGGGCCTGGACTAGTTTCATTAAAAATCTTAATTTCCCGCGCAGACTCAGAAACCAATAGCACTGAAGGAGACCTTAAGAGTTTGTTCTCTTTAATCCCAGCACTTGGGAGGCAGAGGCAGGCAGATCGCTGTGAGTTCGAGGCCAGCCTGGTCTACAAAGTGAGTCCAGGACAGCCAAGGCTAACACAGAGAGATCCTGTCTCGAAAAACCAAAAAAAAAAAAAAAAAGTTTGTTCTCACCAGTTTGTTCCTATAAAGAAGAAAAAGGTGTCACATGGCTCTGTGCACATACTACTAAACTTAAAACAAGGAGATGGGGCTGCATCCTAACATCAGCACAGCAAAAGGAAGGTCATTCCAGGTCGACACCAAGCTGTCTGTCATGCCGTGAAGCCTCGGCTCAGAAGTACTGGGGCCAGAGAGACAGCTATTGGGTACAGGGGCTTGCCACCAAGCCTGTCAACCTGAGTTTGATCCTGGCATCTCCCACAAGCTGTCTTCTGCTATACTGAGATGTGTTCACACCTACACATACAAATAATGAGTGTAATAATATTATATGCACTGGTGTGAAGGTGTCAGATACCCTGGAACGAAAGTTACAGTTATCTGTGAGCTGCCATGTAGGTGCTGGAAACTGAACCTGGGTCCTCTGGAAGAACAGCCAGTGCTCTTTACTGATGAGCCACCTCTCCAGCCCTGTGTAATAATTAAAAACAAAACAAAACTAATCTTATACCTCTAAAATAATCAGCTGTTAGTGACCAGACTTTCTAAAAAAAATAATAATAATTAATGAGAATTTTCCGAATACAAAATTGTGAACATGGTCAAGTTTGCCTGCAATTCCAAGACTCGGGAGGCTCGGTCAGGAGGATGGAATGCTTGTGGCTAGTCTGAGCTATACAGTAAAGGCACTGTCTTCAAAAACTAACCAAACAAATATTTAACAAATCAGTACATGTTATTGCTAGATTTAACATATTTGCTAAGGGCTAAACTGTATCGAAATTTGTATTTGCTTACTCAGAACATTATTTCATAAATATTTAAGCGCTCACTATGTGCTGGGCATTGCTTTAGTGAGTATCAGTGGAACAAAAAAAAAAAAAAAAAAAAAAAAATCTATCAGCTTGGGTATTCTCCCTGAAGAGACAGAAACCAGCGTATTTAAAAATTACTCTGAGATGATGATACAAACTCTTCTAAGCATAAAACGAGGTTGAATACTGTGGCGGGGCTGGGTGCAGGGGGACAGGGAGACTGGTATTGTAAATGAGTGATTGGCGACAAATGAAGGGGAGAAAAAAATCTCCCAGATAACTGGGAAAGATGCTCCAAGCCCCTGCAAGGAGGGAGGCAGGCACCACAGCTGACAACGCGAATACAGTGATCAGCAAATGGTGAAATGCTGGGAGAGGCGCTGGCAGGTCACTGGGACCATGGAAGGGAATGTAGGTTTTATTCTAGATATGATGAGAAACCAGCTTAAAAATATGAATGGGTGGCCTTGTGATAGGGCCTGAGTCATTAAAGAATCAAGCTCAGAGAACAAGACCTTATTAGCCAATAAAGATAGCGCCTGGCATTTATTGGGTGACGGCTTGACTCTAGCCACCGTCTGCCTGTCATCTTTTAATTATTTCTTTGTCACAGCGACCCTACAAAGCAGACTGTGTCATTACGCCAGGAACTGAGGCAGAGAGAGGCCAAAGCAAGAAGCCTGGTTTCCAATGTGAGCGCTACCCCAGACCCCTGAATCCTCAAAGGATTGGGGTAGAAATGGCTACATCGCAAACATCAACATGTCGGGTGGAACACGGGCACACTCAGGAGACTCTCACAGTGGAAGGAAGCAGAGTGGGTATGACATCTTAGAAAACCTGGAAGTCGTAGATAATTCTGGGGCTTGGGTTTTCACAAGCAGCTGATAGTGTTCTTTTCAGAGACGGGCAACCGATGAGGGGAGCCAGGGCTGTGCGGGACTCAGACTAACTCTCCAAACTGGTAAACCGTCCACATCCCATGTGGCTGCCGCTCCAAGTAGCCAAGACCGTAATGACTTAAGACAACAGAAACCTGCTCCCTCTGGTTTTGAAGGCCGGAATTCTCTCCTCGTGGCCTCTGGAAGAGCAGTTTCTGGTTGCCTCTTCCAGCCCCTCGGTTTGTGACCTCATCCCTCGACCCCGTCTCCAGGGTCACACTGGCCTTCCCGCTTCTGGCCATTTCCTCAGCTCTCACAAGGAAACGTGATAACCTCCCCGCCGGAAGGTGGGTGTCCACATCTGCAGGCTCTGTGTGCAGCACCGTTCACAGAGGTGACCCATGGGGTGACTAGAGTTAACAAGACGTCGCTCTCTTCTGCGTGGGGATTGATCTTCTGTAAATCCTTCAGCTCTGTAACCCTGGCGTGCCCATCACAATATATAGCGACTCGTGTACTTGCAGAAAAAAACGTTAAAGGTCTGTCAGGAAGAAATTCAAGGGGATTTCCTGGGAGCACTGGCCTGACAGGCACCAAGAACATAATTCCCAGGGAGCAAAGCTCTAGGGGGGGCATGTGACTTTTATGTTAGGGTGGTGTACATATACACAGCAGCAGGTACATGCATAGAAGTGTGTACATGCACAGTCACACACACATATGCACACACACAGACACACATATACATATAAACACATAAAGACATACACAGACACAAACACACAGCCTCACATACAGTTACACACATGTATGCACACACAGAGAGACACAGACACACAGACACAGTCATACACACGCATCACAAACACACACAGACACACACAGACACAAACACACAGCCTCACACACACAGTTATACACGTATATGCACACACACAGACACACAGAGACATACACACAGATAAACACACACCCCACAAACACATATACACATAAACACATATAGACACAGAGACACAAACACACAGCCTCACACATACACAGTACACACACACACACAGCCGTCCTGTCATCAGTTGTCATCCTTGTCTTAGATTCATCTGAGTAGACTAAAGCCAGCTGTGTCTCAGGCCTGACCATTTCTCTAAACCCAAGACAAACCCCCGCCCCCAGCCTCCATAATGTATGTGTTTGTGGCCACAGGTCATAAATGTCATTTTTAGTTAATTGCTTCCATTTCTTCCTTCCACTGAACCCTTAACCACAGTTACCAGCAAGGGACAGGAACAGAGCGGCTGGCTTCTCCTGTCCACCCCCGGGGTAGCCTCACTCATTAGCAGCAAACTTCCTGACAAAAATGGGGGGGGGGGGGTTGGATTTTAGAAAACAAAAGTACAGTATAAAACAAAAAAACAGAGTTTCTGAACCATGCAGGGAGTAAGCAGTGCTCAGCATGTGTAGACAACTGCGCTGTGCCCTGCAAGGGGCCTCTCTCAGCATTACATGCAAAACCCCACATCTCTGCTGGAAGTGTGCACGCCGGCTCACTACTCAGAGCCAAGATAAAGAAGAAATCTTTACGAGTACCGTAAGTATGAGTCATAAAAAATAGGAAACACATGCAGGACACATGCACAGTCACGGTACCAGGCCAGGAGAAGTGTTTGGGAAACATATATGAACACGTGGCAGAGATTAACCCCTGCATGCTGCTCCAACACCACACACAAGTCACCACCACCACCACCACCCCCCCCCCACAAGAAAACAAGTTGGGCTTTTTAAAATGCAAATAGGAGAAAAGCTGAGTCAATAAAAGGAACTTGGAGCAGGCTTCGAAAGATTTTATGATTTGGGGAAATTTGAACAGCTTCCAATTAAAACACTGAGAATTAGATCTTTAACGGCATTCAAAATGAACACGATTCTTTCAGGAAAGCTCTCGTTTACAAGAGTGCCTTTACCATTGCGTTTGGAGTCTTACTATCCTAACGTTCAGTCGGGGGGGGGGGTGCAGGGGGCAGGGGGGCTGCTCTTCAAAATCATGAAAGCAGGAAACACAAACAGACAGCCAAGCTGCTCAGGGAGCTGTGGAACCTTCGGGTGGTGGGGCCTCAGCTGTGACCTAAGAAGCGGAGCATGGGGCGGGGGAGGGGGGTGCGGATTGGGCCTTATGGGCCTTATGGTTGCCCTACTCTTCTTCTCTGCTTCCCAGTCAGCCAAGAGGTGAGTGATGAGCCTGAGGCACTGGACACCAAAGCCAGAGGCAGCTCCCACTGCCTCGGCTTCCCTCACAGGGGTGAGCACTCTTTCCCTAAGAGGCGCCAGCCAGGTGTTTTTGTCACAGTAGCAAGAAGAGTAGCTACGGCTGTCGCTGTCGTGTGCTCAGTGATCTGAATCACTTGATGTGAAAAGTCCAGCCATCTGAGGTCGGGGCCCAGAACCCACAGTAGGGAACTGACTCCTGAAAGTTGTGCTTTCAACCTCCACATAAACACTCACACTTTCACCTCTCTCCCTCTCTCTCTCTCTCTCCCCCCTCTCTCCCTCCCTCCCTCCCCCCCCACACACACCATATTTTTTATTATTGTTGTTGTTGTTGTTATTATTATTATTTTAAAGGGGAACTAAACTAACACCATAAAAAGAAGGCCTCAGCCCAAAGGCCTCACATGTCACACAGGAGCAAGTCATCCTGACAAAACCTGTCTCCCTTACCCTGCCTTCTCTGCACCTTCAGAAACCTCTGGATCCCTGACACAACACTGCTGCTATACAGTAAAACTTGAGCTGAGAGGCATAATAGGAAAGCGAAATATTGTTTGGGGCCTAACAAGGTGCTAAGCTCACCTAAGGCTTTAATAAAGTCACTCACTGTCTCTGTCAGAAGTTTGTCAGAAGCAAGAGATCTCAATTTGCACTTCACCAAAACCCAAACGACAGTGAGGCCATTAAAATACCCATGGGAATGGCTAGCAGGCTTCAAGGAGCGCAGTGTACCCTCCCCGTCCCACCTGTCATTTGCCAGCCCTCAGCAGCCATTGCTCCTCACACAAGTGAGGCCAAACTTACCTCGAAGGCTCGTCTCTTAAGACAGCTATCACTCAACCCAGCACCCAGGTATTGAGCACAGACGCCGGCCAGGGCAGGCCCAAGGCCAGGCAGATGAACCCACAAAGGATCTCAGTGTTCATGCATGCCAACAAATACAAATTAAATGTTAATGTGCACAACCGGACGTTTGGGCTCCAGGCAAGAGGCTACAGTGACCCTGGGCCCTGATGCCGGCTCCAGCATTGGCTTGTAGCATGCACAGCTCTTCTAGTCTCTCCCCTCAGGAGGAGCTGAAGCCACCTACAAAGGCGTCTTCCCTCAGCCACTCTCCCCCTCGTCCTTCACCTCCAACACAGAGAAATGTTCTGGTTTCACTCGAAGAACATTCACGTTGGGACTGAAAATGCCTTCACAGCAGTATTATTGTCAGTGTCGTGGGGGAAGGCAGGGACTCACCCAGGTCCTGAGTTCTGTAAAAATCCTCACCTACAGCAGAATCCTTACAAAAGCCAGCTTTGGTTCTGTTAAAAAAAAACAAGCCCAACTCGTTCAAGTTTAAGATGGGCTACCTAGCATGCCAGCCTTTCAGACAGGACCGCCTGGATAGCCGGAGGTCTGGCTACAGTTCCCTGGTAAGGCAGAGAGAAAAGCCAAGGCACATGAGTGCAGAGGAGGTCAGACTCACGGGCCGACCAAACCAGCCCCTGCATCTTTAAGACCAGACCCTCATAAATGGCTTTGCTCCTGCTGGACACCATGCTCTAAATAAACAGATTCTTCTGGCTGGCGCACAACTTCCTGTAGGGTTCTGGTGGGTAAGGCTTGGAAGACACTGCCAAGTCCAACTTCTGAGCTGCCTTAGAAAACAAGCTACAAAGACTGGAGTCCAGAGTAAACAAAGGAAGAGCCACATTAAACAAGGGACAAATTACTATATAGGCAGGATATTTTAAGTAGTCACCAAGGAAGAAAACAAAATTTTTAAAAAAAATCAAGTTATTAGTTATTTAAGAAGACACTAGAGTAAAGCACATTCTCTTTATTGGAAAAATCAAAATTAATTAAGAGCTGGCTGGGAGTCCCCACCACCACCACAGGGACAGATCATTCTACATGGCATGCCTTCAAACCGGGCTCAGATCAAATGAGTTACCCAAGGGAGCAGCACAGAGGACACACACACACACACACACACACACACACACACACACAATTTATAGCTTTCTACCCAGCTGAGGGAAAGACTACCTAGTTTATTAGCAAATGACTAAACCCTGAAGAAGAAACAAGAATGCAGTCAGGGTCTAGAATGGACCTCGGAAAGCCTGAAACAGAAGCCTGCAGACTTTAGAGTAAATGGTGAGATGAGTGAAATGACGCTGAACTAAGGAAGACTATCCTAGAGCATGTGAAAACCCAGGCCACGTCCATTGACACCGTGCAGGTCAATCAAGCGGGCACTGCAGGATGGGCTAACGTGAGAACAAGCCAGGTGTGGGCCGACCGGCATGCTGTGAGAGAGTCCCTACACCTGGCTCCCACACTCAGGAGTCTACTTCCCAGGTGACACACGCGACTGGCACGAGAAGAATAGGAGCGGAGAGATGGCTCAGGGGTCAAGAGCACTTGCTGCTCCTGAGCTAACTCAGGGGTCAGTTCCTACACCTGGACGGCTAGATCACAACCACCTACAGCTCCAGGTTCAAAGGGCCCAATGCCTTCAATGTCCTCCTTAAGCTCCTGCACTCATGTGGGCGCACGTGCACACACACACACAAACACACTCAAAAAGAAATCTTTAAAATCATATTTTAAAAAGGAGAATAAATGTATGGAACAAAGCCAGGTGTGGTGGTGCACGCCTTTAATCCCAGCACTTGGGAGGCAGAGGCAGGAGGATCACTATGAGTTCAAGGCCAGCCTGGTCTACAAATTGAGTCCAGGACAGCCAAGGCTACACAGAGAGACCCTGCCTCAAAAAACAAAACAAACAAACAAAAAGTACGGAACAATGGATTCAGCTCTCGAGGCTGTGCCCTGTATCTTTTTTTATATTTTTAAATAAACAGTGTCTAAGTGTGTTGATCAGCCTGGCTCTGAATACCTGGGCTTAGGTGAGTCTCCTACCTCAGGCAAGCACAGGCTGCCAAATGTGAGGAAAGATCTTGAAGCCGGCACTCTGAAGTGTCTCCAGGGATACCGGGGCTGTCACAAGCCTCACCCGCCCACCCATGTGACTATGTCCTAACCCTTATTTATGTGGCTGTTCCAATCTCATCTTCCACTTTTTAGCCCTAATCCAACCCCACTATTATCCCAATCTTCTATCCCAGGGCTGGCAAGCTACTTCTACAAAGGACCAAACAAATATTTAAGGCTTCAAAAGCCACATGGGTCGCTTACACATTATTCAACTCTGGCATAACAAGAACACAGCCACAGGCAATACATTAAAAAGCAGCATGGGCATGTCCTAATAAAACTTCATTTGCAAAAATAGACATCAGACTGATTAATGGACCAATTATAATATATCCATATGGTAGAATACTACTCAGGAATAAACAAAAAATAACAGATACACATTAAAAACATGCGTGAATCTTGAGTACATTATGTGAACTGGAAGAATCCAGCCACAAAAATCACCTGCTACATGACTCCATTTATATGACTGTCCAGAACAGAAACAAGAAAATACATCAGTAGTTGTTGGGCTGAGCAGAAAAAGAAGAAAGAAAGAAAGAAAGAAAGAAAGAGAGCAAAAGAAAGGAAAAGAAAAATGGGGCAAGGACGAATTTTCTTTGAGAAATAATGGAAATGTGAAATTAGATTATAGGGCTGTATTAGGTACTGGCTATGACTAAACACTTGACAAAAGCAAGGGTTTACTGTGGCTCGAAGTTTGAGGGCACAGTACATAACGGTGGGGAAGGCGTGGCATCAGGACCTCGAAGCACCCGGCCACGGCCCCAGCCCCAGCCACGGCCACGGCCACAGGGAAGCCACACTCCGAAGCAGAGGCGGTGAATGTTTGCACCCAGCTCCCATCCTCCCTTTCATTCAATGCAGGACTTCCCGCTGGAACAGACAGTACCAGTCACATTTAGTCAGTCTTCCTACCAACCAGTTAACCTCACAGAGGATCCTGTCAAATTGACAACGGCTATCAGCAGACCCAATTGCTTGTCACATGCTCCGTGAATATACTAAAGCACTGCCTTGTTCATCTTAGACAGGTGAAACTTAATGAACGCAAATTGCCTCGCAATAGAATTACTTAAAAGCAAATAAAACCACGAGCAGGATTCGGTCTGAAGGTGACAGCCACTCCACGCCACACACAGCAAAGACCTTGCCGCTTCCATGTGCGGTTTCCGGTCTTCCCTGTGGTACGGTGGCCTCACCCTCTGCCAGACAACGTCTGCGTGACAACGTCTAAGCCTTCCACAGAACACTCTGTCCTCGGGGAATCCGCTCTCATCGCCAGTTAGAACTACCACTCCCTTCATGCGCTTCTGCAAACCTTTGTTAACGTGTCAAGTCACATCATCTGTCACGCTGGGCTACGCTTCTTCTTCCTTAGCCTCGCGCAGGTGCAGCGGACACAAAGATGAGTAAGAGCCCCGCAGGGTTTAACCCGGAGCCTCTTACTAAGTAACTCAAGAACAAGTCTGTGAACAGGTACACCAAGGAGCGATGACGGGGGTATCGGTTATGAGATGGGGTTTATGAAGTAGTTTCAAGCTAAATGGGAATGACGAGGGTTGAAGGCAGTCCCGGGAGACTGAGGGGGCTGCACGGGAAGTAGAGAGGAACAGACATCCCAGGGCAACTGCACAGGAGGTGGAGATAGGGTTTGAAGGGATGAGGTAAAATCTAAGATGCTTCAGATTTTAGATGGCATGCTGACACTGGTGGCCCCAGGAAGCTGGAGCAAGGAGAACTGACAGAGAGGCTCTTAAATTCCACTTCAGAGACAGTATCTTAAAGTAACGTTATTTGATGGCCGACAGGCATACGTGCCAGCCCAAAGGGCATAGGGCATCTCTCAAACAAGGGCTACCATCGTCTGCATTTCCTAGGAGGGAAGTTGGGCTTCGAGAACTGAGGGGCCCACCAGAAGCCCGCGCTTGGGAAGTGGCAGAGCCGAGGCTGACCCTGACTCACCGATCGCCGCCGTCTGACCGCGCTGCATCTCGGGGGCCCAGGAGCTTGAGGTGGGACTAGCAAGCGAAGTGAGAAACGCCCCATTGGTTCTTCCCCTTGAGGGGCCTCCTAAGTGTCAGGAGTCAGAGGCAGGGGTGACAACCCAAGTCCTCAGAGCAGACAAGCCATCCCCAGGACAGTAGAGGGACAAAAATAAGGCCAACGGCTGCTCAGTCCAGAACCCTTGAAAGGGAAAGAAGAGAAACCGAGGACACCAGAAAACAGACGCAAAGGAAGCCAGACCAGCAGACTGACACTGTGCCTGGCAACCAAGATGGCAGCGCCGCCGGGAAAGGGACTCTTGGCGGAAGGCAGCAAAAGTAGAAGGGCAGAGGGAGGGTGTAATGTGGAGGAGAGAGCTCTCGGTGGGACCAGGGGCCCCGGCTGCCTCCTCAGCCCTGTCTGACAGGGGATGAATTGGTGCTTTACCCTCTGGTCTGGCCCCTCCCTGCCCCCAGCAGCCCCTGAGTTGGTCAGAAGGCGCCATATATGACACCGGAGGTGAGCAAAGAAGAACAGGTATCAGACAACAGAGAGGGTGAAGGCTGTCCTGTGTCACCCAGTCAGGAGTTCAGAAAGGAGAGGGGGCGGGGGCGGGGGGAGCGCAGGAGGAAGGAGGCACTGCCTAGAGGCAAAGGGGGAAAGGAGAGGGGGCGGGGGGAGCGCAGGAGGAACGAGGCATTGCCTAGAGGCAAAGGGGCCAAGTTCACACACGGCCTCTCCAAAGAGGGGGACAAAAATGGTAAACCGAGTATGTCTAACTTACACGAAAATATTTCAAAAACACTGTCAAGGGAAGGATGGGAGGTAATATAATAAACATTGCTGTGGAACGTTTTGAGTCTTCAAATTAAAAATTATTAGTAGTAAATTTCCCTTTATTTGCAAATGTCAAGTACCAGATACGGTGGGTAACGGGATCCTAGGCCCCCACACACTGGCATCTGCCCAGCTGGCATAGCAGGGGGCGGGGGTTGAACTGATTGATAGATCTGCTCTTGGCATTAGTCTATGGCTTTTATATGCTACGAGCAACGCTAAAGGGGGAAAACAAATCACACTTTCAAATGTGGAGGGCACCCGTGTAGAAACATATTCTAACGAGAGTCCAGGAAAATGGAGCGGCCCAGGGCAGGACAGCAGGAGCACAGATCAAGGTTGTGACGCTAACCTCCTCCAGGGAGGTCAAACAGTGCACCGGTTGGGAAACACTGTTGCTGCACAGATTGAAAGGGGTCAAGGCTCGACTCCTCCCCTTCCTGAAGAGGATGAGGCAGGAAGAAGAGACTTGCTTCATCTACCAGCACTGGACACACCCCAGCACTGAAGGCGCATGCTGAAGGAATGGAGGCTACCTGGCTCAGCTCCCCTGCTGGGCAGGGGCCTAAGCACTGCCAGGTGAGGTTACACTGTGCAGACAGCCCTTACAGGGTTTAAACTACGCAACCAGCTGAGTCTGGTATGGCTGCTGCTTAACCTCTCGGCTCAGCCTGTGTCCTGGTTTGCCAAGGCTAGTGTTAACTAGTGCCTCTGGTTTAGGCATCCAGAATACCAAGATTGGATTCGGAGAGTCCTTAGCTGTAGTTTTAGATTGCACATACTGCCCCCAACTTGACCAGAGCGGGCAGTGTCAGCTCCGGCTGCACAGATTGCTGTCCCCGACCCCGTTCTTCTGCCTAGGCCTGGCAGACACCATCACACCGCCCAACATCATTTAGGAGAAGGGATGACACTTTTTCAATGATGTGAGTGTCCTATCCAGTTAGAGTCTTTGGCCCCATGTGTCAGTGACACCTCCCTTTGAAGGAAATCATTAAAAGTAGAGAAAGAGACAGATTTGGGGGAATGTACGTTAGCGACACAGTGATGATTTTAGAAGTCATCCATCTTGCTACACTAAGGTGACAACTCCCATGATCCTCCCTGCCCCCACGATGATGATCTCCTAGCCAACAGGCAGGCCTTACGTGTCGTTGGAGCTTGTTTAGAATGGAACCTCTGATCTCAAGGTCCATGCATTCTCAGCGAGAAGCAAGCAGCGCCTGAACTAACCGCCAGACACCGCCGAACTACAGTAACACAGTGGGAGGGAGCACACCTAGCATTTAGAAGGTCCTGAGTTTGGTCCCCAGCACTGAAACAAACACATACATTAATTTTTTTTTTTTTTCACAAAAACCAACTTTCATCACTATGTCTCTGTGGGAGGAGTTGAGTTGACATCTACACTTGCTTAGTGAAACTCCTATGTAGGCTGCATGTAAGAGATGAGAAGCAAATATCTCCTCAGGGTTAGGGGCTAGCTTCCTCCTGTATGGACACAGAGACTCCTGCCGGGAAGGCCTTAGTGACCGCAGCAGAACAGGTACACTCCCCCACAGGGAAGAAATGCAGCGCATTTGGAGGTGCTCTGCTCTCTGGGTTCTCCAGACACGTACAGTACATAGCCTTGAAGGGGCATACCAGCTGTTTTGTGGGAAGGCTCCAGGCAAGACCCTTTCCTGAGTCCCCAAGTACAGCCTAGGGTGACTTGTATTAACATCACAGAAGCAGAAGGGACCATTAGATGCTGACAGACAGGTTGAGTGTGGAAAAGCCATTCAGGCAGCAGGTGGAGCTACCAGAAGATGTGACATCATATGAGGCCTGGCTGTGAGCGCAAGTCTCCCCCCTACACAGCTAAAGCGGGTGTAGTCACATGAAGTGTCAGGGCTCTCAGGTCGCCACAGAAAGTTTCTGGGGACAGTAGGCTGAAAACAAGCCCTTGCCAGGGGTGCCCTTGTGAGGCCAGCAACGGCTCCTGAGGCTGAACTCCGCATTTCATAATTACTGGCATTTGCTATGCTAATCCTAAACCACACCAAAGAAGAGGCCCTGCCACACAGAGAGCAACTGCAGCTCTACTGTGGAGCCTGAGGGAATTAAAACAGTGATGGTAGTAGCCCAAGAGCAGGAAGCTCCTGTGACAAGCTCGAACACAAACGTGAGCCTCTCTGGGAAAGGCTCCTCCCCAGTTAACTGACAGGGCTCACTTGGCCTCCTCAAAGTGGGGAGACAGTTAGAGCATTACCAGACACTGTTCAGAGGGAGCAAGCCCACTCACCCACTGGTTGCATGACATCCCCCCCAAACCCCAGACACCCTCTTCCACTAAAACAGAGACAAGCCAAGGCTCCTCTCAGGCTGCAAAGGGCCACCTGAGTTCCTGTGTGTGCCTCATAAGGGGGTGGCCAGCATGGCCTGTCCCAGCAGAGCTGCCATCATTGGTATCGGGAACTGAGGAAGCCGCTAAAAAGCCAACAGAACATTTTAGGGAGTTCCCTCCTTCTCCTGCTCCTGCTCTGGCCTTTCCTGCCCTCAGGAAGAGCCAAGGAATGGACAAGTTACACACACGAAGGTCTAAAGAGAGATGGTTAACACAACCATCTGCCACAACCAAGAAGCTGGGGTCCACAGTGCAAACCCGCGCAACGCTGACACGTTGGCTCTCTCTTGCTTCGGGCATCACTTTGCACTTTCACCTACAGGGCTGCTACACCTGTTGTCGGGAGCTCACCAGGGCCTGTTTTGGGATGAGGCAGAGAAGCAAATATATCAAGCTATGAGGGGCTACGTGCTCTCTGGTGGGTGGCTTTCTTAAACCTGGTTCCTTTCCCACAGCACACCCTCTCACAGTCAGGAAGTGCCCTGAGGTACAGACTCACAGAGGGGAACAGCGTTGGCTGCAGTCAACCAGCACAAGGAGCAGTCACAGGGATGAGAGTGGCTAACGTGGGGCAGAAAGATGGCTCAGAGGGGGAAAAAATGCTCGAGGCCTGAGTTTGAATCCTTGTGAAGATGGAAGGACAGAACTGACTCCACAATCCCCCATTGCTTCCACGAACGTGCTGCCTTGTCCCCACCCCACCTATATACAAGATGATGATGACGATGATGATGATGATGACGCAGTGATGATGATGCAGTGATGATGATGATGCAGTGATGATGATGATGACGCAGTGATGATGATGATGATGATGATGATGATGACGCAGTGATGATGATGATGATGATGATGCAGTGATGATGATGATGATGATGATGCAGTGATGATGATGCAGTGATGATGATGATGCAGTGATGATGATGACGCAGTGATGATGATGACGCAGTGATGATAATGATGATGATGATGCAGTGATGATGATGATGACGCAGTGATGATGATGATGCAGTGATAATAATAATAATGTCTTTCAATTAAAGATAAGAAAGTGGTAACACATATTCAGCACATAGACGATCTACTGTCTCGGGGCTTCCCGACCCCTCTGCCCTCCTCTGTACTCACTCAGAGGTCTCTGCCCAGTTTCCTGTCCCCTTCTAAGCTGCTATTTCCCGGAGCCTGTGATTACGAAGGAGAAGCATGGCCCTACATGAAAAAATCCTAATTCTAGCTCCTCCAGCGTCGGCCGGCTGGTGACAACTTCCAGGCACAGAGACTCTTGTTACCTCTTCTGCCAAGGAAAGTAGGCAAACCTTGTCCCAGGAGAAGCTCAGTCACGGAGCCTGGAGGGTAGGGGCTTGATCAAATGTTACAGAAGGGGTGCGCAATCACAGCCCCGGTGCTGATCCTGCGCCCCTAAAAGCTGAGGGCAAACAGGGCTGGTTTCATAATTCCCTCATATTCGAGAATGTTATAAGGGACCAACTGCTGAGATAGCTAGACACGCAGATGGGCCTGGGGCAGCGTGGCGACTCTGCAGCTAGTGTGTAAGTGAAGGCACTTTTTTTTTTTTTTTTTTTGCCTTAAATATTTGCTATAGACTTTACATAGCCCAACTCCAGCCCTTCCACATACACTCCTCAAACATGCCTCCCATTGCAATCTGCCTATCCGTGCAATGCCATAGCTACAAATCAAGTTGTCCAGTGAGAGTAATAAAAAGAATGGAGTTTAAGTTGAAAGATGAAGCAGCTTTGGTCTAAAAAAAAGACAGGGGGTGGGCAAAGCCGACTTTATGAGCTAATTAGACACTGGCTGGTCAAAGGGCTTTAAAAAAAAAAAAGAGATAAAATTCATTACCATCAAATTTACATTATAATTCAAATTTTTTATTATAGTTACAGGGCTGTATAACCGTTGACACAGTTTAACTTTAAAAAGTATTTCTGTCTTCCCTTTCTAAGGTTTCTATCACCCCAACTTCCGTCTTTCCTGTCTAGCCCTAAGCAAGCACTTACTTAACTTTTTGCCTCTCTGTGTTTATGTGTTTTATACACTTCACTTAGATGCAATCGCATAATGCGCAGTTGTGCGTCCATCTCATTTACTTAGCATGGTATTTTAAGTTTCATCTGTCCTGTGGTGTATTTCTGTGGCTGTGCCTTTTTAATTGTCTGACAATCTCCCGGTGTATGGATACACCACGGTTAACTTACCCGTTCACCGGATGGTGGTATGAAGGCATTTCTGAGTTTTAAGTACTCTAAGGAGCTTTTCCTAGGCACTTAAGCTGTCGTTTCTGCTGGGCATCTCCCTCAGCGGAACTGCTAACCTGTGGACTGGGTAACCTATTTCTAAAGGTTAGCGCAACGGCAGCCATATGTGTCTGCAGCCATAAGTAAAGAGAGGAGGAGAGTTTTAACACTTCACACCCACCTTGCCAACCAACAGGACTTCTTCCTTCTCTGTCTGGAGTCGCCCTCAATGCTCCTGTGTTTATGTAAAAAACCGTAAGGTCTATCATACGACAATTCTGCAGAGCCAGATGGAGTGTCCAAAGATGAGGGTCCCAGCATCATGCTTGCAAGCAGCCTTGGACTACAGCTATCTATCCTCAAAGCTCTCTGAGGAAGGCAATAGTGCCATGTCCCTTGGAGGTCTGTTGGCAGAAACACCTTTAAATCAAGGGCCGCAGAGCATACACAAACTGACTACACAAACGCGGAAGGAGCATGGTGTTGGGGCTGCCCTGCAGAAGGCCTCTCACCGAACTCTCCAGGGCCCCCCAGATAAGTGCACACCCTCTGTGCTACCACGTTCTGAAATGTCCATCCCTGGAGTCTGCTCCTTTTTCTGTGGCAGTCTTCGTCAGACCCATTGTCAGAGTCCACCGCAGTATCGCACGATTTAACACTAAGAATTTTCGGTTGTTGGTGTTCCTGAAATGGCTCGGCCTTTCCTTTTCCTCCTCAGCCCCTCTGAGGGGAGTGTGCAGAACATGAGGAATTGCTGTGTGCTGAGGAATTGCTGGAGTCAGCAATGCCTCGCGGGGGCTGTATTTCCTCCTTTCCCTCCCACCACAAACTCTCCCACGTACATTGAGAATTAAAGACACATTACTGGGATAAAGAAATCTGACCTGAAAAAATGTGTTGCAGCCACAGTGGCAAGCCACCAAGAGGATTGACAATAATTTCCAATGGAGCTGGGAAAGGTTAGATGCCCTGACTTTGAAACAAGCCAACACGGCACACTTTTTCACCAGATTAAAAGAGTCAGTTCTGTTTTCTCTGGTGGAGGTTCTGCGCCTGCACCACCACTGTGCACCCCAAAATGCAAGGAGACGCCGGCAACATGTACACAGTCACTTTTCTGGCCAAGAGAGAGCTGAAAGGTAAGTTACATTTTTTTTTTCAGCCATTTCCCCGAACTTCCACCTTCACAAGCAATTACTGCAGATGCTTTTTCCTGAGGAGACAATTCTGCCTCCTAACATTGTTGGCACATACACTACATAACAGGAAGAACGGCAACGGTGTGGGGAAGACCTATCCTCGTAAAGACTACAAGGAGTTTCATCTTCCTTGAGGTAGGCTGGGTGTTGTCAGGAGTTAACCTGTCTCATTGTCAATGAATCTTTAAAGTAATAAAAAAACATTTTTAAACGCCATATTCTGCATGTCTCTGGGGTTTTTGAAGACCTTGTCTTTCTATAGAGTCCTATCTATCTGCCGCACCTAAGATGTATATTCTAGTGATAAAAGTAGACTAGCAATTGACATGACCATGATTTAATCTACTAACATTTAATTTGTATCACATATTTCTCCTAAGCAGCTTGGTAGCACTTTCAAAGTATATATGTGTAATAATATAAATGTATTAGTACAAAAATAAAATAATTAAAAATATATTTAATATAAAAAGAAAAGCTACAAGGAGACCATTAATCCACGACCTACGCCACTGCCCAGTCACAGGGAAGAACGGGTCATTCACCTCTGCACCTCGTGTCCCCACATCTGTGCCCTGACCTGTAAAATCAACATAAGGAAGAGATGCCCAGCCGTGCAGCACTGCTGAGCCCAGGGCAAACAGCGACTAGTCATGGGCCTGGTCTGTTTTCTTGCCCATGACCACCAAGACTGCCATCTTGGAGAAGATACCAGAGCTGCCATAAGGAACTATCCTCAGGAGTACCTACTGAGCTTTGTCCTAGAGCTTTTCTGATTCGTCCTGCAGGACCCAGAGAGGGAAGAAAAAAAGAAAAAAAGAGGGGCATGTGTAAAAATGAGAGGGCAATTTAAAATCTCAGGAGACTGGAGCCCACAAGGTGGCTCAGCGAGCAGAAGTGTTGTCCATACAAGGCTGACAACAAGGACTCTGATCCGGTGCCAGAACTCAAGATAGAAAGAGAGATCCACTCACAGAAGCCAGTCTCTGCTGTGCACAGTCTCAGACTCAGAGGTCAACACCGACACTTACCTCTCTCTGCGCCTGGCCTGGTCCCTGATCTACAGTGCGGAGGTTTAGCACATGAACCTCATGTAGCAGCCTGGTTGTGCCTCTGCTGGCGCAGCCAGACAGGACGGTGAAGCTCTCCATCAGGGCCTGGACGGGATGAGAGGCGTTGGTTGGCAACAGTGCGCACCGGGGGCTGGGCTCTGGACCTGTGGACGTGATCACAGACAAGTGCTGTTTAGCAAGAGAGCTCTGAGGGATGGACTCATCCCTAACCTGTCTGAAGACCCTTTACAACTAAGTTGTTTCTAGAGCTCCAGAAAGACTAAAAAGCTAGTCTCATCTGACATCCCTCCCTTTCACATTTTTTGCATAATTTATATGTGTGTTTGATTTTTAAATTCTCTTTAGGCTCACAGGTCACCAATGAATCCCTTTGGGTTAAGGATACCATCCATTTTGGCATTTGTGTTTTTATTTCCTCTCTTGGGAAAAAAACTTGAGACAGCTGGAATAAAGTATTTAAAGTCCAAATAATACTACACACAAATAATATTAAATATCTATAATCGTATCTGTACTCCCCCAAATAGTCAAAGATAACATTTTAAGAGTTTTCCTTTTTTAGGGAAAAAAACATGTAACAAACTTAAGACCTACACAAAGAAAAATGTGTTAGAAGAGGAATTTGCAGCCAGACCTGCACAGCAAAGTTTGGGACAGAGATCAGGAACTCATCCTCCAAAAGCAGAGTGTGAGGATCAGAGCGTAGAAAGGAAAAGGCAGAACCCTGCGCATATGTGGCTCCTGCCTCCCCATTTTCTGCCGCTCTAGTGGACAACGTTTCCAATTCTAAACCCATCCACTCCTCAGCACCTCTGTTCCTTGCTGTCCCCAAACAATGAAGGAGGCGCCACACCCCAAGCTCTCTGTCCGAGCCATCTCTACAGCAAGGTGGTCCTTCTGACCACAGAGGGGGAGGGGAAAGGGGGGAGGGGAGAGGGGGGAGGGGGTCCAACCCCACAGCTGCTCCAGGTGTAAATGTCCACCCTCCTTCTTGCAGCTACATCCGACCTCGGAGAACTGCCAAGCAAAACCTGAACCCAGAACAGGGCGCACGAGCAGGCACCGAGTTGCTTAAAGATCGTCAGATGCAGCCAGAAGATTCTCAACGTCATGTCTTTGCCTAAGCTTGTCTTAGTCACTGGAACTCCTCAGCTCTAACCCCACCCCCCACAGCAAGCACCCCCAGGCTGAAGGAGGTAGTCCTCTGTCCCCAACCTCCTGATGGCCCCATAGTTTATTCACCCATCTCCTCTGCTGCAGTCCTTGACAACAGCAGGTGTGCACACCTGTTACAGCCAGTCAGGTGACACCTCCCCGATGGCCACATGCTCGTTTTCTCGTACTCACGTCAGCAGAGTCCCACCACAGCACCTGGAGACTCACACTCACAGACTCATTTCCCTCCCTCCCTCCCTCTCTTCTTCCCCATCTCCCTGCCTGCAGGGCCTGGCCACAAGGAACTAATGAGAAACGGGTATGTCAGCGGGTGCTGGAGGTGACTTCCCTGGTGACTTTGTGTCTGTTTAAATCTGGACCCCAAAGAAGAAAACAGTCACCTCTGGTTCAGGGCACTGGCTGAGATCGTGGTGGGCCGAGAGACTGCAGCGTCAGCACACCTGGACACTTTTTCTCACACTCCATCGTCTTCTGTGTGAGTTGCACTCAGTGTTCCAGGGAGGATCATTTACGAACCTTTGTCCTCTGCCGTGCATGGGACACTGGGTAGCCCACTGTCCACAGAGAAGCCCATTGGCTTATCTAAAACTCACGTTCAAACACTCAGATTTCCCACACCCCAACATCCCTGGTTATCACACGCCCGTGCATTTTCCTCTTTTGCAATAAATTCCTACTCTTTCTCTCCTGTTTAATCTGTTTGTCAGTGTTTCCCAAAGACTCTTGGGACAACAGAGGGAAGGGCTAGAACTCTCCACCCTCACACATCCCTGTGAGCACAGGGCTCCAGTAAGCTGCAAGCTCTCCTAAGGGAACCCAGATCAAAGTCCTCATCGCATTCCAGTGAGTTCCTCCGGCCTCTAAGTAACAAACACACTCTTGATTGCAGCCTCAGTCTCAAATGGCATCTGTAATTCTGGCCTAGTTGCTCCTTTGTACACACTCCAATGCTGTATACAAGCAGGCACCCTGCCTACTGGGCCAAGTCTATTTCAGGACTCACAGAAATTATCTAGGTTGATAATAGAAATCTGGTTTGAAATGAAGTATGTGCCTTTTCAAATGGGTACCAGCGCTGCCCCGCAATGCTTTCTGAGAGGGCAGAGGTGGTTAAGGGAGGGGCTGTGACAGCAATGGCAAGGGATGAGTTTGTGGGTGAGCCTCAGAGAAAGACTGTCCCCCTGATTCTGGGGACATAGATGATACATAACAGCTACTGTGTTTGGGAACACGAGCCTCATCCATGATTTACAATGATTACAAACTAAACACAATAAAACACGGTCTGTCATTTAACCCAAAGTACATCTACCAAGGGGCCTACGACCTGCTCAGCATGCCTGGTCTCTCCAAGGTCATCGCCGCTCCTCAAGTGCTTCCAGGAAGAGCTACCTGTTCTTGCTTGAGGTTCAGCTCTCGCCTGAAGTGTCAAATGGAAGCTGCCCACAGTCTACACCGATCGAGGCGCGGGGCAGCTGCCCTTCCTGAGGTCCTTCTGCAGCCCGTGTGTAAACATCCCCAGTGCTGGGTGCTGGATCTTAAAGGCTCTCTTAAGGCCCAGGTGCCTGCAGTGTGGCTCTCTCCAGGGCTTCTATGGAGCAGCGACAACGTTTTCAGGAGATGGGGCATAATGCAAGGAAGTTAGGTCATGAGATGCTCGTGAAGGAGGAGACGGACTTCCATCCCCTTCTCCATCTTTCTGCCTCCGGGCTATCCTGAGGTGAGTGGTTCCCTCCTCCACCTCATTCCTGCCATGACAATACTACATCCCTACAGACCCAAAATGATGGAGGCAAGCAACCATGGCCTGGAAACCTTGAGACGGTACATCAAAAGCAAACCTTTCTTCCCCTTAGCTGCCTCAGGTGTTTTGCTGCAGCAACAGAAAGCTGACTGACACCACACAGTGTTCCCGACACAGAGGTGTTTTTGTGGCTGCTCACTATATGTTTTTTGACCTACAAGTTTGAAAGGGGGGAGGAAAAGTCCACAACATAGTACTAAGCATACACTAAAAACAAACAAAAGTACAAATTGTGTGTGTGTGTGTGTGTGTGTGTGTGTGAAATTGTGTCTGCCACCACCAAGTATAAGAAGGTGGGGAGACAGCTTGGCTGATAAAGTGTCTGCTCTGACAGCATGAGGACCCAAACCCTGACCCCCACACCCACATAAAAGCCGACACAATAACAAGTGACCCCGGCCATGAGGAGGCAAGAGCAGCGGATCCTCGCTGGCCTCCCAACCCAGCCAGTCAGGGAGGTCCAGATTCAGTGAGAGGCCCTGTCTCAAAACCCTCGGTGGAGCCGTGATGAAGGGAGACACCAGATACCTGCATCTGGCCTCCACAAGCACACATTCATATACACGGGTAACTACACACATACACACAAAATAAATAAGTTAACAAGTTTTAAAGATTATAAAAAACGATGTGTCAAACTGACACAGCAAATCTAACAACGAAACCTTTCCTATTTATCCGCCCCCCCTCCTCGCTCTGCTAGGCAAAGCTGGGTGCCACACAGCCTGAGGAGACAGAGCCCTCTCCTCACTTATGTGGCTGTTCTAGGGTCACCTGCGCCCTCACAGGAAGACCTGCCTCTGGCCTCCCTTGGTAGACAGCACTCTGGGAGGCAAGATTGAACTGGGGGAATAAAATAAACAAATAAAAGCCATCTTAGCGCAGGTGGTGGAGGACCCTGGGGTCTGTAACTTAACTCTGGGATGCATCAGAGTCAAGATGCCTTGATGGACAGACACACGGACAAAGCAACCACTGCAGGACGTCAGCTGTGGAATCTGGGGTGCTCAGCAAGCACGGTTTCGACATCTTTTTATGTTGAAATGTTTCATTTTAAGAACTGCCAAGAGGGAGGGGATGCTTATAAAAATATATATGTAAGGCCAAGGCAACGTCCAGAAACCACAAACTGTGGGTGAGAGAGCAAACACGATCCTCTGACCCAGCGACTCTCCTCCGGGAATTCGCCATAGAGAACAGTGTGCAGAGAACAGCATGTACCAGGGGCTGACACCAAAACCCAGAGAGACAATAAAAGGAAAAGAAAGAGTTCAAAAACCATAAATGTGGCAGTGTCCTTCCTAAAAGGGCTTTCTGATCTCTCTCTCTCTCTCTCTCTCTCTCTCTCTCTCTCTCTCTCTCTCTCTCTCTCTCTCTCTCTCTCTCTCTCTCTCAAGCCCCACATCACCCTAGGACTCACAAAACCTGCACAGACCGGGCCCGGCCTCCCCGCCACTTGCTTACTATTTTCTGGCCGAGGCACAGGCCTGCTATCAGCTTCCCAACACCAACTGTTCTTTTCCCAGCTGTGAGGCTCACGATCATGCCAAACGAAGGCTGCTTGCCTGAGCCCCATTTGCAGCTACACACGGCCGGCCACGTGACTGGAGCGCAGATGCAATGGGCATAGCATTAAGAGCTCCCTTTCAGCCTCCACACACCGCTGGGCCTGGCTACAATTCAGACAAACCTCCATCTTGTACGGCCCACTCCAAGGGCAGCACCTCCAGATAAGAGATACCCAGGAAATCATGCCCTGAACCCCTGACTGACTCAGCTGTGGAGCTTCTTCATAAGCTGGAGTTTTCTCTTGTGGCCACAGCTGGAAACCTGCAGCCCTCCTCTTCCTACACAATCTTGTCCCTGTAATCCAGAAACCAGTAAGCAGGAACAAAGGCTCCTTCGCCACCTTGGTGGGTGTCCTGGACACAGGTTGCTCTTCTCTGTATCCATAAACACATGTGCTTGGTTTTTCTTTTTTGTTTGTTTGGTTTTGGGTTCGTGGATCCCCTTCCCGAACCTCCACCTTTTGGTTGCTGTTTAAAAAAGTAGAAAAGGGCTTGGGATTTGGCATGGTGGACTGCTTGCCTAGCACACAAGAAAGTCTGCGTTCAGTCTCAGGCACAGCCTAAAAGTAGGCTTGGTGGCTCATGCCTGCTGTCGGAGGCAGGAGCATCAGAACTTCAAGGTCATCCTTGGCTACATGGCAAGTCCTAGGCCAGCCTTGGCTACAACACAAGGTTGCCTCGAACAGATAAACAAACGGGAATGATGCAGGCCATGCCCCCCCTCACCCTACATTTCATAGTTACAGTCACACTACAGATGCTTTCTCTGAATCCTCACAGAAAGTTGTGTAAGTGGGCAGAATAAATCTTATTTATTCCACTATAACTAAATTATTGCAAGATGCTCAGCCCCTGGCAGCCATGCACTCAGAGATGCCCCTGGGGGGCGGGGGCGCATTCCATGCCTGAGCCTTCCCAACTGGCTGTTTCTGTTGATTCCAGCCATCTGCTGCATGCTCTGCCCCGGGTCATCCCTCCTGCCCGACCCCCCAAATATCTGAATTTCCTGTGGTCTCCAGGTATAAGCTGTGTTGATCCCTCTCTGTTGGCCCTTTAGGACGCCAGCCTCCTCACATCTTACTGGACACAGTGTCTTACCTGTGTCCTCCCTCGTGCCCTCAGGTTGGCTCGGCTTCAAGCATCATCTTCCACAGGACAGAAGCGTAGTGCCCACCACAGCCACCTTGGCAAGGCCTCCGTCACAGAGCAGCACCCCCAAAGCAACACTGCGGGGCACTCAGTGGCAGGCAGGGCTGTCCACCTTGTGTGACAATGCCCCACAAGCTCTCCCAGGTAAGGGCTAGCATGCACCACCAGCTCTGGGCCACACATCCTGAGTGTGTTGTTTCTGATCCTTGTAAATTCAGCTGGGATGATGTAGCTAACATTATGTTTGGAGAGTGATGGAAACTGGGCTACAGGGAGGGTCTTTTACAGGCCAAAAGTCATATTCCACCAGCCAAAAGCAGAAAACCATTTCCCTCAGACTCTGCGTCCAGTCTCTCCCACAACAACATACCACTTACTTTTGCTTTGCACTTCATGGTGTTCACTAAGATCTCTGCGGCAGACACACAAGATAAAATGTTAAAAAAAAAAAAAAAAAAAAAAAAAGAACTAAACTGCCCAGTTCATACTAGAAGTCACCAGCTAAAAGACTTCCTGTCCTGAGGAAGAGACCAAAAGTTCCCTCTTTCTTTGACCAAATCTCCTCTTGGTCTTTTCAATCAATTATTGATTATCTGGACATATGAAGAACTGTATATATTATCAATATCTAAATTCACAGTTCTACTTACAGAGAAAAATACAAGTCGACGGACCCTTCTGTAATGTGCTTTGGCTGCACCCAGCGGTCCAACCTGAGTTCCAGAACCCCCATGCCCACACTGCCTGCGGGCCGGTGACCTGCCTCGACAGAACACAGATGAAACTTTTGGAAACAGACGTATATTCACCACATTTAATCTACCCACCCCCCCAAACAAACCATTGCGGCTACACCTCCCCTAATATCGTCAAATGCGGGTGGAAGGGCACTGCTTGGAGGAAGGTACAGGAAGTTGTTTTCACGTCTACTCAATGTGAGCTGCAAACGCCTTAAATCCTAGTGCACAGAAAGCTGACGCAAACATCTGGTACCTATTCCACATAATTTCCCAGTGTTCTGATTCTCCATATCACCCAGGGTACTAACGAGAAACGTGTGCTCAGCTGCAATAAAAGTAGTAAAGATGCAGTGGGGATTAGGGGGTAACATTATAGCCTGGGACCAGGACATCGCAGTGGGGAGGTTTTTATTGCAACTACACCATTGGCTAATAAGGGTTTGTGTTATTGTACCACAGGGAATTCTGCAATGCTGTCAACTGTGAAGGGGGACTAAGTCCCACAGACTGTGGGAGTGTGCACTGTAGGACCTATTCTGTCCCTGAGCAGAAAATGCCTCTACCCACCGGGGGAGGGGGGGGGGTACCAGAATCGATGAGAAAGGGGCGCCCAGGGATGTTGTCTCAGCCAAGGGCACAAGATGGCTCTCACTGAGCTCTGGGAGAAGGAATGTCACAAATACCAGGATGTGGTGCAGAAACAAAGCTCAAAGAGAAGAGACACCTGGAAGGCCCTGCGTCCAGAGCCTCTGGCCAGTGCACAGCATGAGCTAATGTTTGGACCATCTTAAGTTACAATTCATTGGCTCTCAGGCCCCTGGGGGTGGAGCTGGGAATGTATGGTCATTAAACGCTTGAAGGGGCCCTCAGACCACAGTTCCCACTTGGGTTTTCAACAATAAGATTTAGTTAGAATCTGACATTATTTCTGATAGGGAAAAATCTTAAACCTGAAATGCGGATTTCTTGACAGAAGAGAGCCTGTCTTTGGGCTCAGCGTATCCGGGTTCCTTGCCCCCTGAGTCCAAGTGACTATCAGAATCCAAGCCTTCCTCTTGACAATACCAACTCTCTTCCAAGAAGTCAAATGCCAATTTGTTGGGCTGGAAGCCAGTGCATACTTGTATACTGTTGTGTTGAAATCCTGGGGGCAACCATGTTGAAGAATTTCCTGTGTTCAAACTGTGCTTTGAAATGGTCCAAAGGAAACAAAGGGCAGAGATTCACCGGGAGCCTAAGTTCTCAGAGCTGGGAGACTTCCAAGCTGTAAAGGCAGCATAGCTCTTCTACCTCAGCAGGAATCTACTGAGGGGACCCAGGAGGCGGAGGGGCAGGGGTCTACGCTCCACACTACTTAACTAACCTCAAAAGGAACCCCTAGGACTTTAGTGGTGTGTTTTCATGGTGAGGCAGAAAATACATATATACGGTAAGCTCTGCCAACGGAGATGAGTGAGTGAAGTGCCAGGCCCCACAGAGTTGGTGCCAAGTCTGGGTGGGGGTGGGGGTGAGGTTGGGGGTTGGGGTGCAGGGAGCATACATTATGTTCGTGCTAGCTAGGGATGAAACCCTAAGCTTCACATCTGCTAGGCAGGTGCTCTGCCACTGGGCTCTGGGCTCCAGCCATGGCCTGAGACGCATCCCACAGTCTCTCTTATTCCCTTACAGGTCTTGACATGTGGCTAAAATGAGGCACTATATGTAAAATCGCTTCACAAACTCCAAGTGGTGTTAAGAGACATAAATTGCCCTGGGAGAAGGAGGAGAAATGAATGAATGAAAACTATTCCCCCAAATGAAAAATGTCCTCTCGGTGGCCTTTTGCAAAGCTTAGTAAAGCGTCTACAGTAAGAACCCCTATGCCACTCCACAGTTATTACCACCCCGCCAAGATTTCTAAGAATCACAGCGGGAAGACTTCAGGCTCTTCCCTGTTCTCGGAACGCATTCTGGGAGTGCAGCGCAGAAAGGGACAACAGGCAGGCCAGGCCCGAGCCTCCTGAGGGTCCTGGCGACGGTTAGCTCAGCTCCAGCTTGGCCAAGCTTCTGCCCACTTTCCACTCACATGAGGGAACCCACACTCCTGTTCTTCTTAACCTATAGGAGGCTGAGGCGGGAGGGGACACAGCCTGCAGCGCTCAGTGACCAGATAAGAACCTAACACGTGGCATCGCCCACACAACTCAGCACAGAGACCAGGAATGAAACGGAAGCTCAGAGGATAAAAGGAACTGGGCTTCTGGCTGGAGTGATGCCAGGAGCTAAGTGCTTGCTGAACAAGCCTGAGGATGTGAGTTCAGTCCTCGGGACACACAGTGGAAGGGGAGAAGCAAGTCCTGCAAGCTTCCATGCAGCATGGTACATGTGTAAACCACCCCCAACACACACACATGCACACTAATGATAATACATAAAATTTGAGGTTTAAAGTCCAAAAAAAGAGAAAAATAAACTGATTTCTTTGTTTCCCTCCTGCCTAGAGTCCGGAATATAAAATGGCTGAGAGAAAATCTGCTCCTTTGTTTAGACAAAAATGTTGAACTGCTCTAAATGGATAGCATCAACCGCCAGTTACCCAGCAGGACAATGTGTGACTCGTCCCTACCCTGCAGCTCTTGGCGGGGCTGAAAGCTGCTCTGTTCACTGTGCGGTGACAGTCCCGGAGTGGCTCACCACCACACAGACCTCGACTTACACCTACAACGATCCCAAACTAAGTTTTCTCCTCCCGCCCTGGCACTGGGGGCTGAATCTAAGGCTTCATACAAGCACTGAGCTCTGGCTATCTCTTGCCTCTTATTAAATCTTTTATAATCTAATTAGTGTCTGAAGAGAAAGAAAAGGAAGTGGGTAACAGGCAAGAGCCAGAGAGAGAGCCCTGAAGTGTGGCGCTGCTCGGGCCTACGCACACATGCTGTCACACTGTGTGCGGGGCAGACAGTGGGCGGCATAAGAAGAGACAGCCAGCGGGAGAGGCAGGAAGGATGGAAGGAGGGAAAACATAACTGCTGAGGACTTGCATCATCGCATGAAACCACCGGTCCTCACTGCAGATAAAAGACTTAAAAAGAGAAACCTACCGACTTTTGGTTTGGCCTTGTGATAATTACAGCCATGTGCACAAAGCGGGCCCATGAACCACACACGTTTACTTGACGGCTTTTTATATTTAATCAACAGTGGCTTTTAACAAACGAAGGAAATGCTTAACTTAAACAGCAAATCACCCAGCTTAATGTGCGTCAAACCCCATGATAAGGCCAAACTACGTTTCTTCCTCTCGCTAGCCCCCTGCCGAGGTGCTTCTGTACAGGGAAGCCGGACAGCTGTCGGCCTGCAGGGCGTTTCTTGAGCACCGTGTCACAGACACTGCTTCCAAGGCTGCTCACGCTTGGCTCGGGAGAAGCTGGAGCTCCCGGAGCTCATGGAGCCTCTGGGTCACAGCGCTTCTGTATGTATACCTACAGTCTTAGAAACATGGCAGGGCTGCTCCCGTTGGTCCTGGGCCATGTTCCACGGCCTGTTATATTCGGACACTCTTAAGCCTGTTAAAGTAACATAGGCAGAGTCTTCCTCTACAGCAAAGGTCGGCCCTTAGAACTACACCGAGCCAGGCAGAGTCTTCCTCTACAGCAAAGGTCGGCCCTTAGAACTACACCGAGCCAGGCAGAGTCTTCCTCTACAGCAAAGGTCGGCCCTTAGAACTACACCGAGCCAGGCGCACTCTTCTAACCCAGCATTTGCGAGGCCGAGACAAGGGCATCTCTGGGAGTTTAAGAGGCCAGCCTGGTCCACAGTGAGTTCCAGGGCTACACGGCGAGACCCTGTCTCAAAAGAAGAAAGGGGACTGATGGGGGAGGGGACAGAAAGTCAGTCAGTCTGTCTGTCTGTCTGTCGCCAGCCCCCTCCCGCCCTCTCACCTGGTAGCTCCATGAAAACAAAAGCCACATTCCTTTTGCTAACCTTCTACTGACAGCATCGCTGGGTGCCACGCCTGACACACAGCAAGCACTTGTGAATGGCTCCACCAGCAAAGCAGCCAAACTCCAGGCTGCTGCTATGGCGCCTCTCTTTAGATTTAAATCTCAGTCCTGCCACACTTCAGCTCTACGAGCTCAAGCAGTTACCTAACCATCCCGCGCCTTTTCTCCATCTACACAACGGGGTGCTAACGGGACCAACTGGCTCCAGCTACCACAGCGCTGTGGTTACCATCTTCCCAACACACTCCCAAGGAAAGTGCTTCCTAGCTCAGCTTGATCCTCTCTGCAGTAGCACAGCTCAGTGGACCTCGGAGGCTGTTTAGTGTCCTCGCTGCTGTCCCATGGGTTAAAGGACGTCTATGCATGAGCTTAAAGACCTTATAAAAACCATAGTATTTCTCAGACATCATCTGCCACGGCTTTAGTGCAAAGGTCATGCACCGACATTGATCTAGGCAGGGCCTGCAGTTTCGCGCCTGGAAATGGCCTTCTCTAACCCGAATGACACGCCATTATACATATTCTTTTATCAGTCTTAAACTTGTTTCTACAGAAAACGTAAAAGACTCACAACAACGACAACAAACCCAGAAAGCCCACTTCGGCTGCCAATCAATTCAAAGTCATTCCAGCAGAGTAGAAATCTTATTAAGAACCTGCCTAAAGAAGCCGAGCCCAGCACTGAACCACTAACCGAGACCACCTGAAGACAGGATGGCTACATAGACCTCATAAAATGCAGACAAATAAGCTCTTGGGACAGGAAAATATTTTTCCTAGATTTGAACGTAAGAGACCTTTATTGACACACTGTAAAGGTGCGGTGGCATCAGAAGTCACTTTACAGAAATTACATCCCTCTTGTTTAATAAAAAAAAAAATCTTCCCTCAAATTTAAACATGAGATGAGTGTGATACCTGTACCACAGCGCACACACAGTAACACGCTGTACAGCACACACCCACACAAAGCATCTTTTCAGGGAAGGCTGCCTTGGTGCATCCACGCTGGAGCTGAGCTTTTGGATTTATTTTTAAGTATGTCACATTAGTCAAAGCAATTTCTGTTTTTCTAAAACTCTGTGGGTGTTATTTTGGGGGCGGGGAATTTTCTTCTGTGTTTTTCCACTCTGGATCATGTAGCTTCTCTCTTTTCCTCCTGAGTGACGGTGGAAACCCACTCTGCCAGCGGGAACGCGCGTTTTCTCACATGCAGACTGGCCCGCACGCTCTAGCCTGAAAATAAAAGTGCTTTGCACACTAAATCCTACAACAAAAGGGCACTTTGCAAGATCCGAACAGGAAAATGACACTAAGGTAATATCTATTATTTGGAATAACTGACTCCTCTCAGCATTTCCCACCACACTCCCTGCTTCCGTCCCACCGTAACGGCCCATTTACTCAGAACTCCCTGCTTAGTGAGATACCCCACAGGAGCAAACCCCGCCCTGCCAACTCATGTTTACTATGGTGATTTTGATCATCTTTTTAAATGGAAAATTACCTAACACACACTATTGCATAATTACTTTCTGGCCATCTTTAGTCTTTTGAGCACCCTGAAAACCACTTATTGTATTTTTTCCCCTGAATTAACTTAAGGTTATCATTATAAACACTAATTCTAGTTTATTAAAAGTTGGCATGTTATTGTACATTTTTGCTTTGTTTTTTAATATTTATTTATTTTTAAAAAATATTTATTTTTTTCCTATGTATACAATGCTCTGCCTGCATTAGGCCTGCAGAAGAGGGCACCAGATCCCATTATAGATGGCTGTGAGCCGCCATGTGGTTGCTGGGAATTGAACTCAGAACCTCTGGAAGAGCAGATAGTGCCTTTAACCACTGACCTATCTTTCCAGTCATTTTTATAAAAATATTTATTGTTGTTTCATGTATATAGGCGCTTGCCTGTATGTCTGTAAGTGTACCACACGTGTGCGGTGCCCAAGCAGGCCAGTGTAGTGTGTAGATCCCCCTGAAACTGGAGGTACAGGTGGTTGTGAGCCACCATGGAGATGCTGAGAACCAAATGTGGGTGCTGTTAACCACTGAACCGTTTCTTTATCCCCTTGTTTTGTAATTTTTATTCTATGGGATAGAATCCTGAAATGAATACAGAGGAGAAGTGAGCTGAGCGCCAGCGCCCCTCTCTCTCTGCTTCTGGACTTCAAACACTATGTGACCAGCTGCCTCAGACCCCTGTGGGTATAAAGTTACTGTGTCATTCAGTAACCCCCATAACTGTGACTTCTGTGCATCCCCCTGGTTGCAATCTTTGTTCTGAGAATCTCCTGTCTCAATGTTGTGTAATCATTGCTCCCCAATTATCCCTGATATGCCAATAAAGCAGCTAACAGCCAATCACTGAGCAGGAGAGAGAATAGGGCGGGACTTCCTGCCAGCCAGGGGAGGAGGAGTTAGAGGAGGAAGTAGGGGATTCAGCCACAGGAGAGGTCCAGGAAACACCTGGAGAGAGAGAGAGAGAGAGAGAGAGAGAGAGAGAGAGAGAGAGAGAGAGAGAGAGAGAGAGAGAGGGAGGGAGGGAGGGAGGGAGGGAGGGAGAGAGAGAGGGAGAGAGGGAGAGA
Organism: Acomys russatus; assembly: GCF_903995435.1. Lineage (NCBI taxonomy): Eukaryota > Metazoa > Chordata > Mammalia > Rodentia > Muridae > Acomys > Acomys russatus. The sequence continues at coordinate 41,828,254 of NC_067164.1, forward strand.
GAGAGCTGGAACAGGGAAAGCTACAAAGTGCAAGTATCTCTGGGATGTGAGCTGGGAGGGAACCAAATGAGCTTAGAGGGTTAAGAATAGATTGATAATGGCTCAGTTGTTATGTTATGAAGCTGATTATTAGACAAATTTAAAAGGGTCTCAATGATTTGTGTGATCGCTGGGTTAAGAGGAAAGCTGAGAAAAAAACAGCGTATTATACAAATAACTGACATGCCCGTTGTCGTCCTCTCCACCATGAACAGGGAGCCAAAATTAACGCTCCATCCTCAAGTTGCTTCTGTTGGTAACTTATCACAATTACAGAAGTAACTGACTTGCCAGATTAACTGCAATTTTAGCACCATGTGCAAATTATTTCTCTGTGGCTCCTCCAAGGAATTCGTATTCACTACTCCTTCCTGCATCTGTCCACTCAAAGCAGTGCCATGAGGCACCGCCACGAAGACCAGATCGGTCCACCAAGAGTCCCTTCCTCTACACGCACGGCCACCCACCGTGGGTGAAGTAGTCCGGGAAGGGCTCCAGGCTGCAAAGTGTCATTTCACAAAGGAAATAGAGAATGTTGCCACTCAAAAAAAAAAAAAAAAAAAAAGCCTTCTCTGGTGTAACACCATCGTAATGTTCACAAACCCAGTCACAGCGTGGAGTCTGCCTGCACTCCCTACAAACCATTACATAAGGCATACACGCGCCTGCGCACACACAGGCGGACTCTGCATATAAGCTCCTTTCTGAAATAATCTCTCTGCCTCCAAAGATAACTTCATAATCCATCCAAGATTTCAATCTTCTCAACTATAAAAGGCACAGGAAGTTACGTGGGAACAATGAATGGAAGTGTATCTCTTTGTATCAAGCCAGAACAGGAAACTTTCAGTACTTTATGGTAAAACTGCATGTTTGAGCAAAGAGAGGAAAAGTTTTGCTATGTTCTTTTTAGCTCCTGGCATTTGGCTCTTTCATCCAGAACACTGGGCACGCCCTGCTCACAACTGTGAAACAAACGCCAACGCTCAGAGAAAATTAGTGTGCACACACTTCAAAGATACAAATTCCCCAGATCAGAGGGGACTGAACCCAAGTCCTCTACAAGGGCAGTGACTGCTCTTAACTGCCGAGCCACCCCTCCACGCCCTCCAAAGGGTTACTATTCTCTTACTGTATAGCCAGAAAGAGTCATAATAAAACCTTGGAATATTAAAGACAGTAAGTGAGAAAATTAAGGGAAAAAAAGCACTAAAAAATGTTTTAGGAGTCAAAACAGAATTACATTTATTCTTTTATCTAAATGAATTGTAATGAATAAATCAGCATATGAAACAGGCACAGGCAGAATTAAACAGCAGCCTGATTCTAAAACACAGCCTTCCACTTTCACTACCGCCAAACTAAAGGCAATTCTCCCCCAGAGCTAATCTCCAGCAGCCCAGGACCTAAGAACTTCTGTTACACTGTTAACAAAGGAAAACCAGGTAGTTTTGAACCCACAGCCTGCACTGTGGTGATAGGCACAGTCCGTGGTGCTTGGGACTGATCCAGCATGTCATGTGCCGGGCAAGCCCTCTCACAACCGAGCACACCCCCATGCCTGTACTTTCTTTTTAAAAATAGGGATAGCACTTATTCTTGCTGCCCTAAGGAGGTTATAAAACCAAGTAAGATCAAAGACTTAAAAGTTTTTCAAAACTAAACTGGAAAGTCCCACACAAACAGAAATCTATCACTAATACATGAAAAGTCAATAGAAATGTATCGCATTTACCCATCTACTCCATCCTACTCTCCAAAAGCAAAGCCCACAACACACGGTGAGACTCAGGCAGGAAAGGGGTGTGCGTGTGTGTGTGTGCGTGTGTGTGTGTGTGTGTGTGTGTCTGTCTGTCTGTCTGTCTGGAAAGAGAGTAGAGGCTAACCTTGAGTCGTACTCCTCAGGAGCCATTGACCTTGTTTTGGGTCTTTTGTTGTTGTTTTGTGTTGCAATTAAAATACCAGTTTGGCCCAATAATCTTTCTTATCAGGCCTATAATTATTATTATGGCAGTATTTTCTAACCCGCTAGCAGTCAATCAAGATACAAACACCTGTTATATTTTTTAAATAGCCTTAGTTAGGCTGGGGCAGGGCAGATATTAATCCCCTAAACTACTTCTCATAGTGGGGCAGGTATGGGATCCCTGCCCCAATCCCATGCCATCTGCCTCTAATAATTTCCATCAAGCTCCCTCCCATCCATAATCCCATATACTTGCTAGTGTTCTTCATCTGGGCCGAATCCTCCATCCACAGCGGCCATGTGCTTCTCCTCCACCTCACCCATGATGGCGCAACCTCCTTCCCCTCCCTTCTCCTCCGGTCTCTCTTCCTCCCAAGATTCCCTCTGTCTCCCCCAGGCCTGGACCCTTAGCCACGCCTGTCCCATTTGCCCTGCCCAGGTGTGGTGACCTTTTATTGGTCAAATAGGTTAGGTAGGCTCTTAGGCAAAGTACAGGTGGGGCAGAGACAGCAGCAGTAATTAGCACCAAAATCCATCAGACCAACCTCCACATGTTTTGCTTTGTTTGGGTTTTGTTTGTTTGGAGGTTTTTTGGGTTTTGGTTTTTGGCTTCTGAGGCAGGGTGTCTCATTGGGACCTGGGGCTCACCATCAGCCTGGCAGGCCAGTGAGCCCTGGGAATTCGCCAGTGTCCCAGAAGGGGGTGGTGATAAGCGGCGTCCACCAGGCCTGACTTTGCACCTGGATTCTGGGAACTGAACTTGAGTAACAAGCACCATATGGCCTAAACTATCTTCCCAACCTGAGCCCAAGACCCTGCACATCTGTTAGGCGAGCTAGCACAAGCTACACCCTCAGAACACTTTTTTTTTTTTTTAGAGGAGAGGGGGTGGTTACAGACAGGGTTTCTCTGTGTAGTCCTGGCTGTCCTGGATTCACCTCAAACTCACAGCAGTCCACCTGCCTCTGCCTCCCAAGTGATGGGATTACAGCTAACAATATTTTTACAACCAAAAGAACCACAAAAAACAAAACAAAAAACAAAACAAAAAAAGTACTGTTCAAAAGGCATGTGATCCATTTTCCAAGATCTGAATTTGACGAACTTTAGTGGATTACGGGCATTAGCACAGCATGACAAATGAGATGCGAGGCCCTCTTCTACCAAGGTCAGCTGCAAAGAACACTCTAACCTTGGCAAAGTCCTCCGGAGGCTCAGACAAACAGGAACTCTGAAGGCGGGGGTGGGGGGAGTAAGGGGGGTAGGGAGGAGGGGACAGGGGTAGGGCGGGGGGGGGGGGGGGAGCGTAGTTTGGGGGTGGTGGTGAGAGAGACTCGCGCCAGACAGACTGACTGAAAATACTGCCTATTTTAAACCCTTCCAGGGATGCCTGTTACCTCAGCCACCTTCCTCCTGCAGCTTTCTTTGCTCTTTAAAGCAGCCACTGTGGGGACAAGCCTCTAACAGCCCCGGCCTTGCCAGCACAAACTCTGGCTCATGTCCTCCTGCAAGGCCACAAGTCCTCTGAAGGTCACACAAAATATGGACTATTTCCCAACCAGAAAGGAAGTGTGCTTCTGGAATGAGGGCCTGGCTCAGCCATGAGGATGGTACTGAAAGGAGCAAGGCGGGATGCGCCTGGCCATGATGCTTAGTGCTCTTTGGGGCCTTGGCTGCATGTGTACACCCACAGGTGCGTGAAGTGTCACTAATAAGCACTCATGAGTGAGCCTGTTACCAATGAAGCACAAACTGAGGTGTGTAAATCCAGATTCCAGCACTGTTCACAGAAAAGGCTCAACACACTAGTTAAGTTTTCCTCCTTTTTGCATTTTAAGGGATGTTTCCACAAATCCTTATGTACCAAATGAGTTCCTTGTGCCAAGGAAAGATAAGAGCCAGGAGAGAGAGGGAGAGAGGGGGAGGGGCGGGAGTGAGGGAGGGAAAGAGAGAGAGAGAGAGAGAGAGAGAGAGAGAGAGATGCACATGCACAGTGGCAATCAGAGGACACTGTGGCTCCTGTGTTCTCCTTTCACCTTTATGTGGGTTCTGGGGGTCAAAGCCAGGCTTGCACAGCAGCCACCTTTCCAGCCATCTTACTGTCTTTTTTTTTTTTTTAATTAAAAGTTTAGGAGAGTAGAAAAACTGAGCTGGGAGACACAGAAAAGCTGACTCTGCACGTGCCTCCTTGTTTTCTATTTTCATTTTGCATAGTCATGGCTGGAAATTAGCATTTAGGATTCCCCCACGGACCTGCAAATACCTCATCCTGGGGCCTCTACACTACTCAGAGAGGCGTGGGTCAACTAAGCATGCGCGCTGTGGGTCTACGTGACATGATGCATACTGCGTTTCCTTGCAGAAGAGCTCCAAATACGCATTTGGGGAAACAGGGAAGAGATGAGGTCAAAGAAATAACCAGGGGTGTGATTGCACCCCAGTGGGTCGTTCTGTGCTTTCTAGACTCTAACGTAAACACTGACTCACTTAGGCTTTCTGCCTGTGAGTGAGCGCCACACTGCATTGCCACGCACCTGACCACACAGCTGTTCAATGGATTGAACTGGGGTGCCCCACCCCTTCCCTCACAACACGTGGGGTTGATCCTGGGGCCTAGCACACGCCAGGTAAAGACTGAGCCATGCCCTCTGCCCTCCAGCACGTTCACTTGACTAATATATCCTATAATTGACTAAAGGCCTTGGCTCTCTTTCTCAGACTCATCTGATAGCTTATCTTATGATTTGAAATTATTTACTAAAGAGGCCTTCTGACATGGAGTAAGGTGGATTCTCTGTTGAGAGATGTTCTCCACTTGGAGAGGCCATTGGGAGTGGGTCCCACGGGTGACTGAATTCCCAGGATGACATGGAATCTCCCAACTAAAATAGCATGTGTCCCTGTTGGGTAGCAAGGTCTCTCAGCATAAGCCACGGTGCCAGAGTCCAGAGCCATCAGTCACACCTCTGCTCTGATGGCAGGACCGGTGGCTTCAGCACAGTCTTCTGGGGTACTCAGTATGGAGACCTCAGCGTATTTTCTGGTTCTGTGACTTTGTTATTCTTTCCTTTATGTCTCGAAGAGAAACAGACTGACCAAGAGCAACGAGGTCAGGAAAGCTATCCTGTCAGTCAGAGATGAGACTCAGGATCCTTTGCTGTTGACTTGGTGTTTGTTTGCGTGCTTGTGGCATCGTCTTGCCCTGCAGTCCTGAATGGCCTTGAACTCAGCACCCTCGAGTCTCCCAGGGACAGCAGTTAGAGGCACAGACCACAGGGGCTGCCCAGGTGTTTGGAATCCCGAAGTGATTTCTGGGATGTTGTACCACCTTATGAAGGTCATAATCTTTCTAAGTCTGAGTGAGTTTCAGGTATCAGTTCATGGTAGTGATGTCACATGTGATGTCACATGATGAAAAACACGTAAGCGAGTACCTAGCAACACCTTAGGTGCTTAGTCATCTGAGAGCAATCACCAGAAGGCATGGTCACTCAATAATAAAGGACATTTAGGCCCAATTCAGGCATCTGTTGAGCTGTCCAGCCTCTCTCTAAAAGCACTGCACATCCCATAATATGCCACATGGTAATTAACATAGCGTGATAATTACAGATAATCAGCATAACCATAACCAGCATACTACCTGATCACAGCAGAACTTTACAACTCAACTGTAAAGCTGTTACAGTGTCACAGACACAGGAGTTAACTCCCACAGTATTTAAATAAACGCTAGAAAGCAACTCAGATGTCCATCACTGATGGCACACCTATGACCGTGAAACAGGTGTGCCACACTCTCGATGGCTTTATGTACACCAGTGGAAGGATCTTATTGATGAGATGTTTTAGTTGTAGAAAACCATGTAAATAATAAGCAGTTGTTATGATGCACGCCTGTAAGTCCAGCACTCAGGGTGATGCACGCCTGCAAGTCCAGCACTCAGGGTGATGCACGCCTGTAAGTCCAGCACTCAGGGTGATGCACGCCTGTAAGTCTGGCACTCAGGGCACTAAGGCAGCAGGGTTAGGATATCTGAGGCCAACGTGGACTTCAGAGTGAGCACCAGGCCATCCCAGGCTACAGTCAGACCCTGGCACACATGCACAAACACATAAACTCACACACACACATACACGAAAGAAAGAAAGAAAGAAAGAAAGAAAGAAAGAAAGAAAGAAAGAAAGAAAAAGAATTAACTAGGAAATAAAGAAGTCTGATTTTGTTCTATGTATATGTATGCGCGTGTGTGCCTGTGTGTGTGGGGGGGGTGCGTGTGTGCATGCGTGTGTGTGTGTGTGCGCGTGGGTGCGTGTGTGTGCATGCGTGCATGCGTGTGTGTGTGTGCTACAGTGTAGCATGTGCTGCAGTGCCGTGTTTTTCGATGCTGAGGGCTGACCCCAGAGCTTGGTGCATACTTAAGAGCACTCAGCACCGAGCTACACCCAGCCTTCCTTGTAATTTACCTCTTGCCGTGCAGGTGTTTTTGAGTATCACTTGCATAATTAGAAACTGAAATATGTACCCTCCTTTACGGTGGAAGTAATTTAGGCCGAGACCATTGCTGCTTGATTAGTTTCTGCCCTGGTTGTCTGGTCTCAGGATAGTACCACAGAGACAACTCCACTAACCCCCTAAGAGGCAGAACTCTGTCCCCTCCCCTCAGATGGCGTCCTTGTGTCATCTTGAAAGCTCTGACCCAGCTTCTTCCTCCTCTCAGGTCTACAGTCCTGCCGAACTGGAGTCTAGATGCTCAACACCTGTAACCCTGTCACGTGGGAGCTGAAGCAGGGGCATGGCCACAAATCCCAGGCTACCCTGAGCCAAAGAGAGACCCTGTCCACACACATACAAAATGCACTTGTGAGAAGTCCTGGCTTGGGGCCTTGGCGCCGCCTGTATCACCTGACCCTTTGTTCTCTCACTTGTAGTGGTGTTTTATCTGTACTTCGCAGGGAGCATAGAAGGTATCCAAATACGCCAAATGTCCCAAATACGGCAGCATTCATCAGAGACTTAGGTGCACCAGAGAAGCTGCGTGCTGGTGACAGGACTCAGGGCCTCGCACGTGCTAGGCCACACTTGGCATAGAAAGCTCCCGGCCACAGGTCCTGTCTGTTTTCCTCTCTTCCTGGTCAGGAAGCGTTTGTAGAGCCAGGACTAAGGGCTACATCTCCTATTTTTACAACTGAATCAATGGGTAGGAATGGCATAGGGGGCAGGGATGCAGCACAGGGCACCTGTCCACCCACCCTCGCTGCACTTGACTCAAAACTCTTTAAGAAGCAGGAGTAAAATGAAACTGATTTTGCTTAAATAAAAGCTCTCCACATTAAAACTGGAGAGCCCCCCTCCCCACGCACTCATGGGTTCAAGCAAAGATCAGGACTCGCCAGAGCTCCCCGCCACCGCGCCTTACAGTGCCGTAAAGGGAAGGCTTCTAGCAAAGGAAGTGTTTTCCAGTGGGGTCCTGGAGGTGTGAGGTAAAGTGCTAGGCACACGGTTCACATTTGAGGCTTCAAACCACAGCAGTCAGAGCCCCAGAGCGAGGGCGGACACATCCATGATGGCAGTTACAGCACAGGATGATACTGGTTTCTGTGCTCAGCATGTGTTGCCAACTCACTGACAGTGGCAATTACCAGTGGTAACTGGGATAGTTAGCCCCCAGGAAACAGGAGTGAGAAAACTCCAGCAGTTGTGCCCAGACTTCCAGTTTCTCAATAGTTTTAATGTCCTGTTTCAGACCTTTAAAAAAAAAAAAAAAACTGCTATTAGCAAAACGGCTGGTTGAAATTGATGGCTATTTTCCTTTCCAAAGGATGGACAAGAGGAGACACAAGGGGGCCCAGTTACCCTCTGCTTCCTAGGCCTCTCTGTGAGTTTCTGGCTCTGCACAGACATTTACAGAATGACCAGGGACACAGACAGACAGAGCCTGTGTGTAGAGAGCTGAGAAAAGCCTTGACTCTGCCAGGGTCAGTCTTTCAGCCAAGCCGATTTACAACAATAACAGGTGCATGTCATCAAAAAAGCTGAAAACCAGCCTGCTTAGGTAAGGATGCTGTCAGTCAGTCCCGCTCAGTGAATGAATGAATCTGCTCAGTCTCTCTGCCTCACGCTAGCTAGCTATGCCCAGTGCAGGCTGACAGATCACAGAGAGACCAGTTTGCTGCACCAGCCAGAACTGCTAGCTTGAACCACCCTAGGGAACTGAGCAGTACCCGGCAGGCGCCCTCTAACAAGCCTCTCCTCGCCCCTAACCCAACAGCACCTGGGACTCTGACAGTTTCAGGATAGTCCTGGAAAGGCTGCTGCTCCCCCAGTTTACAGTTCCTTGGTAGGAAGCACTAGGTTCAAAGCAGGGAGATGGGTTAGTCAGTAAAGTGCTTGCTCTGCCTGCCTGAGACCAGGCAGGGTGGAGAATGCCTGCAATCCCATCATTGGTAAGACAGAGGCAGAGACAGGTGGAGCTTGCTGGCCAGCTGACCTGATCTAGTTGCTGAAGATACCAGCCACTCAGGCTATCCACTAACCTCCACAGGCATGTGTACACACATGCACTAGTGCACCCGCACACATGAATAGGCATGCATGTGCGTTCACAGGCACACAGGAACCAAATAAGTAAACCACTATAGTTGCCAGCACCAATACTCCACCCCTCACGATGAATGCTCTCATATAACCAACTGGCCTCCCCACATCTCCACCACGATTTTGGCCTCATGAACAAGCTGAAGGAAAGATAATTTGTCGTGAGGGCTTAATGGAGCCGACTCCACAGCCCCGTGTGCACATTCGGTGCTGAGATGGCGGAAATCGGCTGGGCACCCGAGTGGATGCTTTAGCTAAAATCCCCAGTTAAAGGAAAACTAGAGCTGATTTGGGGTGGGTTTATCCACGGGACAACAGGACAGCTCCTCACAAGGACTCTCGGGGGCCAACAATGAGAAGTGCCCAGCAAGTGCACTGGCCTCATGGGCTGCATGCTTCTAAGACAGTGCTGCAATCCCAAACAGTGGACCACGCCCCGGGGCTCAGAGCATGCTAAGGAATGAAGGGCCAAGGGGCAGAGGTAGACCTGAACTGTTCTAAGAAGGAATTCTGGTTTAAGCCAGTTCCCATCATTGTCGCTGCAGCTGATGTCACGCCTCACCTCCAAACTCACACACACTCTCTCTCTCTCTCTCTCTCTCTCTCTCTCTCTCTCTCTCTCTATCTATCTATCTATCTATCTCTCCTCTCTTCTCTCTCAACTCAATGATGTCGAGTAGGGCGTGGTGGGCATCTGAGGGACTTCAAGGCTTCAGCGCGCACAGCCAAGGCTGCCCTTTCTCTAGGTTACGCCCCTGATTGTGTTCTGTCGGCAGCACACCAGTGTCAGCCCTCCCTGCCACCCCAGCATGGTGTCTTCCATGGGGACTTCTGGGCTACAGCCCAAGAGGACTCACAGAGATGAGATACAGTCTTTACACAGGGTGGCATCCAAAGACCCAGGCGGCGGCTCTGGCTCTGTCAGAGTGAAGACACACAAGTGCTGAGAGGCCACATCCTCAGAATTAGGAAACCCGATGATGCAGAAGTGCCCAGGACACGGATCACAAGAGGCGCCAGGCTTCACAGTGCGCTCAAAGATGTCAGCAGTTCACCATTTCCAGAGGGAAGCCCAAACACCTAGGGGTGCTCTGGACGCAAAAGATCATCGCTCACCATAAAAGGAAGAACTCAAAGAGAGTGAAGTCTAAAGCTAGCTTTTCCGGACACAGGTGCAGACTTTAGTCCCAGCACTCAGGAGGCAGAGGCAGGTGGATTGCTGTGAGTTCAAGGCCAGCCTGGTCCTCAAAGCAAGTCCAGGACAGCCAAGGCTACACAGAGAGACCCTGTCGTGGAAAAAATATGCAGCACCTCAGTTTACACAAAGACACAACTCGGGACTAGAGAGTTGGCTCAGAGGTTAAGAGCACTGGCTGCTCTTCCAGAGGATTCAGGTTCAACTTAGCTCCTATCAACATGCATGTCAGATGGCTCACAATCGTCTGCAACACCAGCTCCAGAAAACCTGATGCTTCCCCCCCCCCCCCCCCACACACACACCACACAAATAAAATAAGTCTGCTTTTTTAAAAGATATAGTCTAAAGGAAGATTTTAAAAACACGAATCTCTAGTACTAAACACCACCTCCATGGAACCTCCCAGGCTCCTGAGAAGCCAGGCCTGTGCAACACCACACCAGAGCCACAGTCTTGGCCTCTGTGTCTCTCTGACACAACCCAGATAAGCTCACTCTGGAATGTTCTGTCAACTGAGGAATGACACTGGCATCTGGGGGCCTGGTATTATGCCCCCAAGGGCAGAATACTTCCAGGCTACTTTTGTTTGGTTTGTCTCTGTTTTGGTTTAGCCCTGGCAATCTGGCAGGCAGGCAGTTTCCAAGGGGAGCCCTGTCCATGGTGTGGATGCCCTAGGCTTCAAGTCCTTATTCATTTTTGTAAACAGAGCCCAGTTGCCACAGCGACTGGGGTTGTGTGCAGCTGGTTATTAGCAGGGGGTCACCCAGAGCTTTCCTCGGGCCCTGAGGTCTGTTCCTGTGCATCTTGCACAGTGGTCAACAGGAGCCATCACCCTTCATCCGGCAGTCCAGGCCCTGAGGACTGCAGAGCTGGCTGCTGCATCTGACAGGCCTTGTCCTGCAGACTCTGGAAGAATATAGGGTATAGAAAGAGTAAAGGGCGTAGGAAGAGTGGAAATTTCCCCTTAGGGGCTAGCAGTGCCCAGGGCAGAAGGGTCTCAGGAGAAGTGGAATTGGCCCTGGGCCAGAGACACTTGTGCACTGTCAGGTACAAAAGAAACGCAGAGGTGGCTCAGAGGTTAAGAGCACTGACTGCTCTTCCAGAGGTCCTGAGTTCAATTCCCAGCAACCACATGGTGGCTCACAACCATCTACAATGTGATCTAATGTCCTGTTCTGGCATTGAGGTGTACATGCAGGCAGAGCACTGTATACATAATAATAAATAAATAAATATTAAGGAAAAAAAAAAGGAAACTCAGGACGAACGGCTATTGATGGTGATTACCAGCACCGGCTTGCCTCAGGCTCACGTAGCACCTGTGGCCCCACTCAGCTCTTCTCACCCCACCCCTACCCTAAGCTTCTGTACTTCATGGGCGTCCCCTCCCCCAGCTTCTGATTCCAATAGAATCCTGCCATTTTAGCCAGCAGCTCTCTTGGCCCCCTGTGTTGGGCCTCTCTGTCACCTCCTCTCTTCCTCTCTTCCCTGCTGTCTTCTCTCAAGGCCTGTTTCACTCTGCTGGCCACACTCCGTGTACTGCTCTCCCTCTCTGCCCTGGACTCCTTCAGATGCCTTGGCTATGCTCACCGTCCTATCTACAGTAAAAACCTCCTCAGCCTCACCTCGGCCAGGGTGTGTCCTCACTTTATACATTCATGGTATATGCCCTTCCCCCTTCTGTGTGAGGCAGAATCCGTCCCCCCTCCCCGCCCTCCACACACACACCGGGAAACTCAGCATTCCTTTTGTCTAGCAGGAAAAACTGACCTGGAACCCCAAGGCCCACAGGTTAGAAACCACTATTCCTGCTTCTACCTTCCCAAGGCAACTTTTTTCAAAGGCCTGGAGATCTGCTAGGCCCGTGAAACACACACTGAGTAGGTGACAGGCACTACCAAGTGCAAGCACCTGTAGCCTGACATGTGCTCTGGGAATATCCCAACTGAAAAAAAAAAAAAAAATGAGGAATAGTTTGCCTTCTGTTTGCAGAATGCAGCCTCTGTCCTGTACAAGCTTTGTAAGAAAAACTACCACGAGCCGGGTGTGGTGGCGCACGCCTTTAATCCCAGCACTCAGGAGGCAGAGGCAGGCGGATCGCTGTGAGTTCGAGGCCAGCCTGGTCTACAAAGTGAGTCCAGGATGGCCAAGGCTACACAGAGAAAACCCTGTCTCGAAAAACAAACAAAAAAAAAAAAAAAAAAAAAAAAAAGAAAGAAAGAAAGAAAGAAAGAAAAACTACCACGAAGGCTGGCTCAGCGGTACAGCATGCAAGAGCATGAGGACCAGAACCAGGATCCGTGGAGCCCACAAAGGTGCCACGTGGGTGTGTGGCCGTCCACCTATGATCCCAGCATGCAAAAGGCCAAGACATCTGGCCTCCACGTGCATGCGTGTGCATGTGCATTCATGAACATGCATGTGCACGCACACACGAAAAGCAACGAGAAGACTTTAGACATCAAGCCCCTTCTTTTGAGCAAAACCAAATCACCCTGACTGGGGCCCATGGAGGCTGCAGGATGTGTGTGAACACAAACCCCACCTGGCTGCCTTCGAGACTCATCTTCATCTGAAAACCACAGATGTAATAAGCAGCCTGGGGGAGCTGGGTGTGTGGCCCACACCTGTAATTCCAGCTCTCGGGAATCCAGCACTTCCTGACACAGGAAGATTGCCTAGAGTTCAAGGCCAGCCTGGGACACAGAGTGAGATGGAGGCCAGCCTAGATAGAGTAAGGCTAACTCAAAAAACATGTACACACATATATGTACACATGCACACACACATACACATGCGCACACACGCACACAGGCGCACGCACACACACACGGTACCATATTCCAAAGCATGGTCATTTAAAAGACACATGAAATTAAGATCTACCATTCCCAGAAACACATATTTCTGTCTTTAGCAAAAGAACCAATCAGATCATCACAAGGCTGAACCCCTAATTCATCCTAGAAACTCATAAACCTGAAAACATGGGCTAAACCTACTTTGCACACAGGACTTAACGTTCAAATCCTAAAATTCTTGTCATTCTTGCCCCCATATTTTTATTATAATCCTGAGAAAAATCAAATAGCTGAGAAGTTTGCTCAGAGGCAAGGAACTTCCAACTTCAAAGGCGCCCTCTTAACCGCTGCTCACGTGAAGCAATGTGCTTCCTCTCCCTATAGAACATCGAAACAGCAGTCACAATTAATTACCTCTGTTTAAAGTCCTATTAAACATGATGGCCAATTTGTTTTACCAGGGGAAGGGAGGGCGGACTGTGGACAGGGGCTGGTGTGCCACGTTCAAGTCTGCTTTGTGACAAGACAGTATGGATGGGTTTTCATTAGCGCGCGCAAGTACACACACACACACACACACACACAGTGTAAGCCATGGAGCTTACCCTGTATTTTACACTTTCACTATTGAACACATGTAGTGCCTTTATTCACCACCAAAAAAAAAAAAAAAAACCATTTATGACAGCATTATAACTAGAAAGCAATTGGCTTTACATCCTTTTTCATAACTCCTGTCCATCACTGCACCCAGTCCTTCCTCGTCCCAATAGTCTTTAGCTGTTCTCTTTTCTAGGCGGCCTACCATGTCTACACATACGCCTGTTTCTGTGCATACACACATTATTGTACTGTGTCCATATGCACACTTGTTTCTGCATACACATATATTATTCTAGATTACAAATATGAGGAAGGACACGTAGGTTTTTTTCTTTCTGAGAATGTGTGATTGGTTTAATATTTTATATAAATCCATCCATTTTCCTGTAAATTGTATTAGTTCATTTCTTTAGAGCTGAATAGTATTCCATTTTAAATATATTCCAATTTTTCACCATCCACTCATCTGTGATGGACAACTAGGTTGATTCCAAGTCTTTGCTATAGTGAATACATGTATAGTCTTTGAGTCTGATTAATTTTAATATGTAATTTGTAATTTGCAGTTTACAATAAAGTTTATAATATTTTATAATAAAGTTTAAAATTAAAAACACATGCTTTTTCTTCTCTTGATGTCTCTCTTTCTGTAAGTCTAACAATGAAAGAGTAGTTTGTTCTAAGAAACCCTAACATAAGAAATTCAACAGCTAAAAACAACTACAAGAACAGCTTGGAAAATTCAAAGCAAGGGCTAAGAGCATGGTTAATGGCAGAGCAGTTGCCTTAGGCTCTGGGGTAAATTCTTACACCGCCCCCCCAAAGTAATAAAGTGAAGAAGTTCAAAGGTAGCCTGCAGTGGTGGTGCACACCTCTGATGCCAACACTTGGGGAGAGGAGGCTGGAGATCAGGATCAGCCTCGGCTACATAAGACAGGAGGAAGAGGAGAAACAAAGGATGAAGGACTGAGAGAGAGAGAGAGGGAGGGAGGGAAGGGGGACAGAGGGGGGAGGGAGGGGGGAAGGAAGTGGGAGGGAGGGAGGGAAAGAGGAAGGGAAGGAAGGAAAGGAGGGAAAGTAGGTTGATTCATCACTTTATTTTCTAACTAGTGAATTTCAACTTCCCAAAGCATTCCTTCTTAGTTTGGGGTTAACCAGGCACTAATGTCGCACTCCATAAGAGAACACACACACCGGAAACAACGGTGTCCCCCAACAGGGGGAACTCTCGAGTCTTCACAGGGACACTAAACTTTCCAACACGCTTTTACCCATTTTCCACCACGGTGCTTACAAAACATCTAAACTGACCATGGCGATACTGTCATGTGTAGTGCCACGGTCTCGTCTTGCCCCTCACAACCACCCGAGATACACAACCATTGTCCTGTTTTTCACGGGTTAAAAATAAATTTGAGAGCTGAACCGTAATAACAACTCACTCCAAGTCACCAAGTAGTGGGTGAAACTATGGAGCCAAGGCAGGCTGCAGGGCAAGTGGGAAACCTGGCTGATAAGGCAAGCTCCCTCCAGGTTCCAGAACCAAAGGACGTCTCCCCGAGAGAAAACAATCCAGTCAGTCCCTGGACTGTGCCAGGGAGCCCTGACCCAAACAGGCCTCACTCTGTGGAAAGTGTGGCCACTGGCACGGTAGACAGACACAAACAGTTAGGAAAAGGGACCCGAGTTCCCCTAAGCACCTGTCACTTCAAATTTATATATATTTTCTACAATGTCAGGTAGTCTTTGCAAATTACAGAAGAAAATGATTAACACCCCTGGAAAATGGAACTACTTGACATAAAGTAACAGAATTTTTGCTGTATCTTTCTTGTACATTGCACTGTTCGGATGGCACGTCCTGATTGCTGCTCCTTGTGTTGTTAGCACACCAAGCTGGGCTCGTGCAAAGCTTGGCCAGGGCTGTAGTGCGACGCTGTTACCTGCCTGGACTGATGG
Source organism: Acomys russatus (assembly GCF_903995435.1). Lineage (NCBI taxonomy): Eukaryota > Metazoa > Chordata > Mammalia > Rodentia > Muridae > Acomys > Acomys russatus. Next base: position 41,843,418 of record NC_067164.1, read on the forward strand.
TCTGCCCACCTGACGGCACAGCGCACTCCCGCCCCTGGTAAGATCAGAACCCATTCTCTCAAGGAAATCTTCACACAGAGGAAAGAAAGAAAAAAAAAGGATCTATTTTTTGAAAGTTGCGCATAGTTACCATGCTCCTGGGATCTTTTACTCTCCCCTTGGAGGGGTCCCCTTTCCGTTCCTGCCTGAAGAACTGATTGGCTGTGGCACACAAGAGGGGACAGTGTTCATTTTCTCGTGCTAAGTAACGAATTGGTCCACACTGGAGACTTATAGTTAATCTCAGTCTGCACCGTGAGCCCTAGGCTGGCATGCTCGCCCTGTTGCAAAGTACCCCAGTTAACCTGTCAACAGAAAGCAGACCTTTCTGCACCTTCTCCGGGTAGGACACTGCGACAAAGGCCAAACACTCAGAGTTGAATTTTAAAGCCAAATTACAAATTTGAATATAACTGTTCCCCATAGACTCACTGGCCGCATGCCTGTCCCCTACATGGTGGTGCTATTCAAGGACACCCTAGAAGCTGGTGAAGACACCTTAGCTAGAAGCTCGCCCTAGGGACAAGCCTCAGGGACATCTTGGCCCTGGCCTCTTTGCGCCTGGCTCACTGCTTTCTGTCATCCGTGGAGGGATCTGCCACCAAACAGGCAAGAGCTGAGTCCTCTGACCCCACGAGCCAAAACAAACCCTTCCTCCCTAAGTGTTCTCTCAGGTATCGGTCACAGTGGCCATCTCACTGGCCAGCTCGGCCCTCCACCTGGGAAAGGACAAGCCATTCACAGGGGGTTGTTCAGGGGAGAGGCCTGAGCACTGACCATGCCCACCTAGCTCACAGCCTTGTAGGTTCAAGAGAAAAGTCCCACTAGCCCAGGACAGCTCAAGTTACAAGCACGACCCTCCATTTTATTGCTGCCACTGGGAAGCAAAGTCCTTTCTGCTAGATTATGGCAAACAAAACAAAACAAAACAAAAAAACGCTGTCACCTGACTCTCCAAAGCTCACCCCCCCACCACCATCAGCATTGAGGTGGTTTTTATTAAATACGTCCATGCAGCGCAGCTCTGCAGGGCAGATTTGGGGCTCAGAGTGGAGGTTGGCTACAGGACAACAGGAGAAAGAATTTCATGAGCCAGGAGGTTTTTTAAAAGGCTGAGGATTTCCATTAATGGGGCATTAGAAAGATAATATGTATCATTTCAGGCTGAGCTGCACAGAGATTAAGATTCTTTAAAATGCCAACACACAGCTAGAATTCTATGATGCCCTGTAAGCATAAATATTCCCAGGCAAACACTTACTTGAGGACAATGCTGCCAATAAGATAAAAATTCTGCTATCAGAGCTGGATGGATCGATCAGTGGGTAAAATGCTTGCCAGGTATTAGAGCTAAGTTTGGTTTCTGGTGCCCACATCAGAGCTCGGCATGATGGCACACGCTTACAATTCCAGTTCTTAGGGACCCAGGGACATGAGGGTTCTCTTGAACTGACTGATTAGCCAGCCCAGCTCTGGCCCCAGCGAGACTCCCATCTCAAGAAAACAACAGCAACAAAAAAGTGGACAGCTCATGAGGTTAACTTCAGGCCTGTGCGTGCATGCATGCACACACCAAAAATATTCTAATGTCATTTGTTTTTTAAAGCCACAAGTTAACTAGACAGTGAACGATCAAACCACACCAGTACCGATGGGCGTAGTTAGCAGAGTACTAAGTGGTAGGTAGGGATTTGTGCATAAAAGCACAATACGTTATTAGATCTTCAAAACAATTCACTGAGACAGATAGTGGCGCCACCTCCATTTTATTGACAAAAACATCAAACAAGGTCACAAGGCCATTTCATGGTAGACTGGGGTGTGCACCCAGGCATCTGGCTCCAAAGCCCTATACTCAACTAGCCTCTCCTGTTATGGGCGAAGACGATTTTCCTTTTAGATTGGACCACATAAATATCCTAAGACATAAAACTTGCGGTCTGATGAATGAAGCTTTTGATACAAAAGCATCACACATCTGTAGTCTATGTGCAATGTGCACTGAGCTTACTTCACATCTGCAGTCTATGTGCAGTGTGCACTGAGCTTACTTCACACCTGCAGTCTATGTGCAGTGTGCACTGAGCTTACTTCACACCTACAGTCTATGTGCAGTGTGCACTGAGCTTACTTCACACCTGCAGTCTATGTGCAGTGTGCACTGAGCTTACTTCACACCTGCAGTCTATGTGCAGTGTGCACTGAGCTTACTTCACACCTGCAGTCTATGTGCAGTGTGCACTGAGCTTACTTCACACCTGCAGTCTATGTGCAGTGTACACTGAGCTTACTTCACATCTGCAGTCTATGTGCAGTGCGTACTGAGCTTTCTTAACTACGCACTGCACTGTACCGGTGATCAGAAAGTTAGTTCAGAAGTCCAGGAAGTAGCTTTGACATCAGAAGAATCTGATGCAAGGGCTGGAGAGATGGCTCAGCAGGTAAAGGCACTAACTGTTCTTCCAAAGGATCCAGGTTCGATTCCCAACACCCATCTGGCTGCCCACAACCATCTGCAATTCCACTCTCTAGGGATCTGATGCCTTTGTCTGGTCTTCTCATTCACCAAGCACAAACACAGTGCACAGACAGACACACATCCCAACAGAACACACCTACACATAAAAACAAATAGGTGAAAACAAAAAAGAATTGGGCTCAAAATCAGTGACAATATTTTTTTATGTCAGTGTATTATAAACTTATGCTTCTGTTAAATATACCCAATGGGTGAGTGTGGCTGTGCTGGCCTTCAACATTGGCAGCTTCCATTACAAAATCAACTACATGGAATATAGAATCCTGTTTAAAGCTGATTTAGACTAACACTTAATAAGACGCCACACTATAGTCTTGCCTCTTCTTGTCACCTCACTTTAAAACCTAAAGCACTGTGGCCAAGGTTGTCACTCAGTGGTAAAAGTCCTTGCCTAGAATGTGTGAAACCTTACATACATGTGTAAAATCCTACATGCATGTGTGAAACCCTGTACACATGTGTGAAACCATACATGCGTGAAACCCTGCATATGTGTGTGAAATCCTACATGTATGTGTGAAACCCTGCATACATGTGTGAAACCCTACACACATGACACCCTACATACATGTGTGAAACCCTACACACATATGTAAAATCCTTCATGTAATCTCCAGCATCAGTCCCCACACCCAAGAGGTTAATTCCAAGGCTCTAGAATTCGTAGCATAAAGAGAGGGAGGGAGAGGGGGTCAAAGGAAGGGGGAGCGGTTGAAAAGAGTCTCAAAGGAAAACAAGAGACTGAGAGGGGAACACGGGACAGAAGCTCCCCAAATTCAGCACATCTTGTATAAAACTGTCAAAGGATAATACAGAACAAAATAAAGTAAAATGCAGTCAGTTCCAAAGTTTGAGATTGTTGGTCAATTTAGTTTTTAAAGTTTTAGATTCTGTGCTCTAGCTGCTATTGGTTTTTTTAAAAATCTCTATCTACAAATATTAATGCTGCCTAAACATTCTTCTTAGTGGTCAGTTTTTTTTAAAAGAGCAACTCCCCCAACCCTGATCTTATAAAGGTTATAAGCATTTACACATTTCTATCTAGATAGCACAGGTAGCTGGCTAGCCACGCAGAAGCAAGAGTGCCACAGCCTAGACAACATGGTGAGGGCTGATCTCAAAAAGTTACTAACTAACACAACGATTTATAAAAAACAACTATTCACATGCAGTAAATGTATATGCTACACTGTAACAGAATAAATCTAGGAAACCAGATAGTTTTTTATATATGGTATAATTAAAAGTCCTTTATCATTGAAAAAAAATTTTTTTCCATCAACACTTTAAACTTCTACTCTTTTAAGGGAAGTGTCAAAGAAATCAATTACAGGTCCCAATTCAGAACAAGCCTTGAATCCCTGTCTCGCGAATCTGACAGCAGCCTGCCCTCTTCATCTTTAACCTTGCACGTAGAGGGACTGCACGTTACCCATAATCCCCAGGCTGACAAGACGGCATTCTGAAGCCATGGGGATTTAAAATCACAGAGTTTACGGTTGAAGAAAACTCAGTGATCAATGGACCGACCCCCTTGTCTGCCAGCTGAGTGAGCTCACACCCTGAGGTGGAGGCTGTGTGAACTCCTCAGGAAAGTCGTTCTTTAACCGTGTTTCCTCCTCTAGGTTGTCAGAGAGTGCCAACTGACTGCTGAGGCGGTAGAATCCTCCTGCGCTTTAAAACTATGGAGGACTACTTGGGCACAGTGGCATGATGGGTAATTCTAGCTCCTCAGGAAGCTGAGGCAGGAGGATGGCTTGAGCCCAGTAGTTTGAGGCCAGCCAGGGCAACTGAGGACTCCAAAGAGACTGTGTTTTGACGAGTCATATATGTATGAGTGTACATGACTCACACACACACACACACACACACATACACACACACACACACACACACACATACATACACACATACATACACACACACATACACACATACACACACACACAAACACACATACACACACACATACATACACACACACACACATACGTGCACATGCATACATATGTGTTTGTCAGAATAGAAATTAAAACCGATAAATATTCAAGTGCTTATTAAGTTGTCCAGAGCCAACCTCAGACAACGCATCTCACACAGCATCTTGCATAAAAAAAAAAGCTGGATTCAGAGGGTAGAGTTACACTGGTCTGCATATTTGCAAGTCTCTTTAATGTCCAGCTTAATAAAAGGCAGCTGGGTTTCAGGCCTCACTTCTGCATTCAATTTGTTATGATTCATCACTCTGGTTGAAAGACACGAAGAAATGTGGCCTCACACAGATGCAGTTGAACCTAGCTATCCTTAGGAGACTGGTTCCAGGAACCCCTCAGCCCCCCCCCCCCAGGCACGCGCAAGCCCCCCCCCCCCCCCCGTAAGATGGCACGGCCCGCGTGCGGCGTCCCCTCCAGGCCTTCACACCACGCCTAGCGCAATGTGAGTGCGGTGCAAATCATTTGTCTATTGACTGATTTGGGCAGTGATGCGAGAGAGGAGCTCCATCCACGTCTGGTGCAGGGATAACTTGTCCTGTGTGCTTCCGATCTGCTCCTGGTTGAAACCTTAGCTATGAACCCTACAGGTGGCAGAGGGCTGGCAGTCCTGAGCTATTGGAAGCTGCAAATCTGGACAGTTCCTCCATGTGCTTGCCCCTTTGTCCTCTTCCGTGTTACATCTCAGATCGACAAGTGGCCACTTTTAAGGCTTCTTGCAACACTGCCTCTGAGTCACATAATGAACTTTTCATACTCCACTACATTAAAATCCATTGTATTTTTCCAAAGTCCTGAGCCATTTTTAAAATGAAAAAAAAAAAAAAATAGTAGCCTTATGAGTAAGCAGAGAATTCTGGCATATGCCATTCTAGCGAAGTGACCAAGATTAACGTCATCGAGTAGTCCACCAACAAAGCACACGCTTGATCAGGTGCCCAGAAAAGGGTACTGGCGCTCCGTGGTGTCTTTCCAGTAAAGCCCCATTCCCTAAAGTAGGTCCCTGAACTTAAGTCTAAGAGCAACACTGAGGGCTAGGCGCGAGGCTCGGTGGTAGAAAATATGCTCAGTGGACGTGAGGCACTAGAGGAAATCCCTAGCACGTGTGCATGCACATCGCACACACAAAAAGAAACCACCTAACTAAACTCAAATATAGAGGCGGAATTTATTTTTTTAACTAGAAAAATAGAAGGGAGTACCATGCTCATGAACAGCAAAGCCAACATGACAAGCTACAACCTCTCGGCCATTTTTTGTTGTGTCTCTATCTCTCAGCCGGCACCCTCCCCCTACTTATGTATACTTAATGGTTATATTCTAAAATGGCTAAGCTAAAGTCTTTAAAAAGTGACAAAAATAAAGCCCAAGCATTAGCCGTGCCATTATCTCATGGCTAAACTGGCATCCACTTTGCCAAAATAATAGCGTAATGAAGCTGAAACAAACCAATAACAACAAAAAACAAACCAAAAAAAACAAAAACAAAAAGAAACACAGCAAGGACATAGGGCTTGGTGCCAAAGTGCACGCTTGACATACCCAAAGCCGTAAGTTTAACCCCCACACAACACACACTCAACACACACCCACAACTAAGTCAGTCGCTTATCAACCCAAGGATCGCTCCAAGGCTGGAAGAAAACCTCTTCCATGATTCATTCTGGCAGCTCTGTGAGCTTCAGCCTCATCAAACTCCCTAACCCTGGGCAACTCCCGCTCCGGGCCCTCCTGGCTGCTGCTACCTCCCCCGTGCTCTCAGGACAGCGGGTCCGGAAGTAAACAAGGGGCCTTTCCGAGCTGTGAGCTCAGCAGCCTTGCACCAGCACCCAGTCTGGAGGCTCCTTGTGAAAACACTTTCCAGTGGATTCCAAGATCAGCAATAAACAGAAGTAAGAGACCTCCGTGTGCCTTTCTCGGGTTCAGGAAGCTGTGACAGCACCATGAACAGATCTCTGAAAGTCTCGTTAGGATTCTTTTCTTTTGAATCATGTTAATAAAGGGCGATTTGGTCTAGCAGAGTTAGCAGCTGCTTACTCACTTGGCTGCCCAAACCCCGGAGCACCAGTTGGGGGGTAGGGGGCTGGGGGCGGGCACTGCAGCCTGTGGGTAGGAGTTAGGGCCAGGCCCTTCAACCCTTCAACAAGCACCGAATCCCTCCTGCTCTCTTCCACAGAACTGACCTCAGAACCAACAGAAACTGGGGGTCACTGGGAAACTGGCAGGCACCACTTCTGTGTCTCACAAATCTAGTGGGCTAACGCCTAGGGACTGTAAGATACACCCATCAAATATGCCTCCAAAAGAGAAAAGGCATCAACCTGTTTTCCCCCCTTTCCCATGTACAGCCAACGCTGAGCTTCCACTGGGACACAGAATTTCAAATTAAGGGGTTTTTATTTTATTATTTTACTTTTTTCAAAACTTTAAGCATCATTTTCCTAATACACTAGGAAGTTAAGTTTTTTATTCTTTGCTGACCCTCTTAAATGGGAGAGTGCTAACTAACATGCTGGGTGTCCTTTGGCGGGGGGGGGGGGGGGGGGCAGGTATTTTGGGCAGAGCCTTAGGCCTCTAACCGCCCAAGCCGGATGCCTTTGCACATTTAACACTGTGAAGCTGAACAGCTTCTGCGATCAGGCTGCAGATCCCTACGCACTCTGAGCGGGGGTGGGGGTGGGGTCCCTTGGGAAGTGTTTACTTAGTTAATGAATATTAAGTGATTGTATTTCTATCACTAAATGGAGAGAGCTCACACAACTTCCTAAGTATGTGTTTTGGGCGTTCTGGGTCTGTCAGGGGCCAAGGAAGCTCTGTCGCTCAGGAGCCTGAAAAGCAACAGTAGCAATTCAAGGAAGAATACAGCCAAGCGTACTTCTCCACAAAGAACAGCTATGCCCCTCTTGGCCCAGCTCCAGAAGGCAATTGAGCCTGGAAGGTGGGGGCTAATCCCTGCCAGCTCTCTGTGCCAGCCTTCTGTGCCAGTCCTCTCTGCCTGGCCTCTCTGCAGGCTCTGGCTTTTCCAACATGTGCTTTGCAAATAATCTAACAATTAATTAGTGCTTTTGAATCCATCCCCTATCATTAACAACCCACTGCCAGACAGCCTTTGATAGCACCCTCTAGAGCTAATTAAGCCTGGCAAATACAGGAGGCGGGACTGGAGGGCGCCCACCAGAGCCACACTGAGACCCAACAGGTGACAAACAGTAGATTTGCTCCTGTGCCAACAAATGAAGGTAGTAGGTTCTGGGGCCAGGCCCTGCTTTCCAATTATATCAATAACAATCTGAAAAAAATAAAAATAAAAACACCTTTTTTTTTGTTTGACATTGTTTGTAGGCTACATCTTAACAGAGGCACACACCCACCTCCCTCCAAAAACAGATACTTAAAGAAAATACAAGTACACCTGGAGAGATGGCTCAGAGGTTAAGAGCACTGACTGCTCTTCCAGAGGTCCTGAGTTCAATTCCCAGCAACCACATGGTGGCTCACAGCCATCTGTAATGAGATCTGGTGCCCTCTTCTGGCCTGCAGGTGTACATGCAGTCAGAATACTGTATACATAATAATAAATAAGAAAATACAAGTACAATCTCCGTCTCTCCCTCTCTCCCTCACCTCCCCCTCTCACCCAATTCCCTGCGAATCCAAGATATCCCCTTCCCATGAGCTCAGTCATGTGGGGACTTTTTCTTCATGACCTAAGGCCACTCGGAAGTCAAGCCTGCTCATCATAAACAGCCAACAGATGAACAGGTGGGGGGGGGGGCTAGAAGAAGGGGACAAAAGCTAGCGGGGGGGGGGGGGGCAATAAGAGAAAATGCTACAGCTTTCCCAGGGAACTCCTAGCTCAGTCTCCAAAGCAAAGAGACTGCCTCCCGGGGCTGTGGCAGGCCCGGGGCTGTGCCTGGCTGTTCACAGGCCTTCTCGTGCCAGGGATGAGGTTTAAGAAAGCAAATCAGAAAGCCCCGCCCCTCCTCAAAGGCTTACCTTCGACTGACAAGAATCACAGAAACGTCACTTTCATTTAATAAGCAGATCACTCCCTTGTAGTAGGTGGCCCTTGGTTGCCACCATCTCTTAATGCAATTACCACAACTCTGGGACACTACCCCAGAGTGCTCCTGTGGGAGCGGCTCCTCGGGCAGGGGAGACAGCTCACTAAAGCACTAGCCACAAAAGCATGCACACTGGAGCTCAGACCCCCAGAACCCATGTAAATATTGGGTGGGCTTTGCTGCCCATCTGTAATCCCAGCCTCTGAATGTAGAGACAGGATTCACAGAGCAAGCTGGGATAGCAAGACTAGCCACATCAGCAAGCTCTGAATTTGATTGAGAAGCCTGCCTCAGTGAGCAAGATGGAAGATCTCGAAGGTGGGCAGTTGTTGGTATTAAACTTGGGCTTCCACATACACAACCCACACACCAACACACATGCATACACACACATGCATACACAGTTTCATACACATACGAAAACTTTAAAAAGAAAAAAAAAGTCCCCCTGATCATATTCTTTGACTCAAACCCTCCAATGACTCCATCTCCTGGGGTGGAGCCATCATGCGGCCTAAAAGACCCTACGTTACGCACAGCCCTGCGTATAACACTGCACCTATCTCACCCACACCAAGATTTCCTCACCTTTGAGTCAATTCTCTGACTCAACTATCCAGAGCTACCTGGTCTGCTTGCCATGGCCTGAGTACTTCAAGCCAGCTCCCACCTCACCCTTCCTTTACCACGCTCCCTCCAAAAAACCATTTAGCTCACTTCCTTCATCTTGTGCACAAACACCGAGTCCATGAGGCCTCCCAGACCATACCCACTGCCTATGGTACGTGTGTGGATGCATCAATGGGCAGATGGCTGTGTGGGAGAGACGGGATAGATTGGTGTATGGACAGATAGGTGGACGGACGGATGGATGGACGGACGGATGGATGGATGCATGGATGGATGGATGGATGGATGGATGGATGGATGGACGGACGGACGGACAGATGGATGCATGGATGGACAGATGGATGCATGGATGAGTGGTTGCATGGATGGATGGATGGACGGACGGACGGACGGACGTGCTTTTGTGTTATGGTCCTTACACACTATATGCCTGTATCTATCATTGAGCTACAAGCCCAAATTCCAACTTTTGTCAAATCAGCACTTTTGTGTGGTTTAGGAGGACAACAATCAGGGCCCACAATGGAATAAAGAGCAAGGTCGCTCCACCCAACCCTGAATGAGCCGAAATCCACTTTTGTAATCTCCTCAAATTCTCCTTCTTCTTCCTCCGCCCCTTCTCCTACTCATAATATCTAATCAACATTCTACATCCTAATACTTTTCTCCTCCTCCTCCTCCTCTCCTTCTCCGTGTGTTTTAGACAGGGTCCCATGTAGTCAAGGATGACTTTGAACTCCCCACGTAGCCAAGAATGACCTTGTGAAGTCTGGGTTGCAGGCATAAGCCTGACTGCTTTATTCAGGGCTGGAGAGTAAAGAAGAACTCTGCACACCAGGCAAACACTCAGCTTTAAAATGTTCTCCCTCGCCAAGCTCTAGTCCCTCTGCCTTTGTCCAGCAGAGACTGGACCCACTAAAGAGACATAATTGTTGTTTCTGCTCTCTCTTTCCCTACTGCAGACGTGATTCATAAGATCAAGTATCGTGTGTGTGTGTGCACGCGTGTGCGTGTGTGTGTGTGCGCGTGTGCGCGTGTGTTTCCCTATTACATCTCCAACACCTAAAATAGTGTACAGTAAGCACTCAATGAATGCTGGTCAGGCAATCGATTAGCACTTTTAAGACGTCCAACTAAAAAGAATGTAGGAAAACCCACTGGCTCTCTAGTGCCCCTTTTCTGTGCCTCAGAAGCCAGCAAAGTGCCTGAGACTTAGCAGGTTACTCGGAGTCTCTTGACAAGGTTTTATCTAAAGCACAGCAGGCATTTGAGAGTTTAAAGCAAATACAAACTGATAAGCGGCCCCTACTCCACTTGAAAAGGTACAGGGCCAGGAGGGGGCTAAGCAGCACTGGCTTCTGCACACAGTGCGCTGTGTCACCGCTGAGGTATCAAGGACCAGTTAGCTAAGTTCCTGTGCACACAACTGTGCCAAACCATAAACTTTCAGCAACTACACAGCTGTTTGGGAACACACAGAAAGCTCCGTCCTGGCGAAAATGTTAATCACTGTTCATAAAACATACTGTCATTTGTATCCTAAAATAATTCAAATAATCAGGAATCCAGAGCAGTGTAGCAATTACCCAGCCTATAATGAGATGTGAAGGAGAAAGAATGCATCCCGCTGAGACGCGGACGGCAGATCGGGGGACAAGCGCAGGGGCGGCGGGGGAGCCACCCGGCCGAGGCGGGGGGGGACCCAAAGCAAAAAGCGGCGAGGAAAGGCCGGGCACAGACATACACACAGACAGACAGACACACAGACATACATTAGACAACCACACACACAGACAGACAGACCACAGACAGACACACACAGACATACACCACAAATACAGACACCACACACCACAGACAGACACAGACATACACACACATACATACACACACATACAACCACTACACACTACTACATACACACACATACACCACACACCACACTACACACATACAGACACACATACATGCTACATACACACACATACAGACATGCACAGACACACATACATACACCAGACAGACACACATACAAACACACACATACAACACAACAACACACAGACAACACACACAGACACACACTACACCATACACACACATACATACACACATACACACATACATACACACATACACACATACATACACACATACACACATACACACACACATACATACATACATACACACATACATCCCTTTATTCAAACATACGTGCATACAAACATTAATATATACATGCATGCATATATCCTTTTATCCAATAGCTGTCATACACACACATACTATACGCAAACATGCCACAGGTATGCCTACCTCACATACACACACACAGTGAAGCGCGAGAGTCTCATCCCACGTGTACGCGTTTGTGTGTGTGTGCTGTAGTGCAGCATCCCACAGAGAACATAGCCCAAATGCCTGCAGGCCGCTGCAGCCAGTCCAGGTCTTTTGCAAAAACGTCATTTGCTCTCTGGAATACATGGGCCGTGGCAGGCAGGGCAGTGAGACGGCTCAGCATGCAAAGGAACTTTGTCACCAAGCCCGAGGCCCTGAGCTCTATCACCAGAACCTACATGGACTCCCCTAGCAGGCATCTGGATCGCACATGATACTGTGGTGCACACACACAACAAACTATATAAATACAATTTAAAACAGAATAAACATAAAACTCAGCACTCTGGTGATGACTGGTTACTTCACTCACAATAGGCTTTCTCTATATGTAAAAAAAGAAAAATTAGACAAGCCAGTATGGTGCTGCACTCCTGTAATTCCGGCACTCAGGGAGGCAGAGACAGGCAGATCTCTGTGAGTTCAAGGCCAGCCTGGTCTACAAAGTGAGTCCAAGACAGCCAGGGATACACAGAGAGACCCTGTCTCAAAAAAAAAAACAAAAAAGAAAGAAAAGAAAAGAAAAGAAAAAACCAAGACAAAATAATTACAGGCTATCTTAATTACATATCTGTATCTGTGAAGAGACACCATAACCAAGGCAACTTATAGAAGAAAGCCTGTCTTAAGTGGTACACCTCCTCCAACAGGGCCACACCGACTCCAACAGGGCCCGTCTCCTCCAACAGGGCCACACCCCCTCCAACAGGGCCACACCTCCTTCAACACGGCCACACCCCCTCCAACAGGGCCACACCCCCTTCAACAGGGCCACACCCTCTCCAACAGGGCCACACCTCCTCCAACAAGACCATACCTCTTGATCCTTCCCAAACAGTTCCACCAACTGGGGACCAAGCATCCAAACACAGGAGCCTATGGAGCTGTTCTCACCAAAACCACAAAAGAAACCAAATCAACTCCCGTGTCCCAAGACAAGGCTGGAAAGAGAGGGTATGTCTGGATCTGCTATGAAGCTTGCAGACTACAACCCTTGAACCTCCCAGTTGTTGTTTTGGGGGTTGGGCTGGGTGGTGGCTGTTGGTTAGATGGCTGGTTGGTCCCCACTCTGAAACTAACTCATGGGCCATTAATGCAAAACCCAGAGAGTGTACAGAGCAAATGAATACAGATAATGAAGCAACGACCCAACAGAGAAACACTCAGCCCCAAAAGAAGGGGACCTCACCCCCTTCAGCACAAATGAGCCTCGAGTGAAATAAGGAAGACAGGGAAAGACAGGCACTGCAGGATCTCACGCATGCACAGAACCTAAAATGATCAAATGTACAGAAAACAGAGGCCAAGCAGTGGCTGCCTGCGGCTGGGAACAGGCACCGTGGACATACTAGCCCAGCGATACAGAATCTCAGGATGATCATGTGTACGTGAACTGCTGAGCTCAGGCCAGCAGGGGCCCCTACAGTTCTTGCTGCCCAACCTGCCGATCTGAGTCTGAGCCCCTGACAAAACTCACCTGGTAGAAGAGAACCACCTCCTACAGGCTGTCTTCTGACCACAACAAACAGCACTCACATGCGCACATGCACGCACATGCACAGGAACACACGCAACTGCTGAGAGTAAGTTCTCGGTGCTCTTACCACAGTCCCACAAAATTGGTAAAAATGGGGCCAGAGAGATGGCTCAGAGGTTAAGAGCACTGGCTCCACTCCCTAAAGGTTCTAAGTTCAACTCCCAGCAACGACATGGTGGCTCACAACCATCTAGAGTGAGACCTGGTGCCCTCTTCTGGTGTGCAGGTGTACATGCAGGCAGAGCACTGTGTACATAATGAATAAGTAAATCTTTAAAAAGAAAATTGGTAACTATGGAGACCAGCAAGATGGCTAAGCGGGCAAAGGGACTTGCTGCTGAGCCTAGGAAGTTCTCGCTCCAGGTTCCAGGACGGAAGGAGAGCCTGGATCCCACAAGATGTCCTATGACCTCCACACACCAGCCCTGGCGCACAACCCACACACATGCACATACACGGTAATACATAAACCAGTCCTCTCAAAAGGAGAGGTGATTCAAATATTAAATATGCCTGCCCACACACACACAGACATACATAGTAATAAACAAATCAGTCTTCTCAAAAGGAGAGGCGATTCAAATATTAAAAATGCTATCTCACAGTAGAATATATATATATATACATATATTTAAAATGTCCTATTAGACTCCACAAACATATCTTAACTGTCAATGAAAAATGAATTGAGTGCGACTATCTTTGGGACAACATAGGTATAAGCTCTTGGTTTCTTTTCTTTTTTCTTTCTTTGTTTTTGTTTTTTTCTGTTTTGTTTTGTTTTTTTAAGATGTCGCCATGTAGTCAAGCCAGCCTTAGCCTTGACCTTGAACCTCCTCAGCCTTCTGCCTCTCCTCACGTCAGGACCGGCAGTCACTACTTCCCCGCCCCTCTCCCCATATGGCTGCACGTTCGTTAGCTTATGATCTGTTGCTCAGTATACCTATACTTAACTTTCCCCCACACTGGTCTTCTCATTTGTAACGTCAGTTAAAATATTGGCCATAGAGGCAGTGGGCACGCTGAATGCCAAGAGATTTCTGTGTGGACGAAATGAACAGATCTTCTGTGTCACATGTGCAGGAGGCCATCTGGAGAGGTGACGCGCTATGTGTGTGGGGGCAGGGTGTCTCTGCGACACGTGGTGCCACAGGTTATCTGTGGAAGTGTGTTCGCCTTCTAGCCCGACTGAGAACTGAATCATCTTTCTAAATCACTCACTCACTCTAAGCCCCAACATTCTCACTCTAGAAATGAGAAGACTGAGATCCGCCCACCCGAAGCTGCTGGATGAGACTGGAGGCAGAGAAAGCACCGTGAAAACCGTAGCTACAATAGGATGCCATTATTAGCTGCCGGCTTGGCCCGCTCCACACTTGAGTATGACCCAGCTGGTATCTCGGCTTGCTGTCTGTCACGATACAGGACTTCTCAGGGGCATCCAACGGGCATGAGGATGGACAAAATGCAGGTTGTGGGTGAGCTTCCAAGAAGATGCACCTGGACACCACATCAAGACAGGAAGGAGGAAGGCAAGCTGGTGCCACAGTGGGGGGTCTGTGCAGCCCTCACCTGGGCATCCCTCTCCTGACCCAGCATGCTAGCCAGCAAGTGCAGCCCAGGCCATGTCTCCCAGCCAAGCTGACCGACTTCCCTGAATTCTCCTCATTACTGCGTCTGGAACTCAGCCCTGACCGACACACTGGCGGACCTCAGAGGCAGCAGCTCCTATACTTTTAGAGATGTGTAGTGTGCCAAAACGGACCTGGGCTCGCAGCAGCAGCAGCAGCAGCAGCAAGCATCAGTCTTCAAGGTCCTGCTCTCTCAGTGTTAGATCATGACCTACAGAAAGGGGCCAGTCAGCAGCCCGTGGTAATCTCTCATCGCAAGGCACTCTGGTTCTTACATGGCATGTCTTTCGAGAACAGACACCTCCCTCCCACAACGCCAAGGAAGAGAAGTGGGGAGGAAAAGGCTAGCTGAGTTTTCCCCAAACAGTTGGCTGCCACCCGCCCGCTTCAATTTCCTTTTCCCACCATAAGCACAGAGGGAAAGATGTCCACGGGACGGCCTGCCAAGCCCGAGGGTCATCACGCAAACCCTGCCACGCCTTCCCTTCTTGGCCCTCCCCCATGAGAAGTGCATACAACTGATCTTTACCACCTTCTCGACTTCTGCTCCGTTCAAGGCCAGCCCGGCCTTACCAGGGACAGCCTGGGCTACACAGGGGCAGCCTGGGCTACAAAGTAAGACTGTTTCAAAACAACAACAACAACAACAACGGACAGAAGCTGAAGCAAAGCCAATGCCCTCAGCATTCTCACGGTACAGAAACGAAAGGCTTGGCCATCTACTGCTAACTGTTAATGAACTGTGTGGCCCTGAGGGGATGGCCCAATCCTTCCGTAGCTCTGCTCCCTCTTCTATGAACTAGGGGTGATCACAGCATCTGCACTGTTCTGGAGAAAAGATGTGGTGTCTATAATGTGGGATGCACTGGGCGTGGACCTAGCATACAGCGATAACGCTATAAAGTTTCATTATTATGACTGCCTTGAGGCTCAACTCCGCCAGAATTACCCCACACACACACACACCCGCAAAAAAAAAAAAAAAAAAAAAAAAAAAAAAGCATTTTGTGAGGTCAACCGAGTCTATACAGAAATCTACTGAAAGAGCTGGCATGTGCCCCCCTCCCCCATCAGCAGCGTGCTTGCCTAGCGTGCGTGAGGCCCTGGGCTTCACCCCAACAACATATAAATCGGTCATAGGAACGCATTGCCAATGGTTCCAGCACTCTAAACACAGAGGCAGGAAGATCAGAAGTTCAAGGCCATACTCAGCTACGAGCAAACTTGAGGTCTGTCTGGGCTGTATGACAGGGTAGAGATGGAAGCCGGCAAATATCAGCACAGGCGAAGCCTATGTCTCCTCCGTCTGTCTGACCCCATTAGGTTGTACAAAATGACATTAATTAATGAACTTCTATAAGAAGCCTCCATAGGGGTTAGGTCCTGTCAGTACAATGCTTGTCCTACAGGCATGGTGACCTGAATTCAATCCCCAGAACCCACATTTTAAAAGCACGTGTGGTGGCACGCGCTTGCAATGCCACCAGTGCCAAGGAAGTCAGATGGGTGTCCTGGAGCTCACCTGGCTAGCCCATCTAGGCACTTGGTAAGTTCCGGTCACTGAGAGACCTGTCTCAGCAAAAAGCGCACGGAGCCCGAGAAGTGACCCCAGAGTTGTGCTCTGGCCTGATACACACATGCACACTTGTGTGCACACACATGAAAACAAAGAGGGGCCTGCCCCTCTGTTTATGTACCAGGCACACTGTGGTGCTATATAAAAACCTTAGCTCTATCATGTTTTCCACCTCTGCAAAGCTTTTTGTACTTCTATGAGACGAAGTGTGTACGTTTCCTTTTCTCTTTTCCTGGATGGCATGAGTGAGGAGGGAATGTGTTGGGCAAGACCGATTTACCATCAAAGCTACCAAGGATGTCCAAGCCATCACACCCCCAGCTTCCGTGGGGACCCGCACCGGGACCCCAGGCACAGATCTGCATCTTGTCATAGTAAATGTGCTTCCTCTTGTCCACTCGTGACCCACTTTAGCGGCAACATCCAGTTTTGCCGTGCATGGTGGCATATACCAGGACGCCTGCCACTCTGGAGGCAGAGGTGTGTGGGTCTCTGTGTGTTTCAGGATAGCCTGGGGCTACATAGAGAGACTCTGTCTTAAAAAATAAAATAAAAAAATCTATTTTAATGCACACACCAAAAGGCAAGTAACTCTTCACCAATGACACAAAATGAAACTGCTGACGAGAGTCACACAAACAGAACGGGCATATCAAGTTCACACACTGGCATTTAAAAAAAAACCAAAAACAAGAAACTCAAACTAACAACTTTCTTTTAAAATGTTTGCAATGGTTAGGGGTAGCATTCTGATCTCTAGGCTCACACGTTTTTTTCCTGCCAACTGGCTTTCCCACAGTCTGTCTGCAAACAGCCCCCGGTCTGTCTCCGGAAGCCTCCCTGGCCAGATGACATCTTCTTTCCACTACACAAAATGCAAAATGTAAAATCTGGGCCCTCCATGTCCCAGCCACACAACTTCGTGTAAATGGATTATGTGTCTCCATGACTCATCTCCTCATCTCCTGCAAAATGTCAAAATAGTTACATCTCACTCAGAGTTTTGATTATTGAATTAAAGTATTTTGCTCATTTTTCTGTATGCTAACAATCATTTTGCCCAGAAGGCTGGCTGTATAGGAGTTCAAGTCAGTGCTGTTCTGGTTGAGAACTGCCAGTTTCCTTAGAGGAAAAAGGAGACAGAGCAAAGGATGACAAAACAGAGCAAATTAACCTTCCTAGTGTGTTAAGCGGCCTTCACGTGAGACACTAGGATGTTAGCACCATCCACAGAGGATGGTAACCCTAATGCAGTCATTTGCCCACCGGCCCCACAACCTCCACACTTTTACATTCTGACAGTCTCTGGGAAACGCAAGGTGTCTCTTTCTCTCTCTCTCTTTCCCTCAGTGCTTGGACACGTTACTGAGGACATCACAGGTGCAAGCTACCACTCGTAACCTCTCTCTCCTTCTTAAAGACATGCTATTAATATACCTGAAGTAGCTGAGACTAAACACCTCCCCTTCCCAAATCTCAGAAGAGTGTTACCTCCATACAGAAGTTCTATTTATTTTATAAGAGCATTCTTTGAAAAGAATAGAAATTCTTATTTCTCAAACGAAGCAGGGGGTCTTTGCTGTCTGCCTGCCTCAACACCAGTTAGCCTGGTCCCCATTAGAATGTCTAGCCCCAGCCTAGTAAACTACAACATAAGCAACCATATTATGCACCTGGATGACAGTGAAATATTTTAAATATACTAAAGAGTATAAACGTTCATCGTTTGCACAAAGATAAAATGGCCTGAATATTCCTAACTAAATGTTAGAAAGGGGGTGGAGAAGAAAATGGGCACTCAAGAGAAGGACACAACTCAACAGGAGCGTCACCTGCGGTGGCCAAGCAGGAACTCAGCAGGGCACACACGGTGACCAGGTGGTGGGCTGTCACTGCCATGACTCCAACAGTCTGGTCTTCAGCTCGAGGGCAGGCGTGGCAAGTCCTGAGGAGCTTTAAACTCCCTTTCTGCAGTTTTTCAACTTGCCTGTAAAAAGCAAGCAAATTTCAGTAAGAAAACAGTGTTGAAATTTCACAAACGAGTACACATTAAATGTTAAAGTTAAATGGAGCATTTCTGAAAAGTATGGAAGAGAAACAGTTGGTCACGAAAAAAATACCAGGACATCGTGCAGGCAAATTAGGGTGGGTGGTGATGATTTAACAAAAAGACTTTCACAGAAAGTAGTTTTGAAAGTGACATGCTTACACTTGACATTCTAAATATGAAGCAGGGCCTCACTATGTTGCCCAGGCTAGCCCAGCATGTTTGCGCTCAATTCCTTTCTGTTTCAGCTTCCCTGAATGGCTGGCATCACAGTACCAGCTTTGGTTCTGGGTGGAGCTTTGAGGACCATGGCGGGCACTGCAGGTGCACCTGTGACGTCAGCAGTTACACAGTGCTACTCCGGCAGTCAGGGGCAGCAGGCGTGCAGCTCAGACAGCCAGCAAGCAGACAGAGTGCTTAGAAACCAAGCCTCAAAACAACAGGGCTCTCACCAAGATCAAATTTAATTACACTGAGAATGGATCTGGAAACAAAAACAAACAAGCAAACAAACAAAAAACAAAGAACCACAAACGAACAAAGCTCAAGTCTTCACCAACGTTAGGAAGGAGGAAAGGCTTCACCAGCTCTCTGCACCATAGACGAGGAGGGCAGTCCCGGGCCAGCGGGCAAGCAGGCTTTCTAACCAGCTCCTGTCTCAGAGCTCTCACAGAGTTTTATTGTTGTTGCTTGACTTTTGGGGGTGGGAGAGTGTGTGTGTATGTGTGTGTGTGTGTGTGTTTAGGATATGGTCTCACTATGTATCCCTGGCCATCCTGGAATTCACTATGTAGACTACTATGCAGGCTGGCCTCAAACTCACAGAGGTCCACCTCCCTCTGCCCTCAGAGTTCTGACATTAGAGGTGTGCACCACCACACCCAGCTGAGATCTGTGATCATGGGGGATTGTTGGTTTGTTTGAGACAGTTAAATGTATGTGTGTGTGTGAGAGAGAGAGAGAGAGACAGACAGACAGACAGACAGACAGACAGACAGACAGACACAGACAGAGACAGAAAGAGACAGAGACAGAGACACAGAGGGAGAGAGAAGACAGAGACACACAGAGAGATAGGCAGAGACAGAGAGTAAGCACAGGTTAGAAACTGCCTCGCAGATAATTTTCGCAATCAATCAATCACTCAGTGTCAGTGTTCTGATCACTACTCCATTTTCGTGAGGCATTCTCACTGACAACAGAGAAGATTAGGGTGTGATCGTTTATGTAACTCTTAGCTTCTGCCCAGCGAGTTTTGTTTACTGCCAATAAGGAGAAGGTGAGGGAAGGAGTGTGGCTACTGGGGGAAGTTACCAGAGAGCCCGAGATGAAGGCCCAGTGAGGGCAAGATGCTGGCTAAGTTAGAGACCTGATTCGAAAGCCACAGGATTCACTTCAGTTAACCCGCAAAGCCTCACATTTCTGTTGCCAGCATTCCTTGGTATATCAGATAAACAGAAATATCTGTTAACTTAAGAACTCAGCAACAAGGAGAGTTTGTCTCGTCTTTCTCCTTCCAAAATTAGATTTCCTAAATACATTAATAAAGAGAAATCTCTCTGAAAGCATACACCAGGTCAAGAAACACTAACAGAAATTCCAATAAAGCAAAACCCGTATGGAGAACTCAGAAGTTAAGGTGGTTTACAGGAGGATTTTTATGGCACAAATAACCGCAGGGTACATGTCACCTCTGCCCACATCTGCACAGCCTGTGGGGCTGTGTCGCGGTAATCCAGGAGCTTACACCAGTTCTGAAGGAACCCGTGGAAAGAAAGGCAAACGGTTCTATTAAAAATATGGCCTGCAAATTGCTGACAAGAATATTGGGCAATTATATAATTATTATATAATCGAGCCAAGCTAAACAGTTTGATGCCCAAAGGCAAACCACAGCAAGTTCATACCGGATCTCAAGACAGCTCCGAGGAAGCAGGAGACAAGTTGAAGCTGCATCCAGCTGTGGCGGACAAAGAGGGGGCTTCTCTGTGCAACAGCAGAGGGCTTTTGTCTACTCTCCACAGTGTGGTGACAGAGTTTTAGGACATGAGGGGGTGGGGTGCGGGAGGGGTCAGGGGTGGGGCCAGGGAGTAGAGTGTGAATCACATGGGTCCCACCTGGGGATCGGCCGACTCCCAGCAAAGACCTTACAGACCAGAGCTTAGAGACATGACTCAGGAACTCAGCCCCCAGCAGCATGCAGGGTGGGGCCCGGCTTCCCTATGTTGTAGCTTTGAAACAAAACATCAGAAAGCACAAATTCCCCTTTTCTGTGAGGTTCTGTCATATTCATTTGGCAAAGTGGCTGCTGCCGCTGGTTGCTGACATTGTGAGCTCTCTCTGGGCTCATGCGCTATATGGATATATGAACAAGTCCACAGAGATGCTGGAACGGCCTGGGGGCGACTGTGGAGCTATCTGTGCTACCATCCAAAGCTTCAGAGCAGTGTGCCCCACCCCCACCCCTGAGAGGGGATAAGATCGTTTAGCACCACAAATTAGCAGAAGAAAATGGGGGGAGCACAGATTAAAAACAAAGAAGAATGTGCCGCTAAGTCTGTTGGTTTCAGAGCGTGCTGTGTTTACTCCTGAGGCCCTTAACTGGAGCTGGCTGCGGCACATTCCTGGGATCCAGCAAAGCACGTGGGTAAATACAGGGATTAGCCGGGGAAAGCCCGCCATAGACTTAAAGGCACGTTCAAAAGGAGCTGCTTAGAAAAGCCTGGGCTAAGGTGAGTGTGTGTGTGTGTATCTGTGTGTATTTGTCTGTCTGTCTGTGTCTATATGTGTGTATCTATGTATCTCTGTGTGTGTGTGTCTGTGTCTCTGTATATTTGCGTGGGGGTCTGTGTGTATACGTGCATATATATACATAAACACACACACACATATATATATATTTGTGGGGAGGCACGTGCAATGGGGGAGCACATGTAGAAGTCAGAGAACAACTTTGTGAATCAATCATTTCTTTTCTACCTCTAAGTCAGTTCTAAGAATCCAAGTCGCTCACTAAGCATAAGCTGTGCACAGCAACTGCCTTGACTGCTGGGCCATCTCTTGTTTGTTTGTTTGTTTTATGAAGAGAAAGCATCGTTTTAGAAGAAAATGTGGCAAAATGGGTGAATGGTAGCCAGGAAGAAAAGCGTATTGACTATTCTTTTTTTTTTTTTTTACAGATTTATTTATTATTATATATACAGTGTTCTGTCTGCATGTATACGTGCAGGTCAGAAGAGGGCATTAGATTACATTATAGATGGTTGTCAGCCACCATGTGGTTGCTGGGACTTGAACTCAGGACCTTTGGAAGAGCAGGTGGTACTCTTAACCATGAGCCATCTCTCCAGCCCCATACTGGCCATTCTTAAGATGACTAACGTACTAGGTAAGCACAGGACACTTTTCAAAATGAGAGATAATTCACATTAACTTGTAGCCGCTCAGTTAAGATGTCAACCTTCACATACCTGAAAGCCTGAAATGCATAAACAATTGTTCAAAGCCAGCCAGCTAGGGCGTGACTATGACCAAAGAATGTTATAAGAATATGTATAAAGGTTATTTCAAAAATTATTATGCTTTAGGCCAGAGAGATGACATGGGATACCATGGCACAAGTTTCTGCACTCACACTAATAGTAATAAAAATAAAGCCAGGTGGTGCACGCCTTTAATCCCAGCACTCGGGAGGCAGAGGCCAGTCCAGTTTACAAAAGCAGCTCCAGGACAGCCAAGAATACAAAGAGAAACCTTGTCTCGAAAAACCTAAAAAAAAAAAAGAAAGAAAAACTAATAATAATAATAATAATAATAATAATAATAATAATAATAATAATAATAAACGATGACAAAAATAAATTAAATCATAAAAAAGAAAACCATACTTTGTACAACTGATCAATGCTAGTTTTACAAGTCTTTTTAAATTAGCATAAATGACTTTTGAAGTTGGAAGCATTTGATTTTTATCGACAAAGAGGGGCCCCAAGCCCCTAGACAAACACTTGCCCAAAATAACACTATAAGGCCAGGCCCCAAGACAAGCCCCTTCCCGTGACGGCTGCTGAAACTCAGCTCTGCTGCTACAAGGTTGGCTGCCACTCTCTCTTCTCCAACATGCGAGCTCTGATACAGAAGGGAGAGGCTGCCGCTGCTGCCACAAACACTGGCATGTGCTCTGAACAGACCACCCTGACTTCAGTCAAGGCCACGCAGATAGCTGTGATAAACAGGAACCCTGACAGGACAGATTCTGGAGTTCCTCCCAGCAAGGGCACAAACCTGAGTGGCTGATGTCTCCTGACACTGACAGGAACGGGGCTGGACACGCAGCCCGTTTGATATGAAGATCGTCTTGTTGTGTTGGGTTTGGTTTACTTTTTGAGGCAAAGTCTCACTCTGTAGACCAGGCTGGCTTTGAACTCAGAGACCCGCCTGCCTCTGCCTCCCGAGTGCTGGGATTAAAAGTGTGCTCAACTGGAGAGCAGGACTCGCACCTAGTCTGGGCAGCACAGTATGGCTGGCCCTGGGCGAGAGGACAAGGGTGACCCAGCCTCGAGGGTGTGAGCAAGGGAGAGCTAGCCCCACCATTCCTCTGCTGTGAAGTGGCCTGAGGGGGAAAGGGAGATGTCCTCTGACCCCTCTCCCCTCCCGCCTTACCACCTGAGATATTCAGAAGAGTTGACCTTTAAGTCATGAGAGCAGGAGAGCTGGCCCTGCCCCGCACAGGCTGCAGCACTTGGGAGAGTGGGCCCTGCGCCTTGACTGGGCAGCACAGTGGGGCTGGCTCTGAAGGCATGGGTGCAGGGGGGCCAGCCCCGAGGACATGAGAGCAAGAGAGCTGACCCTGCCTTCTGCCGATAGGCACTGGGTGGCCTAGCCAGAGCAGTGTGGAGAGCTTGCCCTGCTGGTGCAGATAAGGGCTGACCAGCTCTGCTACCACCCAGGCCAAGATCCAGGGCTGTGAGCTGCCCTGCCCCAAGATCTGTATCATCTGCGAACGGTTTGGATGCATGAAAGGGCCAGTCCTGCTGACCCAAAGCTTCAGGATCTCCATGACACAGGGCAACAACAGGATAACCAGGAGGAGTCACTGTGAGGATCCAATATTGATGGTGTCACAGAAGCCAGAGACCTCGAACCAGACCAGTGACTCACTGCAATGAAGAAATGCTAGGGAAGATGTGTGGACAGAGGGACGCACTGTAGGACTACAGCTTCTACAATAAGGTGTCTTCGTGTGTGTGTGTGTGTGTGTGTGTGTGTGTGTGTGTGTGTGTGTAGAGGGACGCACTGTAGGACTACAGCTTCTACAATAAGATTCTTCGTGTGTGTGTGTGTGTGTGTGTGTGTGTGTGTGTGTGTGTGGAGAGGGACACACTGTAGGACTACAGCTTCTACAATAGATGTCTTCGTGTGTGTGGTGTGTGTGTGTGTGTGTGTGTGTGTGTGTACAGAGGGACGCACTGTAGGACTACAGCTTCTACAATAAGATGTCTTCGTGTGTGTGTGTGTGTGTGTGTGTGTGTGTGTGTGTGTGTGTACAGAGGGACGCACTGTAGGACTACAGCTTCTACAATAAGATGTCTTCGTGTGTGTGTGTGTGTGTGTGTGTGTGTGTGTGTAGAGGGACGCACTGTAGGACTACAGCTTCTACAATAAGATGTCTTCCTGTGTGTGTGTGTGTGTGTGTGTGTGTGTGTGTGTGTGTGTGTGGAGAGGGACACACTGTAGGACTACAGCTTCTACAATAAGATGTCTTCGTGTGTGTGTGTGTGTGTGTGTGTGTGTAGAGGGACGCACTGTAGAACTACAACTTCTACAATAAGGTGTCTTCGTGTGTGTGTGTGTGTGTGTGTGTGTGTGGAGAGGGACGCACTGTAGGACTACAACTTCTACAATAAGGTGTCTTCGTGTGTGTGTGTGTGTGTGTGTGTGTGTGTGTGTGTAGAGGGACGCACTGTAGGACTACAACTTCTACAATAAGGTGTCTTCGTGTGTGTGTGTGTGTGTGTGTGTGTGTGTGTAGAGGGACGCACTGTAGGACTATAGCTTCTACAATAAGATGTCTTCCTGTGTGTGTGTGTGTGTGTGTGTGTGTGTTTGTGTGTGGAGAGGGACGCACTGTAGGACTACAACTTCTACAATAAGATGTCTTCCTATGCTTCGTGTGTGTGTGTGTGTGTGTGTGTGTGTGTGTGTGTGTGTGTGTGTGTGTGAGAGGCTGCAAGAACAAAGGGCAGATACGAGGAGACAGGGAGATGAGAGGGACTGGGGCCCGTGATATGAAACTCATGAAGAAGCAATAAAAAGTTTTAAAAGTGTGCTCAAACCATGCCCAGCAATATCTTTTAAAACCTTTACTTATTATTACTATGCATGTTGTATGTGCATGTGTGTATGTGCGTGCATGTGTGCATGTGTGTGTGCTTGCATGTGCATGTATGTGTGTGCATGTGTGTATGTGTGTGCATGGTGTATGTGTGCATATATGTGTGTACACATGTGTGTGTGTGCATGTGAGTGTGCATGTGCAGAAGGATCTAGAAGTTCAAAGTCATCTATAGCTACATAGCAAGTTCCCAGCCAGCCTGAGCTACATGAGTCCATATCTTTAAAAAAAAAAATTTTTTTCTTAAAGGAAAAATAACATTACCTGAGCTTAAGTAATGAATTTATTATTTATCCCTGAGTTTCTGATGGCTTAGAAATGAACAAATCTGGCAAAACGGCTCCACAGGCAAAAGTCCTTGCTGTACAAGCCCAAAGACCTGAATTCAGTCCCTGAAATCCACAGGAAAGAGGAGAGAACTGACTCACTCAAGTTTTCCTTTAACCTTCCACGTGAGTGTCATGGCACGTCCATGGCTCAAGGCATGCGCACGCACTCTTGAATTAAAATATTTAAATGTTTCTACTTCATCAGCTGAGTGGCTTTTTTTTTTTTTTTTTTTTTTGACAAATAGTTGGTTTTGAACATGATTAAATAAAGCAGGCAGCATTATTCTGTGTGTTACTCGGTGAAGGCTGTTGGCAAGTGTGGGGGAGGGGGAGGTGGAGGGGAAGGGGGGCACAAAGCAGTAGCCTTTCTGCCTGGGAGCTCCTCAGTGCCCTTTAGACCTGTATGCAGATGAGCCTGAGAGCAGCTACTGCCAGCCCCTCCCTCGCTCCACACAGAGAGGCTGCACCATTCAGACACCCAGATGTCACATCTAAGTATAGTCGATATTCAGCAAATATTGACTGCCACGCGTGCCAGGCAACGGTCCAGGTGCCAAGGGCGTGGCAATATGAAAAGGAGCTGAACCTCTACGAAAGCAAAGCCGTTTGCTACACGGGACCGGACAGCTGACTTGTGTGGCTGCCTTTCTTCTGCTCCACTTGCCCTGCACCAGGCAATAGAAATGCGGAGGCCAAACAAGAGGCATAGCTTTTCACTTCTGGGCTTACGGTCTGGCAAAACAGGCACAAAGTCACAAATATGGGGTCACACAGTGCAGTAAAGAAGTCTTAGCAGACCCACATCCTAAAAGCAAGGCCCTTGGTGAGCGTCCTCACTTTACTTTTACGGTGACAAAAGCTACCAAATTGGGGACAAAGGGGCCATTTTAGCTCACAGTTGCAGGTTGTAGTCTCCTGTGGGCTGGTCATTTCCACATGAGTGTCAATCAAGAGAAATGTCCCACAGACACGCCCCCCAGGCCAACCTGACAGGCGATTATTGGGGCTCCTCTTCCCAGGTGCAGTGGTTTGAATAAGGACAGCCCCACAGGCTCATATATTTAAATGATTGCCCATCAGAGGGTGGCACTGCTTGAAAAGGATGAGGAGGCCTTATTGGAGGAAGTGTGCCTCGAACTCACAATGATCCACCTGCCTCTGCCTCCCGAGTGCTAGGATTACAGCAAACAGAAACAAAACAAAGGCTGAAGGACATCAAGGCCTGGAATGCTAAGCAACCCCAAGGCCACCAGCTAAGAAGCCAAGGACCAGAATCTGAGCCCAAAGCTACCTAATTCCACAGCCCATATGCTCTTAGCCACTGTCAGCAGGGACTCTGCCATAAATAGCTAACAACCAAGAAAAAAGAAAGAAAGAAAGAAAGAAAGAAAGAAAGAAAGAAAGAAAGAAAGAAAATGAAAGAAAGGGGCTGTGCAGGTTCCAATATCTGCCTGGTCTACAAAGCGAGTGCAGGACAGCCAGGGCTACACAGAGAAATCTTGAAATCTTGTTTCAAAAACAAAAAACAAAACAAAACAAAACAAAAAACTGGATATGGTGATGCACACTGGTAATACTGGCATGCAGGAGGTAGATGCAGGGGAGTCTTGAGTTTGAGGCCAGCCTGGACTACATGAGACCATCTCAAAATAAAAATAATAAATAATTAAATAAAGATTGTAATTTAATTTCCTCCCATGTCTTTCTTGCCTAAGTGGAACATTTCCTTAAAAAAAAAAAAAAAAAAAAATTCAGAGACATGCAACCTGGCAGTCTCCAGACTATTGTGGCATGGACCCTAAACAAGGCAGATCTGGAAGGTTCAATAAGCAGCCGCCAAGAGGATAAGCTCAGAGCCAAAGGAGGATGTGGGGCCACCGCGAGGCTTTGCCTTCTGCTCTGCACACCCTCTCCCTGAGCCCCTTCCTCTGCCGCTGTGTTTATTTTAATTTTTTTTTTTTATCTTTTTAGCAGGGTGGGTTAAAGGGCAAACCACAGGCAGAGAGAAACCGCAGCAAGCCTGTGCCTGCTGGAGGTGAAATGGGAATCTCCCCAAACCGCTTGTAAGGCGGGGGAGAGCGCCGGGTCCCCGCCTGGCTTGTCTTCAGGGAGGCTGTGCAAAGTCTTCTCCCAGCAGAGCAGACACCTGAGTGTGCGCCCAATTGAAGCTATCAGAACCCCAGGGCTGGCTTCTTGGGATTAATTTATTCACTCATCGCACGCTGCAGTTCTGAAGGACCTGCTCCACACCAGCCAGCGCTTCAGAGACGCAGATAGACAGGGAACAAAACATGCCATTCTGGGTCCTAGGATTTGGGGAAGCATCCATGTGAGTCTCCAGTTTGTTTCTTTGCTTTCACTAGAACCTACAGGAAGCAAGCGTCAGAAACTTGGAAGGACAGACTGTTCCCCCAAAGGCCGATCTCTTGAAGGCTTGGTTCCCCACGGTAAGCACCATGTGGCCTGGTAAAGCCTTTCAGGAGGCAGAGCCTAATGGGAGGCCCTCCGGCCCCTGAGAGCAGGTCCTTGAAAGGTGGGGAGACCACAGCCTTTTTCATTCCTGCCTAGACAGGAAGTGAGGGGTTTTTTTTGTTGTTGTTTTGGTTTCTTTTTTTTTTTTTTTTTTTTTGGTTTGTTTGTTTTGCTTTGCTGGCATACCTCCCACTCCAGGTGCTGCCTTACCACAGACCCACCACACAACAGTGCCAGTTCTAAACATGATCCTCCGAAACTGTGAGCCAACAGTAACCGTTTCTTCATAAGCCATGAAAAGGAAAGGTTCCCATAAGCTAGCAAGAGACACAACGCAAGATGTGCTTTCAAAGGTCCTAATGACCACGGACAAGAACTCGCAAACAGATGCAGAAGCCAGGAAAAACAGCTAGAGGAGGAGGATAGGGATAGGCCAGGCCCTGGGTAAACCTGACAGTGGAGACGAAAATGCAACCTGCAGAGGTGTATGCTGAGTCAAGACCACATCTGTGGACAGAGGAAATAGAGCAAGTATGGCAGAGATGCCAGCTTGGCTTCTGGTGCCATCGCTGACATGAAAAGTGAAGAAGAAGAAGAAGAAGAAGAAAAGTCGGTGGGTCACGGAACGGTACACTGGGGGTGGGGTAGGCTTACTGTAACAGGAAGACTTGTTTGACCCACAGGAGACTGCCTACAGACGGCCATGAGTATGGGTCTGAAATAGAGAACTAGAAGCTTCTAGAACAGATACGGTCAATCAAACATGGAAACACACACGACTAAATGCAGGCTGAGAAGAAGAAGGAAGGGAGGAGGGAACTGCTAGCAGCTGGGATGCCCGCACCAAAACTTACACCAATCAAGAGGACAGAACCCAGCCACTGTGAGATGGCAACTATGGTTAAGTGCAGTCACAAGGCTAGCCATCTCCCCCCGCCCCCATCCCAACTACAACTTTAGAAGGAGAGACACCTCAGCTGGGACTCTGCAGAGGGCACTCCCCACCCCTGGCAGCAGCGACAAGTAACCCCACCAGCTGAGTCTCCCCCGCAACCTCCAACCCCCACCTTCAGAAGC
Organism: Acomys russatus; assembly: GCF_903995435.1. Classification (NCBI taxonomy): domain Eukaryota; kingdom Metazoa; phylum Chordata; class Mammalia; order Rodentia; family Muridae; genus Acomys; species Acomys russatus. The sequence goes on from NC_067164.1 coordinate 41,872,144, forward strand.
ATGAACTGAGCAAACTCTGTATAAATCACTCAGCCTAGGCTATGTTGCGGTAGCAACGGAAAAATGGGGCGAACACAGAGGCCAACAAACGGACTCGGTACTGAGAAGGAAGCCAGCACAGAGGTTGGACAGGAGAACTAGTTCTGAGAAAACCATGGGCACAGAGCACAGAGAGAAAGGAGCAAACTGAAGCTGGAGGGCGGGAAGGTTCCAGGCCACTTTCCATCGGTGTAAGGGGTTTGTTTAGGTGTAAATGGGAAGGGAGACATCTTAGCCACCTGGGTCTCCAGGATCCACTAATCCTGCGAACATCAGCAGGCACCTCAAGAAGGCCAGCTTTTGGGCCAAGCACAAGCAAAGCGCTGGGCTCGAGCCCCAGCACTGCGTAAGCCAGGCATGGCGGCACGCACCTACAGTCTCCGTTTGTGGAAGGATGGCAGCTGCTTCCGCCCCAGTGTGAAGGGTCACGTGTTCACGCGCACCATCCAGCCACTTACACTTCTTGCCTCCAACATCTTCTCACTCTCGGGCCTGACATTTCCTCCCACGGACTCCAGGGTACCACTGAGCCTAGACACGGGGAATGTGTGAGGAAACATAGGGGCGTCGTGGAAGGCAGGAACAGGCCTTATCAAACATACCAGGTGGAGCCAGGCAGTGGTGGTGGTGGCGCATGCCTTTAGTCCCAGCACTCAGGAGGCAGAGGCAGGTGGATCGCTGTGAGTTCGAGGCCAGCCTGGTCTACACAGAGAAACCCTGTCTCGAAAAACCAAACCAAAGAAACAAACCAGCTGGGTCCCAGAAACCCCAGCCCCTTAGCATCACCAAAAACTGCCTAGCTGCTTGCTCTTCTGATTTCTGAGAAACATAGGGACCAAAATCAATCCTAAAATTGCTTCTAAGTTCCAACAGAGAGCACTTGAGGAGCATCTGGAAGCCATCAAAAAAAAAAAAAAAACTAGTAGATTCTTTACGCTGGTCCTTTGTCCTTCCCCTCTTCAAAACAGCAACCCCGCCCCCAGGTGATTGATTTTAATTTCACTTGCGTATGTGCCTGCATGCAATACATTTAGCTGGAGCCAGGCTGCTGTCTCTGGCTTTTGGGGAACAGAATCTTTGGGATCCTAAGAGTTGCCAGCCACAGTGTCAGCCGTAGCAAGCTTTGCAGCTCCCGCCCGCACTCACTCTTGAACTTGCTCTCAGCCCCTACAATGGAGCTTTCTCCAACAGGAGAGACACTCGCCCTTCCCAGCCTCCCAGCCCAGTCTCACCCCAAAGGACCCTGCTTTGACTTCAGCAAGCCCCCCCATTCACACCCTATTCAGCATGGCTTCTACCTGAGACATTTTCTGGAGGCGTTTTCGAGAGAGAGCGTTGCAGAACTCCCTCTAAAGGAAATCTCTTTCTTTAAGCCCACACATGGAATAAAAACTAAAACAGTGAACAGACACTGGAACAAGGAAACACAGTTGCCACAAACTGAAAAGGCAAATGCAACATGTAACCCTCTCCCTGAGGTCATAAAACTAAATCAAGGGACAAAAAAAAAAAAGAAAGAAAGAAAGAAAGAAAGAAAAAACAGAAGATGAAGATGGACAGACAGAAACGCCTTGGCAGAAAAAGGTGGACCCAAAATAGCCAAGAAGCCCATTTAGAAGATTAGAAATGCCTCTCCTGCCCACTCACCCCCGAGACAGACAGACAGACACACACACACACACACACACACACACACACACACACACACACGGAAGACCTGATTCTGCATTGAAGCTCGACACACTATATGACTCAGTGGTGCTTTCCCTCTGAGTCAAACTGAATTTGCCAGCCCACTGTATAAAGTCATATGCAAGAGAGAGAGGGGAGAACCCTTTAAGAGTACTGAGAAGGGTTTCTGTTTGCATGCATTTTGCTTTAAAAGAATAAAAGCCACAAAAGAGATAAGTCCCAACAACATGGCTAGGATTGCACAATGATGTTCATCTGGGCTATCTGTCAAACCGTCTGACCTCAAATAGCATCCCTAATGTGAGAAGGGCGCGGGGGAGGGGGGGGGGCAGCAGTCATCCCTAATGTGAGAAGGATGTGGGGGGGGACGGCGGTCATCCCTAATGTGAGAAGGGCGTGGGGGGGGACGGCGGTCATCCCTAATGTGAGAAGGACGCGGGGGGGGGGGGGGGGCGGTCGGTCATGTTCCGCGCCAGCAATTATTGCACAGTTAGAGGAGTATGGAGTCGTTTTGCAAACAGCCACCACCAGCGTGCTGTATCCAAGGACCAACAGCAGACTGTCAAAACACACAGATTGCTAAGATGCTAACGGGGTGACACCGTCCAGAAGGCCTCTCCACACACCACGTGGAATTAAGTACTAATCAAGCTTCCATGAAGAGAGCTAACACTGTAGAAAAGAAATCCAACTTCCTGCCAGACCCTCCGTGTGGGTCACTCAGCACAACACACATACCAGAGCTCCCAGGAGGGTCAGATCAACAGCAAAGGCCCACCGACTCCCTTCACAGGCTGCTTTCTAAAGAGGGTTTCTACCTTTTTCTTTTTCTTTTTTCCAGGAACTAATCAACTGAAATGTGTTTTCACAAATGGTCCTTCTGTGATTGTATACAAAAACCTGACCTTCAGCATATACGGGAGGGGGGGGGGGCGGAGTGTGTTTGGAGGGACAGGAAAACAGGTGTCCTTCCCAGCGCAAACAATGCCCGGCTCTGCAGGCCCTCCTAGCCAGAGTCCCACAGCCAAGCAACGCGTACTTCAAGTGAAGGGAAATCTCGTGTTTCTGACTTAATCTAAATGATTATTCTGGTGACAAACTGACATTAGATTTGAAATAAAAATGGAATTGTCCACCTTTACACGTCACTCAGAATCCTTTTCCAAGATCTGAAAAAGCTTTTGGCTTTGTTTATTGTTTGGGGACTTTTTGTTTTTTGTTTTTGGTTTTTTTTGGGTTTTTGTTTGTTTGTTTGTTTGTTTGTTTAAGAGAGGGTCCATATAGCCCGCGTTGACCTCAAACTCATTGTTGATTGTAAGTTGATCCTGAATCCTGATTATCCTGCCTATACCTCCCAAGGGCTGGAGTTACAGGCATGTACCACCATGCTTGTCTGAAAGAAACTTCAACATACAGCAATTGCTGGCACCAATACCAGATGCTAATACACACACACACACACACACACACACACACACACACACACACACACACACAGAGACACACCCCATGAATAACTCGCATCAGCGTGTGCATCGGGATGGCCCACAGGCATGTGTCTGGGGCTCTACTCCAGCCTTTTCTGTCTCCATGCCTCATAAGTAGTTGTTAGCCTATTTAAATCTCCATCTTTGGGGGCTGGAGAGATGGCTCTGCGGTTAAGAGCACTGACTGCTCTTCCAGAGGACCTGGGTTCAATTCCCAGCACCCACATGGCAGCTTACAACTGTCTGTAACTCCAAGATCTGACACACTCACACTGACTTACATGCAGGCAAAACACCAATGCACGTAACATAAAAATAAATAAAATTTTTTAAAACCTCCCATCTTTGGCCTGAAAAAAAAAAAAAAGAAAGAAAGAAAAAGAAAGGAAAAAAATGTAAAGTAAGGTCCAAACAAGAGTAGCCTAGGCAGAATTTATATGAATGCTGTGTCAAACCCAAAACATATGCACACACATCTTTGGCTGAGTGAGCTGGAGATGCAAATAATTGGTCCCTAAGGTGGAGAGGCAGCACGCTTGGAAATCCACTCTGAGTCTTAAGCAAGGACTTTGCAAATGGAGCAAGTACATCAATTAACGAGCCACTGTGTGAAACCCAGAGACAGACAGTGCAGTGCGATGGATCTAGATCATTTTAGCATAGCTTTTCCAGGTCGTGTTTGGTTTATTTCAGCCTGAATAGAAACTGAATAAATTAGCAACAGTTTGTATTTCTGCAAAAGGCCGGGAAGAAGAGCTGTCAATTCACACGTGAGCCTGAAGACAGGGAAACCAGAGAACTTCCTGCCACCAGCCTGTGTTTGGCTCCACTGACACAGACAACTCACGGAACCTCTTTCTCACTGGCTCTCTGTATGGGATGGCTTCTGCTGTCTGGGGCTATAGCTCAAGCACCTAGCGCTTGCCCCATGTGCACAAGGCCCTCGGCTCAAGGCCCAGCACCTTAAAATAACAATAATAGTAATAGTAGTACTCTTCCTTATAACCTAGGTTCCCTCTCACGCTTCTAATTGGCCACACTCCTATGGCACTGAAAGACTACTTGTGGGTTAAAGACCTCTAAAAGCATGAAACTAGCCAGTTATGTACATTTCAAAAAGTAGTTAAGGATTTTGAGTGTGAAAAAAAAAAAAGCAATGTTTGAAAGTATAAGGAAATAAAGGATGAAGTGAAATCACTATTAAAATCATTACTAAAATAAGAGCTGGTGGGAAAGCTGGCCTTTACTAACCAATGAATCGGACCATAATCTTCTATCCAATAGCAATGAAAAGACAGACAGTACACATTTCAAAATGGCTTCTAAAGGGGTTGGAGTGATGGCTACACAGTGAAAAGCACAGGCTGTGCTTCAAGGGACACATGGTCAGTTCTCAGCACCCACACGGTAGCTCGCACACGTCTGTAACTTCAGTTCCAGGGAACACAACACCCTCTTGTATCTAGGTGTTGAGGGAAGGCACCAGGCGCACACACCTAGGTGGAAGCTCAGACTGGAGGGGGCGGAGACATGCAAATGACTTTTCATGAACAGGGATAAGTCAAAACAGCACTATAGCAATATTGCCACACATTCACCACGCAATAGTCACAGTTCTCTCCTTAGGCTTAAAATACTGAACCAGAACCTCTCAGATTCATGGCCCTGAGCATTTGGGCATCACTCAGGTACTGAAAGAAGCCAGAAGTGACCCCACAGGACTTCCCTAGGATTTTAGGCAAGCTGACTTATATAAAGTAAGTTTGTAAGCAAAAGGAAAAGATTAATTCCTTTGAGTCTTAAAAACAGTGAGAGGAGGCAGGAGTGATGGTTTAGGACTTTAATCCAGCACTCGGGAGGCAGAGGCAGGCAGATCTCTGTGAATTCGAGGCCAGCCTGGTCTACAAAGTGAGTCCAGGACACCCAAGGCTACACAGAGAAACCCTGTCTGGAAGAAAAAAAAAAGGGGGGGTGTGGAAGGAGACAACAGTTTTCTTCTAGCAAACCAGTTTTGCCAATTCTTACATGTTTTCTGCGAGAAGGCCGTGGCATCCTCAAACCACTGTGACCCATCTCCATCAAAGAGATGGCTAATTTACTGATCTCCAAAGCCCGGAACCACAGACTGATTAGAAGAGCAAGGGGGCTGATAACCATTTGTGAAATAAGTCAACAAGATCAAAGAATGAGAGACTAAAGGAGACTCTGAGTAAATGCTACGTTAGTGCTAAACACACGCTGAGATTCAGAAAAACTGGCTACATCCTACAGTGATTTGAAATAGAGTCCTTTTCATTCTAACAGCTAATGTAAAGGAAAGTTACATCTTCAATACCAGGATGCACAAGAAGTAAAACTTGCTGACAGAGCTGCAAATACAGAAAATCTTTAAAAAAAAAAAAAAAAAAAAGCTGGGCGTGGTGGTGCACGCCTTTAATCCCAGCACTCGGGAGGCAGAGGCAGGCGGATCGCTGTGAGTTCGAGGCCAGCTTGGTCTACAAAGCAAGCCCACGACAGTCAAGGCTACACAGAGAAACCCTGTCTCAAAAAACCAAAAAAAAAAAAAAAAAAAAAAAAAAAAAAAAAGAAGAAGAAGGAGGAAGAAGAAGAAGAATTTGAACTACTGTCATGCAGGTTGAGGACCCCACCCTAAAACTCCAACATCCAGAATGTCCCAAACTCCATAACTTTCTCAGCACAGATGTGACACCACAAGTGGAAAACCCTCACTGATGTCATGAAACGAGCCAAAGTCAAATGCAGATACGCTAAAAACATCGCATGGGACGACCTTTGTGCTCTCAGGTATATATGGCACACAAACTGTGTTCAGCTCTCCCAAGGGCTCACTATGTACATACAGGGACCCCGAAGTCTGAAGAAATCCTGAGCCTTGTATCCATCAAGCATTTTATTTTTTTGAGGAGGGGTTCTCTGTGTAGTCCTGGCTGTCGCAGGGGCTGTGGCCTCAAACCACAGCGTTCTACCTGCCTCTGCCTCCTGAGTGCTGGGATTAAAGGCGTGGGCCACCATGGCCCAGCTCACCCAAGCACTTCTAATGAGGAAACTCAACCTGTATTGATATAGACATGTCTGAAGTTTATGCAGCTTTCTAAAGATGGTGACAACAGCACTAAATTCATCAGCCTCCCGGGAGGATGGCTTAGTTCACTTATGCAGTTTTATATATGACACAGTAGGGGTCATTCCAAGATTCACAAATGAATCTCTTTAGATTGCCAGTTCTCCTTAAATAACCTGAAATAGTATTCAAATAACACAAAATTTTATAAATTTACCCCTCAAGAAAAGAAAACTGGAAGAGGCCCTAGGAGCCGTTTTTAAGTATCTACCTTGTTACCATAGGTCCCAGAAAAAATGCATTGAACACTCAGGCCCTGAACTCAAGGTTACCCCACTTTTTAAAAATAATTTATTTATTGTTATTTTATGTGCATTGGTGTTTTACCTGCATGTAGGTCTGTATGAGGGTGTCATATCTTGCGGGTGGGTGACAGTTGAGAGCTGCCATGCGGGTGCTGGGAATTGAACCCCAGGTGCTTTGGAAGAGCAGTCAGAGCTCTAACGGCTGAGCCATCTCTCCAGCCCCACTTTTAGCCAGCTGAGATTAAACCCAGTTCCTCACAGAAAACTCAGAAAGAAACTTAGTTATTTTGCTAAATTAAGCTAGGATGTTTGCCCTTTCTGAAGTACTGCTACATGCCGTGCAAACAGGTTTAGGTGCCTGCAGAACTTCAACAGCATGCCGTGCTCCCCCTACTGGCGAATACTAATAATAACAATTACTTTCCCCAGGGCATCGGCCTTTGAAGTGCTGGAGTTCAAAACTCAGTTGATGACTTTATTGTTTTTTGTTGTTGTTTTTAATGTATATATCTTAAGCAACAGTTTAACAGAGCTGGTGTGGGGTAGCCATCACAATAGGGACGTTAAAAGTGGACAACAATGTCAAGAGTAAAAAGTATGCTGAAGCCTTGAAACGCTGAACAATGCAGAATTGGAGCCAAAGCACAGAACACCAAGAAACCGAGCAGCATCCTCTGCTGACACAATGGCATGAAATCAAGTCCTCTTTAATGGCCCTTCAGGGGGTAGCAATTATTTCCCTACCTCCTGCGCCAGCCTCAAGCTGTTTCCTAAGGAAGCCCAGTGGCCTTGGTCAACAACGTCTGGTGGATTAATAAAAATAACGAAGAATTTTTTTAAAAAATCCAAGTGCGCACAAGTTAGAATTCTATTTATAATTATTTGGAGCCGGGCTGAGAGGAGCTGGGCTTTGACCCCTGCAAAGTATCTGTGCAGCCACCTAAATTTACCACAGATCATTTATCTGCGTTTTAAAAGATGTACTCAACTCAGACAGGAAGCTGGGCGAGAGCCGAGGGCCAAGGATTTACCGCTCCCCCCACCCCGCGCCCCACCCGCGCCCCCGCCCGCCGTGGATCTTAACCACACTTGTCGCTTTCCGCCATGGCCGAGGCAGCTCTTGGGTTAAAAGTAACAGAAAGCTGTGTGTGACCTTGGACAAGTAACTTAGCCTCTGGCTGCTAGAATCCAGCATGGGATCTGCAAAATGGGGGTGCGAAAATCACTTTTAACCATAGAGATGGGATGGCCGTTAAGTCTGGCTGTTGCTGACTTACACCAGCTAGTTGCTGGAGGTACCGACACACAGTAAGGGATCAATATACTCGCGACCCCGCCCGGGTTAAGTGCCCAAAAGGAACCAGCTGAGTTCTCTCTAAAGTAACAGTTACTCTAAAGGACTATTCCCGGCTTATTAAAGGATCCTTACCTGAAACGGGTGTGTTGTTTTGGGTTTTTGGGGTTTTTTGTTTGTTTGTTTGTTTGGGTTTTTTGTTTGTTTTGTTTGGGGGGTGTTTGTGTTGTTGTTTTTTTATGTTGCGACTCTCCCAAGCTGCTCACTTCTTCGAAGAAAGAATAAACCTCTTAAACGTCAGTTTCTCAAACACCTCAGTCTGCCACTCGCTCGATCCCGACCCTCGTGGTCTCCTGTCACCGCCACCGCAGGGCGCAGCACGCGGCGCAGGCACCTGTGCAGCGCTCCGCGCGGTCCCAGTGCGGAACGTCCGTGCACTCCTGCAACCTCACACCCGCCTTACGGGACCGGGTCCCGCCCCCCCCCCCCCCCGTTCACAGCTGGCGAGGGGGGCGACTGTTGGCACCGACACCTAGGCCGCCAGGTACTACCCCTCTGCGGCGGTAGCTCAGGCTTGGCACGCCGGCTGCCTACACTACTTAGCGGGTGCCGGACAAACCCCTCAATAAGCGTATCTCTAAAGCGATTCTTCAAGCAACGCCCAAGAGTTCCCAATTTGTCCCGACCACGTTCACTCACGAACCGAGGCTCTAACAATCAGCGGGAGCGCGGCAGGGTTAACCCGGGCGCGTCCATCCGCGGCGTTTTCGGGACTGACTCCCAGGGCCCCAGAGCCAGGGCGCGGCCGGCGGGGGACCTGGGACTGGCGTGGGCGCGCGTGTCCCGCGGCCGCGGCCTCTGCTCCCCATCGCGGTCGAGTGCCCACCCACGCTGTCACGCGCCAAGGAGGGCAGCGGCCTGCGCGCCTCGCACGGGACTAGGAAACCGCGGAGAGGAAGAACGAAAGCCCGGCGTGGGGAACTCCTTCCCCGGAGCTGCCCACCCGAGACCGCCGTGGATCCGTGTTCCGCTCCGCGTCAACCCGGCCGGATCCAAGCTCAGGGTCCCCGGTGGCCCGTGCAACCCTGCAAAGCGGGCGTCGACCCGCAGCGCGCACAGACGGCGACCGGGCGCCGAGAGCCCGCAACGTACCTCGGAAGCCAAGTGTTTAGGAGCGACGATCCGCCGAGAGGTCGGGGAGCAGCCAAAGCGAGTCCCCGCGCCCAGCACGCGCAGGCGGCCGCGAGCTCAGCAGCAGCCGCAGTTCAACTGCGCCATCCGGACCCTGCCGGGGACTTTCACCTCCTGCTGGGAGCTTGCAGAACAGCGCAGCGAAAGTGGCCAGGCAGGACAGGACAGCAGCCCGCTCCCCCACCTCTTTCCACTCCCTCTCTCACTGCCAGGGAGGAGGAAAGTGGCGCTCGGAGTCCCTGGACGCCAGGATCACCCCCATCGGGCCCGTGCAGCGCTCTAGGTTGGCCGCGCACACGCGCGGGCGGGGCCGGGCGCGCAGCCACAGCAATCAGCGCGTGGGGGGAAGGGCGCTGCGGGCCACGGGGGCTCGGCCGCCGAGAAACTCCTCCTTCTCCTGCTGCCCCTCCTCCCCTCCGCCCCCTGCAGATGCAGGAGAGCCTGCTGCAGCCTGCGCTTCCCTTCGGGCGGAGAAGGACCGGGCTGGAAAGGAAGTGAGGGCGCGGCCCGGGATGAGGTGGTGGGTGGTCATCCTTGGCCAAAGAAGAGTGGGGTACCGGGCATGTGGTGGTCACTGCAGGGGCTCGCTGCCTCTCCCTGGATCCTACAAACAAACCAAGGCTCTCAGGAGAATATATAGGTTTCATTTGGTTCGTGGTTATTGTTATAAAAACAAAAACAAAAATCTCAGAAAAGCCCACTCCCCGTCGCAGCCCCCGCGCGCACATTTATTCTTCCCCGGTTTATTTGGTTGGGGTTTTTTCCCCCTCCAGTCTCCACTTCTGGTTATCGAAAGACATGCTCCAGCGGAATAGCAGTCTTGCCCCGTCCTTCTACAGCCTAGCGTGGAGTGCCTCAATTCCATCCCGCAGTTTGCCCAGAGCCCTCGGCATGTAAAGGCTAGGTGAGCGCGCCGGGCTCTGCGTCGTATGTGCAGGTGAAATGCACCTTGCAAGACTTGAATGCAATCACCAACACAAATCTGATACTCCTGTTTACACGTCTCCTTCCTGTTAAAAGGGGAATTGCCGGTCGGGGCTGCAGCTCCGATAGGAAAGTGTTTGCCTAGCATACAGAGCCCAGGGTTTGATCCCCCAACACCGTGTGAACCAAGCAAAGTGGGGCCGGGTAGGGGAGAATCAAAAGTTCAAAACTAGCCTTGGCCAGAGTGGAGGTCAGAAGACAACTCTCTCTATTTCCACACGTGGGGCCCCGGAATGCAGCTTAAGTGCTTTTCTTCAAGCGCCTTCAAGCAAGCGCCTTTACCCACTGAATTACGTCATCATCGCAGGAAACTCACAGGTGCTACGACCTGAAGTGACTGGGGTTCAGAGACAGGTTTTCGGGTTTGGCTGATGCTAGATAACCCAGATTTCCTGTAACGGTGCTAGGACCTTGGGCTTTTGACTTGCGGGGTTATATGGTGGGTTCCCCCCCTCCTCTTTTGAGAAGGGGCTCACATAACTCAGGCTGGCCTCGAACTCATTAAGTAATGAAGCCTGCCCTTGAACTCTCATGCTGTTGCTGCTGCCTCCCACCTCGCAAACTCAACAATTAGAGATGTGGGAGGCCAGCCAGCCAGCACACTCAATTAGGGAGGCTTCCCATTGTCTCAGAATGCAGGTCACAAGCCCTTTGGGGGTCAAAGGACCCTTTCACAGGGGTCACCTAAGACCATCAAAAACCAGATGTGGGTTTTTGTTTTGTTTAGGTTTGGTTTTGGGGGGCTGTTTTGGGTTTGTATTTTGTTTTGGGTTTTTTTTTTTTTTCCTGGTTTTTTTTTTTTTTTTTTTTGACATTGAAATAGCAAAGTTTATTTTTGGACAAGACACCAAACACAAAAGTAAGAGCAGACAAACAGAATTATACAAAGCTTGTGTTCAGCAGCTGAAACAAATAGCAAAGGGAGGAAGCAAACCACAGCTTGGGAGAAAGTATTTAACAGCAATATGTGACAGACAGTTGGTATCCACCAGGCACACAACAGGGCAGCCTCCAGCAGCACACACAGCACAACCAGGAAACAACAACAGGCATAAACTGACGTCTACCAAAAGTATTCCCAGAAATGAACAACAGGACATAAAAAATGTGTATCAGCAGTGATCACCCGGAGAAGGAAAACTGAAGCCATGGCTATCCCCTCATCACACAGAAGGGCTGTCAGCAGAGATAGACAGTGGTGTCCTGGCCAGCCCAGGAGAGACAGGGATGCCTGCACACCTCCGGGGAGAGCGAACACTGAGGCATGTTCCTCCACACTCTCTGTTACAGACACTGTGCAGGGGAAACAGACAGTTACATCACAATTCCTAACTGTAGCAAAATCATCGTTATGAAGTAACAACAACAACAAAGATCATTTTAGGGTTGGGGATCACCACAGAAAGGGGAGGCAGAGGCAGGAAGGAGGCTGTCTGAGTTCGAAGCCAGCCTGGCATACAAAGAGAGTCCAGTACAGTCAGGACTATTACACAGAGAAACCCTATCTCAAAAAACAAAAACAACAACAACAAAAGAGGAACTGTATTAAAGGGTCGCAGCACCAGGAAGGTTGAGAGTCTGTGACATAGCATGACTTATATTTTTATTTTCCTTTTGTGGTGGGGTCTCATGTAGCCCAGGATGACATTGACCTTCAGACCCTCCTGCCTCCATCTCTTGGACGTAATCCTGGGAGGGTTACAAGCCAGTGCCCCCACGCCTGGCTTTACGTGGTGCTGGGGATGGACACAGGCTTCATGCACGCTAAGCAAGAACTCCAGCTGCCAACTGGACTCCAGCTGCAGCTTGGGAAGTTACTGGAATCCTCTACTTTTGAGAAAACAGGAGACATTTCCCACTTCTTTCACATGTTTGTATATATATAGTGACCAGGATTTGCTGACAAAAGATCGTTAATCAAATCCGTTACTGTGGAAATCTCTGCGTTTGATGTGTATTTGACGAGAAGTGCCCTTCACAGGCCCAGGCATGCCGCCACATCTCTGCCCTGACGTGATGAGCTCTCACACCCCTGGAACTGTGCGCCACATAAACTGTTCCTTCTAGAAGTTGCCGTGCTCCTGGCGTCTCATCACCGCAACAGAACCCTTACCCACAGGTGTTAAGATTGTTTGAGATTTCAGAGCAAGACACGATATCCTGGAGAAACAAGACTGGGCCGGGGTAACCCAGGCCTAAGTGCAGGCTAACTTTAGGCCTCCAGAGGTCTGTAGTTTATAATTTCAAATTACACAGCATTGGTGCCTCAGGTTACGCCTTCAGTCTCAAGTGCACACAGGAACGCTAAGGTGGGCAGGATTATTCAAGTTAGCAAGAATGGTACGAATATGGTAAGGTGACCATGAGTTCCAACCTAGGTCACATAGCCTTTGCCTTTGAAGAGCAATTAAGTGCCTGTCCATAGAGCCCAGACAATACCTTTTTTTTTTTTTTTAATCAATTACTCTTTGTCAATCAGGATACTAGGTGTTCTGTGCACATGAACACACTCTCCAAGCCCTATGCACAGAGGCCTTCTACCTTGCCCTCATACTGTAGCTAGTAAGAGGAGCACTTGCCTACCTTAGCCAGCGTGCTTGACTGCCTGGATCCAGAAGCTTCCACACTGACATCAGAGGGCTTTAAAGGAGTCCAGATATGCTTAATTAGTTTTAGTAAATGACAGGAGAATGTGTGTCACTAACTGACCCTGAGCGCAGAGCTGGCATCACTGTACATCTTCTTAACCCTTTATGGTGCTGATTGGTCTGCACGCATGTGGCGTGGTGTGACTTTCCGGCGGTGGCTCTCTCCCTCCAGTAAGCAGATTCTGGAGATCAAACTTAGATGGGCCACCAAGTGTCTTGGCCTGCTGAGCTGCTTCTCTGTGACCGGAAGAGACCAGCTCCCTTTGGCCTGAATTCACAAACTCCTGGTGGTCAGTATTTTCCTTGTCTGGTTTTTTTGTCTTTTGTGTTTGTTTGGTTTGAAGCAGGGTCTCAGTTGCCCCAGTTTGTCCTGACCCCTGCCATGCAACAGAATGACCGCAAACGGCTGGGACCTCTATGGCACCTGGGCGTGAGCCACCGCACAGCCAAGACTTTGTGCACGGTAGACAAACACAGCACACAGGGGCCAGGGGAAGGGAAGGGCGGAAAACGGAAGGCAGACGGGAAGCCGGGAGGGGCAGGAGGGGGACACCGGCGGCGGCGGGGCCAACGGCGGCGCGGCCCCGGCACGCCCAACACACACGCCACACACACACACGCCACAACACACCACGCCAGACACACACACACACGCCACACACACACACACAAGCCAGACAACACACACACTCCACACACACACACACACTCCATACACACACACACACTCCACACACACACACACACGCCAGACCACACAGACACGCCACACACACACACGCCACACACACGCCACAGACACACACCCACACACACACACGCCACAGCACACACACACGCCACACACACGCCACAGACACACACGCCGACACACACACCCACACACAAACACACACACAGCCACAGACACACACACCACCACACACACACACACGCCACACAACACACATACACACACTACACACACATACACACACACTACACATACACTACACACACACACACACACACACTACACATACACACACACTCCATACACAAACACACACACACACTCCCCACACACACTCCACACATATACACACACTCCACACACATACGCACACACTCCACACACATACATACACTACACACATACTTACACACTCTACACACATACACACACACACACACTCCACATACACACACTCCATACACACACACTCCACACACAAACACACACACACTCCACATACACACACACACACTCCACACACACACACACTCCACACACATACACACATACACACACTACACACACATACACACACACTCCATACACAAACACACACACACACTCCCCACACACACTCCACACATATACACACACTCCACACACATACGCACACACTCCACACACATACATACACTACACACATACTTACACACTCTACACACATACACACACTCCACACACATACACACACTCCACACACATACACACACACTCCACACACATACGCACACTCCACACACACACACACTCCACACACCTATGCACACACTCCACACACACACACTCTACACATACACACTCTACACACATACACACATTATACACACACACTCCACATTCACTACACACACACACACACACACACACATACATATACACAAACCGAGAGAAAGAGAAGGAAACCTGCTGACACTTGGATTTGAACACCTGCCAGGGCTCATCCCTACAGAAGATGAGTTCTTCCTGCCTTAGCAGCTGTTAATTACCTGTAGCTCTTCAGGGGGCGCTGGGGGCTCGTGACATTCCCCACCCACATCCCCCACGCCAACTGCTGTTGCCATTGTGCGGGGTCTTGTTTGGCCAAACAAATGGCCTTCCACTCCCCCAGGAGGACTTGTAAGCAGAAAATTGACATTTTTTTAAAGCATGCTTCATCTTACTTGCACAAGAAATGTTTGACAGCAGAATCCCAGTGATTTACAGAGCCCGTGCCTCTCCCAAGGAGTGGTCCCCCTCCCCAAGCAGGGACTCACTCCTTTACAGTGACTCATCCTGTGGCGTGTCTCCAGATCCCACTGATAAGCAGACAACTGAGCAGATGCATAATAATGTATGCTGTAGGTTCATCCTGGCCCCTTGTAGAAAAAAACCTTAACTCCCTGGTCACTTTTTAAAACTCCTATGATGGCTTCTCCTTTTCATAAGTCTTAATACAGAGCTAGGCATATGCTTTACAATTTATGAGTTTAATTCATCAGACCCTGCTGCCAGGACTGGGGAGCGCAGCTCTGCTGATATAGTGCTTGCCTCATACGCACGAAGCCCTAGGTTTTATCTTAGGCACCGTGCGCACTAGGTATGACGGCAGACACCTGCATGCGCAGCACTTGGGAGATGGAGGGAGGGTGATCAGAAATACCAGGTCACCCTTAGCTGTGTGAGGCCAACCTGACTGGTAGGAGACCCTGTCTACATAAATAGTAAAACAAACCCTGTCGCGGTTCTATTAGCCTCACTTCACCAAGTATAAAACGATGCACAGAGAGGCTGGGTCACTTACCCAGCAAGCAGCTGAGCCAGGTCTGCAGCCACACTTTGTACCACAGGTGATAGTCGGCCCCTTTTCCAATGGTAGGAAGTCTTATTGTGTTTTTTTGTTTTCAGCTCAATTCTTTAGAGGATTCACAAGATAAAGAGTTTTCTGGATGGAGCTGTTGCCTGCCACTGACAAGCAAACGCAAGCTCCGTTCACCCAGTTACAAATGTGAGCAGAAAGTTTGTTGACCACAGCAAACAGCGTACAACAATCGCACAGGCACTCCGAGAATGTGTGACAGAACACAAACCAAATGCTGTTCCAAAACTGCAGCAGCAGGATATGGTCCACAGAGTCCAGCGCGCATGCTTACCTTCTGTTTAGCTGGCCTGCAGTCATGGGCAGCTTACAGCTTCATTTTGAAAGTTGGCTCCCAAAGACGCCAGTGCATAGTTGCATGTTTTCATATGGCATAGTTATCTAAGACAGAATTTTATATTTTCTTTCTTCTTCCTTCCTTCCTTCCTTTCTTTCTTTCTAAGCAGGACTTCTCTGTGTAGCCTTGGCTGTCCTAGAACTTGCTCTGTAAACCAGGCTGGCCTTGAACTCAAAAAGGTATGCCTGCCTCTGCCTCCTGAGTGCTGGGATTAAAAGCACACGCCACCACCGCCCAGCAAGTGGCGTTTTTCTATAACTGTATCTGGGATGAAGATTAGTTTGGGCTGATAAAATATACAACAGGCAAAGTTCCCATTAGCCAGGCAAAATGACGCCGCATGCTGGGCAGGGAGCCAAACAAACACCTGGTTTAGACTTGAGCGATCCCTGCCAGGCTTTGGCGATGAAAAACTCGGAGCAAATTCCCCTGCTGTCATAAAATCCGCCAGCCTCTGCCAGGCTGCCATTTCCTGAGGACCAGAGGCTCAGGATGGAGGGTTCCAGAATTTACCTGACTTCAATTTCCCCACAGCAGGGGTTCCAGCGAAGCCAAAACAAACAAACAAACAAACAAAACATTTCCAAGTAACAGCAACTGTGGTCTCCCCCCAGCAGGGGGCGGGTGGGCTTCCCTTCCCTCTCCCTTATAGCCAAAAGCTGGGACCAAAAGGGAACTTGACACCCCTGCCCTTTTCCACAGCAAAAAAGAGCTAGCCTTCATTTGTTTCTTCTGTCTGTTCTTTGGGGTTTGGGGCCTAGATAAAGGGAAAAAGAATTAAGTATAATAAATTAGTAAATGTCCTCTTGCCACCCCCACCCCAAGAGTTGACATACAAGGATCAGGGGAACCCAGGATATGTGGTAATAGCTTTAGGTGTTGCAAACCGTAGCTCGTCACTTGACAAGCCCAAAACATGCTGGAGCTCAGAGGTCGGTGTGGGCTCCGAGCCACTGGCCTCTCTGTCCCCTCCTGTTCGAGGGCCCCATCTAAGTTCAGGAACACTTGCAACGTACAAGCAAGCGAGGCGCCCACCTTCAGGCCGCTCGCTGTATCTTTGATTTTTTAATTTTTTTTTGTTAAAGAGTTCCTGCGCCTGCCCTGTGCTGGCCTCCAACTCTCCACGTAGCCAGGGGAAATCTTTAACTCCTGACCCCTCCTGACCCCTGCCTCCACCTCCTGAGTGCTGAGATCTGCACGTGCACATTGCCCAGTTTGCCCAGTGTTGCAGGAAGGGCAAGCGTAGTGTATGCAGGACAGATGTTCTCCCAAGTGAGCATCTGCCCAGGCGGTGGTGGCGAACGCCTTTAATCCCAGCACTCGGGAGGCAGAGGCAGGTGGATCGCTGTGAGTTCAAGGCCAGCCTGGTCTACAAAGGGAGTCCAGGACAGCCAAGGCTACACAGAGAGACCCTGTCTCGGGGGTGGGGTGGGGGAGGGGGTCATTATCTTATTAATGTTTGTTTCCTAATGAACCGATGTCATTTTACCAAAAGCTG
Organism: Acomys russatus; assembly: GCF_903995435.1. Lineage (NCBI taxonomy): Eukaryota > Metazoa > Chordata > Mammalia > Rodentia > Muridae > Acomys > Acomys russatus. The sequence continues at coordinate 41,889,331 of NC_067164.1, forward strand.
TTTTCTTTATTATAGAGATACAATTAACATCCCCAAACATCTCCAGGCTTACTGGATCCTCAGCTGTGGATCCAAGCACAAAGCATTTGGTAATTACCAGATGAGCCTTGATCTCTTTACGCTTCTGTGTGTGTGCGTGCACGTGCGTGCCACGGCCCACCTGCAGGAGTCAGTTCTCTCCTGTCATGTGGTTTCCAGGGTTAACTCAAACCCTCAGGCTAAGCCTCCCCCACTGAGACATTAGCCGGACCAAGCCTTGACTTCAGTAAGCACTGAAAAATCCTATTTACTTCAGTCTCTGGAAGAAACCAAGTCAGGGAGCCTTGGAAGGTTAGAGTTCCAGGTGAGGTCAAAGTGCTAAGTGTCTGCCGCTCCCACCTCCCCCGCCACCATCCCAAGCATTCCGGGCTAACCACCAAGCTCTCTGTTCCCGGTTCAGTGCCTCCCGTAAGGCCTGGATTGCACCAGGCTCTCTCGCCCAAGCATTGACCCTCCCATGTTTCCCCTTCTACAAATATTACTTCACATTTCTGACCATGATCCTCAGTGCTTCCCAGCGACTGTGCCCTGGCTCTACTGGCCCTTCTCCGAGAGGTTTGCTTGACTTCTCTCTCTCTCTCCCACCCTCAAGGTGGACATAGTGAGGGCACCTGGAATCACAGCCCCTGCGAGGCTAAGGCAGAAGGCTCACGAGCTTGAGACCCACTTGGGGTTCTTAAAAAAAAATTAAAACACTGAGGGCTGGAGAGATGGCTCAGCCATTAGGAGCGCCCTCTGCTCTTCCAAAGGTCCTGAGTTCAATTCCCAGCAACCACATGGTGGCTCACAACCATCTATAGTGTGATCTGATGCCCTCTTCCATCCTGCAGGTGTACATGCAGGCAGAGCACTGTATAATAAAAACAAAACAAAACGAGACAAAACACTGAAAACCTACACACAACACCATACGGACTGAGAATTTTATATATGTGTGTGTGTGTGTGTATAAACACACATACATGCATGCAATAGTGAAAAAAGAGACACATGCACACACAAGTGTACACACACGTGCACGCACTCCCACACAAACTAGCATACCGACACATGCGCTCACGCACAAATGTGCACACATGTGCACTCACTCACTCACTCACACACACACATGTGCACACACACACACCTGCACTCACACAAATACAAACACGTGTGCTCACATACATATACATGTGCACGCACACGTGCACGCACACTGCCTAAGGAGAAGGAACCTCAGGGCATTGTTGCATGAAAGGATGGCCTCACCCTGGAATCGGACGCCCGAGACCCTGAAGGGCTGTGAGACAACGAGTGAGACAGACGAGGGCCTAAGAAATTAGGAGGGAAAGGTTATATCTGACCCAAAGGAACTGGGACTTCCTGTCCCTGGTGGGAGCAGGTGAGAGGCATCCACAGAGTGAGGGGCTGGTGAGGTGGCTCAGCGTTCGAACCCAGTGTGGTCCAAACCTCCCAGTCTGTGTTCAGTTCCTGGGACGAATGTGATGCATGCATGTGCGTACTCACCCCACACAGTGCATGGATGGATGGATGGTGGATGGATGGATGGATATAAAAACTGTCATTTTTAAGCTTAAGAACATATATTGTGGGTGGAATTTGGCCAGGAAGCCAGAGGCCCTTAACATGAAGAAAGCTTTCTGACCACAGTGGGACCTGAGGAAAACAGACAGCACGCTGCAGTGATCTGACCTGCTGACCAGTGAGCTGGGAAAGGCAGGCACCTTCATGGTGTATGCACCTCTAGTTTACACAACTGAACTGTATTAGTGGAGACAAAAACCACATCCATGCTGCTTTGTCATCTCTGGAAGACGCTGTCTGAAATAAAGGAGAAACAAGACCTAAAAGGCCTCGGCTACACCCCGGGTTACAGGAAGAAAGGCAGTACTTGTTACCTGCATGGCCCAGCACCCAGCGCCCAGCGCCCAGCGCCCAGTGCCCAACGCCCAGCGCCCAGCGCCCAGCAGACCTGTATGGTCCTGCTAACTGAGCCTTGACTTTCTCAGTATCCAAACATCCTCAACAGTATTTACAACTCAAGCGAACTGACAGTTCAGGGCCTGTGCTGAAAGACAAAGAGTAAATAAATAAATACCTTCACAGTGTTTGCTGCGTGTGAGTGTGTACGTGTGCACCATGCTGACTGTCAGGCCCGGGCCCTGCGTGTGCGAGGCTGCCTTCATGTGAGCACATTGTCAGCCCCTTTACACATTCTGTGTGGTGGTTGTGGTGTTTGTTTCTTCCTTTTATTCTTCCTCTTCTTTTCATTATCACCCCCGCCCCACCCCCCAACACCTCCTTGCTAAATCTTCGTTTGTCTCAGTGCAGCACATTCACTCACACAATTGTGTGTGTAGAGAGAATCCAGTTGCGAGCCGCTGCCTCCTGGTCCGCGGTGGCCGTTTTCTCAGCAGGTCCTGCTCAGCGACTTTCTCAGACTCCTAGCAAAGTTGAACATCGTCCTCTGTCAGCCGCTCAGTTTTACTCACTGGGTTTCTTATTTGGTAACTGTCAGAACTTTTCTTTCTCTCTCTCTCTCTTTCTTTCTTTCTTTCTTTCTTTCTATTTTTCATGGCTGGAGATTGAACCCAGGGCCTCACACATACTAAGCAAGCACTATGTCACTGAGCTACATTCTAAGTGTTAGATCAGGCAAATCTTAAAAAATAAATAAATAAATAAAAATAAATACAAATGTGGACATGGGAAGATGTGGGTTAAAGAGCAGGCTTCAGGTATGCAGGCAGAATAAGCATTTGAGTTCATTGTATGATAGCTTTACTTACTAATAAGTATTGTATATTTTAAAATTGTTAAGAGACTACTTCAAATGTTCTTGTTACACACACAAACCCACAAATAAGTATGAGATAAAGCCAAGGTGACAGAAACCTGTAAGGCAGGGCCTGGGAAGCGAAGCAGGAGTGTCGTAAGTTCAAGAACGACCTGATGTACATGATGAGACCCTATATCAAAAAAAAAAAAAATCAAAATCCACCCACACATACACACACACACACACACACACATACATATTACCACAATTTAATTATTCTACCACGTATTCACATATCAAAGTGTCACATTATATCCTATAAAAATATAGAATTACTATTTACCTGTTTGATATGTGTGTGTGTGTGTGTGTGTGTGTGTGTGTGTGTGTTGGGCTGTATATGCCACTATATGTGGCTCAGTTTTAAAAGAAATTTTAAGTCTAGTGTGGTGGCTCACACCTGTTATACCAGCATCCAGGCAGCTGAGAAAAGAATATAGCTGAGAGTTCAAGGCCACTGTGTCATCTCTTCTAGGCCAGCCAGGGCAATAGGGTGGGCCCTATTTCAAAAGAGAAAAATTTAAAGCAGTTTCTCAAGAAACACACATACTAAACATTTTTGACATATAGTTAATTAACGCTTAAGCTGACACTTTGAATTGTTTTCTTTCTTTTTTTTCAATTTGGGGCGTCAAAGAGAATACGTTGTTGAAATTTTTTTTCTTTTTATTAATTTTTAGGATTAAAATGCAGATAATGAAGTTCATCTTGGCATCTTCTCTGTTTCCCCGGTGACCCTCCCCGGTGTTTAATGTCTCCTTTAATTGTTCTTAATGCCAATAAAACAGCCTTTACAGAGGATCCCAGCACAAATACCCTCATGAAGACCCAATGTTTAATAGGCAGTAGATGTTTAATAAATACACTTTGAATAAACAAATAAAGGGTGTAAGGTGAGAGTTGATTTCCAAAAGGGCACTTCAGAAATGGCCCTTTGTTAAAGAGAAAAAAAAAAACAAACCACATTCGCAGAACAGCCCCAGAAAGTTTAAGACTACACAATCAACACTTCTTTCTACGATACCATCGTCTCTTATAAGGCTTGGATTCAAGCTCAGCGGTCAGAGCTGACGTCCTAACCCAGGACACCCACCCCCCCCCCCACCCCGACTAGAGTTTTCACTCAGGCTTCGTCCTCCTGATCTTGTGTCCTGATCTGGAGCACAAATGAAAAGCAAAATGCTGAGTTCAGTTACAGCATGTGTGAGTTTTCAACTGGGAGTAACACAGTTAGCTCATTTTTCTGCTAGTGCCAGAGGCAACACCGACCCCCGTGCAAAACCGACCCCCATGCAAGTCCATACTGTGTCTCAACCTTAAACTGCTTGGAAGGCTTGAAAGGAGTTGGGATGACAGCTAAGCCATGGGATCGTCTTTTAATGACCTCAAAGCAACAGAAACAAACATCCCATTCTCTGGCTATTTCCCCAGTGGTTACCATAGTGAAAAAAAGCAAAGTCAGAAGAAATGAAAATTACTGTCTTATGGAAAACACCTTACAAAAAATGTCACGCCTCCACTTTGTACACACTGGGGTGGGGGTGGGGGATCATGTGCTCAGAGCACAAGACTGTGTTCTCAAACCTGGGGCCAGGAACTGGTTCCTTGATGAAATAAAATTGGGAAAACACATATGATCATATTAATGTTAAATTGTTTGTTTGTTTGTTTGTTTGTTTCAAAGATAGGGTAACACAGATTGGTTTCAAACTTATTATGTAGCCAAGGATGGCCTCCCCGGTGCTGGGATTACAGGTGTGTGCCAACCACACCAAACAACACATGAAATATTAATCATAAGTATTAAATGTTGGAGGAAAGGGGGGTGGCTCAGCAGGTAAAGGCACGTGCTGCGTGGCCGTGACAGCAGGAGTCCCATCCCAGGACTCAGAGTGGAAGGGCAAGAATCCCCTGACCTTCTGTATGCTAATAGTGATGATAATAATCACTTAAAAATAATATTAACATTGATTATCACACAATATTGGTAGAATAACATGAACATAACAAACCCTTGAGAAATCACAGAGTTTAAAAAAAAAATCCCCATTTAACTTTCTTTTGGATAAAACACACACACACACACACACACACACACACACACACACACACACACTAAAAACTTCTCTTTTAGGTCTTGCTGTGTAGCCCAGGCTAGTCCTGAACTCCTAACCTGATATTCCTCGTATCACAGACTTCTGGACAGCTTCTGCAGCTTCCTGTCCACACACTCTGCTCTCCTTTAATCCTTTTCTTTTCTTCTTAGATTTTCTTTCCTTCTTAGACTCTCAGTCTCTACCCTCACATTGGCCTTGACTCACTGGCTAGCCCAGGCTAGCAGGGAACTAATGGCCACCCTCCCGCCTCAGCCTACAGATACTGGGATCCACAAACTCTGCTGTACTGTACTCTTTTTAACCCTGTATCCTCCACGCTTCCTGACCCCGGAACACTTTTTTTTTTTTTTAATGTAAAATTCAGCCTAGTGGTGGCGGCACACACCTTTAATCCCAGCGCTCAAGAGGCAGAGGCAGGCAATTTCTGAGTTCGAGGGCAGCCTGTTCCACAGAGCAAATTCCAGGACAGCCAGGGCTACACAGAGAAACCCTGTCTCATAAAAACAGTCAATAGTAAATAAATAAAATGTAAAATATGTACAACTAATTTTCTACAGAGCGTAGTTTAGGGCGTTCTGGTAGAAAGTTCTGTATGTGATTACTTGATTTAGACGATCTGTTTCATCCACCTGTTTTTATCAAAGAGTGCTTTCCATGTGGGCAACCACGCCTGCAGAATGAAGCTCTGTCTTCTAACCACTCTGGGTTTAATCTTCCAAACTGATGAGAATGCACACTTCCACCTCAGAAAATAAAACTGGAACAATCCAGAGACTATTAGCTCAGCCTCTACTCAAGGAGGAGAAGCAACTCACGAAGAATTCCTCATTCTTAAAAAGTAATTTAAGGCTGGGTGCATGCCTTTAATCGCAGCACTTGGGAGGCAGAGGCAGGTGGATTGCTGTGAGTTCGAGGCCAGCCTGGTGTACAAAGCAAGTCCAGGATAGCCGGGGCTACACAGGCAAATCCTGTCTCAAACCCCGCCCCCCAAAGTAATTTAAATACCAGTAAGAAACTTTGATTCCAGCTCCTGCCCACACCCATCCCTGCCTTCTGGGTTTGGGGAACAAAGTTACTATCCTCGGTGATCTGAATCGTGAATCTGAGTGGCTCGTCCTGACCCCAGTGTGATGGCAAGTGAACGCCTGTCATCCCAGCATAGGGAGTTTTTGGAATCATTACTGAAAATCCAGCTGTGGACAATGCTCTAAGGCCAAAGTTTAAACGCCCCATGCAATGCCGGGGAGTGGGTACCAGAGAAAAAATTGCCTGCCTGGCCCAAGATAGGTTCCAGGCCTTTCTATCACTTCAGGGCAAACTGAGCTGGAAGACGACCTGCTATGCCAGCACCTCTGTCCACTTCGAAAAAGACAATGTTTTCAGGATTTCCAGAAGCAACTAAGAAACTACTGCTGCCCCGAGTGTCACCTGCTCCGCCATAGCTGTTCCCCCCCCCCCCCCCCCGGGTGACACAAAGCTCAGAAGCTCCCCCACCAACTGCATCTGAACTGCCTCACACTGCTGTTGAGAAATTCCTCTGACCAGTGGAGGCAAGGAATGCACTTGGTCAACAGTCCTCTGGGGAGTTCCAAGCAGCACAGCCCGACCACACAAGGGGTCAGACATGGGGTCAGACATGCATCTCCCAATCTGTGCAAAGAGGTGGCCTTCTTGCTAGGGGCCACCACAGCTCCCCTGCCCCTCTGCTGGGGATGGTAGGGTCTCAGAGCGTGTTGTTCACTTGTAGGGACCGGTGTGGGTGGACAGGCTAAGAGGAGCGTGTCTTAGACCAGTCTTGCTCAGATGGGGAGGTAATAAGCTGTCTTGGTGGTGGAATGTGCAGGCTGGGATGTCTGGGAGGTTTCAGGCTACTCCCACTGCCAGCTTCAAGCACAGAGTCCATCTGGGCGGGTATGTTCACATATACACACACGTGTAACCTGTCACACGCAGACTCTGATTTCCCTTGGGTGACTTTGACACTTAGTTCTCTAACTTTTTAAAAATTTTTTTATTATGCATGTATGCCCACACTCCATAAGAGGGCACCAGATCTCATTATAGATGGTTGTGAGCCACCATGTGGTTGCTGGGAATTGAACTCAGGACCTCTGGAAAAGCAACCAGTGCTCTTAAACTCTGAGCCATCTCTCCAGCCCTGTTCTCTAGGTAACTTACCGCTGGGGAGCTTCCACCTCTCAGCGGGTTCCTGGGCTGCATCCACTACAGACGCTGGGGAGAACTTTGACTTGGCTCCAGTCAGTGCTGCTGAAATCTGAACTCACCTGAAGACAGGCATCTTAAAGTGGGCTCACTGAACCAGCTGACAAACAGTCCAGTCTGCCCGGCGACCAGGCACCAAAAGCTCACCTCCCCTTTAACTGCTTTTTATTCTTAGCATTGTTTTTTGGTTGTCGTATTATTACATTTGTTTTTGGAGGGTCCCAGTTATACCATGGTGCATATGCCCAGAGGGCATCTTGTGGGGGTCAGTTCTTCTCTTCTGTCAAGTGCATCCCAGCAAGTGTCAGCCCCACTGAGATGCCTCACCAGCCGGCGAGTAGTGTTGTGTCCACTTGGACATTACAACCTTTCCTACCACACTGCCAGTATTTCGGTGTTTTAAAATAGATTAATAATAATAATAATAATAATAGCAACAATTTATTATATATTATTATAATTATTATACTATATTACGTATTATTATATTAATAAAATATATTATGTATTGTTGTTGCTATTATTATCATTTATTACTGTTTGTGTGTGTATGTGTGTGTGTTATGATGGGGACTGCTCAGGCCATGCCACGGCATGTGTGGGTCACAGAATAATTTTGTGGACTCACTTCTCTTCTCCCATTTTCATATGGCTTTTGAGACTGGGGCTCAGACTGCCTGCTGAGTCACCTTGCTGGCTTCAGTGATTTATTTCTATTTACATAAAAGTGCTTCTGAGTCACTGTCAGCAACATGTATGCCGCTGAACAACTCTCCATTTTCTCCTTCCCTCTAGTCCTTGGTAATTCCATTCCATTTCCATGTGTACCTGTGTACCTGTGTATGTGTGTGTGTGTGTGTGCACGCACGTGTGCATGTGCGTGTTTGCATGCATGTGTGGGTTTGTGAGGGAGTGTGTGTGCATATGTGTACATGTGTGTGGGTTTGTGAGGGCATGTGTGTGTATGCACATGCATGTGTGTGTGAGAGTGTGTGTGCGTGTATGTGCATGCATATATTAATGTTTTGTGTGCATGCGTACACCTCATGTAGATGGAATCATAAATATTGATTTTGTAGCTGGATTTTTTTCCTGTAGCATAATGTCTGTGGGTTCTTGTGCACTGTGGGAGGTAGCAAGACTTCCTTCGCTTCTAAAACAGAAGAGTGTCCCACACCTGCCCCTCCAGGCCGAGTGTCCCACACCTGCCCCTCCAGGCCGAGTGTCCCACACCTGCCCCTCCAGGGCTGTGGCCACGCTAGGTGAGTCTTACCATGCTTACTTTCCTCTGAGTGCTTCTTGGCTAGCCTTCACACAAGGCCTAGATTAAAATGTCTTTATTAAATTTCATGTGTGCCACGGAATGCATGTGTGCCCATTCACACATAGAGACATACACATAATAAATGCAATTTTTAAAAAATTTTTCAAGCCTGGTGCAGTGGTGTATGCCTGAAATCCCAGCACTCAGGGAAACAGAGACATGTGGATCTCTGTGAGTTCAAGGCCAGCCTGGTCTACAGACTGAGTCCAGGACAGCCAGGACTACACAGAGAACCCCTGTCTCAAAAAAACAAAACATTTTCAAGTCAGAGTGAGAGCAGTTTGTTTCTGGGGCTGCGGAACACCACAGATGCTGGTGTGCCAGGGCTGAGGAGCAGCCCTTTCTGTTGGGGAGGGTCATCCTCTTTGTCCGAGCTCAGCTTTGGGAGGGTCACACCCACAACAGGTAGGAAGAAGACAGCTGCCCTCCAACCACAGCAGCAGGATCAACCCTGCAGACCTGAAGGGTGTGAGAGACTGCACGTGTGACAAGCTGTGCCACAGGGTCAAAGGGAAGCAAGGTCATCTTTCTGTGTTTCCTAGTCATTCATGCGATGGATGTCACAGGGACCAGGTGGGCAGAGGCATAAGGGTCACTGCAAGTTCAAGGCTAGCCTAGTCCACACAGGGAGTGCCAGCCAGCCAGGACTATCCAGGCTGCACTGGAAAGCCTAACTGAACCACCAAGAAAGGAAAGCAAAAGACTACAGATTTGCATCTGTTTTCACTCAACCATAAGCTGGCATCACACATTTGAATACTACTAACATGACCTAGCTGCTCTCAAAAGCTTACAAATGCAAACACGTCAGAATTGCTCACCGATACTGGAAGCATTTTCGCATCAGTGTTAGTTAGGATGCATTAGTTTTGTAGTAACTTTGCCACTTTCAGGTTCACAAAGACTGAAGCACCTCTGTATTCTTATGAACTAAATAACTATCGTCACTGAGGGTTGGGGAGGCAGCTCCTCTGAAATGGTGCTCACCTGACATGCAGAAAGCCTGGGGTCTAATCCCCAGCACTGCATAAATCAAGGTGTCAGACACTTAGAATCCTAACACCTGGAAAGTAGAGGCAGGAGTGTTGGACACTCAGATCCAAAGCTGCATAAAGTTTGAAGTGCGCAGTTTCCCCTAAGACACACATTTAACAAACACCCGACATCATAGCTGGGCAACTTCCTCCAATCTCTTCTTCTTCTTCTTACTCCTACACTAAAGGGACATAGTTATATTTGAAACAGTATTTTTCCCAAATGATTTTTCCACATCTTTCAGGGTCTTTAAACCAAGACATCTTTTTAAAAGAAGGGTTAAACTAATTGCATTTTGGACTTGGTCCCCGTGGGAGAAATCCATACAAACAGGCAGGACCAAGGTCACATCCAGCTGTGACGAGCCAACATGAAAACTATCACACACCCAGAGGGTGGGGTCAGAGAACAGGCTCAGTCCAGAGGCCTGGTTAGAGAGAAGGTCCTGGGCCTGGGTCAAGCCGTTCTCAGCCTCCATTGCCACCCAGAGGCCCTGGATTGGCGGGTGGGGGTGGGGAGCAGGAATCCCAGGCTTTGCAAGCAGCCAGCTAGCACTTCGCTCTCCCCCTCCCCTCCCCCTCTCCTCCCCTCCCATCGCCTCCCATCGCCCTCCCCTTCCCCTCCTCTTCCCCTCCCCTTCCCTCCCCCTTCCATCCCCCTCCCATCCCCTCCCCCTCCCATCTCCCTCCCATCCCCCTCCCGCTTCCCCTCCCCTTCCTCCTCTCCAATCCCCCTCCCCTTCCCCTCCTCTTCTTGCTAACCTGGACCTCTGCAGGAAAGAATTTAAAATCCATATACATTGTTTTTCCGTGGAGAATTTGGGTTTATGAGAGATTTTGAGGGCCAGGGAGTGGCTCAGAGGCCAACACGCTGGCCCAGTAAGCAAGATGACTGGAGTTCAGAGCTTCCCAACCCACATGTGCGCCAGTGGGCACACGCCATCAGCTGGTCCAGCCCTTGCTTCCCGAAGTTGGAGAGGGAATCCCAGTGCAAGGCAGCTATGGGGACCAGCCAGCTCTGCCCTTGGTTGAGAGGATTGTCTCAGAAAAACAAGGTGGAAGAGCAATTGAGGAAAATTGGCGATCTCAGCCTCAGGCCTCCCAGGTACACACACACGCAGGCAGTATACCTGCACATGTGTGTGTTCCCATGCACATGCACACCACAAACACATGAAAAGAAGTAAAAATAAGAGTTTTGAAATAAGACCATCAGACAAACTGAAAATCTTTCTGGCTCATGGTACATGTAAGCAACATTTTTTCCCAAAATATTTTGAAGAATTGATGAGTGAATTTTAAGGAAGCGGTAATTAAATATGGCTGGCAAATATAACGAATCACTCTAACATGTGATGTTTAACTTACAGGAAAACTGCCTGACTCAGGAACACCTATGGGAGCCTTAGAAGGTTCAGTGGTAAAGCACAGACTTGGACATTAACATATGGGTTTAGATTTTTATTCTGGTGCTTAACCAAGTGAGTAGCATCCTAATTTCAAAACAACTCTTGAGCTAGTCATGGTAACATCCACCTATAATCCCAGTGCTAGGAATGCAAAATTAGAGCATCTTCATCTCCAGACCATTTATGTGTGTATGTGAGAGAGAGAAAGAGACAGACAGACAGACAGACAGACAGACACAGACAGAGAGATAGAGGGAGAGAAAGACAGACAGAGACAGACAGAGAGAGAGAGATACACAGAAACAGAGAGAGACAGAGACAGACAGACAGACAGACAGATAGACAGACAGACAGACAGACAGACAGACAGACAGAGGCAGAGAAATCAGGTCACAAGAGTGAGTCCCACACTCAGGCCACCAAGCTCCATGGCAAGCATATTTACGCACTGGACCATCTTCCTGAAGCTCACCAGCTGGCCAGACTGAGCAATAAACGCCACAGGTATTCCTGTCTTCCTCCCGAGCACTGGGAATATGGGCGTACTCCACTGACCAGGCTTTGTGTGGGGGCATCAGGGATCCAGACTCAGGTCCTCACGCCTGCAAAGCAGGTTGGACCCCCTCCTCCGGCTGCCTCGCAGCCTTTGAAAACAAGTCAGACACCTACTAGCTCAGGACACACAGGGCAGGACAATGACCCCTCGAAAATAAACCAGTCTAGGCATGGTGGCACACACCTTTAATCCCAACATTCAGGAGGCAGAGGTAGGCGGATATCTGAGTTCAAGGCCAGCCTAGTCTACAGAGTGAGTTCAGGACAGCCAAGGCTACACAGAGAAACCCTATCTCAAAAACTAAGAAAAGAAAAGAAATAAACCTAACTTGCTTATGTATTCATTCTCTGGTTTTCCTTTTCTATTTTTCTTTCTTTCTTGTTTGTAGCTGGAGTTACCACTGTGCACTCCCACGCCTGCTTTACGCAGTGCTCAGGGAAGAGCCAGGTCTTCCTGCGCATTAGGGGAGCCCTCTGGTCCCCCACGGTCTGACAGAGGAGGTTGGTAGAAGAGCAGGGAAGAGCAGCAGCTTCCATAAAGGAGAGTCTGAATCCAAGGCTGGGGCACAGCCACAATGGCCTCTATTAAACATGCAGCCATTTCATGGAACCACATAAAAAGTATTTCAAGAGGAAACTGGGGTGGGTCATTATGGACTTGTGACTATTGCCCTACGAAATAAGCCTCACATGTGGTAAACATCTGCAGAAGAAGAAGAAGAAGAAGAAGAAGAAGAAGAAGAAGAAGAAGAAGAAGAAGAAGAAGAAGAAGAAGTGATCTCACACACTGTGCATCAGAAGCACCACGCAGCATGTCTGCACAGACGCATGAGAGGAGGAAAATTATATTTTCACTTTGAAAAAGCAAATTAGACCATTAACAATCGATAGTAGTCACATACAAGCGCATGAAAAAGTAGCAAAGGGGGAAATGTTCTCCATATTAAAAAAGTAAGTTGCTCAATTAATAAATAATAGCCTGAGAACTCATCAAAAGTTAACATTTTAATAACTCTCCATGACAGAAATAAATACCCTGAAGTAGAAAGGAGGGGTTGGTGTTGTTTGTGTTGTTTGCAATGGCAAAGAGCTATTATTGGCAGAGCCAATTTTTCAAAGGGAACCAGGATCGTATTTGCAAAGAAAAACACCTTGTCTGGAATATTAAGAAATGTGAAAAGGAGACCCTAACTCCCTTGCTTCGTTTCAATGTTTAAATGACCCCAGACGGATCCTGTTCTTTCAGCAGATGAGTGGGGGCCACCGGCCTGCTGAGCGCAGGGAGCCTTGCTCCAACCTTGCTGTGCTCCGCAAACGTGTTCTTGTATTTTCAACTTGGTTACATTCCAGACCCAGGAGTGAGGGCAAGTTTATGATCAGGGAGGAAAATAAGAAAAATATTTACATAAATTCCATAATATAACTTAAAAAAATTTTTTTTAATCTTTTGAACTGAGTATATGCAGGCACACAACCCAAACAGAGAGCAGTGACAGAATAGAGGGGGAAAGTTAGAAATGATGCAAGGTGACCCTCTGCAAAAGAAGCACACACGCATGTGCATGTGTGTGTGCACACATACACATATACACAAACACACATACATACAAGCACACACATACAGGCACAGACACACATACACACACACAGACACACATGAACACACATGCACATATGCACATACACATGCACACACGTACACACATGTGGACACGCACACACACATACTCACACACATACATGTACACACACATACACACATACTCACACACACACACATACATGTACACACACATACACACATACACTCATACATACTCACACACGCACACATGCACATGCACGCACACGCGCGCACTCGCGCACACACACACACACACACACACACACACTCTTTCTCTCTCTCTCACACATGAGCTGAGCCTTCTGTAGATGTCCTCCCAACAATGATGTGCCCTGACCTTGAAATCTTGTAACACTAGGATGTAAACTCTGGTCTAGAAGTCCTCAAGGTCAAGTGCTTGCTAACTAGTTGACACAGAATAGACCGGAAGCGTCGCTCCAGGAGCAGCTGTGTCCTCTCTTAGTCGTTCTCACTACTCAATTAAGTGCTGCAGAAAGGAACACCATTGGTGCGATTGCCTTTTTCTGGTGACACTTAGTGAAGAAATGGCTTATAATTCTGGGATCTATCATGCCACAATCTCCGCTTTAGCTTAGGGGGACAGAGAGAGAGGTGGCTCAGAGGTTAAGAACATTGGCTGTTCTTCAAGAGGACCCAGGTTTGATTCCTGGAACTCATACGGCAGCTCACAGCATCTATAACTCCAGTTCCAGGGGACCCGACACCATCTTCTGACCCCCGAAGGCAAAATGGACACTACTGGTACATGCACGCAAAGAAAACCACTCGTACACATAAAATACTGACTTAGTTCAGAACCCCGGTGGCATCCTGGGTTCCAACCTACTGTTTTGGCCCAGAATGACCTTGAAGTCCATGCTCTCTTGCCTCCACTTCCCCAGGGCCGGGATTACGGTGTGAACGACTAAGCGCGGCCTCAGAGTGGATTGTCATAACCAGGTCCTGCCTTTGTAGTAAAGTCATAGGATGCCAGGCTGCTGCTCAGCTGGACTTAAAATAAAAGGCTAATAAGATGGTAGATAAAACATAACATTCTAGGAGCCAGGCGGTGGTGGCACACGCCTGTAATCCCAGCACTCAGGAGGGAGAAGCAGGCGGATCGCTGTGAGTTCGAGGCCAGTCTGGTCTACAAAGCAAGACCAGGACAGCCAGAGCTACACAGAGAAACCCTGTGTCAAAAAACCAGAAAAACAAAACAAAACATAGCATTCTATTATCAGCTCTGCCAGTAACTTAACTAGGTGGCCTTAAACTCTTTAGGTCTTTATATTGTATAAATAAAATCATAAATAAAAAAATAAGATCATAAAATTTTATTCATGGGAAAGTAACCACTTACATTATAAACTTTACGTGAGCTAATAGGGTGAGTTGCCACACTTTCTTAGATTCAGAAAAATAACAAACTGTGCTATGATGTTTCTTCCACGGGTGCTCTTTAAAGTCCACACTTGAGATTACCATAGCAGTAGTGACGGCTCTGACGTTGGGGGTTAAGCCCAGCTCCTTGCACTCTTTAAGCACATATTCTACCCATTAGCTATATCCTCAGCATTAGCAGAATAAAGAAAGATGTGGCTAAGCTGGGCATGGTTGTGGCACATTCCTGTGACCTCAGCACTTGGGAGGCAGAGGCAAGGGACATGGATCTGAGGCCACCTTGCAGCCACAAAGCAGGGCCCTGACTCAGAACAAAGCAAAACAGAATAAAAAGCAATAAACAAACAAACAAGAGTAAAACCAGATGTGTTTAAATGGCGACTCTTTCACATTCTATCCGCACGAAGGTTCTCTGAGGGTGAGATTTTGGTCCCCGATTTTACTTCTGTCTTCTCAAAACCTTGAGCAGTGTGAGAGGCACTTGAGTAGCTGCTCCATTACTTATGGAGGGGTGTGTAGCTCAGTGGTAGGACGAGTGCCTGACTAGCCGGGAGGCCTGGGTTTCATCCCAGCATCATGGAACTAAAGGAAATGTATGGTAAAGATGTTTTTTTGTTTTTTTTTTCTGGCATGTTTGACTTCTGTATCAGACCTTTTGGCATAAAGAAATTAGCTTTCTGCTGTTGCTAGATATTCTTTTTAACCCCTTAAAGTCTGTTAGGCCAGAGAGTCTGAATTTCTCTAAAACCTAGTAAGTCAGTAATAGAGTTAAGATTTGTTAAAATATTGGGTTTTGGCCTTGTTTTATAAGCTTATTGTGCATAATTTATAGTATAAACATAACAATTAAAACAAGATAATCTACAGATAAAAGTAACTAAAAATAAATTCCATTTAAAAATAATATTACTGCTGGACTTGGTATTGTACATTCCAGCACTCTGCAGGCACAGACCAACTGACCTCTGTATGTTCAAGGTTAGCCTGGTGTACAGAGTGAATTCCAGGCAGCCTCCCCTCCCCAGAAAAAAAGATTATCTAATTTAACCAAAAGTCTTGTCCTGACTAGGATTACTATTGCTGTGGTGAAACACCATGACCAAGAGCAAGTTGGGTGAGAAAGGATTTATTTGACTAACACTTCCACGGAAGTCAGGACAGGAAGTCACACAGGGCAGGAACCAGGAGGCAAGAGCTGAGGCAGAGGCCATGGAGGGTGGAGCTGCTCACTGGCTTGCTTCCCGTGGCCAGGACAATCAGCCCAAGGATGGCCCCACCCACCGCGGACTGGGCTCTTTACCAGCAATCACTAATTAAGAAAATGCCTGACAGCCTCCTCTTTTTTGTTTGTTTTTCAACACAGGGGTTCTCTGTGTGGTCCTGCCTGTCCTAGAACTTGTTCTGTAGACCAGATTGGCCTTGAACTCAGAGAGCCGCCTGCCTTTGCCTCCGGAGTGCTGGAACTAAAGGCTTGCGCCACCACCGCCTTGCTACATCCTCACCTTATGGAGGCATTTTCTCAGCTGAGGTTCCCTCCCCTCAGGAGGCTACAGCTTGTGTGTCAAGTCACCATGAAAGCAGCCAGCACATGTCTTAGCTTTGTTTCTGCCAGCATAGCCTCTGCTTGGGCATCTCACTAGAGACTACGGAAGTAAGAATTCCATTTTTCAAAACACGCACTTTTTTTTTTGACATTTTAAAAATTAATTTATTCATATTACATCTCGATTGTTAGCCCTTCCCCTGTTTCCTCTCATTCCTCCCTCTCTCCCACTTCCCCCTTCTCCCCTCCCCTATGTCTGTGATTGAGGGAGACCTCCTCCCCCTATATATGCTCTTAGAATATCCAGTCTCTTCTTGGTAACTTGCTATCCTTCCTCTGAGTGCCACCAGGTCTCCCCATCCAGGGGACATGGTCAGAAAAGGGGCACCAGAGTTCGTGTGAGAGTCAGATCTCACTCTCCACTCAACGGTGGAGAATATCCTGTTCGTCGGCTAGGTCTTGGTAGGGGTTCGAAGGTTACTGCCTATATTCTCCTTGGCTGGTGCCTTAGTTTGAGGAGGACCCCAGGACCCAGATCTGCCTGTCATAAAGTTCTTCTTGTAGGTTTCCAGGACCCTGTGGATCCTACTATTTCCCCATTCTTCCATGCTACTCTCGCCTAAAGTCTCAATAGGATGTCCTCTCCTCTGACCCACTTTCTTGGTAAGTAAAATTTTTCATGGACTAGTGTTTTGATATAAGTGAGTATATACCGTTTGTCTCTTTTTGCTTCTGGGTGAACTCACTCATTATAATAATTTCTAGATCAATCCATTTGTCCACAAATTTCGGGAATTCCTTGTTTTTAATAGCTGAGTAGTATTCCATAGTATAAATGTACCACAGTTTCTTAGTCCATTCTTCTACTGAGGGACACTTAGGCTGTTTCCATGTTCTGGCTGTTATGTATAAAGCAGCCATGAACATGGTTGAGCATATGTCCCTGTTGTGTGGTAGGGCATTTTCTGAGTATATTCCAAGGAGTGGGATAGCTGGGTCTTGAGGAAGCCCTATTCCCATTTTTCTGAGAAAGTGCCAGATAGCTTTCCAAAGTGGTTGTACTAGTTTGCATTCCCACCAGCAATGAAGGAGTGTTCCTCTCTCTCCACATCCTCGCCAACATGTGGTGTCATTTGAGTTTTTGATCTTAGCCATTCTGATGGGTGTAAGATGGAATCTCAGTGTCGTTTTGATTTGCATTTCTCTGATGACTAACGAGGATGAGCATTTCTTTAAGTGTTTCTCGGCCACTTGATATTCCTCTGTTGAGAATTCTCTGTTAAGTTCCAAGCCCCATTTTGCAATTGGGTTGTTTGGTTTTGTGGTGTTTAATTTCTTGAGTTCTTTATATATTTTGGATATTAAACCTTTGTCAGATGAAGGGTTGGTGAAGATCTTTTCCCAGTCTGTAGGCTGTTGCTTTGTTCTACTGACAGTGCCTCCTGCCTTACAGAAGCTTCTCAGCCTCATGAGGTCCCATTTATTAACTGTTGACATTAAGGCCTGGGCTATTGGTGTACTGTTCAGGAAGTTGTTTCCTGTGCCTATAAAACACGCACTTCTTATATGCTCATCTGGAATGTATGGCACTGTTTCTCAGTTCAGGAAACCACTAATAAGTGGATGCTCCAAATGCCTTAAATAGACCACAAACAATGAGCCTGTAAAATGTGAATGGAAGCTCCAGGGGAGATGGGGGGATGGGGGGATGGGGAGATGGGGAGATGGGGGGATGGGGGTATGGGGAGATGGGGGGATGGGGAGATGGGGGGATGGGGGAGGGGAGATGGGGGGATGGGGAGATGGGGGGATGGGGAGATGGGGGGATGGGGATATGGGGGGATGGGGATATGGGGGGATGGGGGTAGGGGGGTGGGGAGATGGGGGGTGGGGGGATGGGGATGGGGGGATAGGGGATGGGGGGATGGGGAGATGGGGGATAGGGAGATGGGGAGATGGGGGATGGGGGATGGGGAGATGGGGGGATGGGGGGATGGGGGTGGGGGGATGGACATTAACCAAAAACATGAACAGGAAAACAATTACACTCAGGATTCAGAGTTGGGCCAGGCGGTGGTGGTGCATGCCTGTAATCCCAGCCTTCGGGAGGCAGAGGCAGGCAGATCTCTGTGAGTTCGAGGCCAGCCTGGTCTACAAAGTGAGTCCAGGACAGCCAAGGGTACACAGAGAAACCCTGTCTTGAAAGAAAACAAAAACAATGAAAACACAAAACAAAACAAAAAAACAAACCCCAAACAACAGAGTTGGAAGCTTTGATGGTTCCTCTTGAACATTTTTATTTTTAAAAGTTCTCTGACTGTTTGAAACTGCAGCTGCTGACACACAGTGTCACTGAGGCACAGAAGAGGGTGGTCTGACTAATTCTGGTTCTATGGTCACAAATTCATAGCAACACAACACACAGAAGTGCTCCAGCGGAAAGAAGCGAAGTGTCTGACGTTTGCGTGAAAATTTGCGTGGATACTAATCTTTCACAAGCTCGTGAGACTCTACTTCTCTGAGACAGAAGGACTCCTTATTTGGAACGGCATTTATTCATTAATCACCATCGTGCTGTGTTTAAAGAAATGAAGTCCAATGTATTTTACAAGGTAAAAAGTGCTGACTTCGTTTACTTAAAATATGGTGGGATCAAGCAACAAATGAATCACAGAAAATAAATTTTGGATGACCAGAATGCAAAAGATTAAAAACATACTCCATCTTCGTTAATAAAACTTCCAAAGGACTGTGACAGATTCTGTCAAACCTCAGAGGTCCCTGCTTTGGCAGTTAAAAGAGAAAACCATAAAACATTTTGTGATTTTTTTTCTTTGTAGATAATTAAACCCAAGCCACGAGCAAACAAACGTGCAGATGTCCACCATATTTTCTTGCCTCCAAGGATGAGAGCGGAGTAGTGGAGACGTCAGATTTGGAAGAAACACTTAGGCTCCATTCAAGGCCATGGTGCTGACCTGCCCCTAGCTGAGCAACTTAGTCAAGCTGAGCGTCTGCGCTGCCCTTCTTGTTTGTTTGTGGTTGTTTTTCTGAGACAGGGTCTCACTGAGTCGTTCCGGCTGCCCTGGAACTTGCTCTGTAGACCAGGCTGGTCTTAAACTCACGCAGACCCTCCTGCCTTTGCCTCCTGAGTGCCAGGATAAAAGGCGTGTGCCGCCAAGGGCATGCTACTCAGCCTTCCATCTAAAGCAATTGAGTTTAACTCTCATCTTCCTTTCAGGGAGGCCAAAGTTTTCAGATAAGTTCTGAAGATGTGCATGGGACTTCATGCGCAGTGTGGATGGGGTGTGGCTCTGTGTGGATCAGCACCTGGCTATCTTTTAGACAGATATTGCTCCTCAGTATGCTCTCTGCTCATATGTAAACCACACTAACAGAGGGCTCCTGCCTGCAGGTCACTATCTCAGCTATGGCTCGGTTTCTCTCTGGACCGACAAGAATTTCCCTCCTAAGTGGAAACCAATAAGCAACACCTCCACTTCCCACACTGAAAAAGTCTTTACCAAGGAGGACGGATCAGACTTCCGTTCTTCAGAGAATCACACAGAAAGCTGGTTTGGGTAGTTCATACCTGTAACCCAGGACTTGGGAGGCAGAGACAGAAGGCTCTCCACAAGTTCAAAGCTAGCCTAGACAGTACAGTGGGTTCTAGGCCAGCCTGGGCTACAGAGTGAGACTATGTCTCAAAGCGGGGAGGGCAGGGAAGCTAGGGAGAGGCTCAGTGAAGTATTCACATCACAACCACAAGGACTCAGCTTGCACCCCCAGAATCCACGAGGAAAAGCCAGGTCCAGTGGCACAAGCCTGTAATCCCTGTGCCAGGAGGTAGAGACGCCTATCTTTTGAGGGCCACGGTTCAAGCCACCATACTTTAGATTGGCCCTCTCCCAGCTGGATTCTGCATGGGTCATGGAGAGCTTGGGTTCAGTTTGCATCTCTCATACCTCAAAGCCATCTCTTTTCCTTGCTATCAGGTGCTGTGGCTCGGTGCTCCATTGCTATGACTCCAATTGTAAGAACTGTCTCTCTTGTGGATCTCTGTCATGGCTCCTGTGGGGGGCGGGGGGACTCTTTCCAAGGAGAGGAGGTGAGCAACTAGCTGCCACAGAGCACCAAGGGCAAAACAAAGCATGACCTCACCATAGCAACCTGGGGAACCTATGAGTTTACTGAGCTCATTCACAGAGCACGGGGAAGGGGTGCTTACAGGGGCACGGTGACCCCGAAGCATCTCACCCTAGGATGAATGGTGGCTTCCCCACAGCTACTGAGACAGAAGCTGTATCAGTCACTGTTACATTGACACAGAGAGACACCACGAGCAAGGCAATGCTTATAAAGGCATTTACCTGGGGGCTTGCTTACTGTTTGCACAGCGCACGTGGCAGGTGTTGTGCTGGAGAAGAAGCTGAAAGCGACAAGCAGATCCCAAAGCAGGCAGCAGGCAGGCAGCAGGCAGCAGGCAGGGAGGCAGGCAGGCAGCAGGCAGCAGGCAGGCAGCAGGCAGGCAGGCAGGCAGCAGGCAGGCAGCAGGCAGCAGGCAGGCAGCAGACAGCCAGGGAGAGCAGCACTGGGCTTGCCACTCCCACCCACCCCCACCCACGTCACACCTCTCCAACAAGGACACACCTCCTAATCTTTGCAAACAGTTTACTAACTAGGACTAAATATGCAAACATCTGAGCTACAGAGGCTGCTGTCCACAGTCTCTGTCTACCAGCACCTCCTGAGCCGCAAGACCATCATCAAACAGAGCAGAATCACTCACAAAGTGCCTGCAGGTGGGATCTCGGCAAGGGCCCAAGGACCCTCCCCACCCCCATCCCATAAGTGTGAACATCAAGGGTCAGGAGACTCACACTTGAGGGTTGCTTGCAAATGGTCATAGCTGCTCGGATAGTATGTTCGGCTTGTTGGATATTTCACAAAAACCTCTTAGCAGCAACGGTCTCACGTCCTCACTCAGGGGAATCTTTTCCGAGGCAGCAGTTAGCGCAGCAGCTCAAGGTGTACACCAGGCCACGTGTGGCGTGTCCCTGCTTAAACACTTACTTTCACTGTGCATTTAGAGTGGGTCTCACCTTAGTTTACTGTAGAGCTTTCCCCAAGCACGGAGGCCCAGTATCCCAACCCAACATGGGATCACTCCAAGGGGCTGGCCCTCGCCACCACCCTGCTCTGGGACGCGTTCCCTGACACTCCCCACACCTGACTTTCTGTATGTGACTCCCCGCCCCCACCCCCCCCAGCACTTCTCAGTTTGTAGCTGATTTACCTGCAGACTGGATTAAACTCGGGATGGTGGGCAGCAAACTCTCTTGGTTCGGCAGTGTGCCTGCCGTACCCCAGCTGAGCAAGCCCTAGCACTTACCAAGCAAACTGAATTGATGGCTCTCACCGTTTATAACATGCTGAACAAACATGGCCGGCACGCCAGGCCCTATTCTTCTAGACCCGGCCCTGTCCTACTTGTCACTTTTCCATGCATTTGACTCACGTACTTTTCTCCTTTTGGACCATCCATTCCTGCCTCTTGGCTTGCCATAGCTTTGTTGCTTTTCTGCATCTGACTCAGCTCCATCCTTCTGGAGATACTGACATTGTCACCCGTATCTCCAGGCTCTGAACTGCTGTGCGCTCCAAATCTAGGGGCACCCCTCACGTTACTCTGACTGCACTAAAAGATGGACGAGCAGGTCCCAGTCCCCACTTAGCTCTCCCTGCAGAGCTGAGGTGATGCACCGCGCTGCTGAGCTGCCAGTGGCTAGCTAACCTGCGCATCCTAAACTAATATTCCTCACGTCTGAGTTTATTTTCTTCATGTACAAACTAAAGGGGTTAGACCATATCCATTTAAGGCCCTCGTAGACCGCAAGTGCCAAAATTTTTGATGTTTAAATTTTGAGATAGGGTCTCAGATATTACAGGTTAACCCCGCCCCCAATTTTTCTGTACCCAGATTCCTGGTCCCCCACACCCACCAGCCTGCGCCGGGATGGGAGGCTTCTGGCTCTCAAGGGTCAAGATTCTTAAATATATATATATTTATTCCACTTTATTTTTCACCAGAAGATGACTTTTCTTCCTGAAGGACTTACGTGGGCTTTGGGGAAAGCTGGGTGCAGCAGCAGCAGGTCTGAATGAGGGTGGGGTGTGTGAGCCATCTTGGCCTTCCCACACCAGTCCCTGGTCACTTCACCATGTGTGGCTCAGCTTCACACAGAGCTGTGTTCGTGACAAAGAGCTTCTTAATGACCTTGTGATTGTCCACTTCTCAGGTGGACTTTTGCAGTGAGCAGGGACATGGCCCTTTTGGGCACAACCACTGTTCCTTCCTTTTGGATGGAGTGGGGGGGCTCATTTTGAGAGTCAGGACTCAAGCGTTAAGATTTTAATGGGCGATCAATGTCCATGAATGGATTTTAGGAGTGAGGGTGGGATTAAAGGTGAGGGTACAGCTCAGTTAATAGGGCGTGAAGCTCACATGAAGCTCTGCGCTCAATCCACAGCACCCCCAAACCCTACCCTGCTGGCCAACATCTGGTATCCTAATCTGCTTAAAGACCGTAACCAAAACAACACAGGAGGGGAAATGTTTGTTTGATTTACACATGCAGGCGCAGTCCGCCACAGCCACTGCTACCATCATCGCCACTGAGGGTCGTCAGGGCAGGGAACCTGGAGCAGTGAGTGGTGCTGAGCCTGTGGGTCCCGACCCCTGCGGCAGGCGGACTAAACCTTCCACAGGGGCTGCACAGCAGATGCCCTGCATATCACATGTTTACATTATGACTCATGACAACAGCAAGGGAAATTATTTTATGGCTCCGGAGGTCACCACAACATGAGGAACTGTATTAAAGGGGTCGCAGCATCAGGAAGGTTGGAAACCACTGCCCTAGAGGAATGCTGCTGACCGGCTTGCTCTGCATGCCTTGCTCAGCCTGCTTTTTAACCCAACCAGGACTGCCTGCCCAGGGTGACACCACCTGCAGCGGGTTGGGCCCCCACAGACTTGCATACAGACCAATGTGATGAAGGTGTCTTCTCACTTTTCCCAGGCGACCCAAGCTGTGTCAGGCTGACAAGAAAACATCCAGCACATCTGTAATCTTAGCACAGATGAAATCAGAAGTTCAGGAAGACACTCAGCTACACAGTAAATTCAAGGGCAAAAGGAGGAGGAAGAAGAAATATTCAGGGGTGGTTTGCTTGCTTGTTTCTTTGTTTTGTTTTTTTCAAGACAAAGTTTCTCTGTGTAGCCTTGCCTGTCCTGGACTCATTTTTGTAGACCAGGCTGGCCTCGAACTCACAGAGATCCCCCTGCCTCTGCTTCTCGAGTGCTGGAATTAAGAGCACGCACCACCATGAGGAAATGGAACAGCGCCTGGTGTTTAGAAAGTGCTCAGTCAGGGCCGGAGTGATGGTGTACCCGGCGTACCAGTCCCTGAGTGCAACCTACATCACCAAAAACCCAAACAAGCGCGTAATAAGGAACATGTCAACTGCTCCATCTGCTTTCCTCAGCAGGGAAAGTGGGGCTGCCAGATACAAGCAACGCTTCTCAACACAGGTGGGGATGACAGGCCCTGCTGCTCTACAACCCCCCCCCCCCCCCCCCGCCCCCCCCCCACCCCCAGCACACCACACTCCAGAGACAACAGCAATCACCTCCACAAGCAGAAAGTTTCACTTCTGTGCCTCTGCCATAATCACCGTCTGTTTCATCTCCTGGTCACCCTGTGCTAGAGATGTTACCCTGCTGCTGAGGGCAGCCCCACCAGTAAGTAGCTCAGCTACAACCACACCGACGTCAGCCTCTGACGTTCACGACCCTCTTCCCAGTCCTGGAAGCTCCACGGCCGCACAACTGATGTGGAACTTCACCAAACTGAATTTTTCTATTTTTGGTTTTTCGAGACAGGGTTTCTCTGTGTAGCCTTGGCTGTCCTGGACTCATTTTGTAGACCAGGCTGGCCTCGAACTCACAGAGATCCACCTGCCTCTGCCTCCCGAGTGATGGGATTAAATTTTTTCAAACGTAAAATTTTTATTAATCCTTCAAGAAGTTCACTAATACACACATGTATTTTTATTGTATTGGCCTAAATTGCTAAGCCGCACCCCTATCCCCTCAGCCCCTCCCAATTTCAAATCTTTTTTTTTTAACACCCCATGCCCCAAGCCTGTCCATATAAGCATAGGTGTGGGGCCATCCACAAGAGGCCACAACCTTAGAGAAAACCGACTCTTCCTCCTACAGAAACCAACCATCAGAAGCTCCTCAGCAAGGAGTGGGGGCTCCGCGCTCCGTGCTAGAAAGCTGCCAAGTTTGATCTTACCAGGCCTTGTGCAGGCAGCCACACCTCAGTGAGCGAGCTCGTGCGTGCGATGGTCAGGTCTGTGCGGAAGGCACTGTTTCCCTCGAAGTCCTCCCTGACCTCTGGCTCTTAGCCTGCATCGTACCCTCTGGGGCTGTGAACGCTAGGCAGCACGGAGGAAGCTGCATCGTCAGCACCAGCTTCAAATCCTGTGACCAAAGTATGTGATGCATTTGGCTATATGGTCCTACCATCAAATTCTCAAGATCAAAGTCAGTAGCCTGCACTGGGGGTCTCCAGGGAACCCCTGGCCAACGACTCCAGGGGAAAGTAATCCACCCCCGACACCAAATTCCATTTCTGACCGTGGACACATCTACTACATAGACCTTAGTGGATCGTGTGTGATAAACTCAGGCAACCTTAGCAGCAATGTTTGATAGACTTGAGTAATTGTTCATATGGAGGTGATTTTTTTTCTTCTAGTGCATTCCAGAATCCCTTCGTCTCTTTCCAAGGTAGGTTGACGCATGTGCACTTCCCAGTACTATGTGACTCGCATTCTGTAGCTCTCCACAGAGAACGTACCCAGCAGCACCCAACCGCTGAAGAAGCAGACACTTCCAAGTTCACAAAGCCATGTGTCCAAGCACCCGGCTACTCCTAAGCTCTGTCTGCCGACTCAGCGCAGAAGCCCTGAAACTTAACTGCATTTTTCTCTCTAAACATGTTTGGAAGTTGGAGGAGGGTCAAAAAGAGATGCATTCCAGGATCCATCCCAAAATGAAATGGTTAGAAAACAAGTGGGGTGTGGTACCTTAACTCCTGTCACCCCAAGACTTCCTAGGCTGAGGCAAGGGGACCGTGAGTCACAGGCCAACCTGGGCTACAGAGTGAAAGCCTGTTGCAAAAAACAAACAAACAGAAACATTTCTCATTGGGCCATGTTTTAAAGCTGAAATACCAGGGCAAGTCCATAACTTACATCAGATGTGGGTGGCGGGGGAAGGCACAGCATCAGGGACAGAAGTCCATTTCTAGTGCTGTTGTTAGTTCTGGAGTGAATTAAAAACAAAACAGATGAAGATAAATGTCTTTCCTGTGTGTAGGACCACCTTGAGACACTGCTTGTTAAACTGCTAATTCTGTTACAAAGTATTCCTCACATGTGAAATTTATATTTATGTCCCAAAAGGTGAGCGAGGAAGGCTCCCCGGGAGGAATGTGGGCGTACTCTGCCACCTAGTGGTTACATGAAAACACGCGCCAAGGAATGCTAACCAAGTAAATTTTGTTACTATTTTTGTAACTTTCAAACCAATCTCTCAATGTGTCGTCCAGTTTTCATCAGTTATTAACAGGATATGGGACTTCTGTATCTTTAAATCAGTAGGGAAAACAGAAAAGTTAGCACAATTAAATAACTAATCTATTTGAGCTAAAATTTATGACCCGCCTAGCACCACAGACAAGTACAAGATTGGCCAGCGCTGGAGGGGACAGCTCAGTTAGTAGAATACTTACCTTGGATGCAGAAAGCCTGGATTCTAGCCCCAGCAGAGCTTAAAACTAATTCCTGCTAGAGCAATCAGAAAGTGTAAAAGTAACTTGTTGTTGTTGTTATTATTATTTTGAGATAGGATTTCTCTGTGTAGCCTTGGCTGTCCTGGAGTCGCTTTGTAGACCAGGCTGGCCTCGAACTCTCAGTGATCCACCTGCCTCTGCCTCCTGAGTGCTGGGATTAAAGGTGTGTGCCACCACTGCCCTGCAAAAGTAACTTTTATTCTCCTGAGGTAACTGTAGTCTCAGAAGCTTACTGCCTCCTCTGCTAACCTAGGCCTAGTTCTGGAAGCTTCTACCCTCTGTGCAATCTAACCTAGGCCTAGAATATTTCTGCCTCTGAGATTGACTTCTTAGTAAACTCACCTGTTCTAGTTCTTTCTGAGCTCTGGGCTGGCTGGTTCAACTCAGCTGTTCTGGCTCAAACTCTTCTCCCAGCTGACTGATTCAATCTGACTTCTCTCTCAGCCTAGAATTGCTTTGCCTGGCCTCAAATTAACTCAGCAGTCTGCTCTAATCTTTTGTCTCCTCATTCTCTGGCTCTTTCCGTCTTCACCTGTGTTTAGCTTGTTCTCTAATTCAAACTCTCTGTAAAATTCTTCCAGGAAAACTGCCCCCTCCCCTCCTCCTGCCCCACCCCCCCACCCCCCCCCCCCCCTCCTCCCTCCTTCCCTCCTCCCCGCCTTCCCTCCTCCCCGCCTCTCCTCCTCCCCGCCTCTCCTCCTCCCCGCCTCTCCTCCTCCCCGCCTCTCCCTCCTTTCCTCCTCTATGTCCTCTCTTCTCCCCTCCCCTCCATTGCCCCTTAAGTAGCTTCCCTTTCCTCTCTCATGAGAGTTGGTCATATCCTATTCTGTCAAATCTCTGATTTTGTCACGTTCTTTTTCTGCCGCTCAATTAGAAATCACTTTCAAACATGTGTACAAACTAACTTTACCTTCACTGTTTAGGATTAAAGGCGTGCACCACCACACCTGGAACTAAGCTTTTCCTTACTTGACACTTGCTCTATACCAGGCTGGCCTTGAACTCAGATCTGCTTGCCTCTGTCTCCTGGATTAAAGGCGTGTTTGTATTTCAGCTGGATCACACAGACCTAGAAGGTCTTTGGATGTGATCTCTTGCCACAGCAGCCATGTTCTGAATTAAAATTCCTCTACATGAAAGTCAAAATTACCATTGGCTATGTAGCAAGTCAGAGGCCAGGCTGGGCTACATGAAATTCATATCAAAACAAAAGCAAACAAAAGTGACCAGCCAAAGAGGTGTGTGTTCCATTTTTGATAACACTGTGTGGGACAGTCTCTCCACATGAAGCCTGAAAGTGGGAAATGTTTGACATGATTGCGCTGTAGCAGAGAGGCCAGCGGAGCTGAGCAGTGAGGTGAGGAGTGAGTGACACAGCCAGTCAGCTCCTTGTAGCTCCATCCATGTGAGGGGGGGTGTAGGGGGAAGGGGGGAATCTAGGCGAGATGAGACACCACTGAGGGTGAAGGTTTTTTCTTCATTCATTCATTTATTTACTTTACAACTGATTGTAGTTTCCCCTCCTTCCTCTCCTCCTGTCCCCCCTCACTCCTCCCTTTCTTCTCAGAAAAGGGGAGACCTCCCATGGGTATCAACCCCCTTTGGCATATCAAGTTGCAGTAGGACTGGGTGCATCTTCTCCTATTGAGTCCACACAAGGCAGCTGAGTCAGGGGAAAGGGATCCCACGGCAGGCAACAGAAACACAGACAGCTCCTGTTCCTGCTGTTGTTAGGAGTCCCACATGGAGACCAAGTTGCACAACTGTTACATATGTGTAGGGGACCTGCTTCTGTCCCATGCATGCTCTCTGGTTGGTGGTTCAGTCTTTGTGAGCCCCCATGGGTCCAGGTTAGTTGATTCTGTAGGTTTGTGGTTCCCTTGATCACTCTGGCTCCTACTATCCACAGTCCCTGCTTCCTTAGGATTCCCGTGCTCCGCTTGATGTTTGGCTGGGGTCTCCGCATATGTTTCCACCAATTGCTGGGTGAAGCCGCTCAGAGGTCAATTATGCTAGGCTCCTGTCTGCAAGTATAGCAGAATATCATTAATAGTGTCAGGAGTTGGCTCTTTTTCTCTCATGGGTTAAGTCTCAAGTTGGGCCAGTTGGGCCAGTAGTTGGTTGGCCATTCCCTCGATTTCTGCTCCATCTTTATTCCTGTGCATCTTGTAGGCAGGACAAATTTCGGGTCAAAGTTTTGTGGGTGGGTTGTAATCCCCATTCGTCCATTGGAAGTCTTTCCTGGTTACAGGAGGTGGCCGTTTCAGATTCCATATGCCCTGTTGCTAGGAATCTTAACTAGGGTCACCTTCATAGATTCCTGGGATTTTTCCCTTGACCTGGGTTTCTGGCTCCTCCCAGAGTCACCCCCCCCCCACCCCTACACACATCCCTAGGCTGGGGTTACAGAAAGGTAGCCCTACACCAGGCAGACAGTAAGTACTCTTCTGGCTCAAAGGAAAGACCTAGGTTACAGTAATTTCACTTCCCACAACGTCTGAGGTTTGTGAGGCTGTCCTGGGCTCTTGCCCAGGCTAGTATTGAACTCAGAGATCTACCTGCCTCTGCTTCTGAGAGCTGGGATTAAAGGTATAACCAGATTCCAAATACTTCTTGATCTTGGCTTTACTTTTTAAAATGAGGGCGTTTGGGGCTGGAGAGATGGCTCAGAGGTTAAGAGCACTGACTGCTCTTCCAGAGGTTCTGAGTTTAATTCCCAGTAACCACATGGTGGCTCATAACCATCTATAAAGTGATTTGGTGCCCTCTTCTGGAAAGCATGTATATATACAGGCAGAACATTGTATACATAATAAAGTTTTGAAATAAATAAATAAAATGAGGGCTTTCTGTGTCTCAAGTAAGCCATTTTCAGTATTTTGGAGGGAAAAGCCTTCCAAGGCAACAGCTACCTCTGTGGAGATCTGTAGTGTCCAGGAGGCAGTGCTGCTGCTTTCTTGTGAGGCCGTGGTCTTGAGGAGTGGCCTCCACAGTGAGTGAGGTCATTGCCTGGCTGTTAATGATCTCAGGGGCTGTTTCTTGTCAAGTTAAGGCCACTCAGCTGTTTCACCCTCCTCTTTTCTTCTGGGTGCATCTAGGACTTTTCAGAGGCAGCCTGAGGCACACCCCTTTAATCCCAGCATTCAGGAAGCAGAGGCAGGTAGATCTCTGTGGGTTGATGCCAGCCTCGTCTACACAGCCAGTTTAAAGTAAGCCAGGACTGTGGTGAGACCCAGGCCTGGTGGCACACACCTGTAATCCTAGCACTCTGGGAGGCAGAGGAAGGAGGATCTCTGTGAGTTCAAGACTACAAAGTGAGTCCAGGACAGAGAAACCTTGTCTGGAAAAACCAGAGAGAGAGACTGTCTCAAAACAACAAATGGAAACATTGCAATTGGATTTAGAAAAAACCTACTGTGCTAAACACTTGTTAGGCTTGGCGTATTTAAAGTATCCACAAACCCCAAGTTATCAGGAGACACTTGCTTAAACTCAAAATCCTAAATCTCTTTGCGCAGCTCTGACACATGGCTTTTTTGTTGTTGTTGTTGTTTGTTTGTTTGTTTGTTGTTTTTTCGAGACAGGGTTTCTCTGTGTAGCCTTGGCCATCCTGGACTCACTTTGTAGACCAGGATGGCCTCGAACTCACAGCAATCCTCCTGCCTCTGCCTCCCGAGTGCTGGGATTAAAGGCGTGTGCCACCACGCCCGGCAACACATCGCATTTTTAAAGCAGAGTATGCCGGGTGTGGTGGCCTACGCCTTTAATCCCAGCACTCGGAGACAGAGGCTAGCAGATCGCTGTGAGTTTGAGGCCAGCCTGGTCTACAAAGCGAGTCCAGGACAGTCAAGGCTACACAGAGAGACCCTGTCTGGAAAAAGAGAAGAGAAGAGAAGAGAAGAGAAAGAAGAGAAGAGAAGAGAAGAGAAGAGAAGAGAAGAGAAGAGAAGAGAAGAGAAGAGAAAAGAAAAAGAAAAACCTAAACCATGCAGTAACCCACTATCCACCCCACCCCTCTAGCAGCACCTGGCTTGCAAACCCAGCTGCATCTGCCACAGGCCACAGGGTTTGAGGCGCATGCACAGTCACGTGGCAGGCTCCAGCCAATCAGGAGGCTGCTCGAGGCTGAGCTCCCACCCCCTCCCCTCCCTCTATAATAAAGGTGCCAGTCGCTGGCTGCTGACAGCCACCATCTGGGCGAGAGTGGTGGCTACCGGTGGAGAGCCGGGAGCGACTGCCCCGCACTCCCTCATCCAGTGCAAACCGAAAGGGAGACCCAATAAGGTCCCCTTTCTAAGAGGTACTCCCACGGCTGCCAGAGGCTCAGCCCCGGGGCCGCCTCAGGGGGCTCTCTGGGTGAGAATAACGGTTTTTTTTTTCCCTCTCCCCTCCCCCATGAGCGCTGGGCTGCAGGGAGGGCAGTTGGGAAGCCATTGCCCAGCCAGAGTGCGTGCCGCCTGTAGCCCCGTCCTTTGCCATCTGCAAACTTGCGGTCCCCATGGGCCACTTTGTCTACTTCTTTCTGTTCCTAGTACTTAGCTTTCCTACCCAGGCCTTGGAAGGAGGTTGGCGCCAAGTCCAGGGTACAACGGTTTTCTTCGCGTTTGGAGTGTAGGGCCATTCTCCGTGCTGTAGTTTCTGAGAGGTCAGGGGAGATTACACAGAGCGCCTTGGCTGTGTCTGTTCTGTCTGTGGATTTTGAGTACAGGGAAATCTTGGTCTTTGATTTCACTCTCCTACCCTTGGAACATGCCAAACCCTCTGCTGTGCGCTGTGCGTCTGAGGTGTGCCCTACCTCCAGGCACCGGCCTGGGCATGGACAGAGTGTTTGTGGGCCCATGGGAAGGAGCAGAGGTGTGGAAAGGATCCGGGGAGCCTTCTCACAAAAGACATCTCAACTGGGCCTTCAAGAGCAGACGGAAATTGGGTTAAAGAGTGATGATGGTAGCTCTGGTGTAGAAGTGATTTAAAAGCGAATTTATAGAGTAGGGCAGAGCCGCGGATAATTGGCTTCAGTTGGTAGTCCAGGCTAGCCCTCTTTGCCTCGACCTCACTGGTGCCCGGGTTACAGATGTTTACAACACCTGGCAAGATTTTGAAGTTTTAAAAGGTGTGTGTGTGTGTGTGTGTGTGTGTGTGTGTGTGTGTGTGTACACCCACATGCCTGTTACATGGAACTGGGTCTGCACAGTTATGATTCACTGGTCTCTTTATTGTCCTATAAGCACTTGTAACCACTGAAACAGAACCTAGTGGTATGGAGGACAGAGGTCATTTGTACGAAAGCACTTAATATCTTGAGGTGGCTGAGGCTGGCATAAAGCAAATATACAGATGGAGTTAAGGGGGTGGGGCAGGCATGGTGCCCAACACCTATGATCTCAATACTTGGGAGGTCCAGGTAGAAGGATTGAAAGTTCTAGGTGAGAGAGACAGAGATACATAGAGACAGACGGGGGGGGGGGGGGGGGGAGGAGAGAAAGAGAGAGAGAGACAGAGACAGAGACACAGACACAGAGATACATAGAGACAGACAGGGGCGGGGGGAGAGAGAGACAGAGAGACAGAGAGACAGAGATACATAGAGACAGACAGGGGGAGAGAGAGAGAGAGAGAGAGAGAGAGAGAGAGAGAGAGAGAGAGAGAGAGAGAGAGACATAGAGACAGACGGGGGAGAGAGAGACAGAGACACATAGAGACAGACAGAGGGGGGAGAGAGAGAGAGACATAGAGACAGACGGGGGGAGAGAGAGACAGAGACACATAGAGACAGACAGAGGGGGGAGAGAGAGAGAGAGAGAGAGACAGAGAGAGAGAGAGACAGAGAGACAGAGATACATAGAGACAGACGGGGGGAGAGAGAGAGACATAGAGACAGACAGAGGGGGAGGGAAAGAGAGAGAGAGAGAGAGAGAGAGAGAGAGAGAGAGAGAGAGAGAGAGAGAGATTAGCACAGTAGATGTGGTGGCGGTGCAGAAGGTGACTGACTAGCAGTCCAGTCTGCCTCGCCTTTCTGCTCCCTGGTGGCACACTCTTACTCCATCAAAGCACTAACTACATTTGTGAGGTGATGCTTACCTGTTCCCAGGGACCTAAAAGGAGTCTCCAGCCTCGGCTTTAACACTGGGTTGGCAGCCTTGTAAGTGACTTACAAATATTTAACAAATGAACAAATAGAATTTGGAGTATGGTATCCTGGAGGGAGCTTTAGGAGTGTCACAATGGTAGTCTAGTGACACAGCCACTGCCGAGCAGTCTAGTCAGGTAAAATACAGCAAGAGTCCATTGGACTTAACAGCTAACGTGGTGAGTGTTAGTGCAGGGGAGTTGTGAGGAGTGAGGCGGAGGCCAGGCGGGACACAGATGATACAGACAACGCGGGGCTCGGGGGGCTCTGGATGAGATACACAGACAAATGCTGAGGCTCCCAGGAGGTCGTAGGATTAAGAGGAAAGTTTGGTTAAGGAAGAATCAGGAGGCTGGAGAGAGCAACCACATGGTGGCTCACAGCCATCTATAGTGAGATCTGGTGCCCTATTCTGGTGGGCAGCCACACATGCAGGCAGGGCATTGTATATATAATAAATAAATAAATCTTTTTAAAAATCAGGCTAATTCATGGATGTTTCAAGCCCTGAGTATGAAGAGGCATGAATGATGCCTTAAAGGAAAGAAATTCTCACTTTGTTTGAAGCAGTCTGCTGTGTAGACCAGACTGATGTCAGATGTGGGTGTTCCTGCATCAGCTCTCTAGTGCTGGGGTTACTGGCCTGTGCCAGACTTCACCATGTTTATGTGAAGAGAAACTAGAATAGATATGTTGGAGACACAGAAAAGAAGGACCAAGGGTCACTGGGGGGATGTTATCTCAACATCCTACAGGCATGTGCAACTTTTTGACATTATCTTGCCATCTACAGAGTCCAGGTGTAACTGAGTCACAAAAGCACAAAGAGGAAATGTCAGTGTTTTAACTAGCTCTCCTTGGCCATGTGCCTGGTGGAAGGCAGGAGTGGCTGACAGGAGCTTTCCTCATGTTGCATAGAAGGGAGCCGGATGCCAAGACTGGGCCCTTGTGAACACTGCCTTTTTTATCCTAACTGGGGCCTGATGTGATTCATCACTCTCTCTGAGACTGTGTTTGCCCACACTGCAGGTGCTGGGCACTGAACACAGGCTCGGCGTGCCAGAGACTGCCCTTTCAGGGTTTAGATGGGAGGTGAGGACTCATCAGGGTCCAGTGGGGATCCACAGTACAAGCTCCGGGCTACGCTGAGCGCCTGTGTGCACAAGCTCTATGAAAAGCATGCAAAACTGCCACCTGCCACCGACGTGACCTCAGCCATTTTTTAAGATGGGTAGAAATCGTTCTTTAAATCATCTTCAAAGCCTCAATAAATTCAACTAATTTACAACAGGATTAAGATACGGTGAATTATTGTTCATGCCTCCATGGGCTCAATTCCAGGAGCCGGGTAAGGCAGGACAGCACAGGTAGCGCTGCACAGCTCATAGATGGGACTCGTTGAAGAGTTACTTTTTAATGTAGCAAACAAAAAAAATTAGTTTAGGGAGTTTTTTTTGCTTGTTTTCTGTTGTTCCCTCCCACCCCCACCTGGCCCATGGCTTAGGAACATTCCAGAATCTTATATATGCTGGGTAAGGGTTTTGCCTCTGCCCTGTATCCTCCCTTTAAAGGAGACAGGGACTGAGTTCCTGGAACAGCTCCCTTCCTGCCTCGGCTCCCTGGTCAGCTGGGCCTTGCAGGGTTTGGTTTGAAATGGAAAAGCTTTGCCCTTTTCCCTCCAAACAGTGGTGGACTTTTCCTTGCTGACTACATTTTAACTTCCTTTCAATTGTGTGTGTGTGTTAGAGTGGTAAGGTATAATATATATCAGGGATGACTTTGAAATTTAAAATGTTAGGCTTTTTAGTTTTTTTTTAAATGTCATGATAACCAATATAAACAAACAGCTATCAAAACTTAAAACCATCAGCCCAGAAACTCTATTTGTTTGAGACCGGCGCTGTTTAGCCTGGTCTGGCCTTAAATTTGCTATGTAGCAGAGGACGAGCCTCCACCCCCCTGGTGGTAGAATTACAGGCTTTTAACATAATGTAAACTAATGGGACTGATTTCTTTCACTTTAGTGTGCATTAAATTTTTTCCATATCTTTTTGTAAAGGCTTGTCATTATTTTTAAATTATGTGCATGTTTGTCTGTGTGTGGTTATGTGCACATAAATGCAGGTACTCATGGAGCTGTCAGATATCCCAGAGCTAGAGTTGCAGGATTTGGGAGTTGCCCAATAGGGAGGCTGGGACTCAAATATAAGTCCTGTTCAAGAGCAGTAAATGCTCTTAATGATAAGCTATCTCTCCAGCCTTGCTCTGTTTTGTTGTGAGTCCTGTGAATTGGACCCCTAGCCCTGTCTACCACAGCC
The DNA here is from genome assembly GCF_903995435.1 of Acomys russatus. Lineage (NCBI taxonomy): Eukaryota > Metazoa > Chordata > Mammalia > Rodentia > Muridae > Acomys > Acomys russatus. The sequence goes on from NC_067164.1 coordinate 41,923,810, forward strand.
CTTCTCTTCCTGTGGCTCGATAGCTTATTTATTGTCAGCACTGTACCCGTTACACGGGTGTGTACCGTACGTGCTCCTGATTGCTGCCAACATTTGAGAATCATTAGTAAAACTGCTATAAATGTCCATGTGTGGGTTTTGTGGGTGGCCTTGAACTTTGTTGGGAATGACCCTGGACCTCTGATCCTTTTGCTTGTGTGTCTGTGCTGCCACACCAGGCTTAACATTTAGATGAATCTTTTTGTGATACTAAGACTTGACCCAGTGAGCCCGATGCCGTGGTGCACACCTGCAATCCCAGGGAGGCAGAGGCAGGCGGATCGCTGTGAGTTCGAGACCAGCCTGGTCTACAAAGCAAGTCTAGGGCAGCCAAAGCTACACAGAGAGACCCTGTCACAAGAAACAAAAAACACAAAACAAAAAAACACAAAAAGCAAACAAAAGAGACTTGAGCCGGTGTCTTGTGTGTGACAGGCAAGCATGCTACCGTTGAGCTACACTCATAGACCATGGAAACGTATTTTTACATGTTTTTAAGCCTTTATTATAAAAACATCACACACAGAAATTAAATTAACCAGACCTCAAGTCTATATGTGTCAATAAATGTCTATATAGTTAGAGCAGCCATTCTAAAGCCACGGAGCTCAAACTGGATTTTACACTTTCACTGTTGAACATATTTCTGTGTGCTTATCCTCCACCGAACAGTCTGTGACAGAGAACTAGAAAAACAATGACTTTATGTCCTCTTTGATAATGTGTTTTTTGCCTCATTCAGTTCTTCCTCAGCTGCTAATAGTTTAGCCCTTCTTCTCTTGCCACTTTTACACTGTACCCACATGTGCACTCACTTGCGTTACAGTATCTAGTATTGGCTGGTCCTCCGTGCGTGGGCCTCCGTGCGTGGGCCTCCGTGCGTGGTTTTCCTCTCTGAGATTGTGTGGATTCAGTTGATGCTGTACACAGACTTAGTGTGTCTATTTGTCTTTTTTGAGCTAAATGGATCCCACTTTAATATGCATGCCGTTTCCTCATCCGTTCAGCTGTCAGGTAGGTGGCGTTTCCGTTCCCTCGCTCCAGTGAACGAGGCAGCAAAAACGGCGGGGTTGGTGCGTCACGTTATTTGCACTGTGCAGTAGGCTCAGCTCTTCCCCCGTTGAGAGCGATCACAGGGTTTGTCGTCCTGAGCCCAGATCATTTCACTTTGCATCTTGGCTTCCAGGCTCATCCATGTTGTTGAAAATGGCAAAATTCCCTCTGGGTAGCTAAATAATGCTCCTGGTGCATGCGTGTGTGTGTGTGTGTGTGTGTGTGTGTGTGTGTGTGTGTGTGTGTGTCTGTGTGTGTCTGTGTGTGCATGTGTATGTCTGTGTGCCTGTGTGTCCATGTGTATGTCTGTGTGTCTATGTGTACATGTGTATATCTGTGTGTGTGTGTATGTCTGTGTGTGCATGTGTATGTCTGTGTGCCCGTGTGTCCATGTGTATGTCTTGTGTCTATGTGTGTATATGTCTGTGTGTGCATGTGTGTGCATGTGTATGTCTCTGTGTGTCTATGTGTGTATATGTCTGTGTGTGCATGTGTGTGCATGTGTATGTCTCTGTGTGTCTATGTGTGTATATGTCTGTGTGTGCATGTGTGTGCATGTGTATGTCTCTGTCTATGTGTGTATGTTCTACCATTTACATTTTGCCAACACTGTGCACGGATCCTTCTGATTCTTGCAACATATGCTGTTCCCTGTCTTTATATAGCAGCCATCCTTGCAAGTATGATGTGATCTCTCCATGCTGTTTACGTCTCTGAGGTAACTGGAGGTACCCTGCAGCTTCTTACATCTGTCTGTCTGTCCGTCCATCCGTCTGTCTATATTATATATATATATATATACACATATGTGTTTATCTAACATTTCTGGGATTTTAGCCCTTATTGCCTTTTATATAGCACACATTCTTTTTTAATACTTACCTTATATTTACTTATATGTGTGCATATCTCTGTCCACTTGCATGCAATCGCCCTCAGAGGCCAGAGGCCTCCCTCTGTCAGATCCTCTGAAGCTGCAGTTATGGGCAGTTGTGAGGCAGCCAATGCTGGGAACCAAACTCTGGTCCTCTCGAAGAGCAGCCGGGGCTCTTGATCTCCAAGCCACCTCTAGCTCCGCTGTATCTACTGTTTGGAGAGACACCTGTCCAAATTCTTTGGCCATGTTTGAATCAGGTTCCTTCTTTCTGTGTGGGCCCTTCCACAGTCTGGTGTGCTCACCAGGCATGTGAAGTCTGCAGTCTGGTCCCCTCACCAGGCGTGTGAAGGCTCGTAGCTATTTTCTCCCATTTCACAGGCATCTTTGCGTCTTAGTGATCCCTTCCTCCCTGTGCTTACAGAATCTCTTCAGTTCTCTTTATAGTCCCACTGTGTATCTGTGCTTTCAGTGTCCTCAAAATTCCTAAGACCACAGTCCGGGGGTTCCCCTCCCCTCCATGTTTTCTTACTTGAGGATTTGTCTGTTCTTAAAGCTCAGTCACTAAGCCGTGTTCTGTTCCTTTTCATGTGTTGTATACAATAGATCCAGCGCTCTGTAGCTGGTTGGTGTTTACCTTTCTCCTCTGGAAAAGTGCAGGCTATCTTTCAGATCCATGAGCACTAATGAGTGAAGGCTCCAGTCAGCCACCAGCTTGGTGGCTTCTCCATGCTCAGCAAGCTATGTAGGTATTGTCACAAACAACAGGGCCTGGCTGTGTTTAAGAAGCTTCTGCTATATGCCTCCATACCGTCCCTCCGTGGCCCTCAGTCTTAGGCGTCCCTATAATGCCTCCATACTGTCCCTCTGTGGCCCTCAGTATTAGGTGTCCCTCTAACGCCTCCATACTGTCCCTCTGTGGCCCTCAGTCTTAGGCGTCCCTCTAACGCCTCCATACTGTTCCTCTGTGGCCCTCAGTCTTAGGCGTCCCTATAATGCCTCCATACTGTCCCTCCGTGGCCCTCAGTCTTAGGTGTCCCTCTAACGCCTCCATACTGTCCCTCTGTGGCCCTCAGTCTTAGGTGTCCCTCTAACGCCTCCATACTGTCCCTCCGTGGCCCTCAGTCTTAGGTGTCCCTCTAACGCCTCCATACTGTCCCTCTGTGGCCCTCAGTCTTAGGTGTCCCTCTAATGCCTTCATACTGTCCCTCGTGGCCCTCAGTCTTAGGTGTCCCTCTAATGGCTCCATACTGTCCCTCTGTGACCCTCAGTCTTAGGTGTCCCTATCATGCCTCCATACTGTCCCTCTGTGGCCCTCAGTCTTAGGTGTCCCTCTAACGCCTCCATACTGTCCCTCCATGGCCCTCAGTCTTAGGTGTCCCTCTAATGCCTCCATACTGTCCCTCTGTGGCCCTCAGTCTTAGGTGTCCCTCTAACACCTCCATACTGTCCCTCCATGGCCCTCAGTCTTAGGTGTCCCTATAATGCATCCATACTGTCCCTCTGTGGCCCTCAGTCTTAGGTGTCCCTATAATGCCCTCTCGCCTCCCTTCACATTTGGTAACTCATGTTGCCGCCCCGCCCCGGCCCCCAGTCCTTTACTCTGTGGCTGGATGGATTATGCTCTGTTTACTGAAGGCTTGACAGCTAAGACCCACATGTAAGTGAACACACACTATGTCTGCTTTTCTGATGTAAGTGAGCACACACTATGTCTGCTTTTCTGCATCTGGGTCATCGCACTTGGAATGGTTGTTCTATCTCCATCCATTTGCCTATGAATTTCATGATTTAACTTTTTAAAAAGCTGAGTAATGTTCCTCTGTGTGTGTGTGTGTGTGTGTGTGTGTGTGTGTGTGTGTGTATGTGTATGTGTATGTGTACACATTTTTATCTATGCATCCATTGACAGACACTTAGGCCATTTCCAATTTCTGGCTACTATGAGTAGAACACCCATGAACCTAGTTGAGTAAGTGTCTCTGCGGTAGGATGTACAGTCCTTTGAGTACATGTCAGAGTGGTATAGCTGGGTCCCTGAGAACTACCACGCTGGTTTCCACACTGTCTGTACAAGTTTGCATTTCTATCAGCAATGGATGAGCGTTCAAATACCAGCATGAGATGCCATTTGTTTTACTGATGTTGGTCATTCTGATTTTGTTTCCCTGGTGACTGAGGATGTTAAACATTTCTTTAAATGTTGCTGAGCATTTGTGTTTCATCTTGTGAGAATTCTCTATTTAGATCTGTATCCCATTTTTAAAATTGTGTTGTTTTCTTTTTTTAAGATATATTTATTTGTATATATATAAGCACTCTTTTTGCATGTATGACCAAATGATAGAAGAGCATCAGACAGAAGAGGGCACCAGATCTCATTATAGATGGTGTGAGCTGCCACGTGGTTGCTGGGAATTGAACTCAGGACCTCTGAGTGAGCAGCCAGTGCTCTTAACCTCTGAGCCATCTCCCCAGCCCCATTGGGTTGTTTTCTTTTCTTTCTTTCTTTCTTTCTTTTTTTTTTTTAAAGATTTTATTTATTTATTGTATGAGTGCCCTGTCTGCACGTATACCTGCGTACCAGAAGAGAGCACCAGATCTCATTATAGATGGTTGTGAGCCACCATGTGGTTGCTGGGAATTGAACTCAGGACCTCTGGAAGAGCAGCCAGTGCTCTTAACCTCTGAGCCATCTCTCCAGCCCCATTGGGTGGTTTTCTTAATGTCTGATTGTTTAATTTCTTTCTATATTTTAGATAGTAGCCCTCTATCAGATGTATATAGTTGATAAAATTCTTTTTCTAGTTTGTAGGCTTCCACTTAGTCCAGATGAAGGTATCTTACCACACAGAAGCTTTTTGGTTCCATGAAATTCCATTTATTTATTAATTGCTGGTCTTAGTGCCTTCACTAGTGCTGTTCTGAGGAAGTCTCTTCCTGTGCTAATGAGTTCAAGCCTATCTCTCATTTTCTCTTCTGTCAGATTCAAGGTGTCTTGAGTCCTTGATCCACTTGGAGTTGAGTTCTGCGCAGGTGCTAAGTATGGACCCACTCGGGTTCTTGTACATGCTGCCATCTAGTTTGACTGGCAGCATTTGGTGAAGATGCTTTTTCCAAGTGTGTATTTCTGGCTTCTTTATAAAGTGTCCATAGGTGTGTAGACTTATGCCTGAGTCTTCAATTCAGTTCTACTGATTAATGTGTTGGTTTTAATGTTAATGTCTTGCTGTTTTTATTACTACAGTTCTGTAATGCAGTTTGAGATGAGAGATGGTGATCACTGCTGCAGTTTTTTGTTGTTTTTTTAATTCAGGGGTTTTTGTTTTGTTTTGTTTGGCTATCCTGGTTTTTTTTGTTTTGTTTTGTTTTGTGTTTTTTTTTTTTTTTTTTTGGTTTTATGAGACAGGGTTTCTCTCTGTAGCCTTGGCTGTCCTGGACTCACTTTGTAGACCAGGCTGGCCTCGAACTCACAGCGATCCACCTGCCTCTGCCTCCTGAGTGCTGGGATTACAAGCGTTTGCCACCACGCCCGGTGTTTTTTGTTTTTTGTTTTTTTTTTAATTTCTATATGAAGCTGAAAATTGCCCTTTCAAGTTCTGTGAAGAACTGTGTTAAAGTTTTGATGGAGATTGCATTGAATCTGTAGGTTGCTTTTGTTAGGATGGCTGTTTTCACTATATCAACCCTGTTACTCCATGAATGTGAGAGACTTATCTGATACTATCTCCTCTAATGTCTTTCTTCAAAGTCTTAAAGTTTGTATTATACAAGTATCTCATTTGCTGGTTAGAGTTATGCTAACATGCTTTTTGAGGCTTTTGTGAAAGGTGACGTTTCCGTGATTTCCTTCTCAGTCCATTTGTCATTTGCACATAGGAAGGCTACTGATTTCTGTATGCTAACTTTGTATCTTGCTATGGAGCTATAACCATTCGTAGCCTGTTCCTGGTGGAGTTTTTAGGGCCGTTTATGTATAAGACCATATTCTCTGCAAGTGAAGATGCCTTGGCTTCCTCCTTTCCTCTGTGTCCCCTTGATCTCCTTCAGCTGCCATATTGCTCCATCTAAGACGTCAAGTTCTGTGTTGAGCAGGTATGGAGAGAGTGGGCAGCCCTGTCTTGCTCCTGGTTTTAGTAGAAATGCTTTGAGTTTCAGGCCCTTAGGTCGATGCTGACTGTGAACTTGCTGTAAATTGCCTCCGCTGTGTGGAGCTTTGTCCTTGTATTCCCATCTCCTGTTCCCTTTCCTGAGACTCTTGAGACTGGAACTGTTAGGATTTCACATTTGGAAATATTTGCTTATAATATAGTGAGATATCTTCAGTTGGCAACATTAAATTCACTTATGCCCCATGCTTAAGTAATGTACATACATGTGCACAAATACAGTTTTATTCAGTATTTTTAGTGTGTTTGTAGTTTTTTCACAATCGTTATATGAAGTTAGGTATAGAATTCTCCAGGCATGGTGTCAGATTGATGCTCAGAATTTTCCAGATTTTATAGCATTTCAGATGTTAGGTTTCTGTGTTCGATGTTCAACCTGTAGCAGTGAGGCAGAGTGGAGCAGTGGGACCTGATGAGTTGGACCCTGGGAGGAGCTCCTCAGGCCTGTGTGTGGTGGCTGGGGCGCCTCAGGCCTGTGTGTGGTGGCTGGAGTGCCTCAGGCCTTTGTGTGGTGGCTCGGGCGCTTCAGGCCTGTGTGTGGTGGCTCGGGCGCCTCAGGCCTGTGTGTGGTGGCTCGGGCGCCTCAGGCCTGTGTGTGGTGGCTTGGGCGCCTCAGGCCTGTGTGTGGTGGCTCAAGCACCTCAGGCCTGTGTGTGGTGGCAGGAGTGCCTCAGGCCTATGTGTGGTGGCTCGGTCGCCTCAGGCCTGTGTGTGGTGGCTCGGGCGCCTCAGGCCTGTGTGTGGTGGCTCGGGCGCCTCAGGCCTGTGTGTGGTGGCTCGGGCGCCTCAGGCCTGTGTGTGGTGGCTTGGGCGCCTCAGGCCTGTGTGTGGTGGCTCGGAAGCTGCGAAATTAAAGATGGATATAGCTCAGCCAAAGAGCAGAAGTCTTGGGAACAGTTTGGAAACTGTGACATCTGTGTGTGTGTGTGTGTGTGTGTGTGTGTGTGTGTGTGTGTGTGCGCGTGCACGCGCAGAAGGCCACCTTGGGTGTCATCCTTATGAATGCTCTTTGCCTTGAGATAGGATCTTTCACTGGGCTGGAGATCACCAATCAGGCTAGGACAAGTGTGCAGAGAGCCTTGCGTCCATCTCCCCAGGACTAAGATGGCAAGCAGGCTCCCTCTGCCATGCCCTGCTTCTTAATGAGGGTATTTTTGTGGCAAAGCACTTTACTGGCTGAGATATCTCTTTCTTCTTAATTATGCTTTACATTTTATTTTATTTTCACTCATGTATGTGTCTCTATAACATGGGTGCCGGTGACCACACAGTCCATAAGAGGATATTGGACGCCACGGAGCCGGGGTTACGTTGGGAGCTTCCCAATGCCTGAGCAGGGAACTGAACCCGGGTCCTCTGGAAGAGCAGAACACGATCTTAGCAACTGAGCCGTCTCTCCAGCTCCTGAAATTTCTTATAATAAATATTGTGTCTGATTTCCCAGTGGATGCCACTAACTACATGTAGCCAGATGTTACGCAGTTAGATGTGGAAAATAATATGTATGGTTATTAACATAAGAACTTTGGGGCGGTTGAGATGGCTCAGCAGGTAAAGGCACCAGATAGTGAGCCTGGTGATCAGGGATAAGCTTCCAGAACACACATGATGGACACAGAGAACTGACTAGAGGTTATCCTCTGACCTGAACACGCATGCTATGTATGGCACACATGTGCAACCATGCCTGTGTTCATACAATAATAAATAGCTTTTAAAGCTGGCTGTCCAGGCTTCCTTCTCATTGAAACTTTAAAGTGTAAATGTTGCAGATAACACTTTGAAAAGGTTACTTTCCCCTAAGAGGCTGCTTCTGCTCACCTCATACTGTAACTACATAAATGTGCTTCACAAACAGCAGCTTCCGTCTCTCCAAGGACGCCATCCACACACTTGGTGGCAGGAAGGCGTGCATGCCTGTCATCCCAGCTTGGGAGGCAAAGGGTTGCCTTGAGCTGGAGGCCAGTTTGGGCTTCTCAATAAGATCCTGTCTAAAAAAAAAAAAAAAAAAAAAAAAAAAAAACAAAAAAACCCAGACAGTTAAATAGCTGGCATTTGGGAGGTAGAAGCAAAAAGATTAGGAATTTAAAACCATCCTAGACCATATGCTAAGTCTGAGGTAAGTCAGGATACATAAGGCCCCCCCCCCCCCCGCAAGTCCCCTACAAACCACAAAGCTGAACCTTTCAGCCCCGGCATGTGGGAGGCAGAAGCCGTAGAATCAGGAGTTCTAGGTCATCACACAAAAAAGAAGGAAAACCAAAAGAAGAGAGATTATGAAAGCCACAGCCCAGGAAAAGATGTTTGTAATACGTAACGACAAAGACTTTGTGTTCAAAATATATGAAGATAGTGACAAACAGCCCAGTAAAAATGAAGTTACAACACCTTAAATGAGCTTGACGGACAACGCCCATGTGGCCAGTAAACATAGAAAAAGGCCTTCATGTGGGTCATCAGAGAAATACCACTGAGTGTCACACTTTAGCCTCTTGTGCTCCTACAGACACTAGTGTGGAAAGAGCACCAGATGCTAATCAGGAGATGAAGTGGCTGGAGGTTGGTGTGAGCATTTTGGTAAGCAGGCAGGCAGGCAGGCGGCAGGCAGGTAGTAGCCAGGTCTTTTAGGTTTAACTGCTGCATATGATTCAGCAACTTTGCTTTTGGACTTATATATGGCGTGTGCACATGACTCAGTGATTGCAGTTCTGGGTTTATATATGCCATAACATTCATATGTTACATGTTTTTAACAACAGTGTCACACAACCCTAAAGTTTTAATAAAACGAATGAGGTGGGGTGATGGCCCATGCTGTAATTTCTGTACTTGAGATGCTGAGAAGCTTCCTACAAGTTTAAAGCCAGTCTGGTCTACATAGGGAGACCTTGCTTCTGGAAAATTAAAACAGGAAAGCAGAGAAAATTTCTACTGGAGTGAATTAGTGTAAGTGAGCAAAGCAATTCCTGAGTAAGCCTTATAAGCATAGCAATGAGGGGAAAACCAAGCGAATTCTTACACATAGTAAACGGCGCTGTGTCTGCACCAGGCTGCAAGGGTTACGAACAACACAAGAGAAGTAAAATTATGAGATTGATAATGACCTCAAAGCAATTTGTTCCGTGTTGGCTGTACACCAGAGACACAAGGGAACTTCCAAAAACTAAAACTGATTCTCATACACTAGAAAGCAAAGACATAGTGTTGCCACGTGGCCCTGCAACCCTCCTGTTGTACTCTGGGTGTACATAACCAGGACTTTAAAAGGGAGGAGGAGCGACTCGAAAGATTTGTGTCTCCATTGATAGCGCCGCTGTGAGCGGTAGTCTTGGCAGACCTGTGTGCTCCCTGAGAGCTATGCAGTCTCCGAAAGTGGAAGCAGCTTGTAAGGCGCTGATGGGTGAAGGTGAATAAAATCCACGTTGTCTCCACAGTGGGGCTGGACAGGGCCTGAGTGCCAGGAGCCCTTGGTGCCTCCAGAGTTAGTTCCCATCTCAAATGGCCCATCACCTGCCTCCTCTGGCATCACCCAGGGCCACCTTGCCCTTGGCTGGCCTCTGAGGACACCTGCGCATATGGCTACATACTCAAGCACACATATACATAGAAATAATTAAAAACATGAAAATACAAACTTCAAAAGGAAGGGAATGGATGCTAAGGTCATCTGTAAGTCAGGGTAGAATTCTTATGTAGCAGGAACGTTGCCTCGGGTTCAGTGGAAAGCACTACTGTGTGTTGTTGGGGGGGGGGGGGGGCTGTGGTGGTGGCAGCTGGCACACACCCGTGACCCCAGCTCTGAGGAACCTGAAACAGGAAGGCTGCAAATTCCACACTAGCTCTGGCTACAAGGGGGGTGAGGAAGAAAATCTGATATAATCTGTGAACATGGATGAGTCTTGGGGATTTTAAACTAAGTAAAATAAACCACTTATTTAAAAGTATAATGTGCTTACAAGATGGCTGAGCATGTAACATGCCTGCTGCCAAGCCCGATGGCCTGAACTTGACCCCTGGGACCTACATGGTGAAGAGAGAAATACGGTTTTTGCAAGCTATCTCTCATCTCCACATGCAAACCCTGTCACACACAAATAAATGTAATTCTAAAAATTAAGGTGAATTCTGTGTGATTCCACAAATAAGAGTGAGCATTGGGTCTGGTACCGCTGGCCTAGAACCCCATCTGCTGAAGAAGCCAGAGCAGGAGGGTCAGCAGTTCAAGACTCTTCTGAGCATAGAGAGTCTGACCTTGTTTCCAGAGTAATAACAGCAACAGAAACACGGTGGGTACAAGGTTGGGGGAGCCAGCGCTGGCGGCAACCAAGGGTGGGGGGCCAGCGCTGGCGGCATGTGCTGTTTAGTGGGTGTAGAATGTGAGTGTTGGGGGATAAAGACATGTTGGATACTTGTTTCAGAAAAATATGAATATATGCAACAATACTGAAGTAAGGGCTTATAACAGCTTAAGATGGTGTCCATGCGGACTTTGCCACAGCGTGGTAACTAGGAATGAGCGGTTATGAGGAAGCACTGACTTCCTACAAATGGCTCTAAACGCGGGCAGTCAGACAGCCACTGCTCGTTTTGCTAACTTACTTGAGAAATTATGTACACATTCCTGGTACCTGCACTGTGTCTCCACAGCAGTGACGCCATCTAAGCAGCTTAGATAGACAGTGTGCACCAAAGAGCCAGCCTTTAACACTCAGCATTTCTCTTCATAATGCATTTGTTTTCCATTTTACTTTTTTATTTTAGTTATTGTTGTTGGTGTTAAAGCTTGGACCAGGGCCTAGGCCTGCCTAAGCCCATATCCCTGCCACTGAGGTATACTCCCAGGACCTGCAAATTTAAGGGGGTTTTTGTTTTGGGGGGTTTTGTTTGTTTGTGTGTGTGTGTGTGTGTGTGTGTGTGTGTGTGTGTGTGTGTGTAGTTTGCCAGCAGTGCCTTTACCTGCTGAGCCATCTTGTTGGCCAAAACACTGTTTTTAGACATAATTATCTCATGTGTATGTCCATGTGTGCATGCAAAGGCCAGAGAACAACTTGTGAGTGTTGAGGAACTGGTATTTTAAAATAAATTACTTTATTTAACTAGCAAAGGAAACTTGGGGAGAAAATAAGCCACAAAATTCTTTATTCTTTTCCCTATGTCCAATGAACAACTACAGAAAACCTAAACTTTAACATCCCTGCTACTTATTTTTATTAGGAATTTGTAGACTTTTCCTGCTAAGGCCTCAATTTGTATTTTTGAAGAACAGAAAGACATTCTGTGAAGTGTGGAAATAATTTAAATTATCTAAGACTAAAACATACTATTTGTATAAAAAAGGTTAGTATTTATTAACAAATGTGTCAGTTGTCCTTTTTATTCCTGGCCCAAGATCTAGTGGTTTGTTTTGGGTTTGTTGTTGTTTTTTATTTTTATTTTTTTTGATGTTTTTGATTTTGAGGCAGTCTTTTACTATGTAGCCTTGATTAACCCGGAATTCACAATGAACTTATAGAGCTCTGTCTGCTTCTGCCTCCTGAGTGCTAGGATGAGGGTATGTACCACCATGCTTGGACATTTGTAAATGCACATTTAAACAAATAAAATGTGCAGACTCTTTCTTAGCTGTGTGTGCTATAATCCTAAGACTTAGGAGACTAAATCGGGAAAGTCTTGTCTGCAGCTGGCCTGGGCTGCGTGCATAGGTGTGAGACCTGTCCAACAAGCAGCAGCAGCACAAATCCAGGCTTGGTGCTGAGCTACTCAGTGAGCAAGGTCAGCCCCGAGACATAGTGAGACCTGGCCAGAAAACAAAACAGCTCTTATAAACAGCAATGTTTAAAGTACTTGTGTTTGTTTTTTGTTTTTTAATTTTTCAGGACATGTCCTTGTAGACAACGTTAAAATACCAGGACCTGAAGTGACTGAGAATGTCTCTGTCAAGTCGACAAACAGCTATTATTAACCCTCCTCCACCAGAGTACCTAAACGCTAGGAAAAATGGGCGGCAGACGAACCAGCTGCAGTTCCTGCACAAGGTGGTGCTGAAGGCGCTGTGGAGGCACAGCTTCTCCTGGCCTTTCCAGCAGCCTGTGGACGCCGTGAAACTGAAGCTGCCTGTGAGCGTTTTACTACATGTTCATTTTTAAATTACATTTTATTTTTTATTCATCAGTGTGTACAAGCATGGGAGGGGGCATGCACCCTTCTAGGTATGTGTGGAGGCCTGAGGGCATCCCAGGGATTGAACTCGGGTTCTCAGGCCCACAGGGTCTCACTGGCCCAGATCTCAGGTGCTGTGAATCTAGGCAGTGGGCGGACCTTCCGAGGAGTCCTGAAGCTGCTGTACCAAGGTGAAGCGGTGAAGACCTGGACAGCAAGTTCTGATGACATATGGGAGGAGAGAACTCAGTAGCCACATTCAGCTCCGTTCCCTGTGGTGTCAGCGCCCCCACTCCCACACAGGGCCTCACGTGGGAACAGGGTTTTGGGGGCACATGGAGGATGCTCTGCTCTCAGAGAACATTGGCAAGTCTAGGCTGATAACTTCCGTTTAGAGTAAGCTTTGAAGGAAGCGATTTTATATTCTAAAAACTATATTGAAAAGTGTGGGTGCCCACCACAAGCTGCGGTGCACACGTACAGGTCGGAGGGCAGCCTTTAATGTTGAGGAGTCAGTTCTGGGGCCCTGCCTGACTGTTTCTGCTGCTGTGCTGTGCACCCCAGGCTAGCTGGCTTAGCTCTGCCTCCCACCTCACCAGGGGAGTACTCAGATTACAGATGTGCACCACCACATCTGGCTTTTTATGTAGTTCCAGGGGGTGGAGCTCAGGCCACGAAGCTCGCACAGCTCATACCACCTGAGCCATCGCCCCAGCCCAGAGCCTGCCAGTTTCGTTGTCTGTTTAGGAGTTTACATGTTTAAAGAGAAAAGTCCACAACTATCTAAGGAAAAAAATGAGTTGGGGCTGGAGAGATGGCTCAGCAGGTAAGAGCAGTAGTGTCTCCCAGAGGACCTGGACTCGCTTCCCATCACCCGCGTGGCGGCTTCTGCTGTCTGTAACACAAGTCTAGGGTCCAGTGAGACCGGATGATGATCCAGCAGGAGCGCCAGAGAGCAGCACCCCCTTCTGGCCTCTGCAGGCACATACATGCTCCACAGATATATATGCGGACAAACACCATACACATAATTTTAACTTATTAATATTATAAAATATACATAATTCAGTATGATTATTCAGCACCACCAAAGACTGTCCTAAGTGTCTCCTCCCACTGAGAAAATGAAACTGAACGTCCTGGCCATTGATGTTCTTATTTTAACAGTTCAGGACAAACCGTGTAAGTTATCTTGCTCTCGCCTGCCCAGCAGCCTCCTGATGAACAATTGCAAGCTTGCCTTCTCTGTGAAGGCTTTCTTAACACTGTTTAGCAGACTTGCTTGTGTCACAGGGCACATTCCACTTTAAGTCTCACTGAACTTTTTAATCATGTTCAATCAGCAGAGTGATCAGTGCTGTGGTCAGCGAGTCAGGGAACTGGGATTTTCTTTTGAACCTGTCAGATTCCATAAATACTGTCCCTCATAATCCCCTTCTGTTTGTATTTTTTCAAAAATAATTTTTAAGAAATCTTGTGTTTATCAACCTTTTAATTTTTTCAATATTTATTTGTATGTGTGTGTGTGTGTGTCTGTGTATGTGTGTACCTGTATGTGTGTCTGTGTGTGTCTGTGTGTGTCTGTGTGCCTGTATGTGTGTGTGTCTGTGTATCTGTGTGTGTGTGTCTGTCTGTATGTGTGTGTGTGTGTATGTGTGCATGCACCAAGGCAGGAATATGGAAATTGGAGGACAGCTTTTGGGAGTCAGTTCTCTCACTCCAACATGTGGACGGAGGGAAGCACGGCAGGTGGTAGGCTTAGTGGCAAGCACCTTTACTGCCTGAGCATCTTGCCAGCCCTGCCTGTCTCTGCTAACCTACAGAGGCGTCCCCTTTTCTCTGAAAGGTAATGTTGTGACAACGAGCTTTGGTTTGTGCTAGCAAAGGCTCTCTCTGGCTTCCCCGCTGTGTCTTTGACAAAAGTAACTCTGTAAACGTTGTGAACTGTAAATCAACAGTTGAGGTGAATTCCGTCTTACATGTGGTGGTACCACACTGGACCTGAGGCCTCACGCACATGAGCGGAACACCTACACTGAGCCGCATCTCTGCTCTGCTTTTTAATGTACAGTGTTGCCTCACTGTGGTATCAGGATGGCTCCCAGGGCCGTGTACATGTTAGTTTAGTCTCTAGCACAGGGTGCACCCAGCCCTCCTAACAACACGGCTTCTTCACGCCCACAGGACTATTACACCATCATAAAAACCCCAATGGATTTAAACACAATAAAGAAGCGGTTGGAAAATAAATATTATATGAAGGCTTCCGAATGCATTGAAGACTTCAATACAATGTTCTCAAACTGTTATTTATACAACAAGGTATATACGCTTTTATTACACTGCTGTTATTTGCTGTGACGTATACAAGACTGTGCAGTAAAGTAGTATGGTTTCAGACTCGTTTCTGCTTAGGAACTCAGCGTGCTGCCTTGGAAAGGAGGGGCAGCGTGAGACAAGGCTTCTGGACTCAGCCCGTGCTGCCCTCATGCTTGAGGCCTTTCTGCTCCGCACCTGGAAGGCTGTGATTTAGGCTTGTGCTGTCATGTCCAGCTTACACCTGCTGTTAGAGATGCTGGCTCTACTGCTCTGTTAGTGTGCGAGCGTGTGCAGGGCTCGAAGAAGAGCTCTCAGGCGCTGTTCTCTCCCCCGCCATGGGCTGTGGGCCGGAGCTCAGGTCACTAAGCTTATATGACCAGGGTTTGTTCTATTTTGTTTTGTTTTTACCAATTCTGAGCTATCTTGCTGGCCCCAGTCTGCATTTTTTAAGTAAAATGTTTCTCATTGGATTTCATTAAATCTATTTGTTCAACTTGTTTTGTTTTGTTTTGTTTTCCAGCCTGTTGGCTGAATTTTCACCTGAATAGCAGAAATGTCCTATCCTTTAAGAAGTCAAATACCAAAGACTGGGAACTCACACCTGTAACTCAGCAGGCTGAGGCAGGAGGGTTTTATGAGTTTAAGGGCATCTTGGGTAACTGTGAGACCCTGTCTCAAGAAGAAAGAGAGCGGCCTGGGATGGCTCTCTGTGGCCATTGTGATTTTCCTCTGTCCTTCTGATGTCTAGTTACGAGGGGCAACGTGCTGACATGGTGATCTTGGCGACATTTTTTGGCCATTGCCAAATAGTGAACTAAATCACAGACTTTGCAGTGTTTAAGACTGAACCCAACAAAGTTGCTTCTCTTGGGAATGTTTTCGATGTCAGGCTGCTGCTTTTTAAATTTACTTAGTAGTAGTATTTTTTTGTTTTCTCAGCAGTGCAATAGTGCTGGTGGAACGCTACAGGGAGTGCAGATTTCAAACCCAGTCAGTGTACAGGGTCACTTAGTCACCTCAGACCATGAAGTGCTTTGCTCAGCAATGCCGGGCCCACTCAAGAGTAGAAACTGTCATTGCTGACTCCTTTTTGTATTTTCTTTTTTTAAAAAAATATTTTATTTATTTATTATATATACAGTACTCTGCCTGTATGTACACCTGACTGTCAGAAGAGGGCGCCAGATCTCATTATAGATGGTTATGAGCCACCATGAGGTTGCTGGGAATTGAACTCAGCACCTCTGGAGGAGCAGCCAGGAGTTAGCTGTCTCTCCAGCCTCTCCTTTCTGTGTCTGCATTGCCTCTGAGTCCTGCCTAAGCGTGCTATGGTAAATCCTATAATGAAATATGACACGGCAACCCCCCCCCCCCGATGTATTCTTACCATATTTTCAACATGTTTTCTAGCCTGGAGATGACATTGTTCTTATGGCCCAAGCTCTAGAGAAGTTATTTATACAGAAATTAGCTCAGATGCCACAAGAAGAGCAAGCGATGGGTGGTAAGGAAAGAATGAAAAAAGGTAAGGCCAGAGTGAGCAGTCAACACTGACACTGCCTCACTCGTGTAGAGAGAGAGAGAGAGAGAGAGAGAGAGAGAGAGAGAGAGAGAGTGTATGTGTGTGTGTGTGTGTGTGTGTGTGTGTGTGTGTGTGTGTGTGTGTGTGTGATGGAACAAAACATAAAATTAAAAAACAGAATCCTTTAAAGGACATAAATACATGAAAGTATCAAATTGTCAGTCTCTTGTAGCCATTGCTATTGCTGTTCCTGGTGGCTCTTTGTGCCTCTGTGCCTCGCTGTGCTGTGAGCTGTCTGCTTATACCCTGTCCTCTCTTCTTCTTTTTCTTTTTTTTGGGGGGTGGGGTAGGGTGGAGTTTTTTGTTTGTTTGTTTGTTTTTAGACAGGGTTTTTCTGTGTAGCCCTGGCTGTCTTGGAGTTGTTTTGTATATGAGGCTGGCCTTGACCTCAGAGATCTACCTACTTCTGTCTTTTGAGTGCTGGGATTACAGGTGTGCACCACCGCACCTGGCTCTTATACGCCCTTTCTTAATTTATACTGTGAGACAGAGTTTCTGTAAGTTGTTCAGACTGGCCTTCAGCACGTGGTCCTCCTGCCTCTGGCCTGTGAGTGGCCGGGGTTACCTGCCTACACCATCATATCTGGCTCTGGTGAAGTTCCATAGTTGATCATGGTATTTACATGAAAACATATGAAATTAATCTGAACATTCAAGCAGGTTATTATAGAGTGTCATCACGTGCTTATTAGTTCTGTGTCACTCAAAGCAGGTTATAGTAAGTCCCTTGGCCACTCTGTGCTGACAGCGTCTTCATCTTTACAGAAAGATGTTGACACTTTGTGTTTGTGAATGTTTCACATTTATAGTTA
This sequence comes from Acomys russatus, assembly GCF_903995435.1. Classification (NCBI taxonomy): domain Eukaryota; kingdom Metazoa; phylum Chordata; class Mammalia; order Rodentia; family Muridae; genus Acomys; species Acomys russatus. Next base: position 41,940,817 of record NC_067164.1, read on the forward strand.
AATGGTGGAATAGAGGAGATTGTAGTGGGTCTGCGCTCGACATCATTTCTATTAATAGTAATATGGACTTTGTTCATTGCTGACAGTTTAAGGTGGGTTATGTCTTAGGAGAGTTTTCCTGATCGGTCATGCATGATACTCACTGATCATTAAAGTTCTTATGTCAGCCAGGTACTGTTGCATACACCTGTAATCCCAGCACTCGGGAGGCAAAGAGAGGTAGATCTATGTGAGTTCAAGGCCAGCCTGGTCTTAAAAATTGAGTCCAGTACAGCCAAGGCTCAAAGAAAGAAAAAAGGTGTTGATCTCAAGTCTGACAGTGTAGACACAGACTCCTCTAAGAGGGTTAAAACAAGCCCTTCTGAGATAGGCAGCGACAGTGTAGACACAGGCTCCTCTAAGAGGGTTAAAACAAGCCCTTCTGAGATAGGCAGCACATGTGTGAGGGTAGTGTTTATACGGCGTTAGAATAAGAGGCTAATTATTGATTTAAATTGTAATATCTACCAAGGGAAAGGTTATAATTTTTCTTCAAAAAGTATTTTATGCTGGGCAGTGGTGGCACACACATTTAATCCCAGCACTTGGGGGGCAGAGACAGGCAGATCACTGTGAGTTCGAGGCCAGCCTGGTCTACAAAGTTAGTCCAGGACAGCCAAGGCTACACAGAGAAACCCTGTCTTGAAAAACCAAACCAAACAAACAAACAAAACAAAAACAAAAACGTATTTTACGTGTATGAGTGGTTTTGCCTGCATTTATGTCTGTGCACCACATGCATGCACACGGAGACCAGGAGAGGGCGTCAGACCGTGTGGAATTCGAGTTCCAGATGGTTGTCAGCTACCATGTGATTCTAGAAATCAAACCTGGGTCGCTGAAGAACATACCCTGGTTTTAATTACTAAGCCATCTGTCCAACTTTTACATATTTTAAATTTGTTGGTTTTTTTTCTCCCTCCCTCCCCTCCTTCCTACCTTCCTATGTCATGTAGCCCAGTCTGGCTTCAAACCAACACTGTACACTGGGAACTTTGAACTCCTGATCCTCTCACTTCTGTTTCCCAAATGCTGGAACTGTAGGCACATACTATCATGTACAGCGCTTAAATCTCCCTCCTTCTCTTCCTCCTCCTCCTCCCCCCCTCTTCCTCCTCCTCTTCCTCCTCTTAGACAAAACAGGGATAGTGTTTGAATCTGAGTGTATTTTGTAGGCACGTGAGTTAGGTTTTTATACACAGTTTTTGGAAGTGGAGTGTTTTTGTGGTTACATTATTTTTCATTCAGGGAAATTAGTCAGTCATGCACAACTCAAAATACAGGGTGCAGAGTAGTAATCATGTCATCAACCCTGAGCCATCGTTCTTAACTCGGTTGATTGGTGTGCATGTGCCCTCTTTATCAAAGGTCAGTGTTCTCTCACTATGCCAAACATCTGTCTGTCAAGACAGTTTTTTCTTAGCCCTTCTGTCACTATCTGGAGCTTTCTTAAACACTATTTGTAAGTCATAATATAAAATATGATTAATCCTTAGCTTGGTTTTTATTAACAAGTGGGGTGGAACTTGGTGGTAAAACTCTGAATGACCCTTGGCTGCATAGAGGTTTCCTAGCAACACAGTTACATTTGAAAAGTTCTGATAAGAAAGCAGGTCAGAGAGAGAAAACAGAATGTTGTAAAACAAGAAAGCTGTAATCAGTTACTCCTGGCAGGAATGTCAGACCCGTTCCAGGAGGCTATCCCTGTGTGGGGGGGGGGTTGTTGCCTCGGGTTTGTGTAGAATTTGCCACACAGTGCCACTGGAGGAGTTGTGACACTCTTCCTCCCCCTCCTCTTCCTCCTCTTCCTCCTTTTCCTCCACCTCCTCTTCCTCCTCCTCTTCCTCCCCCTCCTCTTCCTCCTCTTCCTCCTTTTCCTCCACCTCCTCTTCCTCCTCCTCTTCCTCCCCCTCCTCTTCCTCCTCTCCCTCGTTTTCCTCCACCTCCTCTTCCTCCTTCTCTTCCTCCTCCTCTTCCTCCCCCTCCTCTTCCTCTTCCTCCTCTTCCTCCTCTTCCTCACCCTCTTCCTCCTCCTCTTCCTCCTCTTCCTCCTCCTCTTCCTCCTCTTCCTTCTCTTTTTAAAGACTTGTTTGTGTTGGGGTGGAATATGAAGGGGGCTTCAGGGACAGAGAATGCTGGATCCCCTAGCGCTGAAGCTACAGGCAGTACGTGTGGGAAACACAAATGTGGGTCCTCTGGAAGAGCAGGACATACTCTTAACCCCTGAGCTACTTATCCAACACCTTGAATGTTTTTTAAGAAAAATTTAATATTTTTTTCTTTTTTCAGAAATAAGGGTTGAATTCCAAGTCTTGCATAGGCTGAGTCTTAGGTTTATCGCTGAACTATATCCCAAACCCTTTTAGTTTTTCATACTGAGACAAGATCTTACTAAGTCTCCCCAGAACAGTCTCAAATTCATGAGGTCACAGGCGTATTACAACCACACTAAGTAAGACTTGTGTCAATTGTGCAAACAGTGGGTTTCACTGTTAGGCATGAGGCCTTTGGTCATAGTCACCTTCTATATTACTTTCTCCGTCTCTTCCCCCAGCCCCCTCCTCCTTCCTAACAGCTGTCTTCCACCTACCTACCCCCACCCACCCCCAGATTCTACAGGAAAGAAAACATGCAATGTTTGTTTGTATGGTGTCCATTTTTCTACACTACGTGACTTCATTCTTCTCATGGCTAAATTGCACTCTGGTGTGTTTCCACATTGTCTGTCAGTTCGTGGATGAGCACCTGGCTGTTTCCTTAGTTTGGCTGTTATGACTAATGTAGTGACCAACATTAGATCTGACGACTTGAGAAGTGAGAGAGCTCAGTCATCTGATAGCTCTAGTTTTAGCTTCTTGAGGAAGTTTCAAGTGGATTTTTAAAAAAGATTTATTTATTATGTATACATTGTTTTACCTGATGCACACCTGTAGGCCAGAGGGCACGAGATCTCATTGTAGATGGTGTGAGCTACCATGTGGTTGCTGGGAATTGAACTCAGGACTTGTGGAAGAATAGACAGTGCTCTTAACCTCTGAGCCATCTGCCCAGCCCACTTGAAATGGGTTTTAAAAGTAGACATATTAATATTCCAACCAGCAAGCATAAGATCTTTCTCGCTCTCACTGATTTGTTTTCATTTTCTTGGTGACAGCCATTCTGACTGGGTTAAGGTAAAATAGCAAGGCAATTCTCTCCCCTCTCTCTCTCTCTCTCTCTCTCTCTCTCTCTCTCTCTCTCTCTCTCTCTCTCTCTCTCTCTCTCTCTCTCAGTTTTTGGAGACAGGGTTTTTCTGTGTAGCCTTAGCCGTCCTGGACTCTCTTTATAGACCAGGCTGGCCTCAAACTCACAGTGATCCACCTGCCTCTGCCTCCCGAGTGCTGCGATTAAAGGCGTGCGCCACCACACCCGGCTCTTTTTTTTTTTTTTTTTTTCTTTCTTTTTTTTTCTTGTTGGTGCTAGGAATTGAATCCATGGCTTTGTATATACTAAGCGTGTGCTCCCTCGCAAAACCACACCCCCAGTTCTGCCTCCTCCTCCAGGTGGACACCGTGACTCACCGGGCAGAGCCTAGGCCTGTCCTATTCATTTTTGAACTACAGGGTCTGGAATAGTGTCCATGATGATATAAGCAGACAATCAATACTTAGTGTGTTCTTTTAGGTCTCAAATACATTGTTAAACCTAGTTGCCATTAGGGTGATCAGAGCTGAGCCCCTTCCCCTCACAGAGCCCTTCAGCTGAGTTGAGAGCTCAGAGGCTGTGTTAGCCAGCACCGGGCTAATATGACAAGATACCTGAGAGAATCGACTGGAAGGATTCACGCTTGAGTTCATTATTTAAGAGGCTTTAGTCTTTCTTGTTATTTTTGAGATATGGTTTTACCATATAGCTCTGGCTAGCCTGGAACTCTCTCTGTAGACCAGGCTGACCTTGAACGCACAGAGATCCATCTGCCTCTGCCTTCCCAGGGCTGGGATTAAAGGTATGCGTCATTACACCTGGCTTAAATTAAGATATTCCAAAATTATACTTTAGAGATTTTGATATTTTGGGGTTTTTAACTTTTAAGAACTTTTGATCTCTTAAGATTTCAGCATCTTAAACCATGTCTTTTGGGAATTACAACCAAATTGTCAGCAACAGTGCACAGGACTTATTTTGCCAACTGAATTAGAATAGAGTAGGAAGTGAAAAAAAAAGTGTTTTGTACTTATCACGTTTTGACTTCGATTCTCATTTCACTAGATACTCAACAGAAGATACCAGTTTCCTCTGCTGAGGAAAAACCTTTCTCCAAAGCAGTGGGAAGCCTACTTAAGCGGCAAGAGCTTCCGGCTGGCTGTCCTGATGCATCCCCCTTAAACACGCCTCAAGCAGGGGCCCCCACCTCTGACTCACAGACTGTGATCCAGGTAAGGTCAGTAGGTACACATGCACATGTACATATGTGTGTGTGGGGTGTGCTCACAGGTGCGTGGGTGTGTGTGCCTACTCCTGCCTGTGTAGAGACTTGGCCCTTTTGCCTGGAGATGGGGTCTTCCACTGAATCTAGAGCTAGGTTGGCACTCAGCAACTCTCCTGCCCCTACTCCTGCCCCACAGTGCTGGAGTTACATGTGTGGCCATGCCTGGTTTTGACATGGGTGCTGGGGTGTAGAGTTGGGTCCTCCTGTATGCACAGCGAGCAGGGTGGGCTACCTTAGGTTCACTGTGACTTTAAACTAGTACTTTCTAAATTATATTTTTTGAAATTTGTCACGAGGGTTGGTTGTCAGCATGAAATATTTTTTTAATTTTGTATTTTTATTTTATGTGCATGTGTGTATATAAATGTGTGTGCATAAAAGTTACAGGCGATTGTGCACCTAAAGTAGATGCTGGACAATGTGCCTGCCTGTCTGCGTGTTGTAAGCAGAGACCTAGGACAGTAAGGAAATATTAGAGATTTCTTAAGTAGAATTTGGACCATTTTACTGTCTTAATGGTATTGCTATTCAAAGTTGTCCACTTTGGTCCAGGTTTGGAGCAATAGCCCTGTAATGCTAACACTCAAAAGGCTAAGGCAGAGGGAGCCACAACCCAGAGAAGAGTCTGGAATGCATTGTAAGCTTAAGGGCAGCCTGGGCTATCGAGAAAGACCTCTCAAAACCAAGCAAAGCAAAGTGTCCACATTTACATTGGTGGGGTTTTGTGTAGCTGTTACAATAGGCAAATCTCACTGTAAGCAGAGATTTCTGAGGTGCTCACTCCTCTGTCCTCAGCGTATGGGCCAAGCCAGCATACCTGGATACACAGCTCATGCCCTAAGGTTGCATAGCCCAGCTAACTTCACCTGCTCAGAAACAGGATGTCGTTTATCTTTAAGATTTGTACCAGACAGTCCTTCGGGCTGCGGGAAGGGAGCATCAGAGCTATTTGTTCTGCCTGTAGAGGGAGAATTAACATTTACTAATATTTAATACATGGACTGACAAAGTGTGTGAAACTCCTCTCATAAAAACTTGGTGTTGGTACTTGTTTCCTTTGTTTTATTGATGGACGGCAGCTCCTTAAGGGTCACTTCTGTTGAACTGTTCTTCAGATCACAAAGGGTGTGAAGAGGCGAGCAGACACAACAACTCCCACCACTTCCGCGGTCAAAGCCAGTAGCCAGCCTCCTCCAGCACTTAGAGACACAAAGCCAGCGACCATGCCAGTGAAAGGAAACACACTGACGAATGTTCTCCCAGACTCTCAGCAACAACACAGGACTTTACAACCAGTCGAAGTAACTGAGCAACTACAGTACTGCAGTGAGATTCTTAAAGAAATGCTTGCCATGAAACATTTGCCATATGCATGGCCCTTCTATCACCCTGTGGACACCGACGCTTTGGGACTCCGCAACTACTATGACATTGTCAAAAATCCCATGGATCTTGGAACTATCAAGGTAAATACTGCCTGAGTAGGAAGAGCTTTCTTTTCTTGTCTTGATTGTAAAAGTATTTCATTATTGCAAAGAAATCCAATCTAATGTCCAGAAAAGTGTGAAGAAAATTACACCACCAGAATGCTAATGCCTGAAGAGGATCATTGGCACATTTTAAACACGTCTTTTCATTTCCCTGTAAACACGTCCATTTTACAGGCTAGCGGACCTTGAGCTCGCATCCTCAGTCTTGCACAGCGTCTCCTCAACCCTGGCTCTCTCTTAATGCACAGTTTTGTTTCATTATTTTTGATCAAATATAGTAAAGTTTGTTAACATGCTACACACGTGTGCTTGCCCTCATTTCTTGTACTCTGCTGTTCCCCTCTGAGTTTGCTATATATGCTGAAATTCAAATGCAGTGGCCATTTTGTGAGGATTTATAGGCTGTAAACTCCGTTTATATAAAGAAGTATCTTGCATGATTCTTTAACTGAATATAGAATTCATAATGACAGTCATTTTCTCTCAACAGTTAGATGACATATTCCAGCATCCATATGCTGGCCAGAACTTTCCTTTGTATGTAATTTGTCTTCCTCTCTCCAGCTCAGTATTTTATTTATCCATCTTGCACTGGAAGTTAACCCTTTTCAGTCTGAGGATCCATGTCATAAATTTTTAACTTTTATATCTTAAAATTGTACTGTTTTATTTTCTCATGCATGCAAACTTAGACCAAAAGGTTAAAGAGCACTGTCTGGTCAGGTGGTGGCACACACCTTTAATTCCAACATTTGGGAGGCCAAGGCAGGCAGATCTCTACAGAGTGAGTTCCAGGACAGACAGAACTACACAGAGAAACCCTCTCTTGAAGCCCACACACACTCTCACACACACACACACACGCACACACACACACACACACACTCACATGCACACACATGCGCACATACACACACTCAATCACTCACAAAGAGTACTATCTGAAATAGCCATATGTTAAGAGGTAAATAGGAGTTTCTAGTCATAGTGTGCTTCAAGTGGAGAACGTAATTTGCAGAACGGCCATGAGGTAAAGAAAACAGTTCAGAACAGTGTCTTTGAACTTAACACATACAGAGGATGTGAGAACCCAGAGGCAGGTAAGGCAGGAAGGAGACCAGGTCTCAAAGCTGCTACCGAGAAGCCAAGAGCCCCAACCTTATGTTAGGTCTTGTGGGGTTTTCCCCGGGAACTGTGTGCGCAGTGGTCAGGAAGCTGTTTCGGGGGTCCAGGAACAGGAAAATGTCTACACTAACTCAGGTCTGAAGTCACTCTCGATTGTCACTGATGTGATTGGTGAAAAAATGGCCTTCTTGGGATAGAGAGTTGCCTCAGTGGTCAAAAGTGCCTTCTGCTCTTGCGGAGGACCCAGATTCCGTTCCCAGCACCCGCTCGGTGGCTCCCAGCACCCGCTCAGTGGCTCCCAGCACCCGCACGGTGGCTCCCAGCACCCACACGGTGGCTCCCAGCACCTCTTGTCTGTCACACCTTCAATCCTAGCACTCACGGGAAACACAGAGTGGATCTCTGTGAGTTCAAGGCTAGGCTGGTCTACATAGTGAATTCCAGGACATGCAGGGCTACACAGAGAAACCCTGTCTCAAAAAACAAAACAAAAATTACATTCTGTACCATTTTAGTTTTGTGTTTCCTGCCCCAGCCTGGCTCAGGATCTACCTCCTCAGCCCGGTGAGTGCCAGGACTATAGCATGGGCCACTATACCTGACCTTGCATTTCCTTAATTTAAAGCGAGCCTCTTAAGTCGCCTGTTTTGTTTGCCAGTTACTAATGCACACATTTTGCTCAATGGTTTGTAGGATTTTCTTTCTAGCTTCTCCCTACCTGTGATGTCTACGCTATGTTCAACCCCTTGATGCAGCCGCCTGTCACGCGATTCACACCCCGTGAGGTCTTTCCACTGTTTTCTTCCTGTAGAACTTCCTGGCCATGATAGCCCAAAACTCCTTTCCCATCCATTTGGCCCAGAATGTCTCCCTCATCCCCTTTACATGTAAACATCCTATTGATTTCTTTTGCAAGTGTAAAATTTGATATTATAGCACAGTGTTTAGTATTTGTTTAACGAATGGCAAATGGCCTTCCTTCCTCTCTTCTTTCCTTCCTCCCTTCTTTCATTCCTTCCTTTTTTCCTTCCGCCCTTCCTTCCTTTTTTCCTTCCTTCCATTTGTTTGCTTTTCAGTTAGCATACAAAGAAGTAGACTCATGTGACTCTTTCTTTCCTTGTTTTCCCTTGTTCATTTGTTGGTTGAGACAGGATCTCATGTAGCCCAGGCTATCCCCAAACTCAGTGTATAACTTAGGATGGCCTTGAATTCCTGATCTTCCTCATTTTACCCACAAAGAGGTGGGTTTACGAGGATGGACATCCCATTGGCCTCGGCATTGGCGTATGTGTACACCACGGCCCTCTGTTCTTGTGGCTGCCCCCTCCCCGTGGCTTCTGTTTGCCCATCCCTTTTATTCCCGGAAATAGGACCTTCTTTCCTTCATATAACATTTATTCCATTTCCTCTTATTGGCTCCTTCCTGCTCCTCTCTGTTTTCAAGCTGTACACATGTGTGTATGTGTGTATGTGTGCACAGATTTAAATCTAGACCCCTCATATAGGAAGATACAGGATGTCTGTCTATCTGAACCTGTCTTGTTTCACTTAGCATACTCTCCAGTTCTGTCCATTTTCCTACAAAATTTGCAATTTATTCTTCTTTAGCGCTGAATAAAGTTATATTCTGTGTATGCAGCATTTTCATCAGTCGTCTGTTGACGAGCGTCTCAGGCGGCTTCACATCTTGTCTGTCATGTACAGAATAACAGTATCCTGAACGTGCACGTGTCTCTGCAGACTTACTCACTTGCTGGACCGTTTGTGGCAGGTCTTTCTTGTCATTTCTAAAGCCAGAGCCTATACTAACTTACATCCCTACCAGGAATGTATGGGTTGCTATTTGCTTGTGTCTCTCACAGTATATACTGTTTGTTTTCTTGATATTAGCCGTTCTGACTAGGGTAAGATAGAAAATCCAAGTAGTTTTTATTTTTACTTCCTAAGATGGATAAGGATATTGAACACTTTCAAATATTTATTGGCCAATTGCATTTCTTTCTCTAAGAACTGCCTGTTAAATTCACCAGTCTGTTTCCTCTAAGTGATGTGAGGGTTTTGTTTTGTCCATGTGTGTGTGTGTGGCGAGACTCTACCTAGACTAATCCTCCTCCCAGTGGTCTAGTGTGTGGTCAGCCCCGGTTCTCTTCCATCCCTGCATAGAGTCTCTGAATACCACACAACTCAAATGATCAATTATTGTTTTTTTTTTAATTACAGAGCTGTACTTTTTTTCGAATGCTTTTTCTAGTTGTGTTTTGAAGTGGGATTGCATACACACACACACGTGCACACACATGTGCACATACACACGCACACGCGCGCACACACACACGTGCACACACACGCACACACACATGTGCACATACACACGCACACACACGCGCGCGCACACACACACGTGCACACACATGTGCACACACACACGCACACACACGCACACACACGTGCACATACACACGCACACACATGCACACACACGTGCGCACACATGTGCACACACACACGCACGCACACACACACACACACGCACACACACACGCACACACGCACACACACACACACACACACACGGCTTCTCTGTAAGTTCATTATCGATGTGCTAGAGAAGCAGCTGGTGTTGTACGTCGTCACGTCTGTGTCCTCGCACACAGTGTTGATCAGGCCTGGAGGTTTTCTAATGGGTCCCGTAGGGTCCTCTGCGTGTGCAGTCATGTGGATAACCTGACCCTTCCTTTCCTGCTGGTACCCACTGATCCACTGCTCTTACTGCTCCAGCTAAGACTCAAATTCTATATTGAGTAGGAGTGAAGAGAGCAGTTCCCTCGCCTTGTCCCCTGTTAGTGGGGACTCACTTGTCCCCATGTAGCATAAAGCTGGTTGTAAGTTTGCTGTATACAAATCTTCAGTGTAGGCATGTTGCCCCTCTCCTGGTGTCCTCAGTGTTGGCGTGTTGCCCCTCTCCTGGTGTCCTCAGTGTTGGCGTGTTGCCCCTCTCCTGGTGTCCTCAGTGTTGGCGTGTTGCCCCTCTCCTGGTGTCCTCAGTGTTGGCGTGTTGCCCCTCTCCTGGTGTCTTCAGTGTTGGCATGTTGCCCCTCTCCTGGTGTCCTCAGTGTTGGCGTGTTGCCCCTCTCCTGGTGTCCTCAGTGTTGGCGTGTTGCCCCTCTCCTGGTGTCCTCAGTGTTGGCATGTTGCCCCTCTCCTGGTGTCCTCAGTGTTGGCGTGTTGCCCCTCTCCTGGTGTCCTCAGGGAGCATCCCATGGAAGAAGGTTGAGCTTTGTCCAAGGCCTTCCTCTCCAGGATCTTGTGTATTCCTCATCCTTTTTACGTTTTCCTGACTTTCTGGCCTTCCCCTCCAGGCCTGTGATCCTCTTTCCCTTGTCCTCCTGTAGTTGACTCTTCTGTAAGCTCACTGGTGACTTTTAGTAGTCAACTATTGAAACCCCCATGCACTGCCCTACTCCCTTCAGCGTCTTGGTGCTTCCTCTTGGCTTTGTGAGAATATGTGCTTCTGTGTGTCACGATTTGTACATCTGTCTGTCTCACACCTCTCCCAGTTTGATTTGGGCTTTTTCTTAGTGAATACTCTGTACTTTAAGGCTTGATTCTCCACACTACTGCTGCAGGAGAAAACAACTTTTAACCACGAGATACAGAAATATAGTAAAAATTGACTAAAGATCACTAATAGTTGGAAAACTGAAAATGGCAAAGCTAATGTAGAGCGCCAAAGTGAAAAATGCGTAAATATAAAAATAGCTGATGAGGACAGTGGCGCACACCTTTAATCCCAGCACTCGGGAGGCAGAGGCAGGTCGATCGCTGTGAGTTCGAGGCCAGCCTGGTCTACAAAGCGAGTCCAGGACAGCCAAGGCTACACAGAGAAACCCTGTCTCGAAAACACAACAACCAACATGCCCCCTCCAAAATAGCTGATGAATGAGACTATTGGAGGGAGCGGAGAAAGAAGGAAAATAGAATAAAAAAGAATAAAAGAGGAGGAGCAGGAAAGGAGAAGAAAGGTCTGAAAGAAGAAAATATATGTTAGTAGAGACAATAAATAGAATAAATAAAAATGGAAAAAATTACTCAAAAACAAAAAATTAATGAGGTTATTTAAATGAGGAAAAGAGAAAATGACATAAAATATAGATATAATACATATGTTATATGTATCTATGTACTTTATGTATGTCTGTATCAGGTAAGATCAATCCTACTGGGAACATATTAGGAGAGAAGAGAAAAGGGAGGACTAGTAATTTTTTTTAAAGGTAGCAAATAGATAGTTTGTATAAAAATAAATCTTAAAAATGGGAACTTTTCTTAGAAGTTAAAGAAATCATAGACATAGTAGGTGCCTCAGCAGGTGAACTTGTAATTGGGCCTGACAACCTGAGTTTGTCCCCTGGGACCCACAGAGCCAAGGGGAAGCTCACGCCTGTGGCTGCTCTCTGACCTCCATAAGAGATTCATCTCACACACAGAGGCTGACCCTTGGAGACTGGAGATGGCTAAGGCTATGCACAGGTCAGCTGACTACATCGGACTCCTGCCTCATGTCCAGCAGGGCTGCCCCTCACTTTAGTGTGTCAGGGGTTCAGTAGCCTGTGACTGGGCAGGTTCTCCTACTCTCTGGAAACTCCTCAGTTCCTGGCCCCTGGGGCAGCTGATGTTCTGGGCCGGGAGCCTTCCAAGTACACTGGGAGGAGGCAAAGCAAACAGTGCTGAAGTCTGCAAAGGCAGCCCTGCCCTCCATCCCAAAATCCACAAACATCCGTCCCCTGCTGGGGGATGTGGTGCAGATGGCAGGTTAACCCACGGAAGCTGCAGTTCTTGGCCCAGACATGCGAACCTCATGGCAGATAGGTGTCTCCACAGACTGCCCATCAGTGTCAGGCTCAGGGAAGCAGCTCCAATTACTTCTTCTCCAGGTGCCTAGGGTGGGCAACATCCTCTCTCCTTCCCTGCCCAGTCAAGTCTCTGGTCACTTGTACTTTTTAGTTTGTCAATATCCTGTCTGTCTGTGTCTATAACTGCTTCCTAGACTTGTCTCTCACCTTGGGGATGTCAGGCTCCCGTGGCACCTAGCCCTCTGAGCCAAGAGATGTCTCTCCCACAGCTGACCCCTCCTGCCTAAAAGGTTGCTGTCTCAGCAAGGGCCACAGCTGGATTTGAGGCCTGTGGGAGCTGTGGGTTTGTCCTGTGCATAGAGCCGTCCCAGTCTGGTCTGTCTTTTAGATGTAGCGTCTGCCTCCTCTCCCTCAGCCAGGGAATCGCCCTACTGGGCCTGTGTGTGTGGCTTGGCTTCTTCTTGCTGTGTTGCCCACCTGTATCTCCATATTTTTCAGCCCATTTATGAATTCCTAAAATTCTTCCACTCTTGGGAATGAGTTCTAGGTTTTTTTTTTGTTTTTGTTTTTGTTTTTGTTTTAGTCTCCCAACACTCACAGAGGCAAACTTCTAAGGCCATCACCCTACCCCAGAGCTGAAAGTATTTCCTCTGTGTTATTTTCTCCACTTTGTTGTGCATTTAAATTGTTTTGTGTGAATTGACTTCAGTTGTTTGTGACTCCTTCTAATTTTTCCTTAACTCAGGGGAAAATGGACAACCAGGAATATAAGGATGCGTATGAGTTCGCTGCGGACGTCAGGCTGATGTTTATGAACTGCTACAAGCACAACTCTCCAGACCATGAGGTGGTGGCCATGGCTAGGGCGCTGCAGGTGAGGCCGGCTCGCTTGCTCGCTGGGTGCCTTCCCCTGGCTGCGAGGCGCATCTTTCTGAGCCATAATTCAAGAAACAGATGATACCTCTGTCCTTAAATAGTACTAAATAATTTATAAATCACTCACTAACCTGCGGAGGTTTGTCCTTTCAGTTGTAACCGTTTGAAACATATTATTAAATGAAGTTGCCTACTTAGAGGAAGATGTTGATGAGTTGTTAGTGAGAGCAGGGCAGTAGGTTCCGGATAGGGTTGACTGCACTCCTGCCCTGCTCAGTGAAGGACCCAGTCTTAAGTCACTGAAAGGCAGACTATGTATGACATGGCTTTCCTTAGCTACCCAGCCCTTGAACAAAGGTTGGTACTGCTGAGAAGTGTGGAGGAAACGGGCTGAGGCAGGCAGACAGAGTGGCATCTGGGACTTCTGGTATGTCTTAAAGAAGTCTGCCCATATGTCTACGTGTGCTATTAAAGGTGTTCTTGTTGCATTAAATCAGAAATGGAGAAAACCAGGCCAGGTGGCGCATGCCTACAATCCCAGCAGTCTGGGGGTGGGTAGGAGTTCCAGGCCACCTTGGCCACATAGTGAATTCCAGGCCAGCCTAGACATGGTGAAACTCTGTCTTAAAGAAAAAAAAGAAGAAAAGTGAGCAGGCTAATCTTCCATTATAGGATGTTTTTGAAGTGCATTTTGCCAAGCTCCCTGACGAGCCCTTTGAGAGCCTGTCTGCTTACCGCTTCACCACCACCAGTGCGGGAGCCCTCAGCAGAGAGGGCAGCAGCGAGGCCTCCTCCGGAGACTGCTCATCTGAAGACCCTGAGGACGAGAGAGCGCAGCGTCTTGCCAAGCTTCAGGAGCAGGTGGCTGTGTACAGTGCGGGTGTTGATGGTCCCTGAGCTGCCAGGCTGTTGTATTTATGTCACCTAATATCTATAGCTTTAGTTACTTTGTGGCATATTTGCCACGTTTAATATTTTCTACTCAAATATTTGTGTGCTATACAATTCTAGAGCCACTACCTCCTTCTCTTCCCCCTCTTCTTTGAAACTGTCCCACGTGCCCTGGCTTGTCATGAAGCTCTGACCTTCTGCCTCTACCTCTCAGGTGCTGGAATTGTTGGCGTGCATTGATGCCTCAGGATTATTTGCAATTCTGTTATTTGCATTCGTGGTCTTAGTGATTGATTCTTATTGAAGTGATTTATGGCACGATGTGCTGTGTTGTGTGAATGAGATCACTTGCTACTTTCTGTGATAAAATAGTAACTTTTTCTGAGGTCATTGCCCAAAGACTGAGGCGGGAGAAATGGTTTAGCAGTTACGATCATTGGCTGTTCTTCCACATGACCTGAGTTCAGTTTCTAGCCTTTGTGTCAGGTTACTCACAACTACCTGTAACTCCAGCTCCAAAGAGGTCCAAGGGACCTCCACAGGCACCTGCACATGTATGACCCTACACACACACACACACACACACACACACACACACACACACACACACACACACGTTGACTGTTCTTGGGCTGTATATAACTTTATTACTATACAAAATTAATGTATTTATTTATTTGTGATGCTAGGTTCGAATCTAGGACCTTTTTCAGGCTAGGCAAGTACTGTGCTATTGAGCTATGTTTTGAGGTTTCCTGAACAAATTTTAGATGATAAGTTTTTGGGCTGAACATGAGATAGTGTTTGAAGTTTCATGTGTGCTCTTCAAAACACTGAGCTTCTAAAAGTGAGGCAAAACCCTGAAGGAAATAAAGTATGACGTGAGTTTCCCACCGGGTGGGCGTGGAGTGTGGAGTACTGTGTTTTCTATTGTCTTTAGTGACTTAGATCCTTAAAGGCTTTTGCTTATTTTTCCCCTTTCCCAGCTTAATGCTGTTCATCAGCAGCTGCAAGTTCTGTCCCAGGTTCCATTTCGTAAGCTAAGGAAAAAGAATGAAAAATGTAAAAGGGTACCAAAGAGGAAAAAGGTTAACAGCAGAGAGGAAAGCACAAAGAAAAAGCCTAAGCAAATGAAACAAAAGGAGACGCCTAAGAGCAAGTAAGTACATGCCTGGGAAGGAATCCGGCCTGCAGGCTAGCTCCGTGAAAGACTGTATTTTGCCTATAACGTCCTGCGTTGGGTGCAGTTGATTGAGATAAAACAAACGCGAATGTGATCCGGGTGTGTTGTATGAAGTTCCCAAATAATCAATAAAAATATGTTGAAAAGATGAAACTTATATATATAGTTTTGTTACAGCCAAACAAAGAAGAAGAAGCCACTTTTGAAATCTGAAGAGGAAGACAACGCGAAGCCCATGAACTACGACGAGAAAAGGCAGCTGAGTCTGGACATAAACAAACTCCCTGGAGACAAGCTTGGGCGCATAGTTCACATCATACAGTCAAGGGAGCCTTCCCTGAGAAACTCCAACCCGGACGAGATCGAGATCGACTTTGAGACTCTGAAGGCATCAACACTTAGAGAACTGGAGAAGTATGTCCTGGCTTGTCTGAAGAAGCGCTCGCTGAAGCCCCAAGGTAGGCGCGGCTCCACCGACCCTGGCCCCGCCCCATCCCGACCGTGGCCCCGCCCACCCGAGCCTGACCCCGCCCCATCCCGACCCTGGCCCCGCCCCATCCGGCCCTGGCCCCGCCCCGCCCCGCCCCTGGCCCCGCCCCACCCCGACCCTGGCCCCGCCCCACATCAGAGTCCCCTCCTCTCACAGCCAAGAAGGCCTTCAAGTCTAAGGAAGAGCTCCATTCTCAAAAGAAGCTGGAGCTGGAGAGGCGGCTGCTGGATGTGAACAATCAGCTGAATTACAGGAAACGGCAAGCGAAGCGTCCAGCAAAGGGTAGGTGGCGGTTTGCCAGCGCCGCCCGAGACCCGCGACGGCCCGGCTAACGCCCCCTGTTTTACAGCGGAGAAGCCGCCGCCCCGGCCGCCCCGGCCGCCCCGGCTGCCCCGGCCGCCCCCGCCGCCGCCGCCGCCGCCGCCGCCGCAGCCCTCGGAGCTGGCGAGCGGGTCCCGCCTGAGCGACAGCAGCAGCTGCAGCAGGAGCAGCGGCAGCAGCAGCTCGGGGTCCGCCAGCAGCAGCAGCGGCTCCAGCTCCTCCGACAGCAGCGACTCGGATGCAGGTTAGCTGGTGCTGGGCGCCTGCCGCGGTGGGGGGTGCGGAGAAGACCGGTGCCGGGGTGAGAGGGTGCCGGGGCGCGGGGGTGCGGGAGTGCCGAGGTGCGGGTGTGTGGGGGTGCGGGAGTGCCGAGGTGCGGGTGTGTGGGGGCTTGGGGTGTGGGGGCTTGGGGTGTGGGGGTGCCAGGGTGTGGGGGTGCGGGAGTGCCAGGTGCTCAGCAGGCGGGAGGTCTCCCAGGAGACGTACTAGACTTAAAACCAGAGAGTGCTGCTTTCACTTCTTTTTAGATACTGAAAACTTTATTTGGGACGCCTCAGTGTGTTCCCAGTGTACTCCAAGTCACCAATACTGTAAAGTGTGACCTGTTTGGACACTACTTTCTGAGCTGAACTGTTTTCTGGTTTGAATTAAGAAGCCACTCATCCCAGAATTTGTAGAGCATATTTTTTTCAATTTATCTGTTTCTTGACTATAGTTTATTATCTTTTATCTATACAAAAAGAAATAGATGAAAGTACCATATTCTCTTGTACAGTTTGTCAGTTGTATTAAACCAGGTCACTCATGTTTTCTTTGTTTTTCCATTACTAGTTTTATAGCTGGCCTGTGATCACTGCCCACCCCATCAATGGTGTTCCATTTTAACCAAGCAGCAAACGCAGAACACAGGGCACTTTCTTCCCTAAAATGTGCTTTATTATAAATGAGATGTTTCTTGTGAGATTCAGTTCTTTTTTTTTTTTTTTCTTTTTTATTATTATTATTAAAAGAAGCCCACAGAGACTCCAGGTAGAGGAGTTGCTGTTTACAAGGACACCCTAGTCAGGGTCTGCTGGCTTACAGCAGCTCTGGTTTCTTTCGCTTTTCTGTGGAGCTAATTGCTGCATTTGGTTTTCACGTTTCTGAATACATAGTGGTGAATGATTTTGTACAATTCAAAAAAATTTTACTTTGGTTAGAATTTGTTATTCTAATACATTTTAAAACTCATTTAGAGCTCTTATTATGAAGTATTTCTTATATTTGACTTCTAAGCATAAAACAATACTGGAAAAAATCCAAGTTGCATTTAGTATTTTAAATTGTAATTAACAGTTGTGATTTCACCCAATAAAGCATTTGTGACCTAATAAGTTAGAGCACTTTGTCTTTTATTTGTAGGATAAAATTATTAGTCTGTTAGTTTGAATAATAAGTGCTTTGAGTGCTAGAAAAAAACAACATGTATATTTTTCAATATAGGACCTTAATATTTAAAATACCTACCTTCCTTCCTTCCTTCTTACTTTTTTTGCTCATTATGTAGCCTGGCCTTACTTTTAGGCCAGACTGGACTTGAACTCAGCAGACTTCTGCCCCTGCCTCCCAGCAGCTGTGCTGTGCCACACCAGCTCTTGAGGGGATATTCTAGTATGTTACTTAAAGAAAAGAAAATGTTTATTATCAGCTATATGTTCTTAAAACAGTATAATGGCTTTTTTTCTAATTTTAACAGAACAATCCAATCTCAGAATTCTTATCTTAAAACATTGTTGAATTCACATCTTACAACCAGCATTTGTGACTAATGTTCTCAGGGAGTTTTGCTTTTGTTCTGTGGTAGTAGAGAGTAAGGCATGTGCGTATACAAGGCCAGTGCTCTGGCACTGAGCTGCTCCCTGAGCTGGTCTGGAACTTTCTCTGTAGCCCAGGCCATTCTTGAACTCACAGAACAATTTTATAAAATTCAATAGAATTTTTACTTTGGTTAGAATTTGTCATTCTAAAACATTTTAAAATCATGTAAAGTTCTTATTATGAGATATTTCTTGAATTTGACTTCTAACCATAAAACAATACTGGGGAAAAAATCCAAGTTACACTTATGACCCCAAGCAGTACATCATAGGTCTGTAAGCAGTACATAAGTCTGCATCTATAGACTGGTCTAGACACTTTTAAAATATGTATATTATTAAAACAAAAGCAACAATTGTTCTCCCTCTCTCAGTACTGAAGACTGAAGCCAGCGTTTTACACACGATACCAGGGAAGCAGTTTGACCATTGCGCTCTGTGTGTTCTCAGCTCTGTGTTTTATTATCATTATTTATTTTCAGACCATCTTATGAATAGTGTTGACTTGTTACAGAGACCAGATTGTCTTTGCAGTGGGCACCGTAAATTCTTTTTGCTGCTGCTGGAGCTGGAATCTCAGTGTGTAGCCCAGGGTAGACTCACATTCTTGTGGTTTCTCTCACAGCCTCCCGAATGCTGGAGTCACAGACATGTGTTGCTTTACCTGGCTTGTCATTATTCTTGAAGATTTAATTATTTTTTTTAACATAAAATCTATATATTTTATTGGGAGAAACCCTGTATAAGTGCATTATAAATTTCAAAGTCTGAAATGGAGGAACATGACATCTTTGCCTTCAATAAGCAGGTGAAGTATAGGGTCTTTTAATACTTTAATACTATAGTTAATAGTTAATAATGATACTAATTAAATACTTCAATACCAGTACTGCATGCTTTAAGATAGTATTAGGCTTATTAATTTCTAGTGTGTAAACTAAGAATATTTTTAGTTCCCTGAGAATAACAATAAAAATTTTTAAGGATTATAAATTGCAGAGAAAAATAAGTCAGACCACACATCAATATAGTTAAAAAAAAAAAAAGTCAAAACACCTCTGTCTTGATTATGCACACACCGTTTAAAGCACTAGATGACAAACACGTTGCCAACTTGCATTGTTTGGTGGACAACTTCTAATAAGAATCAAGCTAAGCACGCTGGGCGTGGTAACACCCAGCACTTGGGAGGCAGAGGTAGGCGGATCGCCGTGAGTTCGAGGCCAGCCTGGTCTACAAAGCGAGTCTAGGACAGCCAGGGCTACACAGAGAAGCCCTGTCTTGAAAAACAAAACAAAACAAAACAAAACAAAAAAACAAAAAAGAAAAAAGAAAAGAAAGAATCAAGCTAAGCATAGTGGCACATATTTGTAATCCCAGCATTCAGGGAGCCGAGGCTTGAATACTGTGAGTTCAAGGCCAGCATGGACTGATAATGAAGCCTGTTCTCAAAAAAACAAAAATTAACTGAAAGAATAGTAAGGTTTTGTGACTTGTTTACACTGGATGCAGTTGGATGCCATTATCCTGAGAGCCTGGGCAATAGGCACAACGTTTCTGAAAGCTTTGCTGATATATATACTTTGTTATTAAAAAGCTAATCCTTATTTTTTTTTATTTATCCACCTTTTTGGATTTGTTAAAATTATATTAGCATATGTTAATTTTATTTAATAATGGGTTTATTATGACATTTTCATGCATGTAGCTGTTGTGATTATGCTCAACACCGCCTTTTGTCCCCTCCCGTTTCTGCACGTCCCCTTCCTCTTCCCAATGGCCTCTTCTATGCATGTGTGCATGCCTGTGGGCATGTGTGCGTGTGTGCGTGTGTGTGGGCCTGTGTGAGTATGCGCATGTGCATGCCTGTGGGTATGTGTGCGTGTGTGCATGTGTGTGGGCCTGTGTGAGTATGCGCATGTGCATGCCTGTGGGCATGTGTACGTGTGTGAATGTGTGTGGACCTGTGTGAGTATGCATGTGTGCATGCCTGTGGGCCTGTGTGCGTGTGTGCATGCCTGTGGGCCTGTGTGAGTATGTATGTGTGCATGCCTGTGGGCATGTGTGCATGTGTGCATGCATGTGGGCCTGTGTGAGTATGTATGTGTGCATGCATGTGGGCCTGTGTGAATATGTATGTATGCACGCCTGTGGGCATGTGTGCGTGTGTTGCATGTGTGTGGGCCTGTGTGAGTATGCATGTGTGCATGCATGTGGGCCTGTGTGAATATGTATGTATGCACGCCTGTGGGCATGTGTGCGTGTGTTGCATGCATGTGGGCCTGTGTGAGTATGCATGTGTGCATGCATGTGGGCCTGTGTGAGTGTGCGTGTGTGCATGCATGTGGGCCTGTGTGAGTATGTATGTGTGCATGCATGTGTGCCTGTGTGAGTGTGCGTGTGTGCATGCATGTGGGCCTGTGTGAGTATGCATGTGTGCATGCATGTGGGCCTGTGTGAGTGTGCGTGTGTGCATGCATGTGGGCCTGTGTGAGTATGCATGTGTGCATGCATGTGGGCCTGTGTGCATGTGTGCATGCATGTGGGCCTGTGTGAGTATGTATGTGTGCATGCCTGTGGGCATGTGTGCGTGTGTGCATGCATGTGGGCCTGTGTGAGTATGCATGTGTGCATGCATGTGGGCCTGTGTGCATGTGTGCATGCATGTGGGCCTGTGTGCATGTGTGCATGCATGTGGGCCTGTGTGCATGTGTGCATGCATGTGGGCCTGTGTGAGTATGTATGTGTGCATGCCTGTGGGCATGTGTGCGTGTGTGCATGTGTGTGGGCCTGTGTGGGTATGCATGTGTGCATGCATGTGGGC
This sequence comes from Acomys russatus, assembly GCF_903995435.1. Lineage (NCBI taxonomy): Eukaryota > Metazoa > Chordata > Mammalia > Rodentia > Muridae > Acomys > Acomys russatus. The sequence continues at coordinate 41,961,233 of NC_067164.1, forward strand.
CTGTGTGAGTATGTGTATGTGCATGCGTGTGGGCCTGTGTGCATATGTGTATTGCATGCATGTGGACCTATGTGCATGTGTGTGGGCCTGTGTGAACATTAAATGGCTTCCTTACCCAAAGTCCCAGCACTGTTCAACACGGAAGGAAGTCAGGACAGGAGCCTGCACAGGGCAGGAACCTAGAGGCAGAAGCCCATGCAGAGGCCATGGCGGGTGCTGCTTACTGGCTTGCTCCCCATGGCATCCTCAGCCTCCTTTCTTACAGAACCTAGGACCACCAGCCCAGGGATGGCTCCACCCACACTGGGCGGGGCCTTCCCACATGAACCACTAACTGAGAAAGTATCCTACAGGCTTGCCTACAGCCTGATGCTAAGAGAGATATTTTCTCAGTCGAGGCTCCCTCCTCTCCAGTGACCATAGCTTGGGTCTAATTAGCATAAACCTAGCCCCTCCCCCACAGGTAATACTGAAAGCCACATAGATGTCGTAGGTAGCTTTAGAACTGTTCACTCTGAATCACCCAAACAGCCCATTATTCTGAACCTTCAGTTTGTACTTTTTTTTTTTTTTTTTTTTTTAAGATACTCAGTTTTTTACTTGGTTAAGCAAGAACAAGTCCACAGTAAAGTACAGATCTCCAAGGGAAGTCCTGGTGAAAGTCTAAGAAATGCATTTAATTATAATTTCAAGCAAGATATTAAATCTGTTTCACGATAGAGTTCCTAATGAAATCCCAAATCTTTCTATAATGTGTATGAGGACCAGTAGGCAAAAGTAGTTTTCATTGCCAATTGCATTGTGATTGGATCACTTAAATGTTCTTTTTGAATGACGTCAGCACCAACAAACACTCATGTACAGATAAATCAAGAACATTTATTAAACATTTATATAAATATAAAACCTTTACATTTATTTTTCATATCTGTCAAAATATCAAGTGTAAAGCTGGGCATGGTGTGCATGCCTGTAATCCCAGCACTCAGGGAGGCAGAGGCAGGCAGACTGCTGTGAGTTCGAGGCCAGCCTGGTCTACAAAGAGAGTCCAAGACAGCCAGGGATACTCCGAGAAGCCTTGTCTTGAAAAAAAATAAATGTGTGTGTGTGCGTGCACGTATGATTGACATATATCTATATGTATATATATATATATGTCAATCATACATATAAAGTGTAAGATTCATGAGATAAAATAGGCTTAAAAATAAAAATTGATTCTGGCACAGCCTGTGCTGGCTGCTCTACTTTTGGGTGACATGATAAAGAGGAATGTAACCAAATGATTGAGATAACAACCCTACAGCTCATCAGCCGAGTGACTGAAAACTTCTGGCCCTCATCCCTGGGTTCTGAGGGCAGGTGGTCATCCTTACACATAGAACAAGTTCCAGGCCAGCAGAGCCTCACGAGACCCGATCTCAATTAAGTAAAGTACTAGTGCTTCTGATTGGAACCTCACAGGAAATGTTCTGAGAAAGTACTCAAGTGAGTAAGCTCAAACCCTGGGTGTGAGGGACGCTGTTTGAGGCACGTTTAACCCTGAGTGTGAGGGACGCTGTTTGAGGCACGTTTATCCCTGAGTGTGAGGGACGCTGTTTGAGGCACGTTTAACCCTGGTGTGAGGGACGCTGTTTGAGGCACGTTTAACCCTGGGTGTGAGGGACGCTGTTTGAGGCACGTTTAACCCTGAGTGTGAGGGACGCTGTTTGAGGCATGTTTAACCCTGGGTGTGAGGGATGCTGTTTGAGGCACGTTTAACCCTGAGTGTGAGGGACGCTGTTTGAGGCATGTTTAACCCTGGGTGTGAGGGACGCTGTTTGAGGCACGTTTAACCCTGGGTGTGAGGGACGCTGTTTGAGGCATGTTTAACCCTGAGTGTGAGGGACGCTGTTTGAGGCATGTTTAACCCTGGGTGTGAGGGACGCTGTTTGAGGCACGTTTAACCCTGAGTGTGAGGGACGCTGTTTGAGGCATGTTTAACCCTGGGTGTGAGGGACACTGTTTGAGGCATGTTTAACCCTGGGTGTGAGGGACGCTGTTTGAGGCATGTTTAACCCTGGGTGTGAGGGACGCTGTTTGAGGCACGTTTAACCCTGAGTGTGAGGGACGCAGTTTGAGGCACGTTTAACACTACTGACATACAGCTGACTCAAAGCAGCACCACAGTAACAGCATTAGTTGTCTTTTGCCAGTGACTTCAAAGTAGGAATAAAGTAATTGATCACTTCACCGTCATCAGGGCCTTCTGCAAAAGTACAGGTTCAACTTCTCACCTAAAATCTTTTGATTCAAAGGACTAGAAGGGTGTAGGAAGAAACGCCAAGGGTCCAGGCTTGGAATGGTCAGATAAGGACAGGTGCACACAGAGGCCCACCTTGAGGTTGGGACCTATGATAGCCATTCTTTCCCCTGCATTTTTAATTTCTTTCTATACAAGTGAGGTCTTCTTGGAGAAATAGATTGTACTGCTGTGCCTCACCCTTGGCTGCTTTAGAATGTCCTAAAAGCTTTTTATGACACCGTGTCTGAATCTGAGTCGGCATGGACGAAGGAGGCAGTATGCACAGTCTTGAAAATAAGCGAGGTTTTGGGGCCGATGCAGCTACAAGGATGGCTCAGCAGGTGAGAGCACTGGCTGCCCTTCCACAGGACCTGGGTTCAGTTCCCAGCACCCACATGTGCCTTACAGCTGTCTGTAACTCCAGGGATCTGATGCCCTCTTCTGGCCTCTACAGGCACTGGCTCACATGTCACACGTATATGTATATATACTGGCAAATAGCCATACATATGAAATAATTAAATTTTGAGGCTTCTAAGGTGCTATCATGTTTGAGATTAACTGCAGTTGTCTTTTAGTGGCTTTCCTCTTTCTAACTCAAGTTGAAAGACCCTTTGTAAAAGGAACAAGTGTTTATGACTGGTCTGTTCTTAATGTTAAAGAAACCACCAAACAATACAAGGAGCATAGCCAAAGGCTCCTGAAGGGGCCAGATTGCCTAGAATAGGACAGATTTTGAGTGTTTACAGGCCACCAGAGTGTGGTCTGGGCCTGCTGGCTCTGTAGAGTTAAGACACAGCTGCCACACAGAGTCCTGTCACTTCTGTGGACTTTTAGAGTGGGACATGCCTGGATTCTGTGTGTTGCATCACACTCTGGTTTTGTGTTGTGGGTTTCAATTCCTGTTCAACGTCTTGGGATTTTATTGCAAACTAGCTTTCTGGTGACATTCGGCATCCCTGGAGTACTGGCTCATGCGTTGATAGGTGAATAGATACCTCCTTCCCTTTTTACTGACTCTACCAACTCCAGCTATTTCTTTTAACCCTAGTGAGTTTTTTTTGTGATATTTAGAATAAAAATCATATAGTTAAATTTTTAAATTGAGTTTTTGAGAGATATGAAATGCAAGTACAACATACATCGTATGCATTTGATTTGTGTCTCCTGTGCATCGTACAGTGTGCACTTCTTAATTAGGCGTGTCTATTGTTTGAGGCCCCAGAGAGGCTAGTTGTTCATAGATATGTGGTCATGACTGTTGTCAGCTTAGCTGGTGTCTCCCAAACCTGGTTGCTCCTTATTTCTAGTTGAAATACGGTGTTAAGCTTAATAGCAAAAATGTGCCTGTATGCTTTTAATTCCCCCAACCAGAAACACAGTTATGCTTCCCCATGCTTTAGGGAGGCCCTTGCTTATGGTTAGACCGAGAAACAAAGTGCTGAGCCATCGGCTCTTATTAGTCCCCTGTTTATGTTCTGCAAAGCATTTGTGTATTAAAGAAGCTATAGTGTAGTGTTAAACACACTACATGTACTAGGTAATTCTGAAATTTCTAGTTAAAATTCTTTGCCTTTTGCTACTGTCTCCAGCTCTTGAGATTCTAATTTTTATAAGCCTAAGCATTAGTTTCATATGTCATAAGACTGAGGAGAGGGTCTTCAGTTTTTCTTAGTAAAGTACTGATGTGGTATGTTATATTTTAATTTCACTAAGGTATTCACAGTTGTAGGATATTGTAGTTTAGGTGCATGTTTGAATAACTAAAATAGATTAATAGACATGTGTATTGTTATATTAATGAAATATGTTTTTGTTCTTTGTTCAAAGCTGAAACTGTAGTTTCTCCTTTAAGTATGAAGGAGCCCTGGATCTCTACCCTGTGTGCTCAGCTTCTCCCACTCACCCCTCTACCCAACCCCAACACTAAAATCAATTTTGGCTGAGTGATACTGGTTCGTGTCATTTTAAATACTTGAATTCTTTAAATTAAAGTGCAGCTTTGAGTGCCATTTAGCAATTTAACAGTGTCCAGCATCAAATATTTTAAGAGAGAAAAGAACAGTAATTCATCCAGTGGAAACTGATGGCATTTCAGGAGGCAGAAGGTAATTATTAAAATTAGAATGTTTTAAGTTTGAATAATATTTGGTATTGCCCAGCCTGGTACCCCTAAGCCTGAATCAAGTACTGTTCAGGTGATTCTTGACAGCTGACTTGGAGCGGTGGGTCGAGGCTGTAACTATGAGGGTGTCACTTCACCGGTGAGCAGAGGCCTGTGCTAGGGATGGACCACAGACTGTGTACAGTAAACAGAAAGGAACCTTGTCAGGAAATGACAGGCAGGAAGGGCTGTTTATATTCATGTCTACAGCCAGTGTCGGCTGAACAGACCTTTCTGCAGGTAAAGGAGGCCCTGTAATGCCCGCTGGTCCCCTGGGGCGCTGCAGGGATAGAGTGCTCACTTGAGAAGTGTGCACACAGCCCTGGGTACCGTCCCAGCATCAGCGCAAACCAGGTGTGATGACAAGATCTCTCTCAGACATACCAAATTTGAAGCCATCCTGGCTGTATGAGACACTGTCTCAAAACAAACAGAAAAGAAAACCACTTTGTTCTCTAATCAAAACTGCCAAGTAATTTTCAAGTAGAGGTTAGTGATCAGATGGATCTTGTAGTTTAGCAAGGATATCAGATATTTCTTTAGAACGAATGCTTCCTCCGTACCTTCACAGATAAGTGTGTTTCTCTTGTGGTTGGTTCTCAGCGATTTCTAGCTAAGCCTCATACAGCTGCATTCATGGCTACTTAGCTGGTGTGAATTGGTACCAGTGTCTGAAAGCTTGAGCTCTGTTTTGTGACTTTCTCTTTAAACTCTCACTGGAGTTCCTTACAATGAAGGGGCACACTTGGATTTTTTTTTAACCTGAACATAATCCAGAGTGGAATTTCTGAATGGATATTTAGTCCATCATAAACAAAGAAGTTTGGGAAAATATCTTTTCCCAATTAAACAAAAGTGGGCTAATTTAAATAGGGCAAAATCTGTGACTGTCAGAGGTTGATATTACAGGAATTTTTTTTTCGAGACAGGGTCTCTCTGTGTAGCCTTGGCTGTCCTGGACTCACTTTGTAGATCAGGCTGGCCTCGAACTCACAGCGATCCACCTGCCTCTGCCTCCCGAGTGCTGGGATTAAAGGCGTGCGCCACCACCACCTGGCTAGAGGAATTCTTTTAAAGGAAGCTCCTTTCTTTTTTTCCCATGAGCCCCAGTGGTATTATTTTATTTCTTTCACTAAGAAATAGTAAGATATATTTAGGGTGTCTAGCATTTTTGATGTATGTATCATCAATAACATTGCCATGCCTGTCATCACACAAAAGCTACTCTGTTAGTATTTTTAAATATGCACAACATTACCAACCATGGTCACGTTATAACAGAGCTCCTGGGCGTGGTCTTTTGTCTACCTGAAGATGTGTGCCCTTTGACTGCTGTCCTGTGAGCAGGGCAAAGTCCCCTGGCACGTTCTTGTTTCATGCCCCTTCACTTATAATATGGGACAGTTGTAACTGGGTAGGGTTTTTTAACACTTACAAATGTTAAAATAATTATCTATATACATTTTCAGAAATATCTCCTAAATTTACTGGCATAAAGCAGAATGATTTGCCACCAAAAGGGAGTATAAAGGTAAGCTGAATCTTCAACCTCAGCATTAAAAACTGTGTGTGCGCTGGGACGGCTGCTGTGGTAGTGACAGTGTGTGTGCTGGAACGGCTGCTGTGGTAGTGACAGTGTGTGTGCTGGGACGGCTGCTGTGGTAGTGACAGTGTGTGCGCTGGGACAGCTGCTGTGGTAGTGACCGTGTGTGCGCTGGGACAGCTGCTGTGGTAGTGACAGTGTGTGCGCTGGGACAGCTGCTGTGGTAGTGACAGTGTGTGCGCTGGGACAGCTGCTGTGGTAGTGACCGTGTGTGCGCTGGGATGGCTGCTGTGGTAGTGACTGGGTGTGCGCTGGGACGGCTGCTGTGGTAGTGACAGTGTGTGCTGGGACGGCTGCTGTGGTAGTGACAGTGTGTGCTGGGACGGCTGCTGTGGTAGTGACAGTGTGTGCTGGGACAGCTGCTGTGGTAGTGACTGTGTGTGTGCGCTGGGACAGCTGCTGTGGTAGTGACAGTGTGTGCGCTGGGACAGCTGCTGTGGTAGTGACAGTGTGTGCGCTGGGACAGCTGCTGTGGTAGTGACAGTGTGTGCTGGGACAGCTGCTGTGGTAGTGACAGTGTGTGCGCTGGGACAGCTGCTGTGGTAGTGACAGTGTGTGCGCTGGGACAGCTGTTGTGGTAGTGACAGTGTGTGTGCTGGGACAGCTGCTGTGGTAGTGACAGTATGTGCGCTGGGACAGCTGCTGTGGTAGTGACCGTGTGTGCGCTGGGACAGCTGCTGTGGTAGTGACAGTGTGTGCGCTGGGACGGCTGCTGTGGTAGTGACAGTGTGTGCTGGAACAGCTGCTGTGGTAGTGACAGTGTTTGCGCTGGGACGGCTGCTGTGGTAGTGACAGTGTGTGTGCTGGGACAGCTGCTGTGGTAGTGACAGTGTGTGCGCTGTGATGGCTGCTGTGGTAGTGACAGTGTGTGCGCTGGGACGGCTGCTGTGGTAGTGACAGTGTGTGCGCTGGGACAGCTGCTGTGGTAGTGACTTTAAAGCATTGTGAGGGGTGAAGATCATGGTTATGCACATAAATGCTGTCAGCACTGAGGAAGCAGAGGAAGGAGAACCACAGGTTTGAGCTAGACTGAGTTATAAAGTGAGCGACTCAAAAAGAAAATTAAAAAGTCACATTTTTATTGTTCACATTAAAGTGTCACCACTTCCAGTCATTAGCTAGGCACTCAAAGACTTCCTCTAAAGGATGCTGCCTACACAGACGACTTGCTTCCTCCTTCTAACAAGGTATGACCGTTCTACAGGGTGAGTGAGTGGTTAAGTAGAATGAATTCTAGAGCTTTCAGCTCAGCCTCAGTGTTATGACTACAAAGAGGCCGCCTCAGTGCACAGAGCAGAAGCCTGTGCAGAAGCTGTAAACCAAAACCAGGAGAACAGCCCTCAGGGGTCTGGGATGTGAGGCGACAGGTGTCCAGCAAGCTATTTACTCTGTCTAAACCTTGGTCTCCTCATCTGCAGGGTCCCTCCTAGCAGGCCCTGGTGACTTAGGCCGTGCATTTTGAAGTGGTGTCATTAAAGCATTGTGAGTCTGTGTTCTCTTGTGCGGTTAGAACCCTGAGGGATAACTTGGTCTTTGTCTAGCAGATACAGTCCTCTGTGGAAGGCAGAGCCTCTGCTGAGCCTCCTCTTGCTCAGCAGGCTCCGGCACCATGTGGAGCACCAGGAAAGCACTCCCAAGAGATGAATGGCTGCCATGTGTCAGCGCAGGCCATGGAGAACATGGAATGTGTGCACACGCAGGCTCTTTCAGGTAAGGAGCACAAGTAAGCCAGTGTGGCTGAGAGCTGAGCTCCTAAGGCCACATGTGAGAGCATGAAGGGCATTGTCAGTGCTACCCATCCAAGAATCGTTGAATGAGCCAGGTCCAGGGGGGACTGGGCACTAAAGCACACTATTGGAAACTGTGCAAGCACTCATTGTATGTGTATGATTTATACTCAGTTTCTTTGAGTAATAGATGATGAAAAATCTCTTGTGCTACCCAAATCCAGCACCATTTTAAGCTACTTTGATAAATGCTGCTCTAATACCTATGTGGGAAAAGTGCAGTGGTGTTGGGGAAACAAAGTAGGGTTTTTTTTCTGTTTCGCTTTTGAGTCAGAGTCACATGCATTCCAGACTCTCCTTGAACTCACTGTGTACCCCGGGATGACTGGGCAGCGCACAAGGCTTTTGATTCTCTGTTTTTGCTTCCAGTGCAAGCCTCTGTGCTATTCTGTTTTGTCTGTAACTCAAGTTACAGCTCATTCTTGGGGAGAAGGAAATGGAAATCAGAGAAAACATAGATTGGGGGCAAGGCTTGTAGTTCAATGGTAGAGAAAACATAGACTGGGGACGAGCTTTTGTAGGAGGCAGATTCTACAAGCTGAGAGCTGGTGCGCCCTGGCCATTTGCTTCAGTGAAGACATGAGAAATAGCTGGGCTCTCTAACACAAACACAGAGCGTTTCTAAAGCAGTCGCAGAGTTATTTCTTTCATTCAAAAGATTTGAATGTTGGAAGGTGATTAGTAAACACTGAGCAGAGAAGCAAACAGCTGCTGTTTGTCCAGTGTGACTGTAGCCAGATGGCGAGGGCAGTGCCCCTGAGAAGGAGGGGAACAACGGCAAGAGCAATCGAGATGGCCCCATTCCCATTTTAACCCTGACTTGACAAGACAAACTCAATACCCAAATCTTCAGAAAGGCTAAAACCCTGTTGTGGGTGGTGAGTGAGGCAGTTAGTTTCTCTAGGTATGTTATTGTAAGGATTTTTTTAAATTAATTTATTCATATTACATCTCGATTGTTAGCCCTTCCTCTATTTCCTCCCATTCTTCCCTCCCTCCCATTTTTCTCCTTCTCCCCTCCCCTATGTCTGTGACTGAAGGAGACCTCCCCCCCTATATATGCTCTCAGAATATCAAGTCTCTTTTTGGTAACTTGCTATCCTTCCTCTGAGTGCCACCAGGTCTCCCCATCCAGGGGACATGGTCAGAAAAGGGGCACCAGAGTTCATGTGAGAGTCAGATCTCACTCTCCACTCAACGGTGGAGAATATCCTGTTCATCCACATAACAGGGACATATGCTCAACCATGTTCATAGCTGCTTTATACATAATAGCCAGAACATGGAAACAGCCTAAGTGTCCGTCAGTAGAAGAATGGACTAAGAAACTGTGGTATATTTACAGGATGGAATACTACTCAGCTATTAAAAACGAGGAATTCCCGAAATTTGTGGACAAATGGATTGATCTAGAAATTATCATATTGTAAGGATTTTAGCTATAGGTGGCAGTATGCCCAAGGGAAAGGAAATTGTAGATGTGTAGAAACTGTAAAACTAGGAAGTTTACTTTTCTAGAGCTTAATTTCAATGCAAATCAATTTTTGCTTTAAAATTACCTTAAATTTAACTGATTACCAAATTTTGAGGGGACAAGTCTTCACTATGTAGCTCAGGCTGGCCTAGAATTCAGTATGTAAACCAGATGGGCTCAAGCTCGCTAGTCTCCGCCCTATATGTGTAGGGATTAAAGGCTTGCCACCACCACATTGAGAGATTAACAATTTTTGTTCTGGAAATTTCTTGTTGAAAAAATAGTTTAATATTAACTTTTTTTAAACCCTCTCTGACATCTCCACATGAATTTTTTATCTCATTAAGTTGAAAATTTTGCCATACAGAATAACAAAAATTATTATTATAGTCTACCCTTTGTCCATATCATAAACATCATCATCAAATTATATCCAGCTGTTAAAAACAGACAGTGAACTGCCGTATGAATGTGGATTATCATGGAAATAAAAGGTAAATCAGAGAAGGGGCGGAGCTAGTGAAAGCAGAAACAACCAGGTAAAAGTCAGCTGAGCGAGGGCAAAGCTGGAGGGACAAGGAGGACGAGGATGGCAGGTGGACGTCACCGGAGCTGAGCTGTGGAGGTAAAAGACTTCCCTTAGACAGCCAGGGCTGGCATTCCAAATGGAAGAAGAGAATGTGGGAGGGCTTTTAGGAAACAAACCTCAACAGGACTAGAGCTCTGGCTTGGGTAACAGGGATGTAGAAGTAAACATGGACAAGTCAGCGAGGGCAGATCACAGAGAACCTGGCAACCAAATGCTTTGGGCGCGCGTGGGGGTGAGGGCATAGCTAGCGGGCAACGGAGGGAGGGCTGAGCAGGGACTGTGCTGGGGCACTGAACTGCCTGTAGCAGGGAGGCTGAGGGGTAGAGCTCAGAGAGCAGTCGGGGATGACAAGGACAAGGTGTTACAGTTGTGTGGGGAATGAAGTAAGTGGCAGGAAGGAAGGGAGCTGAAAGGCTTGACAGGTAAACTGAGGACTGCACATGTGCGGTGGCTGGGGTGGGGTGGCTCAGGCTGGCTCAAGGAAGCAGACATGGAACAGAGAGCAAGGAGTTTCATATGCTTGATGTGTCAATGGCCACTTTCATGAAATCGTCTCTCAGCGTCAGCCCTTGCTGCCACCCACCCTCTTGGCTGTCCTCCCTCCCTGGACATCCCTTACCTTTTTGGATGACTGCCTTTAAAAAGACGTTCTTAACGTTTGTTTTCTTTTGAGACGGGGTTGTAGCCCACTTTAGTGTCAAACTCACAATCCTTCTACCTTAATGTCCCAAGTGCTGGGAAAACAGGTGTGTGCCACTGCTTTCCAGCGAGCTGCTTTTCCTTTAATTCCAGAGCTTTCTACCCAGGCTTGCTGAACAAGTACTGATGCTCCTTCCAAAATGATGTACTTAGCACAGCCTCCCTGTTTACCTGGTGTGCTGTGTGTCTTCACTATTCTCTAGCGGTCATGGTATGGAAAAGGCTGAGGAAAAATGGGCTGTACACTGATTGAGGGTAATCTTGCTTTTTCTGTTGTTATTTGCACAAATGTATCTGGCCCAGGCATGCTTATGCAATGCTAGTGAGCATCTTTACTCAAATATCATATAATCGTTGCAAACCATGTAAAAACAAAATTCCCACGTTTCACTCGCCCGATTTTAAAACGGAATTTGCTTATAATTTAAATGTTATATCATGTGAGTGTTTGCCTGTGTGCCGTGTTCATGCCTAGTGCCCACAGAGGCTAGAAGAGGCTGTCAGATCCCCTGGAACTAGAGTTATAAATGATTGTTTATCACCGTGTGGATGATGGGAACTGAGCCACAGTCCTCTGGAAGAACAACCAGTGCCTTTACCAGCTGAGCTATCTCTCCAGCTGCTCAACCCTCACTCAGATTTTAATCTTTTCCTTTTTAATTAGTGATAAATAACACTGTTACCACTTAACAACAAGTTGGGAATCATTCTAGAATTTTCTTTACTTTGGACAGACACTGTATGTCGTTCTGCGCTTTCAGCTTTTCCTTTTTCATTCCTTGCTGACTTAAGAACGTGCATGCATGTTGGGCTGCGCAGGGTCTGCATTTAAGATCTGTTCATCTGGGCATGGTGTCGCACACCTTTAATCCCAGCACTCGGGAGGCAGAGGCAGGCGGATCATTGTGAGTTCGAGGCCAGCCTGGTCTACAAAGTGAGTCCAGGACAGTCAAGGAAACACAGAGAGACCCTGTCTTGGGGAAAAAAAAAAAAAAGACCTGTCCTTCAGCCCCTCAACAGGGCTTGCTCTTCCTGTGCTCTCTGTCTCTAGCTCTTTTAGCCTTGTCTTGAAGACAAATGGGGTTTAGTCAGGGGCCGAGGTTAGACGCTTGGGCCTAGGCCCATACAGCAAATGAGCAAGTACAATGGTGTGAGTTAGACTCAGCTAATAAAGGCAGTTTTGTTTTCTCTTCTCTGTGCTTTTGATCAACCAATCAAAATTGTTCATAGTTCAAACTGGATTATTGTATTGTGTCACACCGTCCTGCTCCCCCGGTCCCGCTTGAACCTCCCCCTGCATGTCTCCCTCCAGCCCCACTTGAACCTCCCCCTGCATGTCTTCCCCCTCTCCCTGCCCCACTTGTCCTCTTCCTCTATTAAAAAAATCCACTGCGTCCTTCAGCGTGCTCTGGGGGGCGTACTGCTGTGGCCATCCACTAGAGCGTGGGCAAGCCATCAGTAGCCACATTACCAAACAAATATGACTCCATGCACAGGGGCTGCCAGCAGCCGAGAGCTCTTCAGCTAGGGAGGGCCTGGCTGAAATGCTGGCTGGTTTGATCTGGTGAAGGTTTTGTTCAGACAACCACTGTGAGTTCCTGGATTCAGTGTCTGTGTGTCTAGAAGACAGCCCTGCACAGCGCTCCTCCCCATCCGTGTCCTGTCCCTGGTGCTCCTCTTCTGTGCTATTCCCTAAGGGAACTGAGCTCACAGTGGCTAGCTGAGGAAGGCTCTGTCAGGAGAACCAGTCAGGAGGAAGGCCTCTGGGCAGTGAGGGAGCTTTAGCTTGAGGGAGTGCGGGGTGGCCTTGAGCTTAGCTGGGGTTGAGACAATGGGGGTTGTGTCCCTTCCCATGGGGAAAGGGAGCCTCGGGCTTGTAAGTGACCAGGTAATCCACTGCACTTGGTTAAAATAAAGACAGTCAAGAGTCGAAGAGCTAGATTTTAACTCACTAAGCTTAATGATAAAAGAAAGACAAGGACAGGAAGCTATGGAGAGAGAAACAGGGAGTGAGCGCCCCACCGCAGACCTCTGGGTTTTTAAATCAGAGGTATCTGAATTGCAGGAGCCACACCCAGGACACTTCAGGGGACTTGTCTCCAGGGCAGCTTTGATATGTGTTTCTGCAAAAAGCCAGCTTTTGACTCCTTTTGGCCTAAAGTCCATACGGTTTGCTTTGGAAGTGCCCCTGCAAGGAGCTAGCCTTTTATACATTTTGGTCTTGTGGGCTGTTGCTAGCAGGGGGAACGCCTGCCTATTTCCAAGCAGGAGGCTTACAGGGAGGGGACGTCTCTTCCACCTACAGACAAAGGCCCACAAACAGCTTCTCCTCTGTGGCCTTTGATGTCCTCAGACATGAGCTTTTGATCACGTTCACACTGCCAGGCATGACTTCCTCCTGTGGAGCAGGCCTCAGATCCAGTCAGGAAGCTGTAGGTTATCCCACCGCAGTCACACCACTGCTGGTATGTCTCGCGTGGCAGGTGGGCATTATATAGGATGCCCTGTCCTGCCCTGTCTTTACTTCTTCGCTGGCTCCTGAGACAGTGTCACACTTTGCCTCCCTGGAAGCCTTTATTGCTCTGTTCTTTTGGACTTTGCAGGGGGAAGGCAGACTTTTTTATGAGTAGCTTAGCCTAATCCAGATCCACCTCTGGAGCTAGAACCAGTCTACAAGGTGGAGAATTTCACCAGGCCTAGCTAACTAACACTGTGGTGTGTCAGCCATGATGTCACCTCTCCTTCATGGTTCAAAAAAGGACAAAAACAAAAACATAAAAAACACAAAGGGTGTGCTGGCACACACCTGTAATCCCAGCACTTGGGAGGCAGAGGCAGGCGGATCTCTGTGAGTTCGAGGCCAGCCCCATCTTCAAAGAGAGTCCAGGACAGCCAAGGCTACACAGAGAAACCCTGTCTGGAAAAACCAACAAAATAAAACAAAAAACAAAGGTCACCTTCAAGTGAGAAATGCTTTCTTTTATAGCATAATCCAAAGAATAATATATAACGATGCAAAGAAAACTTAGTCATTTTATTTCATATATGTGTACATGCACGCGCGCGCGTGTGTGTGTGTGTGTGTGTGTGTGTGTGTGTGTGTTTAATTACTTTTTTCTCTTTTTTCTTAATCAGGATCTTATAAGCAGAACATGCTGACCCTGAACTTAGACCCTCAGCCTCAGCCTCTAGACCGTCGGGTTAAAGGTGGAGTGTGCTACTATAGCTGGCTATTTTTATGATATCTGATGTTGGAATGTGCCCCACTATAGCTGGCTATTTTTATGATATCTGATGTTGGAATGTGCCCCACTATAGCTGGCTATTTTTATGATATCTGATGTTGGAATGTGCCCCACTATAGCTGGCTATTTTTATGATATCTGATGTTGGAATGTGCCCCACTATAGCTGGCTATTTTATTTTTAAGATATCTGACATGGAAGGAAAAAGAAAATTAAACTCCAGATAAGTACCCTGAAGTGTTTCCGTTATGCCTATCTAAAGAGTTTGTGCTTCTAGGTGATTCCAAACAATTCTTGAGTGGCCTCACTATGGAGCACACCTCAGCTGAGAATCACACAGCAGTGGGGCCTGATTGTCACACTCCTGTGCAGAAGGTAAAAACAACAGTTTTCTCAAATGTCGAGAGGACATGATTTAATATGAATTACATGAAAGATGTCTAAACACTAACTTAAATAAGACAAGACCCCCAAGCCTAACTTCTGCTTATGTTCAAAGACAAAAGTACACAAATGTATCTCCTGCCTGCTATACTCAGTCTCTGACTGCCCATGGCCGTGCTGCAGGACCGTCTTTAGAGTCTGTACCAGAGTTGCTTATTCTGCAGAGCACACGCTGCCAGCGTTGTTTTCAACCTGCCTGCTAGATGTTTGGGGCACTTTAACTCTGCTTCTGCTCTAGGACTCGGGGACTAGGTTTCAGACTATGAAGACGCTGCATCGCTCGTGCCTCCCTAGGCGTGGTGAGGGCACAAGCCTCGGCCTTACTGCTTCTTTCTTTTTAAAGATTTATTGTTCTTATTACAAATGCATTTGCATGCAGCGTCCTCAGAGGCTAGAAGAAGGGGTATCAGATCCCCTGAGACTAGAATTGCAGGTGACTGTGAACCCCCATGAGTGTGCTGGGAATTGAACCTGGGCCTGCGTAAGAGTAGCTAGTGCTTTTAACCACTGAGCCGACGCTCCTGCCCCGCCTTTTCTTAGTGCTTAAGATAGTTGACTGGGCACAAAATCTAACAGTTCACCCTGCTAACGAGCAGAAGTAAACTACAGTGAAATCATTTGTAACCTTGTTATTTTAGTTTGATTTTAGGTAGAGTTTAAATACCTGTTTTCCCCACACTGACATCAAAGTCCACAAAAGTTTTCACAACCTCTGCCTGTCTGTTACTGAGTCAGAAGAGACCGTTTTCCTTCCAAAGAATTGGTTGGCACCTAACATAGGCTGAATCAATATTTGTTTATTTTAGGATATAAAGATCAAGAATGCAGACTCTTGGAAAAGCTTAGGCAAGCCTGTGAAAGCATCAAGTGTACTGAAATCGTCGGATGAGCTGTTCAACCAGTTTAGAAAAGCTGCGATGGAGAAGGAAGTAAAAGCTCGGACGCAGGGGCAGATGCGGCAACACATGGAGCATCAGCCAAAGGAGCCGAGAGCGTTGCAGGAAAGCCCAAGGTGTGTGACGCTGCCGTCTAGTCGGACACACAGCACACTGTGACCACAAGAAGTGGCCTCCCGAGGGCGCGGTGTGCAGGGCCACAGACTCTAAGCCGCTGTTGTCACGCTGTTGTTGTTCTTGTTGTCACCAACATAGGTCACCCCATGAAAAGCCTGTCGCATCGGAAGTAAAGCTCGGGGCTTGGGATGTAGCTCAGGGCAGTGTGTGAGGTCCTGTATTAGATCCCCGTGTGTAGTCCTTGCCTGGAACCCCCGCGGTGGGGAAGGGCAAGGCAAGAGTGTCAGAATTTCAGTGTCATCCGTAGCTGTCTAGGGAAAAGAGCAAAGACAGAGCAAAGGGAGGGCGCGAAGGAAGGCTTGACAGCCCAGCATGTCGCTTTTTCTTGTTTAATCATGTCTTTGTAATAAAAAATTTAAGGAACCTGAAACTTACTTTGTGCCATCCTGTTTCTTTAAGGGAGCTTGGAAATGGATTGGCTCTAGAATCTCCATCAGATAAAATGCACAGCGAGCATCCAGGAGAGGAACAGAAGGAACAGCAGCCACCAGAAGCTCAGGACCAAAGCAAACTCTGGCTTCTCAAAGACCGGAATTTAGCGAGGGAGAAAGAGCAGGAGCGGAGACGCAGAGAGGCAGTGAGTACCTGAACTGGCTGCCACAGCTCTGTCGTGTCACAGTGTTCAGGGTGCTCCCAGACACAGCAGTGTCACCTCTTCGGTGAGGATCAGGTTCCAAAGTAAGAGCCTAAAATACAGATTTCATAATCAAAAGAAGCAAGCTTGGGGCTGGAGAGCTGCCTTAGTGGTTAAGAGCTCTTCTTGTTCTTGCAAAGGACCCAGGTTCAATTCCCAGCACCCACATGGAAGTTCACCACTGCCTCAGGACCAGGCGTGCATGTGATGCACACACGTATGTGTAGGCAAAGCACTTGTATGAATAAAGTAAATTTAAAACAAACTAACAAACAAAAAACCCAAGCTTACTATAGTGCAAATGAACCTTAAAACCAGTAGGCTGCCTGCCTGGGCTCAAAGCCCAGGCTCTGCTCGTTACTAGATTTAGCTCCTGGCGGTTTATTTAATCTTCCTGTGACTTGAGTTCTTCATTTTAAAAAGGGAGTAGCTGTTCCCTGTTAGGAAGTAAATTAGCATACATTGAGCAGATAAAGAAAATGACTGTGAAGTTATTGCTGTCGACTGTTGCTACCCTGTTGTCCTGCTCAGGGTCTCTCCAAGTGACAGCTTGATAGCACAAACTCAGAGATCCCTCCAGGGGCAGCACAACTGCGCTTGGGACTGCCGTGCTCCTGCCTGGGTGTCAGTGTTGCTTGCCATGTCTGTTTCTTCCAGTGAGGACACTGATAACACACTGAAAAACCATTCCAGGCAAATCTGCCTGTGAGCCCATGAGTGTAACTGGAGTTGTTCACAGGAGCAAGCGTGGCTGGATGAGGGATCATTTACAGGGACATCACAGCTTATGGACATCAGTATACTGGAGTCGCCCCCACCAGCTGCTTCTACATCCTCAGTGAGGGGAAGGGGTCTCATCCATCTTTGAGGAAGGAAATGTCTAATCTTGTGAGGGGGTTGTGTGCATCGTAGCTGCTGCTCTGATTTCAAATGGCAATCTGCCGTGCCCAAAGGTCACTAGCAACACCAGCACTTCACTGTAAACCTGAGTTCCCTAAGTCCCTAGTATGGGGCTGGGGCGGTGCTCAGTGGGTGGAGCACTTGCTGTGCAAGGGTGAAGACCAGAGTGCAGATCCCAAGAACCTACAGAAATGCAGGGTCAGCACTAAGACCTGCTGGCCAGCTAGACAAGCCGCATCAATGAGCTCTGCATTCAATTGAGAGAGCCTGCCTCAGTGTTAAAGATACTTAATGCCAGTCTCTGGCTTCCACATGCATAGACACACACACACACACACACACACACACACACACACACACACACACACACAGAGCTCGTAGCTTACATTAGCACTCACTCTTTGTGTTGTACCTTCCATGTTTATACATTTTATTACTGTGTGTAAATTATAACTAGTTTCATTACAAACACACCTTGGTCATAGTCACACCCCACAACATACAGCATTGACCAAACCCTTCCCCTTGGTCTCTTTGCCAAATAGATTTTCCCTTCTGTTTTCATGACTTTCACAGACATGTAGCTTTTCTTTCTGAGTCTGGTGTGTTTTGCTGAACATGATGGTTTTAAGAATTTCCTATGATCTGTTAGCGTCAGACGCAGCCTGCCATTCTTTGTACGCTGAACAGACAGGCCTTTTGTTACCCTCCTGGCAGGTCACAGTGCTGAGTCTTCATCGCTTTCACTTCACAGCTAGTGAAAATGCCAGCTCTCATCCACGCAGCGGCTGGCTACAGACTGTGGCTTTGCCCGTCACTATGTACTGCTGCCCTGGGGGAAGGGGGTGCAGCCCTTTTCAGTTTTAATGTCTATTACTTCAGATGGCAAGGAATACTTAGGAGACTCTTGAAGGGCGTCCTTGGAGGCACAAGGCCACAGATCTGAACTCAAGCCGTTTCTTAGTAAA
Source organism: Acomys russatus (assembly GCF_903995435.1). Taxonomy (NCBI): domain Eukaryota; kingdom Metazoa; phylum Chordata; class Mammalia; order Rodentia; family Muridae; genus Acomys; species Acomys russatus. Next base: position 41,979,097 of record NC_067164.1, read on the forward strand.
TCCCAGCTTGACTTGACAAAAGAAGCTTGAGAAGCCACGACCACACTTCTTCTGTGTGGCCTGGCGTTTTGGCACTTTAGCACCTTTCTTTAAGATTGCAGATGAGTGAACACCGTCACCAGGGCTGCCCTGCGCCTTTGTCCTCTTCTCATAAGCTGTTTTGTGGAGAACACCCTCACGCAGAGTTTATTGCACAGTTAGCAGCAGAATCAGTGAAAACCCATGGCTTTCGCAAGTTACAGTTCTCTCACACAGGCAGTGTATTGCTTATGATTATTTTAAACTTTCTAAAAATTTTATTTTATTTATCTGGGGGTGGGGAGGAGCCAGAAAAGGGCATCAGACTCCTTGGACCTGGAGTTACAAACATTCATGAAACATGTGACGTGGGTGCTGGTAATTGAACTCAGGCCACTTGTCTGGGCCGTGCATGTCCCTAGCCACTGAGCCATCCTTCCAACCTGGCTAAAGCAATTTACAGTGCCTCCTGCCTCGTAGGCTGCAGAAACAAGAAGACAGTGTACGTGAGCTCCTGCGTGCTTCTTGTTTTGTTTGTCTGTCTGCCTGCCTGTTTTTTTAAGACAGGGTTTCTCTGTGTAACCGCCCTGCTGTCCTGGAACTCACTCTGTAGGTCAGGCTGGCCTTGAGCCAGGACATCCACCTGCCGCTGCCTTCCAGAGACGCGCGCCACCGCTGGCTTCAGCTTGCCGGCTTCTGAATGCTCCGTCAACACTGAGAGGCTCTTGTTGGCTGGAGAATTAAATTTACTTTTCGTGTTCTTACAGCATTTATCGCATGAATAATATACTAAGAGGGATGGTCATCGGCTAATTATTTATATTTTGCATGAAGCTTTTCCAAATGTGTAACTATTTGTCTGAAGCTATGATAAGGACATAGGTCTTAAACTAATTAGAATCTTCTTTTTCCTACAGATGGCGGGTACCATTGATATGACTCTTCAAAGCGACATTATGACAATGTTTGAAAATAACTTTGATTAAAACTCAGTTTTTAAATTAGCTATCAATTTTAAATGAATGGTAAAAATGTTTACAACGCATGTGGTAAGGTGATTATTTTCAAATACCAAGCTATCAATCATATATTGTGTTTTTACTGCCCTAAGATAATTAAATATTTTTCATTTACATTTTCAAAAAACATGTTCACTTTTAATGACATAGTTTATAAAATGTTTTATAATGTTGACCTCTAAAAGTGAATGGGTTTTATTCCTTCTAAAGAGGACAGTCAGCTACGCATTACAGCCCTGACATAAGCAAGTTTAAAAAGGATCATCTGATTGGGAAAAACAGAAGAATATATGAAAGTACATAAAAACAGCTTCTGTTGAGCTTTTAACTTTCGTTTGTTTATCTGAGCCAAATATTGTTTGTTTCTTGGCTGTGTTGAACTCAACAGTATATCCAAGGATGACCTTAAACTCCTCTTCCCTGCCCTCACCTCTCAAGTGACCTCTCAAGTGCTGGGAATAGCTGAGTGTGCCGGCATGCCTGGCTAGGGGACACCTGAGTGAGTGTGCCGGCATGCCTGGCTGAGGGGACACCTGAGTGAGTGTGCCGGCATGCCTGGCTGAGGGGACACCTGAGTGAGTGTGCCGGCATGCCTGGCTAGGGGACACCTGAGTGAGTGTGCCGGCATGCCTGGCTGAGGGGACACCTGAGTGAGTGTGCCGGCATGCCTGGCTAGGGGACACCTGAGTGAGTGTGCCGGCATGCCTGGCTGAGGGGACACCTGAGTGAGTGTGCCGGCATGCCTGGCTGAGGGGACACCTGAGTGAGTGTGCCGGCATGCCTGGCTGAGGGGACACCTGAGTGAGTGTGCCGGTATGCCTGGCTGAGGGGACACCTGAGTGAGTGTGCCGGCATGCCTGGCTAGGGGACACCCGAGTGAGTGTGCCGGCATGCCTGGCTAGGGGACACCCGAGTGAGTGTGCCGGCATGCCTGGCTAGGGGGCACCTGAGTGAGTGTGCCGGCATGCCTGGCTGAGGGTTTCCTTTTCAAAGAGATACTTGCCTGCTGCCAGGATTCTAACAAGTAATACTTGATTTCCATGTGAGTCACAGTATATCAAGAGTCTCTGTTGGTTCCATGTATAAATTTCATACTGACTTTTGTTTTAAAGCAATATTAGCTATGATTCGAAAGGTGTTGAATTTGAAACAAAATAATAGTAAATGTTGTGTTTAAAAGTCTGTAGGAGTGTGTCAGGCACTTGTTAAAGTGTGTAGGGGATAGCAGTGAACATTTGCCTATTATGGGAAGTCATCATCTATAACACACTGATGCTTTGTCATTTTCAAACTGCAGTTATGTCTAAACCATGTATATTCTCTTTTTGAATTCTAAACTTTTGAACACTTGAAACATAATCTGATTTACGCACTGTTGTAATATTATCTAAAGTATAAATTCAGTGTATCCACACAAAGCAATGCATGCCTTCTGTCCAGACCGAGCTGTGCACATCTGCTGTCCAGATGGAGCTGTGCACACCTGCTGTCCAGATGGAGCTGTGCACACCTGCTGTCCAGGTGGAGATGTGTACATCTGCTGTCCAGATGGAGCTGTGCACATCTGCTGTCCAGATGGAGCTGTGCACATCTGCTGTCCAGATGGAGCTGTGCACACCTGCTGTCCAGATGGAGCTGTGCACACCTGCTGTCCAGATGGAGCTGTGCACACCTGCTGTCCAGATGGAGCTGTGCACACCTGCTGTCCAGATGGAGCTGTGCACACCTGCTGTCCAGATGGAGCTGTGCACATCTGCTGTCCAGATGGAGCTGTGCACATCTGCTGTCCAGATGGAGCTGTGCACACCTGCTGTCCAGATGGAGCTGTGCACACCTGCTGTCCAGATGGAGCTGTGCACATCTGCTGTCCAGATGGAGCTGTGCACACCTGCTGTCCAGATGGAGCTGTGCACACCTGCTGTCCAGATGGAGCTGTGCACACCTGCTGTCCAGATGGAGCTGTGCACATCTGCTGTCCAGATGGAGCTGTGCACATCTGCTGTCCAGATGGAGCTGTGCACACCTGCTGTATCCTTAGCTCTTGGAAGCAGAGGCCAAGGAGGCACTGTTTCAAAGTCAAGACCAATCTTGTTCACATAGCAAACTTCAGATCAGCTAGGACTCTACAGCAAGACCCTGAATGGAAAAAAAAATAACCGTGTGTGTGTGTGTGTGTGTGTGTGTGTGTGTGTGTGTGTGTGGTTTTTGTGTGTGTCTATGAAAGAGAATAATAAGCAAGCAGAATTAAAGATTTAGCTATCTTATTACACCTATTTTTTTGTTTGTTTGTTTGTTGAGACAGGGTCTCTCTGTGTAGTCTTGGCTGTCCTGGACTCGCTTTGTAGCCCAAGCTGGCCTCGAACTCAGTGATCTGCCTGCCTCTGTCTCCCGAGTGCTGGGATTAAAGGTGTGCTCCACCACACCTGCCCTATTTTTTTGCATTTTTAATTAACATTTTATACAATATATTCTGGTCATAGTTTCCCTTCCCCAAATCCTCGTCGGTGCTCCCACACACACCACTTCACCCTTCTTTCTTTCTCCCTCGTTCACTGGAAAACGATGAACAGCAAAAAGCAAATGAGAATATAAATAACAAAGAGAAAGCACAAGAAACACACACACAATGATAAAAAAACAAAATCAGAACCATTATAATAAGCAAAGACAAAAAACAAGCCCAAACAAGGCAATATCAGACAAAAAGTCTACTATTGAGTTTATTATGTGTTGGCCAACTACTGCTAGTCCTGCCCTGCCGTTGACAGTGGCTGACATACCCAGTAAGACTTCACTGGAGAAAACTAATTTTCCTTTGCATGCAGATGTCATTTGTAGCTAATTTCTTGATTAGCACTGGGACCCCCATCTGGCTTGAAGTTTTACAGACTGAGTGTGCTGTGTGTGTGTGTGTGTGTGTGTGTGTGTGTGTGTGTGTGTGTGTGTGTGTGTCCCTGGAGTCACCTGTCACCTCTGGCTCTTACACTCTTTCTTCCCCCTCTTCCACGTGGCTCCCTGAGCTCTGAGGAGAAGGTTTGATAAAGACATCTCAGTCAGGACTGAGCATTCCGGCGTCTCTCACTCACGCACGCTGTCGGCTGTGGGTCTCTCTGTTCCCGTCTGCAGCAAGGGGAGCGTCTCTGTAGATGGCTGAGCAAGGCACTGCTCTGAGTGTGTGGCAGAGTGCTGTGAGGAGTCGGTGTGTTGCTATGTTCCTTTAGCAGAGCAGCTGCGTCTGGTTTTCCCCTGTGCCCTTGGCCTGTCCAGTCTCAGGTCCTTGGCCACCCGAGCAACGTCATGCATGGGTTCCATTTCGTGAAGTGGGACTTAACTCTAATCAGAGCAGGGCTGGTTTGTTGTTATTAAATTATAAGTTTGGCCTAATAATGTTTATTATCAAGCCTAACAGTTATTATTGCAGCAGTATTTTCTAACCCGCCAGCAATCAGTCAAGACACAGACACCTGTTATATTTTAAAATAGCCTTAGTTAGCCTGGGCAGGGCAGATATTAATCCTCTGAACTACTTCCCATAATGGGGAAGGTATGGGATCCTTGTCCCAATCTCATGCCATCTGGTTCTAATAATTTCTATCAAGCTACCTCCCATCCATAATCCCATCTCAGCTGTGTCAGTGTCCCATGCAGGTGCGCCATGTCAGCTGTGTCAGTGTCCCATGCAGGGGTGCCATCTCAGCTGTGTCAGTGTCCCATGCAGAGATGCCATGTCAGCTGTGTCAGTGTACCATGCAGGGGTGCCATGTCAGCTGTGTCAGTGTACCATCCATAATCCCATCTCAGCTATGCCATTGTACCATGCAGGGATGCCATGTCGGCTGTGCCAGTGTACCATGCAGGGATGCCATGTCAGCTGTGTCAGTGTACCATGAAAGGATGCCATCTCAGCTGTGCCAGTGTACCATGCAGGGGCGCCATGTCAGCTGTGCCAGTGTACCATGTGGGAATGCCCTGTCGGCTGTGCCAGTGTACCATGCAGGGGCGCTATGTCGGCTGTGCCAGTGTACCATGCAGGGATGCCATGTCAGCTGTGTCAGTGTACCATCCATAATCCCATCTCAGCTGTTCCAGTGTACCATGCAGGGATGCCATCTCAGCTGTGCCAGTGTACCATGCAGGGGCGCCATGTCGGCTGTGTCAGTGTACCATGCAGGGATACCATGTCGGCTGTGCCAGTGTACCATGCAGGGATGCCATGTCGGCTGTGCCAGTGTACCGTGCAGGGATGCCATGTTGGCTGTGTCAGTGTACCATGCAGGGGCGCCATGTCGGCTGTGCCAGTGTACCATGCAGGGATGCCATGTCAGCTGTGTCAGTGTACCATGCAGGGATGCCATGTCAGCTGTGCCAGTGTACCATGCAGGGGTGCCATTTTGGCTCACTGGTTCTGTAGCTGGGTTGGGAGTTACCTTTCTCCACTGGTAGCAAGTAGAGACCTTTCTGGTGCCATGAGCTCTGCTCAGCAGGACTGAAGGATCTCATTGGGTACCAGGTCGACTTATATATATGTTCAGTGAGGTGTGTAAGCGATGTCATTAGCTATGGGGCCTTCCCGTCAGTTGTAGAGAGCAGCCAGTAGCCTTGGCAATAGCCCAAGCTGTCTGGAAGTATTGTGGGGCCCTTTGGCCAACAACTCAATGAGAGGTAACCCATTCCTGGCACTGGAGGTTTCACTTGGCATCAAGAGATGTCCAACTGAGGCATCATCTCCCACATCATCTCATGATTCCATTCATATTTCTTTGATATATGTATTGATTTTAATAAGCTACAGTGGTGTTTTCCACGTGGCCTCTCCAGTGGCCCTCAGTGTCAGTTGTGTGGTGGTTTCCACGTGGCCCCTCCAGTGGCCCTCAGTGTCAGTTGTCCCTTTACCTTCCTTCTCCCTCACTCTTCCTGTTTAGTGCTCCCACTCCAGTCTCCGCCCATCTCTCAATAACTCTATATTCTACTTGCACTTCCCCCTAGTTCCTTACTCTGTGTCTACAATCTGTGTCTATATAGATTGTAGCATGCCTACCTAAGGCTTGAGAGCTAGCATCTACATACAGTATTTGGTTTTGGGGGTCTGAGTTACCTCAGGATATTTTTTCCTAGCTCCATTCATTTATGTGTGAATTTCGTAGTTTTGTTTAATAGCTGAATAATATTCCGTTGTGTAAATGACCATATTTTTATCATCCTTTGTTCCACTGGTGGACATCAATGTTGCCTCCACTTTGCCTTTCATGAGTAGAGCAGCAATAAAGATGGATAGGCAAGTACCTCTTTAGTAAGCGGTGGCGTCTTCGGTGTGCACAAGAGGCCCTGCCACACAGGTCTGCATAGCCTCCAGCAGTGGCCAGGTGCTCTCCTTTCCCCACGTGCTCACCAGCATTTATTTATTAATTGCTGTTCTTAGTGCCTTTGCCAGTGCTGTTCTGTTGAGGAAGTCTCTTCTTGTGCTAATGAGCTCAAGCCTATCTCTCATTTTCTCTTCTGTCAGATTCAAGGTGTCTGGCCTCATGTTGGGGTCCTTGATCCACTTGGAGCTGAGTTTTGTGTAGTATAATAAATATGGATCTATTTGGATTCTTCTACATGCAGACGTCCAGTTTAACCAGCACTTTTTTTTTTTAATATGCTACCTTTTTGTCCAGGATGTAATTTTGGCTTGTTTGACAAAAATCATGTGTCCGTAGTGTGTGGACTTTTATCAGAATCTTGAATTCAGTCCCACTGATTTTATGCCAACATCATCCTGTTTTTATTACTATTGTTCCATAGTACAACTTGAAATCTGGAATGGTGACACCCAGCACTTATTTTATTATTTAGGATTGTTTTTAGCTATCATAAATTCTTTATGTTTCCATATGATGCTGAAATTTTTTTCAATTTCTGTGAAGAATTGTGTTGGAATTTTTATGGGAATTGTATTGAAATCTATAGATTGCTTTTGATAAGATGGCCATTTTTTCCTACTGCTCTATGAACATGGGCGATTTTACCATCTTCTGCTATCTTCTTTAATTTCTTTCTTTAGCATCTTAAAGTTTATATTATAAAAGTCTTTCTCAAGCCAGGCGTAGTGGCGCACGCCTTTAATCCCAGCACTCGGGAGGCAGAGGCAGGCGGATCACTGTGAGTTCGAGGCCAGCCTGGTCTACAGAGTGAGTCCAGGACAGTCAAGGCTACACAGAGAAACCCTGTCTCAAACTAACAAACAAAAGATTCTTTGACTTTTTTTCCCTATCTATATCTCCTTGATTCCTTCGATTGTCTAATTGCTCTAGCTAGGACTTCTAGTTCTAAACTGGATAGGTATGGAGAGAGTGGACAGCCCTGTCTTATTTCTTATTTTAGTGGAAATGCTTTGAGTTTTTCTGCATCCAGACTGATGAACGACTGTGGATTTGCTGTGAACACCAACATTATATTTTTTCCTTTGCATCCTGTCTCTCCAGGACTTTAGTGTTGGAGTTTGTCAACTGCCTTTTCTGAGTCTAATGAGATGATCATGGTTTGTCCTTCAGTCTGCTTATGTGGTAAATTAGGTTCATCAATTTGTGTTGCACCATTCCTGCATCTCTGGGATGAAGCCAACTTGATCATGGTGGATTCTAGTTTTGATCTGTTATTAGATTTAGTTTGCTATTACTTTTCTTTTTTTTTTTTTTTTTTTTGGTTTTTCAAGACAGGGTTTCTCTGTGTAGCCTTGGCCATCCTGGACTCACTTTGTAGACCAGGCTGGCCTCGAACTCACAGCGCTCCGCCTGCCTCTGCCTCCCAAGTGCTGGGATTAAAGGCGTGCGCCACCACGCCCGGCTCTGCTATTACTTTATTGAGAATTTTTGTATTTGTGTTCATAAGGAGAAATTGGTTTGTAATTATTTTCTTAGCAGGGTCTTATGTGATGTATGTATGTATCAGGATAATTGTGGCTTCATAAAAAGAAATAAATGGCGTTCTTTTAGTGTCTGTTTTACAGAATAATTTGAGGAGTGTTGCATTAATTTTCTGATAGAAATCTGAGCTGAGTCTATCTGGCCCTGGGCTGTTTGTTGTTAATGACAGCAGGGTTAAGGGTATGCTCAAATTGTTTAGCTGGTCTTGGCTTAACTCTCATAGGTGGTGTATGTTAAGAGATGTGTCCATTTCTTTTCGGTTTTCTAGTTTTGTGGAGCGCAGATTTTTAAAGTGTGCCCTTTTGTTTCTCTGGGTGTCCTCAGTGTCTGTTGCTAGTGTCCCCTCCACACACGTCACCTCTACTCTTATTAATGTGGCCCTTTCTCTGTCTTTCTGTTAGTTTGGCTACGGTGTTTCAATCTAAATGATTTTCTCACAGAACCAAGTCATAGTTTCACTGACACTTTGTGGGTTTTGTTTGTTTCTATTTCATTGATTTCAGCCCTGAGTTTATTTCTTGCTATCTACTCTATTCGGGCTGTCATTTCCTTTGTTATTGTAGAGCTCTCGGGCGTGCTGCTACGTTACAAATGTGAGCGCTCTCCAGAGTTCTCATATGGGCACCTGGTGCTGTGACCTCGCCTCTTAGAGCCACTTTCCTGTGCCCATGGCTTTGCGTGTGTTGTGTTTTCACTTTCATTCAACCCTGATTTCCAACTTGACTCATTTTTCACTCTGTAGAAGGTTGTTCTGTTTCCTTGAGTGCGTAGGCTTCCTGTTGTTTCCGTTGTTGTTGACATCAGCTTTAATCCATGGTGGTTAGATAGGATATGGGGTGCTATTTCAGTTTTCTGATATCTGTTGAGACCTGCTGTATGTGGTCTCATTTGTGTGTGTGTGTGGTCAATTTTGGTGAAAGTTCCGTGAGGTACAGAGAAGAAGGTATATTCTTTTGTGTTTGAGTGAAATGTTCTGTAAATACCTGTTAGGTCCATTTGGTTAATAACATCTGTTAGCTTCATGACTTCTTAGTTTGTGTCTGGATAACCTGTCCATTGGTGAAAGTGGGGTACTGAAGTGTGTGAGGCACAATGTGTGATTTTAGCTGTTGTCACCTTTCCTTTATGAACTTGGGTGCCCTTGTGTTTGGAGCGTAGATGCTAAAAGTTGCAATGTCGTCTTGGTGGTTTATTTTGGTATGTAGTGTCCTTCCCCATCTCTTCTGATTTGGTTTGGTTTGAAATCCATTACGTCCTATATTAAAATGGCTACAGTCTCTTCCTTTTGGGGTCTACTTGCCTGGAACATGTTTTCCATCCTTTTACCTTGAGGAGAGGTCTATACTGATGTCACGGTGTGTCTCCTGGATGCAGCACAACAATGGATCCTGTTTTCTAACCCAGTCTGCTAGTCTGTGTCTTTTTATTGTGCAATCTGAAACTGTTACTGGGAGTTATCAATGAGCAGTTCTTACTGATCTGTTGTTATGGTGTGAGTTTCCCCTCTCCTCATGTACTGTTCTAGAATTATTTATTCCTCGTGTTTTCTTAGGTGTGGTCAGCCTCTTCGGGCCGAAGTGCCTTCTGTAGAGCTGGACTGGCGAATGGATTCAGCTTAAATTTGGTTTTATTGTGGAATATTTTTTTTTCTCCATCTATTGCGGTTGAGAGTTTTGCTGGGTATAGAAATGTATAGATCTACATGTAGGAAGTTGTGTCTGGCCTGGCATCTCTTATCTCTTAGAGCTTGTAGAACACCCATCCAGGCCCTTCTGGCTTTCAGAGTCTCCACTAAGAAGCCACTTTTATTCTAACGGGACTGTCTTTATACATTGCTTTTAATATTCTTATTTTGCTCGGTATGTGTAGTATTTTGATTGTTGTGGATATTTCTTTCTTTCTTGTCTTTGGTTTTTGCTTGTTTTTTTAGTTTTTGTTTTTGTTCTTTTGAGACAGGGTTCCTCTCTGTAGCCTTGGCTGCCCTGGACTTGCTCTGTAGACAAGGCTGGCCTCAAATTCAGAGACCTGCCTGCCTCTGCCTCCCGAGTGCTGGGATTACAAGTGTGCGCCACCATGCCTGACTCATTGTGGAGATTGCTTTTCTGATGCTATTTGGTGTTCTGTATGCTTCTTGTACCTTGATAAGTCACCCTTTTTTTTTTAGGTTAAGGAAAATTTCCTTTTATGATTTTGTTGAAAATATTTTCTGTGCCTTTGGTCTGGGTTTCTTCTCCTTCTGTTCCTGGTATACATAGATTTAATCTTTTCATAATGTCCAACATTTCATAGATGTTTTGTACTTGAAATTTTTAGATTTGATATCTTCTTTAACTGAATTATCCATTTCTTCTACCTTGCCTTCAACACCCAAGATTTTCTCTTCCATGTCTGGTACTCTGTTGGTGAACCTTTCCTCTGAGGTTTTTGACTTCCTAAATTTTTCATTTCTAGCTTTACTTCAGTTTGTGTTTTCTTTAGTGATTCTACTTCATTTTCATATCTTGAACTGTTTTCATTATTTCATTCTCCTGTCTATTGTGTGTTTCCACAGGCGTCATTAAGGGATCCATTCATATCCTCCTTAAGGTCCTTAACCATATTCATAAAGGCTGTTTTGCAGTCCTTGTCTTGTGCTTCAGCTAACTTGCCATCCTCAGGGCCAGCTTTAGTAGTGTTGCTGGCATGTGGTCTCCACATGTGGCCTTTGCCATCATGTGTGCGCTTTTGCACCGATGTCTAGGCATCGGGAGTTGGGATGGTTGAGGTGCCCGTAGGTGTTGATGTCTGGTCTTGTCTTCGTTGAGAGGGTTGTTCCAGCCCTTGGTTTCTGGTGACCTCTCGGGTACAGGATGCTTCTTGGGTTGGTGGGTGGCAGAGAAGAGTAGAGGTGGGCTAGGAGAACAGGCTGAGGGTCAGCAGGAAGGAGCTAAACAGTTCTGCGCATTCCTGGAGGTGTAAATAGTATAAGGATCATTTTTCCTCTAAATTTTATCTTTATAGAGAGACCTTAGCATTTGATGCAGACATTTAGGATGGGGGGGGGGTATGATGAAGGGGGAGAAGCAAGGCGCACGGTCCTGCCTGGGAGTCGGAGTAAGGGGAGATTTCTGAGGCTTCATCTTTACTTCTGAAGTCATCTTTCAAGTTTTATTTCTTCCTCCCTAACATTAAAAAAAAATGTTGATAGTATCTAAAACATTTATTTCTTAAAAAATAGAAATTTTATCATTTCTTCATGACTCTTAATAAAAACCCAGTTAAGTCAGGCCACCTTTCTGTGGTCTTTGGTCCTGGTCCCTGGAGCTTTTTGTTCAGCATGCAACAAGAAGAGCCAATTTGGGGGATCCAAAAACTCCCCATCTTTAGTGCTCCACAGTTAAATTGCCAGGGTCATCTTACATAAAATCAAATGGAGTACCAGTTGTCTCTTTTCCCTCAGATATTTCCTTCTTTTTGTTTGCTGTTTTAGTGTCTTTCTTTCCTAAAACTCGCAGCTTCTGTGTTGGCTGGAGCCATCTGTGGTTTGGATCCTGTTTCTGTGCTGCGTATGGGAGTAGAACAGCTCCCCAGGTGCTGTCTGCCCACTGCTTCTGGTTCATCCTGCCTCCTCCCAGGAACACTGGGCTCTAGGTGCTCCCCGGAAGCTCCCGCCCAGGAGGGCGGCGCTTGTCAGTCACACGCTGCCTTGCGTTTCCAGGAGGCTGCGCACACTCCTGGTGATTTCCCGACATCTCTTCCTCATTGAGCTGCAGGCTCTTGTCTTCGGCATCTCATAAAACTTGTAACCCAAGAGGGGCTTTTACAGTCAGCAGTAGAACGCATAGAAGGACAACCCAGAAGTAAAGCTGCGTTTATTGTATGTGTCCGAGGGTTTTGCCCACAGGTGTTTCCTGCATGCTGGGTACCCATGGAGTCCATAGGAGGGTGACAGATCTCCTGGGACTGGAGTTTAAAATGTTGGTAAGCTGCTGTATGCCTGCTGAGAATTTCTTGAGTCCTCAGCAAGTGCCATCTCTCCAGCCTCAGCCACCTATATTTGGATATTAGAGGTGTGTCGAGGGGAGAAAAAAAAGGCAAGGCAGAATGCTGGTAAATAAATGAGTGTTCTGACCAAATGTTCTGAAAATAAAATGAGAGGCCATCCAACAGTCAGCTCACAAACCAAGCCGGACCAACCAAAGGGAGATGTGGGCCTCAGAAAAAAAAAACCCCAATATTTACTAGGAGGCAATATGGGTGGTTGGACGCTGGGGACTCGTGCTCGGACCTGGCTTTGATCCTGGTCCCACCAAGGAAAGCGCATTGTCCCCGTAAGAGGAAGAGGGTCCCGAAGCAAGAGTCAACTCACTGAAGATGAGAAGTTGAGCGGGTGTCTTCATCCTACAAAAGTGCTCTGCAGGCCACCGAAAGAGAAACCCAAACTCCAACCCCATCACAAAACCTTTGCAGCCGTGTCCTGCCTGCAAGATATGCCGGGGCATCGATATCTGACACTGCCTGGATGACCAAGGACCTAGGGAAAACCAAATAGAGTCTTCTGGGGAAAACCAAAAAGTAGCAATAAAACAAAACAAAACAAAAGTGTACTATCCACGCTGGGTGCCAGAACTGTTACCAAAAACAACACAGCCTTACCTCAATGGGCATAAGACATCATTTATTCTGAGCCAAGTACAAGCGACGTTGGCCCAAGAACAAGGATTCAGGTTGTCCCGAGTAAGCATCTTCAAACATGAAAGTGGTCACATAAACTCTTGACAGTCACCAAACAAAACAGTCTTGGTTCAAGGCCAAAGACTTTGTAGACTGAGCTATATAGTTTACAGTGCGGGGCACTCTGTTGTAGGTTTTAGGTTTTATGTCATTTTGTGGCTGGTCTTGTCAATGCATTCAAAAGGTTTTACATGGCTGTTGAAAGGATGTTAGGCCAGATACAGATGTGGGCCATGAATGCCTTTAAAGTCCAAGATAATTTGTCTATGGATCTGTAACATTCTAGCTTTCCATAATTAAAAAAAAAAAAAATTCTACTCAGTCATCCTGGTAGGAGCTTTCGAATCTCTTGAGCACGCAAAGTGCAGTGTGTTGCCCGTTGTGCCAGAGCCCGTCGATGCCACGGGAGGGTTTATCACACATGCGGGTTTTTCTTGAGGACTTGATTCTTATGAGAAACAAACAAACAAACAAACAAAGCGAAACACAACGCTTGTCCAGCTCGTGCCCTCGGTGCTCTACTTACCCCAGGATTCGCCTGGTAAACACCCAGAACCATATGTCAAGACTGACTGTACTGTTCACAGGTCTTGCCTGGCTGGTTGTTGTGGGACATCTTTGCTCACCCTGACTTGTGGTACTGTGACTACCCCCTGGCCTACTTCTCAACTCCACTGGTTGTATTTGTGTGACAAGAGACCAACCTTTGTGAACTTTGCACCCATATGTTGAGTGTGACTAAAGGAAAATTGCAACTCTATAATTACAATCACTTTACATTTCTGACTTTAAACTCAAATGAGCCATCGTGTTAGCCAGAAGTCTGAGTTTCCATTATTTGTTCATTGTCCCTGGGCGTCAGGAGTAACCATATGATACCACACACCAGTCTGTGCCACTCATTTATTTTTGGTGTTGCACTGAGATAGCCAGAGTCACCTCAGGAAAGCATCAGGAGGCGGGCCACAGCTGCAGGGGGAGGGCCACAGCTGCAGGAGGAGGGCCACAGCTGCAGGAGGAGGGCCACAGCTGCAGGAGGAGGGCCATAGCTGCAGGGGGAGGACCACAGCTGCAGGGGGAGGGCCACAGCTGCAGGGGGAGGGCCACAGCTGCAGGGGGAGGGCCACAGCTGCAGGGGGTGGGCCACAGCTGCAGACATCACTATGTCCTGCTGCTCCTCCTCCCCCAGGATGTTGCTATAGCAACTGTGGTTTCCATTGCCAGCGTCCCTCCTGGAGCTAATTACCAGCACATAAATGAGTTTTTCTGAAAGATGAAGAAGAAAAAGTTAACATTTTCTTCTTTATTTTGGCTCTTCACTTTCTCGCCCCATTTTTAAACTTTTCTTTAACAGCCGTTTGTTTTTTAAGTTATTAAGATAGGAATGGGATTGCAGCTCAACAATGAAGTGCCCACTAACATGCACAGATCCCAGGGGTCAGTGCCCTGGCTGCAAGAAACACACGCGTGTATACATACAGACACACATGTACACACACACATACACACACACAGATCCCAGGGGTCAGTGCCCTGGCTGCAAGAAACACACACGTGTATACATACAGACACACATGTACACACACACATACACACACACACATCCCAGGGTTCAGTGCCCGGGCTACAAGAATACACATGTATACAGACAAACACACATACACAGACACATGTATACATACAGACACATGTACACACACACACACACAACCCACCCCTTATAGTTTAAAATTCAGAGGTTTTTAGGGTAGTCACTATAGGAAAGATAGAATTATCTATCTATAATTCTTTGTTTTACTACAGAAGCATTTACATTTTATATTACAAACCTTTTTTCCTTATTTGTATATAATTATGTAGAGGTAAGTAGTTAAAATTTGCCCACTCTGAAATCATAAGTTTATACATGAGTATTATATCCAAGAATAAAGCTTTATTCTTTTTAATGAAAATATTTTAGAAATTATTTAAATATGAAATGTAGAGACATTTGGGAAAGTTTATCCTCTCGTGTCCTAATCATAGAACAAAGTTTATGTTCTGTCCAACGAGGTTATAAATGTCATTCAAATATGGACACATGAAGCATTTAGTTAGCTGGTTTTTACAAAAACACGGCACTTTCGCTTTCTTCATGTATCACGACTGTCCACACAAAAACACAGGTTCTTGCCTCAGGTATAGAGGTGGTTTGTTCTGGAGTCCAATAGGTCTCCAGGGCCAGGAAACGCGGAGCACAGATCCATGTTGTCCCAACATGGAAACAGTTTCTGAAGTTTTCATAGTAACAAAGTCGCAGACTAAAAAATCTTTCTTTCCGCTGGCAAGAAGAGCAGGTGGTTACAGCAAAGCAGGGCAGCAGGCTGCTGGCCTCAGATGCTGTGCGCTGGTGGGAACACAGGGTGCAGGATGTTTGGGCATCATTGGTCCTTGGTGCTGCCACAACTCTTTCACTAAACTTGTGTAACTTGCTACTTAAGATTTATGAGATCACAGTATCCGGTCTGTGAGTAGTCAAATGAGCTGAAACACCCCATTAGGGTTTTAAGTTAGAGTAGGTTCGAATTAAATTTAGAGAGTTATCAACTTGCTTTTGGGTCTTACAAGCACGCCACCATGCCCTGTAGCTCTCCGGTCTCTCTCTGCCTTGGGGATTCCATCTTTCCAGGGCAAAGGAGTTCTCTCTGGTCTCCCACTCCAAAGCCAGCCATGCGCAGGAACAGAGAAACCACGATTGGCGCCGGGAAACCGGGTTCCCTCTCGGGATTGTTAATATTCACTAATGGAGAAAGAGCAGACCCAGGCTGAAGCGCCAGGACAGCGCATTAGTGTTTACAGCGAAAGCCCAGGGCAGCCAAGCCATCAACCTGACCACGCATGGCTTATAAAGGAAAACATTTAATTCTTTTTTTTTTAAAGATTAATTTATGTATACAGCAGTCTACCTGCATGACAGAAGAGGGCACCAGATCTCATCATAGATGGTTGTGAGCCACCATGTGGTTGCTGGGAATTGAACTCATGACCTTTGGAAGGGCAGCCAGGGCTCCTAACCTCTGAGCCATCTCTCCAGCCCCCAAAATATATCATTCATGTCCGGCTTCCAGTGTCAGAGGTTTGAATCCGTAGTCAGAAGCGTGGCAGACACAGCACTGGAGGTTCCAAGATGTGCATCAGCTGAAGGAGCCGGTGTCACTGGGCATGGCTGGAGCATGTATGGCCTCAAAGCCCACCCCAACGGCGACACACTTCCGGCAACAGCAGCGGCATCACGCACCTCCCAGTCGCGCCACTCCCTGAGGGCCAGGTGTTCAAACACAGGCCTGTGGGAGCCGGTCCTGTTTGAGCTGCCGCGGTAGGCCGTGCTGCTTGTCACCCAGCCCAGCTGCCCGAGTGTGACCCTCAGGGTCCTGACTGTGGAAGGAAAGGACTACAACCACAGCCGTTTGCTGACCTCCACCCGTAATGCCCCCACACACGTGTATACACACTATGTCATTCTTAAAACACTAAAGTGTTCACTATCCCGCCTCTTACTGAGAGTGTGTGAGAGAATTTTGCCAACCACTGATCTGCAAGACAAAATGAAAAGCCCCAGCACACATCTAGTGAGGATCCCTAAAGCCAACCAGGAACAACAAAAGTCAATTTTTGATCAAACAGCTGACTTTCTTTAAATTGAGAAAAACAAATTCTTGGGGTGGGGGCTAGTTTTGCTTTGCCTTGTGCATGCAGGTGTGTGTGGGGTATGTGTATATTATGTCTTTGTGGGGGTGTAGGTGTGTGTGTGTATGTGTGGTGTGGGTATGTGCAATGTGTGGTGTGGGTGTGAGTATGTGTGGACAGTATTATCAGGAAGATGTGTTAATCATGGTTGCTGCTACCTTTTCGTTACCAGTTGGTGGCATGTCATATGGTTTCTTTTGCCCTGGTCTGCACTGTTTGCCTCAGGAGGGTGTGCATGATGAGGGCCTAAGTTTGTGAGGTTTTAGTTTTTGTGTGTATAAGGAAAAGCTGAGTGTAGTTCACTGCTGGCTTCAGGTTTCTTTTACATTGTAAACCATAATTCTCTCTGTGTATAGTAAGGAGGACAAATCTTTGCTGAAAAATAAAAGGGAGGGCGTATGTCAGCTTGAGGTGTGAGTGCAGTAAAACTATCAACCCGGCAATGGAATGAAGGCCCCACTTTACTACAGGTGCCCCACCCTGGATGTGTGCACCCAAGGGCACCCCACCCTGGATGTGTGCACCCAAGGGTGTCCCACCCTGGATGTGTGCACCCAAGGGCGCCCCACCCTGGATGTGTGCACCCGAGGGTGTCCCACCCTGGACATGTGCACCCAAGGGCACCCCACCCTGGATGTGTGCACCCAAGGGCACCCCACCCTGGATGTGTGCACCCAAGGGCACCCCACCCTGGATGTGTGCACCCAAGGGCACCCCACCCTGGACGTGTGCACCCGAGGGTGGCCCCAATCTGTCTCTAGTCACTCCACCTGGGCCACATGGTCTCTATGGTGGAGATACTCAAATGGAAAGTTTTGCTTTGTTTTGTGTTTTAGCATTGTGAACATAGATTCTTAAATTCTTTTAAAGAAACGTGAGTGGCCTGGCCTTTAACCCCAGCACTCAGGAAGCAGAGGCGGGCAAGTATCTGAGGTCAAAGCAAGAGGAGCTCTGAGTCTGAATCCAGTCTGGTCTACAAAGTGAGTTCCAGCACAGCTAGGGCTACACAGAGAAACCCTGTCTCAAAGCCCAGGGCTGTGGTGTGGTGGTAGAAGCACTCGGAAGAGCGGACTAGTTCCAAGGCGGGAATCCCCCTGTCTTAGTTACTTTCCGGTTGTTGGGACAAGTCAGTGGAGAAGAAAGCATTCACGGTGGCCCCCGGTTTCACAAGCCGGCAGGCATGGGGCTGCAGCAGCCACTGAGATCACACTTCTTTCTCCACAAGCACAAGGCTGAGAAACCTAACTAGGAAGGATGTGGGCTTTGGGTTTGTTTGTTTGAGTGAGTGAAAATTTCATCTTTATTGTTACTATAACACAAATGCCAAGGACATAGAGAAACTCGATTTTCCCTCATGAAGGACAAAATTGTGACAGCAGTCGGCCCATCTCCATGTGGCTCCTGGACAGTTGGTACCCTAGGGCTTGCCGACGTCCGTCATACAGACGTGGTCCTGGATCCCAGACGCGTGCTCCTTAGCATTGCTTTCTTCTCGCTGGCCCTCTGCGGGGCTCTCCCATTGTTAAACCATGTCTTCACTTTGGCTTCTCTGGCAAGCCCCTCGCCCCATCACCGCTCCTGCCCCCCCGCCCCCCCTCCCCGCCGCGGCCGCTGCCGCTACCGCCTTGTGAGCTCACGCGGGTACTGGGTTTCTTGGCCTCCATCTCCTGCACTGCCACTGTTTCCTCCTGGGCTGGGGCCTTGGAACCTCAGCCCGGGGAGCACCGGCTGCTCTGGGTTCGGTTCCGTGGGCTCCTGGTCCCTCTGGTCACCTTGAGGACCCAGGTTGTTGTCAGGGTTCACGTGGTCTCCCTGGTTCAGGTCGCTCTGTTGGTTTTCACTGTCACCCAGGCTTTGAGCTTCCTCAAAGGGCCCACTACCCACTGCAGCTGCTGCCCCCTGCTGGGGGGGCGCTGTCCTCCTCACAGCCCTCCAGAAGATGGTAGTAGTTGTCATTGTCATTGTGGGGGTGCTCCATGGCTGCGGGACTTCAGAAGACTGGAGGCCTGTACTTTGCTGGGGTCTTTGGTGATGTGGGCTTTTGAAACCTCAGAGCCCATCCCCAGTGGCACACCTCCTCCAACAAAGCCACACCTCTTAATCCTTCCCAAACAGTTCCACCGAGGGAAGAACAAAGTATCAAACATGAGCCTACGTGAGCCCCTCTCACTCTACCCCTCATGGAAAGAGGCTTCTTGCACTGTGACCACAATCCAAGCTCTTGGCTACACCTGACTGGGCCAGATTACAGGCTGCAGGAGATGTGTACAGATGGTGAACACAGGGAGACGCCCAGCTTCTTTGATACTGAGGAATGAAACAGAAGTCGTGCACGGTGCTGGTCTTAACTCGGGTTAGCGAAAAGGTCTCCATCAGCACATGTTGGAGGGGACCAGCGGGAACTCACACGCCCCAGGCCAGAGTAGACACGCATATCCATTCTGTAAAATACGCTGTTTTGTAAAACGGAGGAGTTGGATATTGAACTCTCTGTGATGCTTATGTGACAGCAGTTCCCTCTAAGCGTGAGCCCCAAAGAAACCATTACAGACTTGGAGGTAAGTACAAGGACATACAAACTACATACAAACAAGGATCAGAGAGGGAGAGGGAGAGGAAGAGAGAGAGAGAGATTGAGAGAGAGAGAGAGAGAGAGAGAGAGAGAGAGAGAGAGAGAGAGAGAGAGGGAGGGAGGGAGGGAGGGAGGGAAAGAGGAGACAGAACCCCCAGATCAGTAGAGTGGAGACCCCAAAATGGAGCTAAAGGGCTGTGGCAGTGATGCAATCTGTGGACGTGCACTCACTGGAGGCAGGGTGGGATTTTCAGCTAGGGCCTCTGGAGAGTCACAGATACACCAGAAACAGCTGTGAGAGGTGGAGCCTCACACCTTATACAGAAACGGCATCACGAACACTATACAACACTCAAAGACCACTGGGCTCTATTGGCTAAGCCAGGCATTTTTAGACTCGAGATTAAAAGGGTGGGTAATAAATGGAAATATTAACTTTTTTTTTTAACCTCAGCAAACTTAAAGTTTTGTTTTTTTTTTTTTTTTTTTCCTGAAAAGACAAATACAAGCAAGGGGAGGAACAAATCACATCGTATACAATAAAGTTTGTAGTAAACTATGAAGAACTCATGAGAAAGCCTAACTTCAAACAAAAATATAAAAATAAAAGCACTCGTGGGTATGGCCCAGTGTAGAGGCTCTGGTTCCACCGTGGGGGTGGGGGGATCAACACTGAGTGGGTTTGTTTAGACACTTTGACAATGAAGAGTATTTGTGAGTGATGGGTGGCCACACAGGAGAGTTCTAGGCTGTTCACCATTAGGGGAATAAATGCATGCTGTTTGAAGTTAGCATACAAAGTAATGTTTTATCATGGCATGTTCAGATGTGTGCGTGTGTGTGTGTGTGTGTGTGTGTGTGTGTGTGTGTTGTTGTTGTTGTTGTTAAGCTTGGTTCTAATTCATGCACCTTCCTCCATGCTCTGCCCTCTGGCAGCTCCTTCCTTCCTGAGGGCAGTCCCTCCTCCTACTGAGAATCAAGTGTTCACTGTGTCCCTCTGCAATGACTAAAATTAAGGAGTTCAGTACCTCGTGCTTTCAAGAATGGGACACATTCCGAAATTGTATGATCACCTTTTTGGGGAGCAGGAATTGAACCCACAGCCTTAAGAACTCTCGTTTTGCAGGCCCTAAGCAATGCCTCTAGCCCTGAGCATCCACTCTGGAAACCGCTTACCCACTAGATCCCACACGCTCATTCCTAGGTGGAATGGAAAATAAATATGTTCACACACAAACACTTACATAGATGTACTTATAGCAACCCTAAGCTACACAGGTGGAAGGAATGGGGAAGAAATGGCTGCTTTTTCAGAGGACCGGAATTCAATTCTGGGGGCGAGGGACACACAGGCTTACAGCCACCTCTAACTCCAGCTCCAAAGGTTCAAGGCCTCTTCTAGGTGTGTGTGAAGGGGAGGGGCGGGAGATAAACCATTGTGGGGTCTATGCCAATGGGGCTAGAATGAGGGAAGGGGAGGGGAGGAGAGAGCAGTGGGGGCGGGGGAACACCTTGCTAAAAGGGGGAGGGCCAGACTAACTCCTTGCCTGTGCCTTGGTCTAAAGCGCCTTTTTATTTTTTATTTATTTATTTATTTTTGCTTTTTCTGGCTGGGCTGCTAACTTTGAACCTAGTTGAAGAACAGTTAATATTTGTAGAGGATTGTCAGGGGTACCCACCTGAAGAAATAGTTACCGCAATTTGAAGTCCCTCTCGCCCTCCGTGGTTCTCCCATCGGAAAAAGGTCTGTGGCGTCTGGAAACCGGGGATGGGGTGTGTGGGTGTGGGTGTGGGGGGCGTTTGAACTTGAGCAGAGCAGGGCGCTTAGGCGGGACCCTGGGGATGGCGCTCGGCGTCGCCTTCATTTCGCTGGGCTCTAGCGAAGCGGCTCGGGCGAAGGATAACCCAGGCCTCGCCCTGCGCGGTCCCCGAGGCCCGGGCGCGCGGCGTGTGCGGGACCCGGCGGGCGAGCGCGGGGCGAGCGCCGGGCGAGGGCGGGCGAGCGCGGGGCGGGCGGGCGGCGGGCGCGGGAGGGACGCCGCAGCTCGGCTTCCGCAAGGCCGCCCCATGGCCCCGCCGCGCCCGCCCCGCCTGCTGCCCGCGCTGCGCGCCCTGCTCTACTGGTCCCTGGTGTACGGCTACTGCGGGCTGTGCGCCTCTGTCCACCTGCTCAAACTTTTGTGGAGCATCGGCAAGGCACCGGCGCAGACCTTCCGCAGGGCGGCCCGGGCAAACCCTCCGGCTTGCCTGAACGACCCCTCCTTGGGCACCCACTGCTACGTGCGGATCAAGGTGAAGGCCGGCGCGGGCGTGGAGCCAGGGGAGGGGAGCGTGACGCGGGTGGGAGCCGTGGAGCCGTGGGAGCCGTGGGAGCCGCCGGTGCCAAGGGCGCCGGGACGACGCTTCCAAGATGCCTCCGGGCTACCAGGACGCGCTGTAGGCACCGGGAGGGGAAGCCGGAGGGACGGGACTGGGGGCTGGTCCGCCGGTCAGTCTGTCTTTCTGATCTCTCCTTATCGTGGGGGGGGGCAGGCGGGGGGGGCGTATTTTCTGAATATGGAATTTCTCTAACCGGATCTTCCTTCTGCTCCCTTTCCTACTGCAAGGAGAAGCTGTCTCCTGTCACCTTTTTTTTTTTTTTTTTTTTTTTTTTCCTTTTAAGGGCTCCATCAGGTGCAGAACGATGCTCCTGGCGATGCCCTGCTGGCTCATCCAGATTTTGAAATGGAGCGAGTGGACTGTTCTTTAGAAAGCCATTTCTAGTCTCAGATGACCTAGGCAGCACTAAATAATAAAGAAACAGTTTGTGTCCATGAGGAAGGAAGCGGATGTAAAGAAGTCAGGGACCAGAGGGATGGAATAAAAAGTAGGTGTCCACTTCTCCTTAATAAAGCTCCATTCGGTCTGCTTTAAAAAAAAAAAAAAAAAAGAGTGCCAGCCATGCAAACAGATTTTCATTGTCCGTGCTTGTCCCAGCTTCTGTCACAGCCCACAGACGTTCTTTTTCCTGATGCCAGGTGGTGGAGTGAAACACTCTCTGTGATTCGCCTTTCAAAGGCAGCTCACAAGGAGATATTTATGTTACTGAGTCCTTACTTTCTACCAGCAGCTAAACTCCCCAGCAACTGGGATTCATAAAGACAAGAGGAGCCTGAAACCAATGTAAGAATTAAGTGTGTTCATGTTTGGAGAAGAAAAGAAAAAACGAAGAGAAAAGAAAGAAATGAAATTAAACCCAAGTCCAACAGACTTAGAACTTAGTGTAATTCTTGATTGTAATTTCCAGCCTGGCATATACTCAGTACAATAAAATACTTGTTAAATCCAGTCTGGCGGCCATCCTCCAAGACTCACCGCCACTAAAGTAAGCTTTTTAAAGGTAACAGTAAAGTCTGTTTAAGTGTCCAGCTTTAGGACAGATGCAGCTCATGAGTTCCATGGAACCAAGAAATTGACACAGTAGCCATTCCAGTCACCTAGACACCACATTCCTCTCAGATGCCTTCCCAGGCGAGTGCTCTACCACTGAGACTGAGCCGCATCCTCAGCCCCCCACCCCCAGCCCCCTCACGCCCCAGGCCCCCACCCGCACACTTACCACCCACCCCCGCCCTCCCCACCCCATCCCCACCTCTGCTTCTTCAGGACTCATGTGCTGATTTGGGCCCCACTGTGGGGCAATCACTCTGCCATTGCTCTACAGCGACAGCCCTCGGGCCCCAGCTTCTAAGGGACAGGGACAGAGTTGAGGGACACAGCTAAAGGCCAGAGACAAAGCCCATGCTCAGCTCTGGACTTGTACTCTTCTTTACATTCAGAGATTTTTGCTTCCTTTCTTTTATGTTTTCCCATCTCCTTGGTGTTTGCTGCATCCTTTTCTTGTTGGCAGTCCTGTCCTCTCCTTGGGCAATCACCTCCCCAATGCAGAGTGAATTCTTGGGCACTGCTAGAAACAGTGGAGGTAGAAGGAAAAGGCCCGTGGTGGTGGTGGGGGGGTGGCATATATGAAACACTCACGATTGTAGTGTGGGAAGGAGGCACCTAAAAATAAGAGAAGGGGTGTGAATTACATAAGTGATGGTACAGCTCTTGACGGAGATCTGAGGGAGAAAAAAAATATGTGAAATAGACTTAGAAACTGAATTTCAGGTGGGAATTAATTACGTATCCGTCCAGGGCATGCACGAAATGGGACACCCCCACTAAGACGAAAGCTATGTCGTGACGTGATGACATTTGTGCTTCCGAAGTTTGTGGTAGAGCAAGGAAGAGGGGTATTCCCAGGGGAATACCACAAAGGGGAATCAGTCCAGTTATCCTATTGATAACTCATGTTGCTAAATTAATATTTGTTTCTTCACGTTAAAAATAAGTCAAGTGAGAAATTTGTTGGTGAGGCGGAAGCACTAAACGCCTTAATTTTGATGCCCGGGTCATCACGCTATCCACGTCTTCTTCCCCTTTCAGGATTCGGGGCTGAGGTTTCACTATGTTGCTGCTGGAGAAAGGGGCAGACCACTAATGATGATGCTCCACGGGTTCCCAGAATTCTGGTAAGCTTCCCAGCTAGCTTCTGCTGCGTTAACACTTAGTCCCTTAGGTGCTGCTGTGAAAGAACAGGTTGTTGGTTTTTTGGTTTTTTGGTTTTTTGGTTTTTTTTTGGTTTTTCAAGACAGGGTTTCTCTGTGTAGCCTTGGCTGTCCTGAACTCACTTTGTAGATCAGGCTGGCCTCGAACTCACAGTGATCCGCCTGCCTCTGCCTCCCGAGTGCTGGGATTAAAGGTATGCGCCCACCACGCCTGGCTCGTTTTTTTGTTTTTTGGTTTTTTGTTGTTGTTATTGTTGTTGTTTTGTTTTGGCTTGGTTCTGGAGGCTGGGAAGTCCAAGAACAGGATCCGTGGTGGAAAGACAGGACAGTGACAGAGGATAGATTTGCACTTAACCCCACGAGGTCAGATAGCTTGTGGCCTAATCACTAACAAGTCCTCCTCTCGACACTGTCACAGCAGCAGCTAAACGTTATCATTGGGTTTTGTAGGGGGCAAATGCTCTAAGTGTAGAACTGATCGTAGAATCACTTTCCCAAGTGACAACTCCGGAACATCCCAGAACATCCCTGAAGCCACAGCAGCAGTTTCTCTCCTGATCTTAAAAGCATACAAATATACAGCCATCCTAATTTTTTGAGACAGAGTCTTCCCGTGTTGCCTAGGCTGGCTGTGCTGTCTTAATTCGGTTTTTATTGCTGTGAAGAGACACTATGACCACAGCAGCTCTTACAAAGGAAAGCATTTCATCGGGGCTGGCTCACAGTTCAGAGCTTTAGTCCATTGTCATGGCGGAAAGCATGGCGGCATGCAGCAGACAGGGTGCTGGAGGAGGAGCTGAGAGTTCTACATCTTGATCCACAGGCAGCAGGAGGGGACTGTGTCACACTGGGTGTCACTTGAACATATACATGACCTCAAAGGCCATGCCCACAGTGACATACTTCCTCTAACCAGGTCACACCTCCGAATAGTGCCACTCACTCCCTATGGCCAAGCATTCGCGCATGAGTCTCTGGGGACCACTCCTGTTCAAACCACCACACAGGCCTTCACTGCACACCCCTACTCCTTCAGTGCACACCCCTACTCCTTCAGTGCACACCCCTACTTCCTTCAGTCTCCCAAGTGCTGGCCTTACAGACGTGCACCACCCCTAACTCTGCTTTTTCCTCTGAAGATTTAAAAAAGTCTTCTAATGTTTCAATTTTCTGAATTTTCAAGTTATGAAACATTTCCTGAAGAGCAACTACTGTGGGTAAAATACAATCCTGGGTGAGGAAAGGAGATTCTGTGCAAACCACAGCCTTGGAGTATTCAGCAGGAAGCTTCGGGCGTGGTTAGTTGAGAAGGCAGAGCGAAGACATAGTCATGGGTACATACGAATGCTGGTCCTATCAAAGGCATAAATGTTTTAAAGTAAAAAGAATGCCAAGGGGGCTGGAGAGATGGCTCAGAGGTTAAGAGCACTGCCTGCTCTTCCAAAGGTCCTGAGTTCAATTCCCAGCAACCACATGGTGGCTCACAACCATCTATAGTGAGATCTGATGCCCTCTTCTGGCCTGCAGGCAGAACACTGTATAATAAATAAATGGCCTATAGCCAAAAATTTACAGTGGTTACCACCCTTGTCTATTTGTATGCTTAGAATAAAATATCAGAACAGAGACTTACTTCCCACAGTTGTAGAAGCCAAGTTGCTCAAGATTAAGCCCTTGGGAGAGTCAGTGTCTGGTAAGGGCCCGGGCCCCCCCTTTTTTTTAATGTGCTTGGTTTCTCTGTCCTTCAGG